>NC_142615.1:21883947-22538215 GCF_059453375.1 Lepisosteus platostomus | reverse complement strand
AGCATTTGAGGTTGTATTTGCTACCTATCCTCTGTTTGAACAATGTGTGGATGTGTTTGAGGCAAGAAGAGGGAAAGTTCCTGCCCTTGAGAAGATCAACTTGCAGCCTCTGACACAGAGAGAGAGGAAAATGGTGCATGTTGTTATTTTCTCGGAACTGGCAAAGACTGAGGACATTCACACCTGGCTTAACCAGTACTGCACCGTCCACCATGGAACTGAGGTTAGAGATGTTGACGGTATAAAAACAGGAGCAAGGAAATTCGAGGTTCGCTTGCTACCGGACAATGTAAATGGAGGCTTAAGGCACCTGCCCTCTACAATCCGGCTGTTCTTTATGTGGGACAACCAAAGGTGTGTTGGCGCTGTGGTGCTGTGGGACACCTGGCATCGTCCTGCACTGTGAAATGCTGCAAGACCTGTGGCAAACAGGGACATTTAGCCTCTGACTGTTCAATGCTGCCAAAGTGCAATTTATGTGGCTCGGAAGGACACGTTTTTAAGAACTGCCCTCACGCCTACGCCAATAAACTCAAAATGAGAAAGGATGAGGAAGTGCTTGTTTCAGCCAAACCGGCCCGAAAATCCAAAGCAAACAACAAGTCAAACAAAGAACCCTTGTTGGACAAAGACTCTCAGCCTCCAGCCAGGATCAGTCCTGCTGTGGCTCTGGGGCCGTTGGAAGAGAAATCCACTACGCCCCCACAACTGCAGACTGCACCAGACAAGCACGAGGGTTTGAAAACCCCCGAGAACAGCGAGGACCCCTCCCCAACTCCTGCTCCTCAGAACGAGGGCCAGTGTGGGGCCCCCCGGTGGAGCGGGTCCAGCGAGGATACCCAGGATTCAGTGGAGCTGCTTTTCTCAGACTCTGCAAGTGCTAGAGATGTCCTCCTCTCCTCCATCCAGTCCATCACGGAGGATCTGCAGCAGCTGGTGGGTGAGAGGGAAGAGGAGACTGGTGCATTGGCTGCACCCCTTTCCCCTCAGTGCTCCCAGGAGCTGGACTTGAGGAAAAGGAAAAATGACTCTGTTTTCTCCCCGAGCGAGGAGGAAGGAGAGCATGGTGATGGGGACAGCTGGAACCCCTCCACCCCTCCCTCTACCCCCTTCCTTGAAATGGACTCCATGAACACTTTTACTGCTCTCCGATAAAACTGGATTCCAGCTCACTGGCCCTGCAAAACTTAGTTCAAGACTTTAAACTCTCAGACACATATAGATGTATATATCCCACAACAGCAGGATATACATGGTCAGGGAGGAATCAGAATTGACTATTGCTTTGTCTCAGAGAGAGTGAAAGTTGTTGGGGTCACTCTTCAGCCTGTCTTCTTCTCAGATCATCAGGCTTTAGGGTGTAGAGTGGAACTCCGGGGCGGGACTGTCTTTGGCCCAGGCCTCTGGAAACTCAACACAAAGCTGCTAGAGAACGAGGGGGTAGTATCCCGCTGCAAGGAGAAACTATCACAGTGGCTGTCCTTGCAGTGTCTTTACGGGTCAGTAGGAGAGTGGTGGGAGGAGGTGAAGGTGAGGACAAAGGCCTTTTTCATGGCTGAGGGAAGGAAGGCTGCTGCCAGACGGAGAGGAGTGCTAGCCAGGAAACAGAGGCAGCTGCAGCGTCTCTACACGAGACAGTGGCTTCGATGTGCTCGAGGATATCACCCTTTTAAAAAAGGACATCCGGAGCATAGCCGAAGAAAGTAGTCGAGGAGTGCTGTTAAGAAGCAGAGTGCAGTTCTTGGAAGAAAATGAGAAGTGTACTCGCTTCTTTTTCAGGAAAGTGGTAGGCTCCAAGTCTGTCATGGAAAGTGTAGTTGATGAGGAGGGACGAGAGAGAACAGAGCCGAGTGCTATCCTCTCCTGCATCGAGGCCTTCTTGTCACGGACGTCCAAAGGGACTAACCGTGGAAAGCAGGAGGGCAGAAAAAGACCCATATGCGTAGCGGCGAGACGGGAAAAAGGCCTGAGCTCATTAGTGCAAAGAGTTCAGGAATGCCGTATAGAAACCTGTGCCCTCAGGGAGCGGACGTGGGGCGCCCTGGTGCTAGGCGGGTCTCAGGACATCCGAACGTCTGTGCTGAGCGAGGACAGAGTGCAAGACCCGGAAATATATAGCCCAAGGGAAAGAGAGGGACAGGAAGGACAGCAGACCAGAAACTAGGGACAGGATAGAGAAGGACTGCCCTCTGGCTGCAGAGGGCGTGACACTTCTACTCAAGACTGTACAGCTCTACAGAGGTAAAGGATGAAGAAATTCATTTTTTTACCTCAAAGCTAGAAAACGTTTTGAGTGAAGAAGATAGGGAAGTACTTGAGGGGGATTTGACAGTAGAAGAGCTGAGAGGCTATGGAGAGCTTACAGAAGGGGAAAACTCCGGGTGCTGACAGGCTCCATAAAGGGGCGTCTGCTTTTACTACTTGCACGAATGAAGGCAAAAAAAAGCCAATCGATGTGAACGAACGGTGCTTTACAGAGGAGTACTGCCTGACTGGATCGTTGATGAACGTCAGAGGCCACTCCGACCTCTTCTCGGTTTTCTTTAATGACTTACTAAGGATCTTCTTCACATTCGCCCATGCAGGGGAAGCCAGTTACACCAAAGCAAACGCAGGAAAGTGCGATTCAAGCAGAGGCCAGGAGGGACACCGAGAGTGGTCGGAGAATGGAACAATGCGCCCAGCCCTGTTGCTGGACCCGATTCTTGATGAGATCTTGGGCTCACTAAGAAGCCCCCGCTGGATGCTAATCTTTCTGTTCTTGCAGGTCCTGCGCTGCTTTTGAGCCGACAGAGCTCGTCCTGGTCTGTCGGCACAGCCCAATTGCAAATGATCGGCTCCGCGTACAGAAGGAACGTGCGTTTGGTACAAGAGTGCATGAAGGCACTGGAAATACATTGGGAACAAATGACCGGTCTCTCAAGACCTCTGTGAAGCACAGGAGCGTGCAAAACGAGGCTGTTTACGCCCGGTTTCGAACCGGGGACCTTTCGCGTGTTAGGCGAACATGATAGCCGCTACACTACGGAAACCTGCAGGGACCGCTGCTGGTGTCTCGCTCGCGTTTCGGGCTGAGAAAGGGACGCGTCACTTTAGGAAGGGGGCGCTGGAGAGAGGAACAAAGGGCGCGATGAAACAAAATGCCGGAACCCGGGATCGAACCAGGGACCTTTAGATCTTCAGTTTAACGCTCTGCCAACTGAGCTATTTCAGCAGTGCGCAAAGCCCACAGCCACCTGCTCCAGCCTTCCTGTGTTGTGGCATGAGCGCACCAAGAGTAGCGGGAGAGTGTTGCAGGAACGTCACTCAGAAGGAATGCCACCCAGCTGCGCCCTCTGAGCTCTGTCCAGCGCATCTTCCTCGCATGGACTCCTGCCTGCAACGGGCAGGAAACAATAAGCAAGAACAGAACGACACCCCATGGGTGTCTCATGATCGCACCTTAGGTTGTGACACGTGCAGGTGTGAGGGGTTGCCGGGCTACTTTGGAGCAGAGCTTGGGCGGAGGGGGGGCAGCTTAGCTCCTGTGCAGAGACCTGAGCTGTTGTTGCTGTGGATGCTGTCTTTTCTGCACTCGGGGTAGGAGTGAATGTTGAGTTGCCCTTAGAAATGAAGCAGAGCACTTCAACGGCACGGGTGTGTGTGTGTGTGCGCCCTGGTGATTCTGGGAGACAGATCGAACCTGGGCTAAAAGAGAGGGGGCTTAGCCCTCTTCCATTTGCTAGTTCAAAGTTGTACAACCCCTTTGTATCTGCTAGGCGGCGCAGTCGTCGTGCACAAAGAACACTTTGAAAAGCGTCAAAGGCAAGTCATTCCGAGTTGGTCGTTTGTGTTTTCCGTTCAGACGCGAAATGCTGACATGATCTCTCGGCTCCTCGGTTGTCATTTCTGCTCCGTAAAGGGATCACAGCACGCGTCGGCTTCCAGCATGCTGGGTCGGGACACGATGCCGGGGGTTGGAGAGAGCGATGTCTTCCTCGTTAGTATAGTGGCCAGTATCCCCGCCTGTCACGCGGGAGACCGGGGTTCGATTCCCCGACGGGGAGTAGCTTTTCTTTCACCTCCTTAGAGAAATGACTGCCTTTCACTTCTCTGTTTTCTTTCACAGCGTCGTGCACCTTTTCATTGCTCTCGCTTTCAGAGCCTCCGCACGGCAGTCGACTCGACATCAGGAAGCACATTGAAGTGAAAGCAGGAAGCGCTGCGACATGCACTGTGCAGATCCCGCCACACTAAGAGGTGAGTGGGTCTGTTCGATGCACAAAGAACGCTTTGAGAAGCGTCAAAGGCAAGTCATTCCGAGTTGGTCGTTTGTGTTTTCCGTTCAGACGCGAAATGCTGAAATGATCTCTCGGCTCCTCGGTTGTCATTTCTGCTCCGTAAAGGAATCACAGCACGCGTCGGCTTCCAGCACGGTGGGTCGGGACACGATGCCGGGGGTCGGAGAGAGCGATGTCTTCCTCGTTAGTATAGGACCTGTCACCTGTCCCCACCTGTCACGCGGGAGACTGGGGTGCATCAGGACGCGCCTTGAAGTGAAAGCAGGATGCGCTGTGACATGCACTGTGCAGATCCCGCCACACTAAGAGGTGGGTCCAGTGGGTCTGTTCGATCACAGCGCTAGGCGAATCCCCAATCCCCTTTTGTGCCTGGCGACAAAAGATGTCTGTTTCCGCCCGGTTTCGAACCGGGGACCTTTCGCGTGTGAGGCGAACGTGATAACCACTACACTACGGAAACGGTGGTAAGACGTGCCCAGCGGCCCAGCGCTGAGCTTCGCCAATGCGATTTAGCTGCTTCCAGTGCCTTTATTGGAGTGCGCTGATGGACCGTGGTCTCTCTCCAGAGACCAGCACGCCTGTCATGGACGGAGCAGGAAAGGCGGCGCCACATTCTACAGCCCTCTCCACGCAATCGACGAAATCGGGCTACTGAAGTGGAGAAAATCGCCTCTCCAGAAAGTGCAAATATCATCTTGGAGACTATAAATCCTATTGCCGAAGGTCAGCCCTGTCTACCAGAGTAACCCTCCCACAGCGATGATCAGCTCGTCTCACACGCGAGAAGTTTCGGTTGGAAACAAGCGCCCCCTCTTCTCGCACGTTTTGCACGTTCGAGTAGTTTTAATGCGGCTCTTTCGTACACGGTGCTGATCTTTTGGAAAGCAGGAGGCAAAACCGAGTCGAACCGCCTGGGTGAAAACCAGGAACCCTAACCGCTAGACTATATGGCAGCGAACAACCATGCTGTTCCCGGCATCATGCAAGCAAACTACATAAATATGAGAAAACACGCAAGAGAGTTGTCACTCAGAGTGTCGAAGGGTCGATGTATACTGGGGCTCAGTTGAAATGCAACGTCAGGACTTTTCCGAATTATGTCACACGAAGAGAGCACAACCCTTTCCGCCCTGCCGCGTGTGTCTCGGTAACTCGCTGTGATCGTATAGTGGTCAGTACTTTGCGTTGTGGCCGCAACAACCCCCGTTCGAATCCGGGTCACGGCAGAATAGGGGCGTCTGCTTTTACTACTCGCACGAATGAAGGCAAAAAAAAGCCAATCGACGTGAACGAACGGCGCTTTACAGAGGAGTACTGCCTGACTGGATCGTTGATGAACGACAGAGGCCACTCCGACCTCTTCTCGGTTTTCTTCAATGACTTACTAAGGATCTTCTTCACATTCGCCCATGCAGGGGAAGCCAGTTACACCAAAGCAAACGCAGGAAAGTGCATTTCAAGCAGAGACCAGGAGGGACTTGTTTACACCGAGAGTGGGCGGAGAATGGAACAATGCGCCCAGCCCTGTTGCTGGAGCCGATTCTTGATGAGCTCTTGGGCTCACTAAGAGGCCCCCGCTGGATGCTAATCTTTCTGTTGTTCTTGCAGGTCCTGCGCTGCTTTTGAGCCGACAGAGCTCGACCTGGTCTGTCGGCACAGCCCAATTGCAAATGATCGGCTCCGCGTACAGAAGGAACGTGCGTTTGGTACAAGAGTGCACGAAGGCACCGGAAATACATTGGGAACAAATGACCGGTCGCTCAAGACCTCTGTGAAGTACAGGAGCGTGCAAAACGAGGCTGTTTCCGCCCGGTCTCGAACCGGGGACCTTTCGCGTGTTAGGCGAACGTGATAGCCGCTACACTACGGAAACCTGTAGGGACTGCTGCTGGTGTCTCGCTTGCGTTTCGGGCTGAGAAAGGGACGCGTCACTTTAGGCAGGTGGCGCTGGAGAGAGGAACAAAGGGCGCGATGAAACAAAATGCCGAAACCCGGGATCGAACCAGGGACCTTTAGATCTTCAGTCTAACGCTCTCCCAACTGAGCTATTTCGGCGGTGCGCAAAGCCCACAGCCACCTGCTCCAGCCTTCCTGTGTTGTGGCATGAGCGCACCAAGAGTAGCGGGAGAGTGTTGCAGGAACGTCACTCAGAAGGAAAGCCACCCAGCTGCGCCCTCTGAGCTCTGTCCAGCGCATCTTCCTCGCATGGACTCCTGCCTGCGACGGGCAGGAAACAATTAGCAAGAACAGAACGACACCCCATGGGTGTCTCATGACCGCACCTTAGGTTGTGACACGTGCAGGTGTGAGGGGTTGCCGGGCTACTTTGGAGCAGAGCTTGGGCGGAGGGGGGGCGGGAAAGCAGACAAAGAGGTGACACCTCAAGGTCTGCACGATCACAGCTCTCCGCCGCCCCAGGCTTCCGCTCGATAAGCTACTGGACACACCCGCCCGTCCTCACACAGACCGTGGAAAAGCCCCCGAGTGGGAGGGCTCGCTCTTCCTCCCAGGAGCTCTTGGACACGACGCCCAGACAGGGCGCGGGGAGCCGCCGCCTGCAAACACGACTCCAGGCAGGACTCCACTCCGCAGGAGCCGCAGAGCAGAGGAGATGAGGGCAGCTTAGCTCCTGTGCAGAGACCTGAGCTGTTGTTGCTGTGGATGCTGTCTTTTCTGCACTCGGGGTAGGAGTGAATGTTGAGTTGCCCTTAGAAATGAAGCAGAGCACTTCAACGGCACGGGTGTGTGTGTGTGTGCGCCCTGGTGATTCTGGGAGACAGATCGAACCTGGGCTAAAAGAGAGGGGGCTTAGCCCTCTTCCATTTGCTAGTTCAAAGTTGTACAACCGCTTTGTATGTGCTAGGCGGCGCAGTCGTCGTGCACAAAGAACACTTTGAAAAGCGTCAAAGGCAAGTCATTCCGAGTTGGTCGATTGTGTTTTCCGTTCAGACGCGAAATGCTGACATGATCTCTAGGCTCCTCGGTTGTCATTTCTGCTCCGTAAAGGGATCACAGCACGCGTCGGCTTCCAGCATGCTGGGTCGGGACATGATGCCGGGGGTTGGAGAGAGTGGTGTCTTCCTCGTTAGTATAGTGGCAGGTATCCCCGCCTATCACGCGGGAGACCGGGGTTCGATTCCCCGACGGGGAGTAGCTTTTCTTTCACCTCCTTAGAGAAATGACTGCCTTTCACTTCTCTGTTTTCTTTCACAGCGTCGTGCACCTTTTCATTGCTCTCGCTTTCAGAGCCTCCGCACGGCACACGACTCGACATCAGGAAGCACATTGAAGTGAAAGCAGGAAGCGCTGCGACATGCACTGTGCAGATCCCGCCACACTAAGAGGTGAGTGGGTCTGTTCGATGCACAAAGAACGCTTTGAGAAGCGCACGAATGAAGGCAAGAAAAAGCCAATCGATGTGAACGAACGGCGCTTTACAGAGGAGTACTGCCTGACTGGATCGTTGATGAACGACAGAGGCCACTTCGACCTCTTCTCGGTTTTCTTCAATGACTTACTAAGGATCTTCTTCACATTCGCCCATGCAGGGGAAGCCACTTACACCAAAGCAAACGCAGGAAAGTGCAATTCAAGCAGAGACCAGGAGGGACTTGTTTACACCGAGAGTGGTCGGAGAATGGAACAATGCGCCCAGCCCTGTTGCTGGAGCCGATTCTTGATGAGATCTTGGGCTCACTAAGAGGCCCCCGCTGGATGCTAATCTTTCTGTTGTACTTGCAGGTCCTGCGCTGCTTTTGAGCCGACAGAGCTCGTCCTGGTCTGTCGGCACAGCCCAATTGCAAATGATCGGCTCCGGTTACAGAAGAAACGTGCGTTTGGTACTGTTGTAACAGAAGGAATAAGGTTCTTGATCCCAAGATGAAGTAAAACAGATTAGTTTATTGCATGCAAGGAACAATAAAGCCGAAGTCTTGTTTCCCGCAAGAAACAACAAAACCGAAGTATTGTTCGATGTGCCGGTACAAACTTTTAGGTTATATAGTCCTTGCTTGCTGCTTCAGACGTCATTCAATGTTATGGTAAGGGGGGGGGTCATGGTATTTGGCCAGTTAAGAGGCCCTGGCCAAATGGTCAGTTTAAGATTATGCCCCCAGGGGGTTCCTTATTCGCATCCTTATCAGTTAACCCCCTTTCCTGCCATAAACCCCTGTTGCTTAGAAGTCTAATTTTCAGGCAGAACTGACTTAAGTTAACCCTATTTACATCTTATCTCTTACTTCATTCCCCCCTTATAAAATATGGCATACGTCAGGACTGCCTATTTTTACACATACAATGTCAGGGCAAATCTTTCCTTTTTAGATGTACAGGCATGCATTACCATCACATTGTGTGTTCCACAGTTACAACAAGATGTTATTGATGTTTTTGTACAAGTGATAGTTACAATTATACATATAAAACAACCCTAATCCTACAAATACATAAAGTCCTACTCCAGGACCCAAACGCAGACCTCAGCCATGTGGAGATCTATCGTCAGGATCTTGGAACAGCAATACTGACCCAACTCCGATTATAATTTTTTGGCTTATAGATATGCCAACACCCGGAATGTATTGATACCATATCCCCAGTAATGCTCCTCAGGCCTAACAAGCACACTGTTGGTCTTAGGATACATCAGACACAGAAACGGTAACAACATCCTTCTTTCTGTTCACTCAGTCTCTGGTGCCGTGGGTCGGTGAAAGTGCGATACGCGGATCCAGCGATCTCGTCCTGTCACTCAGATGGCACAGTCAGTAGTTGGAGGCACTTGATATGGTCCCTCCCAGCAGGATTGCAACGTCTGGCAGGGTATCTCTTCTTCACCTACACCCACTCGCCAGGTATCCGGTCGTGTCTCCCCTCTACTGGAGGTCCCCAAGCGTCCGGCACCTGTTCACGAGCCCTGTGCACTGCTTCAGTTAACAAACCTACAATACTTTAATAGAGAGTTAGTTAATTCATCAGTGCGTTAGCCAAACTTGGCCTCCAGGGAGCTTCTTTGGCTGCCCGTGATGATCTCAAATGGGCTCAGTCTCACAGTTCTGTTTGCTCCAGCCCGCAAACCGCACAGGACTGCAGGTAGAGCATCTACCCACGGTGTTCCTTCAGTTGATATTTCCTTAGTTGGTCTTTCAGACTGTGGGTGATGGGGGCAATGTGACTTCTAACTTACCCCTAGTGAGGCAATTACAGCCTGGCACACCTTCCCAGTGTAGTATGCCCCTAGATCAGTATCCAAGGGGAAGGGCAGTCCGTACCATGGGATCATCTTTGTCATACACTTGGGTATGTGCCAGCCCACATCCCATCATTATACAACCCCACATTTTTACACATTTGTTCTAACCACTATTAAACATCTATTAAAGCCCTCAACCTGAATTCTCCCCTTTCCCCAATAGAGGTTTCACAGGGGTCTCAGACTCCCGCTCTCCCAGTGCCGCTCGTCTGGCATCTGCATCTACATGGTTGTTACCTTGAGTTACTGGAATTCTTTATTTATTGTGTTATTTACACCTTACTCAAGCTGCTTCTGTCGGCAGCTGTAAAACTACAAATCAGTTCAGAGACAAGCCTAGTATTCTTAACTGGAGTCCCTGCCGTTGTGAGAGAATCCTATTTCTCCATAGCCATCCAGAATTGTGGCCTACATGCAACAAATACATACATTATATACATATACAGTAACCCTTTGTCCACACTTACATATAAAGGAATGGTTGATCCATCTGAGGAAACCCCAGTCTCAGCACCTGTAAGAGAGCTTGTTTCAAATTATTACAGGCGGCTTTTGCTGCTGGAACCAAGGCAATCTTGTCCTTGTACTGCACTCCCCCCTTAAGCAGATCTGTTAAAAGTTGTGCTCACCCCGTAAAAACATTGCACCCTGGCCCTGTTAAAATTCCACAATGCTCGACACAAAAGGGCCTTATTATAACTGCTTAATATTAGACACTCTAAAGCTGAAGCAACTCAGACTTGTGGGTTTCCTCGTCAGGGGAAGAACTCAGAAAACCATCAACATACTGAGTGATCACAGTCAGTTGAAGCCATGTGATACCCTGTTCTGGATAGTCATTCTTTGTAATGCATAATATTCCAACCCAATAGATCTGGGATAAAACCACCCATTAAAATCTGGTACTCGGCAAGTAAAACTTGCTGCCCCAATACTCCTGTGGCTTCCTGCCGTCTCCCCATATACATTACTCTATAGCACACTGTTGAACAGAGGAGTGAAACAAGCATGACAGTAGTGCTCCAGTATCCCCTAACAGAGAAACCAACACTCCATTAACAATACATTTTTATCCACTGGACTGGGACAGACTTAGGGAGGCTACAAGGGATTTACAGGATCTAATCGTTAGGTAAACAGATCTTCTCACAAGACGTTATTCTCCCCAATCTCGATTCTAAACCTACAGCGTTTCAGCATGTCTGGTTTCGAGACATTCGAAAAAATCCAAATTGTTTCCACTATTGCAACTAATTGTATAAAAATACAAAAACTGTTTATCTAACTACTTTTACGTCCACCTGTACTGTACTTATACGTTTCAGACGCTCTTATATTTTCCAATCTCCTTACAGATGCAGCCATTCAAAGTGCGCGGTACAGACACATACCGGAGGTAATTGGCTACGGCGTCGTGCATCGTGACGCGCGATGACGCAAAATACCGCGGTATGTGATTGGTTGACCGACAGGGGCACTCGTGGTCCGTTGGTCTGTCGTAGAAAGACTTACTGTAAACGTCTTTACTGTGCCCGTTGTAGATATTGAATTTTACCACTGAAGGGAAATCTGAGTAGCTGAGCATAAAAAGAATAGGAGCATACTGTAACGCGTGTGAAGGCCATAAACGATATTAATTTTGGAACATAAACATACAGTATATAGCTGGTCTTGGTACTTTAAAGAAAAAAATACACACCAGTATTCCATTTCTCCCTAAACATTGTAAACTTCGAAGTCTTTAACTAACGTGATACCGGAGTCAACAAGCATACTTTTAGAATTTGATTAAAAGGGAATATAATATGGAATCGCGTATCTCAAGAATTTAATAACGGTATGATTATATCCATGTACTGCGACAAGGCTCTGTAGGGCTGTTTCGCCTATGTGTTCATGTGAGCTGTCTTGTAGCCCACTGGTCTAGGTGCGTGACTACCAACTGGCAGGTTGTGTGTTCGAATCCAGCTGGTGCTGGACTTTTCATTTTTATTTATTTATTTTTTAATCACGTAACATAAACATATTACCGTATGCAAACTGTATACAGTATGAATATGTATATTTAATGTCTTAACTGTGCCCATTTAAGTATTGAATATTCATATCTAATTTTACCACTGAAGGGAAATATTATTACATGGGGATTCAGTTGTCTGAAAAAACGCGTTTATTTCGGGCTGAAAAACACGTTTTGAAACATGTGCTGTTACTGCCCCATAACTTACATGGGGTTGACCAAACTTGCAGAAACATGTTTATTTCTGCTGAGAAACACGTTTTGACCCTTTCTGCACACTGGGGTTAAGAGCTGAGTGTGTGGGCTCTTCTGAGCATAAAAAGAATAGGAGCATACTGTAACGCGTGTGAAGGCCATAAACGTTATTAATTTTGGAACATAAACATACAGTATATGGCTGGTCTCGGTACTTTAAAGAAAAAAATACACACCAGTATTTCATTTCTTCATAAACATTGTAAGCTTCGAAGTCTTTAACTAACGCGATACCGGAGTCAACAAGCATACTTTTAGAATTTGATTAAAAGGGAATATAATATGGAATCGCGTATCTCAAGAAATTAATAACGATATAATTATATTCATGTTGCAAAAGAACTGCAACAGACATAAAAACTCCCTTGCTTTTAACAGAGCGTTCCATAATTTCTAACTACGAAAATGCCAGGTGAAAGGATTTGTAAACATATTTTGTTAAAGCAAGTCAGTTTTTTCCGCAACACATAAAATACATTTTTCCAAGAAAGTTTAGCCTTTGTCACTAATGAAACCACTAAATAAAGACATAAATATAGAAATCTTAAGATTTGTTTTATTTAATGTTGGTAGCAGGATGAACTGTCAGAGTGTATATTTTGTCGCAGAGTTGCTGCAAGATGTTAACAGTGAAAAAGGTATTTAGAAATGAGTTATTTCAAGATGAAAAAGAAAACATACACGAAACATGGTTTCATTATGACCAGAATCGGTCTTGAGATATTTTTAACTTGATTTACAGTATTTGAAAGGTATGTCTTAACACCGATACTACAGTGCTTAAGTACTGCTCACGTATATGTTTCTAGGTTTATATGATGCATTTCATATGGTCAAATTACTTTTTGAGCAACTAATAAGAAGCGCGAAACGGTATCTGTTTTAGTTTAGTTTTGTGCTGGGACCCGTGGATTGATTAGAGATATCAAGTACATACAAGTCATTTTTTAAATGTTGTAGTTCGTCTTGAAAAAATGTTACGAGTACATCATCTATCAACAATTACACAGGTTCTGTTTCCATATTGCGGATTTTGGTTACGTAATATTATTTTCTAGATTTCACGTTGTGAATATATGATTTGGGCAAACAGAGCCGCAAAGAAGTACATTATTGGTTGTTGTTTTTTTTTTTGCAGTTTTATCTAGAACAAGCGATGCTTAAACCTTTGTCTGATTCTTGTGAAACTATCCACACGACAGTTACAGTACCTAGGAGTTGACTTCAGTGATGTCACTGATGGGATGTTTCTAAAAATCTATCCTCTGTAAAACGTCTTCTCTAGTTGTCCTGCATATGTATTCGCTAATGAAGCTGTGTGTTCTGAGCCTGGATCTCTACTTTTCTGTATGAACCAGCTTAGAGGGCTAAAGACAGCTTGTGTTTAAATTGAGTGTAAGGCAATTTATGCTTCTAAAGTCATGGTCAGCATTTATTTTTGTACTGTGCTGTAAACTTGTTCTGTTAAAGTCACATTATTTTATAGCGTTTTTATAGCGTTATCAAATCCAGTGGCGCTGTGTGTTAGTTTCCTGACTCCCATGTCACATGGTCTGTGATTGAAACCTGTAAAACCGTTTTAATTCGTCACAGCCAGCACTCTTCAGGTGTGAGGGTCTTCTGCTCAGAATGAAACGCTAAAATGTTTGTGTATATTCTAATGGTAGTGGGGGCAGGGTGTGTGGGAACAGGTTTGGTTGAAATTGCATTGGAGATCTATGTTCTTCACACCTGAAACATTTTCTCTGAAAGCATTTTCTTCGCAGTTTAACCGATCTTGTTACAGCATGTTACAGTTTACTATTATAAACCATATTAATTTTAAGTGCTTAATGTAAAATCTTGTAAAAATATATTTTCATTGTTCAAATATACATTAAGTCTGACTATCATATAATAAGTTAAATACAAAACTAAAGAAAAAATAGGGTTAAATATAATTCAAAATATTTTGCTAACAATGTTAACTGTTGATGAATAATAAAATGTATTAACTAAGGAGTAGGATGGCACAGTTGTTAGTATGTTTTTTGTTTTGTTTCTTTTTCATAAATACAACAGTAGTACCTGATGTCTCAGTGGCTTTCAAAATTAAATTATGCATGCAAACCTTTGAACTAGAAAGATAACTAAGATATCCATCCATTATATTCCATAATATCCATGAAATATATGGCGCTGAAATATGTGTGACGCAGTGGTGGCCTGACACGGTGAGGTGCCCTGGCAGCTGTATGATGCAGTGGTGGCCTGGCACGGTGAGGTGCGCTTGCAGCTATGTGGCACGGTGAGGTGCGCTGGCAGCTGTGTGATGCAGTGGTGGTCAAGTATGTAGAGGTGTCGTGCGAGGCATGCTTTTTGCACGCATGAAGTAAATCCCACGATCGCTTTTGAACTTGGACAAAGTCCTTCCAAAGGAGCGCTATGCGCAAAGATTTAACAAGCTCAACCCCCGCCGACGATTTGGTGTGAAGAAGCAGAACATTCAAGTTTCACAGACAGAAGCAGCACGCCAGCGCAGCCAACATTAAAACGGAGGGCACACTACGATTTGCATTGGCACAAAAGTGATCTGGGCAGACGTCGTTCCCTGCATAACGCAAAAAGTGGCAAAGCGCTTTTGGGTTGAGAAGACGCAAGAAGGTTTTTGTTTTGTGCCTTGATGTCAAGCTGAGAAAGTATCTTTAAACACTTTGCTTAGTTTCTCGAGAGACTGCCAAAAAGCAGTTCCCTCCTTTTCGTCTGAAGCCAGCTGAAAGGGGGTTTCGACAGAAGGACCTGGCAGCGGTGGGATTCGAACCCACGCCCCTGAAGAGACTGGAGCCTTAATCCAGCGCCTTAGACTGCTCGGCCACGCTACCCGCTGTGTGCTGTCTCTTTGTCTCATTACTTGCCCGGAGGAAGCCGGGTGGGTTTTGCTCTTGTCGCCCGACTTAGTGGCGTTATGACCGTGGAACCGACTGCACCTGCTTTTTCTGAGATGCTTCCCCTCGCATGGCGAGATCTCGACTTCTTTAACACCTCTGGATAAAGATCTTCTGTGGAGCAGGTTTCAGACCTCTGCGTACAGCACCCTTGATGTCATTTTATTTTTACAGCAGCCGCATCCGGAAAGTTGTGTCTTTTACGTTTTATTTGAACAACAAAACTACATACAATACAAACAAGAGCACATATAACGTATCAAGAAAACCATCAAGGGCACATGCTATAATACAATTACACTTTATGAAAAACGATTACACAAAGGTATTCGGGTTTGCTTGAACCTTTAAAAAAAAGTGATCTGAAACTACCCAGCTTACAATCTCTGAGGTAGTTGTCACTAAACTCGGACGTGATGTGCCACACATGTGCCGTGTGCCTTTACTTTTGTAAAAAAACTGGTATCGGGAAAATTAAAGTCGAAACCCAAAACAGTAACATATTTAAGAGTAAATGCCTCCTAATAGCTAGCAAGCGCTCCTAGTTAGTAAAGTTGTTTGTGTCCCTGCCTGTCACGCGGGAAACCGGGGTTTGATTACCGACGGGGAGACAGCTAGTTTTTTTTATGACCAGATTCCAGTCTTTAATGCTGTGTGTGAGAGTTTACGTAACTTTCCTTTTCTCACATTTTCTGACGACTATTCCGAAGGAGCGCCCTGTCAACTCCTAATACTTTTCAAAAATCTGCCTGCATGTTTGATTTGTTTTGTTTTACTTAGAAAAAGTTCAATATCGATCATAACTAAAGAAAATTATGATCAGAAACAAAAACAAAATGTTGAAGATGCAACTCGATCTTGAATCAGAGCTGGGTGACATGGGCTAACTTGTCCTGCACTGATCAGACTAATTGAAATGGTCTGATTCAGAGCCTGTGCAGCTTGTGCTAATACAACAACGCCAGTATTGAACCCTCAGCACCATACTGACTACTGAGCACAAGTTCAGCTGCTCTCCAGCTTTGTTACGCATGTTTTTTTTATTGCAAATGGAGCTGATCTCCAGACAGTACAGTGTTAGTCAGCAGCCTCTACTAGTAATACATCGCCCCTGTCCAAAATCTCTAGGTAAAAAAAACACATTTTATACATTTGTCTGTTTAAAGATATAATCTCTTTAAAAAAGACAAAGGGTTTGTGTGTCAATTGTTTCGAATTAATTTCGAACGCAAAGAAAAGTAGTTTTCTTCCAAGAAATCACACATTTGTCGCATCCTCCATAATATACTTCTCTCTTGTAGTAGTAAAGCATTTTGATTTAAACTGAACAATATATTAAATGTTTCATCTATACACTTACGATTAACATAGGCACCCTTGAACGGATTGCGGAAATCAAATATACAGATGGATTCAGAGTGTGCTTTCCAACTTTTGTGTAACATTTTCCTTTGATAGGGCGGAGTTGTTTTTAAAATCTGGATTAAATAAAAAGGAGTGACGTCAGTGTAAAACAGCTTTCCATCATGGGGAACAACAGTTGTGTTCCATATTTCTAATTATTTTGGTTTCAAGATAGCAATTTAGTATGAAACATAAAAGCCAGCTAGATAAATCTGTTACACATCATTTACAATGGTCTTTCAACTAATAGCCCGTGCAGGGATCAAACCCCAACTGTTGTTGCGAGTTGCATAAGGCTCTGCAACATGCAGATGAGAAACTAACCTCCGCTTCTTCATTATATACACAGTGAGCTATATTTGCGAGCCTACTGCCCCCTGCGGGCTCTGTATTTGATTGCGGTACAAGACCGGCCGTGGAGATAAAGTGAGACGGGTGTGTACATTAAAAGGCTCATAGCGTCCCTGGGAAGGCTCAAACCACCACCCTTTTTGTTAACAACCGAGCCACAAAGACTCATGTACAGCTTAACACTTCTCGGTCTCAGTGAAAGTGATACACTCGGTAAAATTTCTGGAGAATCATTTGTCAATTTTCCTACGGGATTACTAAAGTATTATCTATCTATCTTAAAGGAAAATCACCAACAGTGGCCGATATCTATTGGAGTTTTTTTCATTCTATACTGCAATTTCTGAAGGGTACAGGCTTGGGGAATTGGACCTTATGGTGAAGGCTGCGGGCTCAGCAGCAGCAGAACCTGATCAGTATTGGTTGACTCCGATATACTTTGACAACTTAACTTCTGGATTTAGAGACATTTATCTTAGTGTCGGTATACTAAGATGTTTTGGTAACGAGGAAGGAGGGACAAAGCAAATTCGCAGAATGTGTGCTATTTTTAGTCCTCACATGCCAGAGGGTCAATATTAAAAAAAAACGTAACAGTATAATCTCTTGTACTTCACAATTTAATAGTGTCTGTTACATTGTGTCTCACACCTCAGTGTCAGAATTGTGAGACGAGTTTGTAATCAGGAGGGAGGGCCATAGCAATTCAGCAGAAATTGCATTCACCTTTTCCCAATGCATTCTCACATGCCATTTTCTCACATGCCATGCTCAGAGGATCATATTTTTAAAATGGTACCGTAAAATGTCCTGAAGTTCAGGATTTTGACAGTCTGTTATATTGTGTCTCACACCTTGATGTCAGAAATATGAGATAATTTTAAAATCAGGAGGGAGGGCCCTAGAAATATAGCAAACATTGCATTTACCATTTGACAATGTATTCTCTCGTGCCATGTTCATAGGGTCGTATTTAAAAAAACGGTACAGTACAATGTCCTGAAGTTCAGGATTTTTATAGTCTTTTCCATTGTCTATCACACATCTGTGTCAGAATTTTTAGACATTTTTATAACCAGGAGGTAGGTTCGATCACCCTCTGCTCATCCTCAGTTAACCATTTAGTCTCATATGCCATGTTCTAAATGTCCCATTTAAAATGGCTATATTAAAATTTCTTGTAAAATGCAAGAGTTTGAGACTTTTTATGATCAGAAGGCAAGGTCGTGGAAAATATGCAGGAAGTGCCAGTGAATTTACGTTTTGCCTTTGTCTTATTTACTCGTGGTATAACATGCCAGTTTGTTTTATTGTGAGTTGTGTTTCTGAAATGTGTTTCATACAAAAATGCAATTTGGACAGTCTCTACTTACATATTCCCCTTTACTGAGGAAATATACAGTAATACATCCGGATAAGTATTTTTTAAAATGACTGTAGAGAGCCATCTACAGGCGAAAGACGACATAACATCACAGCAGTAGCATTTAAGATGGAACGAAAAACACAAAGCAGCAGCTGGCGAATAAGAAGCCAACTTCAGCCTCGTTAATGCAATAGCATTAGGTGAGGTGGAAAAATATTTCTTGCTCTGAACCTTAACATTTTTATAGGAGGTGTTCTAGGACTTCTTGCCTCAGATAAAAAATACTGCCAGTACATCAGTTATTTCTACTCCATCAATAGCAGCAGTGTTATCAGTACTGAGCCCTAAATGTAGGTCCTGTCATCATATAAAAAGTCGAAGGTTACGACTGCATTCAACTGATAAAATGTATCTTCTATGAGAGTTATATCTTTATCCAAAATACATCGGAAACAAATTTGCACGTTTTTTGGGGGGGATCCTGAAGACTGAGACTCAAAACTTTTTTTTTTCCTTCTTTCCAGGAGGAAGGATTATTCAGATGCAAACATTGTCCCAAAATCAATGTACTCTCCATTGATATTCAAATCCTCAAATTCTTCATCTGAACGTCGATATTGAAATATGATATCGTACAAATTGTGGTTTTATTTTTAAAGCAAATTTTATGCTTTAAATTAAATACATTTTATTTATTATGAATGTGCCGGAAATTTTTCAGTACTTTAGAGGGTTCTGCCATTTTAGATGTTATGCTGTTCCTGTCTGATTTATCAAATGTGTCATTTAAATCTCCCATCATTTCTAAATCAGTCTGAAGGCCTTGCAGTAAAGATTGCAATTCATCCAAAAATGCCAAGTTTCCCACTGGTGATACATACAAGGAAATGAATGTATATTTTCCCCCCAAATCAACAAATTTAAAATCAAATACCTCCCTCATCTGCAGGTGGAGAGAATAATGTCAGAATAAATACAGGTTTAAAAGTCAGGAGCATTGATAGTCCTATTTTAAAATGACACTAAAATGCTCACAATATATTAAAAAGCTCTGTAAAATGCAAAAATAATAAAAAAAATATTAAAACAAGGTAAAAAGAAATAATACACAGTTATAAAGCTCAGGAATTATCAATGTGAAGTTACAATGGGTTGATTGTGTTTCATGTGATTTAAAAAATAAAATGTTTGCAAAAAATCCACTTACAATATGCTAAAAATGGCAAGAATACTTAACCTTTTACTACCAGTGACATATTTAGCCAATGTCCGCCTGGAATTTCCTCCCGCTTAAACATTTGTTATATCTCTGCAGCAGAACATAGCAGGAGCCTGGTTCAGGTCTTAAATTGAAGCTAACCCCCTTGGCTTTGAGTGTGAATAGTCACATTTCTTATATTTCTTAATGTGTCCATTCAGCAGACAAACATATGAAAGAAAAACAAAAAAACAGCTGGCGAACATTTTTTTTGGGTCTTCAGAGGTCCGATTTTTCAACTATATGCATGTCAAGGGCCTGGGAATGATTTGAAAACCTTGTCCTAGGTGGCTTCTAGCTTGGATAAAACTTTGGGACGAATTGATCAATTAGAAAAAATTCTACATCATGTTTTGTGAAGACTGGACCTGGAATGAAATTTCACGCCTATAATAAAAAATCATAAAAATATTGAAAATAATAAGAATAAAAACCATTGCAATTGCTATTAAAACCTTAAGACACTGCTAGAGAGCCTTTATCTGCTGTTTTGCAATGAAAAAAAACCTCAGAGTTGCCTTCTGGTGTGAAAAAAAGGAGCACTGATAAGAAACTGATAAAAAACTGATTGATTATCCCTTCTGAGTCAATGATTGACAGCTAAAAATGCAGCCTGAAGCTTCTAGAGGAAGTCTCACCCCTAAGGGCTCTGAATGGCTGAAAATACAAAGAATGACAGCGGTTTTTACCAATCAAATCGCCTTATTTCTGGCGCTCGTTCTTCAAACATTTACTACGTAATCAGTAACGTTTACTAGTCTCTAGCGCTTGAGATAAACTAGTCTGGGTTATTTTGGATATATATTGTAACGCTTACGGCCGACAGGCACTGTGTAAGAGCCGGCGTACCAGAGCAGGTGACGTCACCGCCCTTCCCTGTGATAGCAGGACTACAGCTACTGGGCTGTAGCTTTTTTTTCTCTTTGGCTCACTGGGCTGGGTCACTGCTAAGAGACGCGAGAGTCCCGGGTTCGAGCCCCTGACGGTGAGGGGCTGACCTAATGCGGCAAGGGCGCCCGCTTGAGCCCCCGTTGTGTTACAATATCGTGCTCCAGAATAAGGTAAAGACATGGGATAACTTTTTGCTGGATTTTGCTTTTGCGGTTTAGTTGGTAAAAATGTATGATATTGACATGCTGTGCTTGCCGGGTTGCCGTGTGTTTTTATTGGGATTCTGCTAGTTCATTAATTTATTGGTTTATTTCATAATAGTGTCATGTCTGTGGAAACAAACTTTATGGTTTTGTTGTGGTGATATTTGAGAATACGTGCATGTGAGAAAATTTGTGGAGCGGTTTCAAACAAACGTTGTTTATCTCGCGTTTATCTTAAAAATAAAAAGTGTCATCTGGGGAGACAGGAGTGGTCCTCGGTGACCACGATCCGGACTAAGTTAACAGGTGTGTAATTTTAAAAAAAATAAAACAAGTTAAAAATAAAGACTAAATGGGTTTAACATTCAGGAATGTAATTGGTCAGATGCTTATGATAAGTGATGCTGGTGTTTCCCGTGATTTAGCGAATTAAAAAAAAATATTCATTTTAAAAATGGCAAGAGCTCGTATGAAAAAAAAGTATCTTTGTTACAACAGCTGCGCCAGAACTATTCAGATACTGTACATCAGAAAAGTACCTGAACTTGACTGGTTTAAATTCAGTTATTTGCATTGGGAACGAAAGGGAGACTTAGATGGATTTTATTAGGGTTTTAGGAATCAGAAAATGTATTTTTACACTGTCATGGAAATATAACTATCAAGGAAGCCACAAGAGAGAGTTCTCACCTGAGTATGGTTTTATTTCAATAGTGCAATATTGGGAGCCCTGCGCCCACTTCGCAAAGTGCAACCAGAGACTCAATTTGTTACAAGCAGTACAGGGTTTTTATAAGACGTTGCGCTGTAAAAAGCTCAGCGCTTTGTCCCTTCTAAAACTTCCCCTTTCCCTAAGACAAAACAGATTACATCACAGAGCGAGAGAAGAAGCACTAGATTTGTTATTCAAAGCTAATCAGTTACTTTCGGCTAATTCTAATGACCCACTCAGCTCACTCAGATCACACAGAAGACCTGTCTATGTGTGATTCCATACCAGCCCTGGGATTCAGCTATTCTCACAAATGTCTCACAGACCGTCTTATAAATTTACAATTAGATGAAGTCATGTAACAGTTTTACAGATAATTTAAATAATCAGACAGCAGTTTTGGCAGTGGATACATCTCCACATGGGGGAAAGAAACTGAAATATATGTGCTCACTGTAATGTAGGAAGAGGTGGTCAGACAAGCAATATAACTTTGCAGATAATGTGAAGTGACATTGTTTTGTGTCAATCAGCTCACAGATTTCGCTTCATGTGCCTTAAGCTGTGCAATTTGTATGGTTGTTGAATGAGATTGATTTCTTCACAAGCCCAGTCAATTGCCAGTGGAGAGCTTGCCAACGCATACCTTCATGAAGACTCTCTTTAAGATTTAATTGTCAAGTCGCCTCCTTTGCATACAATAGAAGCACCGACACTAAGAGAAAGGATGAGAAATGGCGTTTATCAAGCGATTGCAGTGTTTGTTTGACTGAGGATCCTTGTGTGCTGAACTGGCCTCTGGAGAAGTGTAGTGCAGTAAAACAGAAGGTTTGTGTCACTCAAGATTGTTACAGAACAGAACAATACAATTACAATACATTTATGAGAGTAAATTTTACTGGTGCATCACAGTTCTTATAATGGTGAAAACAGGAGCACCTTCTCTACATTTTTGACTGAAGTATTTAAGTGGAAAGAAATACTATCACTATGCAATTCATAAATGCAACTGAGCTCCTCTAAATGTTCTAGTTTGATGAAACAATGTATGGAATTAGGTGACAATATCGGAATTCATTCAAATGCACAGGATTAATTTTCAGCAACAAAAAGTGCTCGGAAATATTTTACAAGAATGAAACCTTACATTCACCTAAATAAACATTCACCCTCTACATTAGCAGAGAACAGTAGGACAGAAGGTTAGTGTCACTGGACACTGCGTCAGAGAGGCTGATCTCTTCTCCCTCATTATGCAGGCTTACCCACTCATGATGAACTGTCCTCCAGCGATACTCAGCTGCCATCATCGACTCAGACATGACGTTCATGTACATATTATACCTTAATATGGCACTGCATTACAATAATTTGATCAAAACAACTGGTGAAAAAATAATAATCAAATATTTCTTTCCTTCTTTTAGTAAAGATAAAGACTTTGTCCAAAAAAGAAGCATTTATACCTTTCCTCTCCTACCAGCCCTTACAAGTCACCCCGTTTTTAATTTAGAGCTGGATTAAAGCTCTAGTCTCTTTGGGGGTGTGAGTTGGAATCCCACTGGTGCCAAATATCTCCAACTAGGTCAGTGTTAAGAAGCAAAAAACACACATTCGCTGCAGAAGTAACAGGAGAATTTGTGCCATTCAGCCCACAAATGCTGAATAAGCTATAAGCGTGATGTCATTTTCTCATGCTCATTTTTAGATGCTTGTGATCGAATCTCTGATTCTTATGAGTGTGCCCTCCATTAAGGTAGCACAGATATAACGTGCCAAGTTTTCAGAGAATCGCATTAAATACAGGTCAGAAGAAGGCGACAAATTGTCCGCTATGCAGTTCAGCGATTTCAACGGTGTTCTCTGTTGTTTAGGTCCAGAATGACACCCGTTACAACCAGGAAACACACAGTGTCAGGCATCAAAAAGACTTCCCAAAACCCTGATCCTCTCCTTGATCCGGTGATGGCATCCAGACATTTCCTGCAACACAGCCAGGATACGGTCTTCAACAACACGAGTGAAAGGCTAATTCCCAACCTTTGCAATCCTTTGCAAAGAAGGACCGCATGTGCTCAGTGTTAAATGCACTGTTCATTATTATTATTATTAATAATAATAATAATCTTTACATTATATAGTGCCTTTAAAGGTGGCTTTTCAAAGTGCTTTACAGAATGAAACCAATAAAGTTAAAAAAATACACAAGATAAGCAGGATGAGAATACACAGTTAGAGGAGACAATAGATGGTGGTATTAAATACAGTAGGAACAGAGGGGTAAAGAATAGTTCATTAAAGGCTCTTCTAAAGAAGAGGGTTTTGAGTCTGGATTTGAAGGAGTTTAGAGAAGGTGACTCTCTGATATCCTTGGGAATAAAGATCCAGAGCTTTGGGGCAAAATAGGAGAAGGCCCTGTCACCCATAGAGTGTAGATGGACTGGGGGACAGATAGGAGACCAGAATTAGAAGAGCGAAGGTTGTGAGGTGGGGAGTAGGGCGATAACCCAGACAGGTACTGAGGTGCCAAGCCATGGAGAGCCTTATAGGTGAGCATGAGGATTTTGAAGATGACAGGAAGCCAGTGCAAGGAGTCCAAGACAGGAGTAATGTGATCACAATCCAGTGCTAATTTCCTTCTTGTGGCTGCTGGTTCATTTTCAACTGTATACTCTTAAGAAGTCCTTTATTTGACTTGATCAACACTAATCCCTAGAGGATTTTGAAAGGTTTAATCAAAATAATACATGACTCTGGTGGGACTCCAACCCACAACCTTTGAATGACTTAATTCTATCAAAGCCTAGAAGTCCAATGCGCTCTCCATTGCGCCACAGAGCCAACCGATACATACAGTAGTTATATAAATCAGCTACAGAAAGCTGTAACTCATGCTTCTCCCGTTGTCTTTAAATTAAGCTCCATAAATATTGAAAATGAGTGGCCTGTTGTCTACGAATAGATACCACTGGGATTCGCACCCAGGGTCTCCTGGTTTTTAGTGAGGCATCTTAACCAGCTAAGCCACGGTGCCAAACCTGCTAAATGTTATCCACAACTTCAAACACCTTCAAACACACACATGTTAAGCAAAGCTTATTCAATCTTTGCGCACAGCGCTCCATCAGAAATACTTTGTCCAAGTTTTGAAGAGATTGTGGGATTCTCTGCACACGTTCACATCTCGTACCTCAGACAACACCACCATTCGATGGGAAATTGATTCTGCTTCTTGCAGTTGTTCCTGTGGTTGCGATAGTTACAAAGTTGCACTTTCCTCCACCTTCTGCTATAGTATTCATTGGGTGAGCTTCATCAATTGGCTCAGAAAGGTCAACTGTGCTTCGGAAAAAACCAGCAGCAGTGTCTTTATTTTGTCGGTGAGTATGGCTGTCTTTTAAAGCACATGAAAAACACGAATTTGTGGATTTCTCCAAATAGCAATGAATTCAGTTGTGCAGAGCTTTACTGCTTTCAGAGGGTCTTTTACCGATGCTGCTGTAGTAGAGAAGTGACATAATCACAAACGCAACCATCTGTGCTGGCTGTTTCACTAAGTATTAAGCTTTTTCAACTATCACATGATTTTAACTAATTTAACATCATCTCCAGGAGAGCACCTCGCACTGCTCACTGAGCTGATGTACAGTATGTGCCCATTTCTCAAAAATTAAATATCATCTGAACTGATTTTTTCTATTTTAAATGCTTTCCTACTCTTTTAATATTTCAGTTAAATCTTGAAGTACTTTCCATTGATATTAATCCTAGTCCCGATGAACGATTCTGGGACATGGTGTACCTTGAATAATGTTCTTATAGGTTTCAGTTTGGAAAAGTGCGCTCTCCAGAAGCTACCGAAACCTCCAATGGTCGCACAAAGCTTAATGCAATAGCAACGTTTGGGGTTGAAAAAGAATATTACTTGCTATGAATACGAACACTGTTACAGGAGGCGCGTAAGGACTATTTTCGCTCAGATCATCAATTTATCTTACATTTCTACTCCATTAATATCGCTATTGAGTGCTAAAGGTAGGTCCTGGCAATACTTCATGAGATCTTCTTAAGAAAACTTAAAAAAATAGATTTCCAGTGCTGAACAAAAAGTAAAAAATATTGATTATGTGCAACTGATAAAATCTCTCTTCCAGGGATGTTGTAGCCACATGCAAATTACTTTATCAGCTTTAAAAGTTTCTTTTGCATTTATAAGACGATCAGCATGACACTCAAAACATACCTGTATTCAGTAAGAGCTGAGTCTGCTGGCTGAGCAAGTTGCCTCCTCTACACACAATAGCAGCCCTGAAGCTAAGATAAATGAAGAGAAATTGCTTTTATTGGGCACTTTTCATATCCGATGAGCTTGACATCTCCCGAGGGCGATGGAGTTTTTTTGCGACACTGCTTTTCCCTTTTTTCTTCTTTCTGTACTCTGATGGAAAAAAAAAAAGAGAAATCATGTAAGGGAAAAATGTATTTTTTTTCATGGAGAAAACGTGCACCAGGAAATGTTTTGTTTAACATGAAAAAGTGATTGAACATGATACATGACCTAATTTACTGGAGTAAATGCTCACACTGCAAGGTCTGCTTTACTACAAGAGAGAAGTAGAGTGAAAGATGTCATAATTTCACTGCGTTGTTCAAGAAAACATCTTTTTCTTTGAATTCTAAATAAATCAGAATTTCAAAGTGACACACAAACCGTTTGTCTGTATTAAAGAGATGATATTTTAAAACTGATAAAAATGTAGAAAACACGTTTCTCACTTAGAAATTTTAGATGGGATGGTGTATTACTAGTTGCAGCGCTGAACTTACCATGGTGCAATTCAGTTACATGATTGGCCAGTGGTTTAATGGATAACGCGTCTGATTTTGCATCATGAGATTGTAGGTTCGACTTCTACCGGGTTCGTGTGTTTTTTAATCAGGCTACTCAGAAATAGATGTCCATTATGTGAATGAACTGCACCTGAAAGCAAACGTTGGTCGGGTTTCCTTCTTTCCAGCATGAAATAGCAAATCGTTACAAAAAGCACCAGCTAATGTCCAATAGCGTTAGTCATTTTAATTAACATGAATATACTGTAAGGTCTTGGTACATGGGATTGGATTTCATCCACAATTTAAAAAAGGGCAAATTATATTTACAGGCTTCAGACACTTTTTAATACAAAAGCGACCTAAAACTCTGTAACTTTCAGGTTAGTTTGAACCTGTAATGAAAAAGGGGCCTGAAACTTCCATTCTGTGATGTAACTGTCTCTAAAGTCGGACGTGATGTTTCACGGATGTGTAGTGTGCCCTTTCTCTTGTCGTGTTCAAATCCGGGTGTGATTCCCACCTGACCCATCGACAAACCTTTTCCAATGAATCTTTGATCGATTTAAAAAAGTCTTGAAGCTGGTAGGCTAGGGAAGAAGCACTGTTCGAGTGCACTGAGGAAAATGTGCTACTGTGCTGTGCTGCTCCAGTAGCGCAATTGGTCAGGTTGTGGTGCTTTTGTAGTGGAGTCATACCAAGGTTGTGAGCTCAATCATCACGTGGAGTAGGTTCCGTTTTCAGCTGCAGAAACGTGCTGTTGAATTTAAGTTGGTTCTTGTGTTACCTTTTCCTCTCAATGGAGCTGTATTAATGCAGGCACACCTGCATCCATGTCAAGTTATTTTATCATTGCTCACAAACCAACACACTGCAGACACCTCTGATATTGTCACTGTTTGTGGGCCACATGTTCCTGCTGTCAGCCTACTATGATCATACACCTATAGAAATATTACTGCTGTAGTACAGGAGCGAAGAAACGAAACGAAAGCACACCAAGTTTAAAAAGGTCAAAATGTGTCAAAGCCCTTCCTCGACGAGGATGGGGTTCGAACCTACTTGTGCAGAGTATAATGTACTAAGAGGAGAGTGCTTTAACCACTAGGCCACCTCCATACACACTTTATCCCCCTCCGGACATGAGTTGGCCTCTTTCCCCATACTCAAGGGTAATTTTCCTCTTCCACCTACAATTTCAACATTTACCTTGTGAGATGTCAAACCACAGAGCCTGTGCTGCGCTTCAGTGTTAGCTGTAGTGGACAGCCCATTGAACATAAAAAGCATATTGAACTCCTTTGACATAAGCCATTTCTCGTCACTTGCTCAGCGAGCAGGCTCAGCGCACACTGAATGCAGGTGTCTCAGAGCAATTGAGATGTGTCCAAGTGGCTGTAAAAGGGATATCTGATGCCAATGCCATGGCTTAGTTCTCTGGTTGGAGTATTCTCGGTCGCATTTAATGGCAACGTCATGGCAACGTCAGCTCAAACCACCAAATGGAGACGGGCGTGCCGACAAGCTGACCCTGCTGATGCAGGATTAACACTAGGATGCGAGAATGCTGTGGCTTAGTTGGTTAAAGCGCCTGCCTAGTAAACAGAAGATCCTGGGGTTGAGTCCCAGTGGTGCCTGTCTTGCCACACAGTTTATCATTATGGACAGCAACATGCTTCTACATTAAATTTAATGGAAGTGTTCATTTAATTTTTGGAGCAACTTGTTTTTAAAAAAATCCATACAAATTGCAAAAGATAAAATACTCATCTGTTTTGTCAGTGCAGAGGAATTAGTGCCAGCTGGCAAGGAAACGAAAAAGATTTTTTTGTCTTTAGCCAAAAACCTGTGAATGTAGAAGAAAGGTGATGTGCGTTAGTTTCTATGGCACAGTCAGTCAGCGTATCCTTCAGTTAAACATAACGTTGGTAAATCAAAAGTCCCCAGAGATGCATTTCAAATTAATCCGACCTCAACACCGTCTCCCCTAAATGTGATGGGGTTTCTTTGGATATCCTTAAGCATCCTGATAGTTGCAGAGATTTCAAACTTTTGGCACAAGTCAAACTACAAGAAGTTAATAGTTGAGCGCCTAAGTCAATATAACGGTAATGTGACTATGTAAACTTAAATAGTATTCAAAATATTGCAATTTTGTTGTAGTTTAAAAAGATATTTTAGCTGGGGATCCTCAAATGATGAGGGTAGAAAAGAGAACTATTCGACACCATCAGGAGTGCTTAACATGTGATAAAAGTGTTTTTTAATCACAAAGTGAAAATAGTGAATTTGTCTTTCACTTAGGCGTTCATTAAAAGCTCATTAAACAATGAAGGAGAGGCTCGTGTTCCGAATTCTCTTCGTGTCTCATTGTCTTGCTTTGATTTTTAAAATGTACACTGTTGGCTATTCACTCTTCCTAACACAATTAAAGAGCCGAGTTTAGTTCAGAGGTAAAGCATCTCATGCATCGTTTTCTATCACCAGCATCTCCACTCTGGATTTCTTTTTAAGCGCGATATCTTTTCTGTGATTTCTTTCGTTTGAATTCCCTCATGTGTGAATTTCAGCGCGACACATAAACTCGTTTGTCTGTTTTAAAGAGATGCAATTTTTAAAACAGACAAAATGAAAGACTGTTTAACTAAATACACATAGAAAACGTGCACCTAATTGAGAAAATTTGGACTGGGGTGATTTATTATTGTAGCGGCGCAAGGTCACAGTGGTGCACTTGAGGAATGCGGTACAAGGGCCAGTGGTGCATTGGATAACGCATCTGATTACGGATCAGGAGACTGTAGGATCGTAATGCTCTTAAACACAGTACCATAACCGTAGTGTGTTCAGTCCTACACAACCTTTCTATCGACTGAATAAGCCTCCTGTTCCATCTCCATCTTCTTCCCACACATTCCGGCTATTTCAGCACCGTTATTGTTGGACCACAGTCACAGATACGTAAGGGACACTATTCTGAAGAACCGTCTTAAATAAATAACGTTGCAAAAGGTAACAATAAGGGTTTCTTAATGTAACCTTACATTTGGCCGTACAATACAATTTTCTGTACCCTCAAAAAAATTTCTCCTGAGAAACACAAGTGTAGTGTCAAATCACAATAAATAATACAACAAATATACTAAATTAACACCCAGATATGACAACACACAGCTATGACAGAACACATTGAAGACTTAAAAGCCCTTTAAATTTTTATTTCCTTAATTTCCATTCTCTTCCCTCCCCAGGATAACTGAAAACTAACTATAATAAAGACTGTATATGCATTACTTGTAATACAGCTACTAATAAAGATATACATGGAACTTAATTATTAATAAATAACACTTTTATTAATAAATACGTGTAATGATAACATTCATTGTGAATATTTGTGGTGTCTGGAAAGCAATTTTAGTTAAATATAATAATAATTTTCAAGCAAGTGGTGCATAACCTTGTTACTTAATGAGTGCATTATTTCCATTACATTCAAAACAGTTCTAATGTGATCAATTGTTCTGCTTAGTCCGCTACTGAGTTGCTTAAAACCTATGAAGAGGTGGTTTAAGCTAGACTCCTAATGCAGTAACATCTAACGGGCAGCAGCTGTTATTTTAGGTTTGTTGCAATTGAGAATAGGTTTAGTACAGAGTTGCTGACAAATTTCAGCGGAGTTTATTGAATATAAGTTTATTGCAATTGACCCATTGTAGCTACCAATCAGCAGCAAGGAAAAACAAACTTCACTTGTGCCTGTCAAAAAAAAGGAAACAGAGTAGTAGTTTATGTGGTAATTTCAGGTACTGTACAATGTAAGAACTAATGTTAACTACTCCCATAGGAATGCGTGGGGTCCTATCAATAGAAAAAAACAATTGTTGTAACCCGAAAATACAACAAACACAAAACAAGAAGTCTTCCAGGAACCTAGGTAAATCCCGGTAGTTGTCTAACAACTACGAAAAAAAAAACAAGCGCAACAACTTCAAAAGAAAAAGAACATTAAAAACAAATCTGGGGAACAACAAAAACACAGAGCCTAATGCGAGAGCTTTTTCAAGTCTTCAGTGCTCCTCTCGTCTCAGTAGACCTCTCTCATATATTTGTGTACAGGTCAGCTGGAGATACACAGCTGATGGTAATTTAAGTAGGGAGCTGCGTCAGCATGCATGGGCTTCAAAGGAAAAAGTCAAGGTTTATTCCATGCTGAAAAGAGAAGGAAACACAATGTTTCAGCTGTGGAGCCTTATTTGATTGTGACTCGAAGTAAACCTTTACTTCTTCGTTTGATGTTAATTTATCTTCATCAGATACCTGATAGTATCTAAACTTAACAGTTGCTTTCAGTAGCTAAAGCTCTAGGTGAGGCTTGAACTCAACCTCGGCATGACTCCGCTGTGCACTACTGTATAAGTACCAAACACGGACCGATTGCGCCACTGGAACTGTGCAAGGTATACAGAAACACAGGGTGAAACCGGTTTCGGTTGTGGATCCATCTATACATAGGGAACACTAAAATAGCAAGGAAAATACAAGAAAAGAAACTGAAAGAATTGTGCTAACAGCAAAGGGGGACGGAGGGAGGTGGTCGGACAAGTAAATCAGCCTAGCAGATTATTTGTATCGACATTTTTTGAGTCAATCAGCAAACAGATTTCTCTTCATGTGCCTTAAACTGTGCAGTTTGTATCTTCGTTGTAGATAGGTTTCTTCAGAAGTCCAGTAAACTGACAATAATGGAGAACTAGCTGACGCACCCCGTCGTGAAGACCCTCTGTAAGGTGATTACACGTTTCATTTTCAAGTCGCCTCCTTTACACGCAATTGCAGCCCGGACACTGAGAGAAAGCAGGAGAAATGGCTTCAATTTCAATGTGAAAGCGCATTACAGGCTCGATGGCTTCACATCTGACATCACTCAAATAAAATTGCAGTAAAGCGATCTAAATATGACTCTGAAGTACTGGGAAAGATGATTATTTTGAGCGTGCCTCCCAGGGTCTGCTACGAGGCTGAAGTTACAGTAGCTTCTTATTCGCCAGCTTCTTATGCGTGTTTTTCGTTCCACCTTAAATGGTGCTGCTGTGATGTTATGTCACCTTTCGCCTGTAGATGGCTCTCTTCAATCAGTACTAATCCGGCTGGAATACTGTAGACAACTTCACTGAAAGGGATTATCCAAATAGCGACGTCCAAATTATATTTTTGTATGGAATATATTTCAGAAAATCGCAAACCAATTTTAAAAACTCACCACAACACGGACTTACACTGGGAAAAGGTGATTGCACTTTCTGCTTATTGCTACGGCCTCCCCCCCGATTATGAAAATGTCTCACAGTTCTGACACCGACGTGTGAAAGACAATGTAACAGACTATCAAAATCCTGAAGTACAAGAAATTTTAATGCACCAGTTTCTTTAAATATGACCCTCTGATCCTGGCATGTCAGAATACATTTCGAAAAAGTATGGCACGAATTGCACGAATTGCAATGGCACAAATTGTTGAGAATATCACTGACCTTGCCGATATTTGCAGGGGATACGAGTGTTTTGCACATGTTGAACTACGACACGTCAAAATTGAGCTCCTTAGTCAATATCACCGGGAATGTCCAATAATGACGAACATCAGTAGCTTCAAGGAAACTTAGACTCGCACATGGAGTTTTATCTTCGAATGGAGGTTGGGAGAATTCATTTATACTCTCGTTGCTCATTAGCTAAACTATTTAAAAAATATATGACACAGATTTGTTCGAGAAAATTGTAATTGCCTTAAAGAGAGTCTTCTTGAAGATGTGCACCAGCTAGCTCTCCACTGTCAATTGACAGGACTTGAGAAGAAACTGTTCTCATACAACCAACATACAAATTACACATCTTAAGGAACATGAAGAGAAATCCGTGTACTAAATAACATAAAACTGTCGCTGCAAATTATCACCAAGCTGTTTTATGTGTCTGACCACCTCTTTCCTACTTTGCAGCGAGCACAAATCTTTCTGTTTCTTCATCGCTATTTTACTGTCTCTTTCCCCCATGTGGAGATGGATCCACAGCCGAAACTTTAGGTCAGTTCCTGTTATTCTGTCTGATTGAAAGAGCTTTATTAATGGCACTCCCATCTCTGCAGGAAAGTTATTGCTGCTCTCAACACAATATACTGCAACCAAATATAGCGATACTGTCACTGCCTGTGGGCCACGTGTTCCTGCTGTCAGTCTATTATGTCATGTTCATCCACACCCAGAAACATTACTGCTGGAGCACAAGAGTTATATAGGCGCAGTCCATAGAGCAAGAATCTCTTAATCTCAGAACTGTGGGTTCAGCCCCCACATTGGGTCCCTCTGTGTCAATTTCATCCCCCCATCCTCCTAGCATGACCTGATGGCGTAACAGTGATACCCAGTACCCAGCGTAATTCAGCTTTCTTTCCACTTGATTCAGATTTTGATCTGAAATCATCGGCAGAACAAGAGTTTGTCTAAATCGAGGGAGATCTGCTCACAAGTAAGTATTAAACACTTCAGCATTTACTGTTCGAATACCACAGTTTGTCAAAACACTGCCGCTTCTTAAGCTAATAAGTAACGGTTTTTGAGCACGCATTGTATTGTTAATGCTTATATTAAAAAAGCATAAATTCACATAGTGAAATTTGGACTGAACAAAGTAGTCCAGCCCCTTTACAACATTACATACCCACTGATTAAAGCTTAAAACTACAGCAGCAAGAGTAACAATAATGACAACAACATGTTTGGAGTTCGGCATTTCATTTATTCTGCGGAAACATCGTATCGGAATGAACTGCCCGAGATAAAAGAGTAATTGCGGCTTCAGATCGTTTTTACAGAGCATTGCGTTGTTCTGTTCATGCTGACTACACGCTTTAGATTTGTCATTTACTGCAGGCGTTGCTTTTCCAGGTTTTTCTGAAATTCCTCGCATTTGAGCCAGCACTAAAACATTTCATTCCCGTCGCTGAATACATCGTGGAAACGGTATTTGCAACGGAATGCTGTCACACATGAAACCTTTTTGTTATTCGGTTCTGAAGTTTGAAAATGAAAATAAAACGGGGGTCACTTCATAGGCTTGAAAGAAGTCCAAGCAGCATAAAAACCCGCGAATTCTTACAAAGGCTGCACCTTTCTTCTGCTGCTTTTATAAATCAGCCTTAAACATTTGAATGCATACCTTACTGCTGCTAACCACATTCACGTGTTTACGAAGCTTTTTTCTGTCCGTTATGTTTTTGCTAAGCAGTTTCTCAGTTTTCCTCGTACTGTGATTGTCAGCGAGCACAACAAGACTGAAACAGTGTAAAGGCAGGTAAAAAAGTCAGGGTAAAACGCCTGATTGTCGGGAGTGGGATTTGAACCCGTGGCTCTATTTAGAGAGCGAAACACAAAGCTTAAAAGACACAAATCTGTAAATTTGCTGTTTTAAACCGCTCAACTATCCTGAAGAAATGGGTGCGGATTGTATCAGTCACACCCAATTTTCCGTAAATTTAGGACGATTGATACAACTGGACGAACAATTTGTGGCGTTTAGCATGACATGGAAAACGGTACCGGAGTGTTCGGGTCCGGACTACAAGACTCAGAAACAGTTTTTACCCCCGCACTATCAAACTATTAAACTCCCAGCCTCTCTCACTCTCTCCTCACCTCTCACCTATGATCTGAACCTCACAGTGCCTTCTTTCTTACCAAAAACCCAAACACACTTTGAAAATCTACCTCTACCATACATGTCAAAAGCTCACTCCCCATCATTTCTATCTCTTTATTTCATTCTTTTGATGCATGTTTTTGCACATAACCTGTTACCTTTTTGTTGTTTTGCACGCTGCCTGTTGTTTTTTGCACATCGGCTGTTGTCTCTGTCTTTCTTTTGTTTTACAATTGTATTGTTGTTGTGTTTTTTTCTTTGTACTACTTATGTCCGAGAGCTAGCTAAATAGCATTTCGTTATACCATATACCAGTGTATGAGTATAATGACAATAAACTTGAACTTTAAACTTGAACTTGAACTTGACATAGTCTTGCAGGCAGTATATTATTTTATCGTTTACTTCTTTAAAAAAACACGGTCTTCTCGTTCCTAAGTCTGATTTGTAGTGCTTTCGAACGTTACTTCTAACCTGGACTGACAGCTCACCCGATCTGTTTGTGATCAGACCATGGAGTCGGGGGCTGTACCAAGCGCACGTTCCTTTCCAATGCTGAGGCGATCATTCGGAAGATGGGTGTGAAGAGAGACAAGCTTTGTCGACTAAAAAACAAGGCAGGATATGCAAGAATACTAATCACTGGCGACAGTTATGTTCTCTTACTATTGAGATCCCTACATTGCGAGTTTTTTTAAGACTTTGAAACTAAGGGAAAGCGGTGACAAGTGAAACTGGCACGGGTGGGGCTTGAACCCACGCTCTTCGGTTTACGAGACCGACGCCTTACCACTTGGCCACCGCGCCTTCGAGGAAACCGGAGGCAGCAACAACAATAAAAGGGATACTTGTCCTTAAACTCGGACGTGATGTTCTGCAGACATGTGCAAAATGTCCTGTTTTCTTGCAGTGTAGACATTTTGCTGTTCACGCTCCACATTCATCTGCTTTGTGCATTGTTAGTCCGCACATGTAACATGTAATGTCAGCCGTCCCCTGTTCTTCTATTTCTCTAGCATGACTGCATCCTGCTGCTCGGCTTTTGTTTGTAAAGTTTGAGCGAGCGCCCCGTTCAGTGTCACTTTGTCACTGTGGTCAGAAAGCATTCTTGATTCTGCTTGAGCTGCTTCATGAATTCTAGCGACTGTAAGAGCTCTTTCCAAAGTCAGCCCTTCCTCCTGCAGCAATTTATAGTCTCTTATGTGCACATTTTTCCACAAGTTGATCTCTTAACATGTCAGTTTCCAATACTCCAAAGTCACAAGATTTAGCCAGTTCTCTTAGTGCAGTCACAAAAGCGTCAACAGATTCGTCCTGAGACTAAGTTCTCTGCCTAAATCTATGCCGTTCCAAAACCACATTTCTCCGCGGTGTAAAGGAAGCGTCTAAGGCAGCTACAGTTTTTTTCTCCAGGGAGGATGGCGAAAATCCTCTGCACGGGAGCCCCGATACGGTGCAGTAATGTAGCACGTCTCACGGCATCCTGAGCTTCTGTAGATCCACAGGCTATTAAAAAAAAAAATCTGTACGACTCCATCCATATCTTGTATTCCGTATACAAATACGGAGCTCCGAGGTTCAGTAGAAGCGGTGGAAAAAGCTGGGCATAAGCAAAGCTTCTCGGCGCGGCTGCCATATCTTCCATGGCGCAAGCTAAACGAAAAGTCCGAAAATTCAAAAGTTCGTTTCTACCAGCAAGAGAACTAAAATCTGCAGTGTTCTGCTCGCTTTGAGTCCGTCAAGCACTCATCTCTGGTCGCCATAAATGTTGTGTATCTAAATTTAGAGAAGTTTTTATATTATTTTAACTATTTTGTTAACTACACAGATCACGCCCTTACACTATATCCCTGCCATCTACCCTCGTTCTGTTGTCTCGCGATGTCTACTCACTATACTACATTTAGCATGACTTCTTGTTGCAGTTGAGCTCAAAGCTGGAGATGATCTCCATATTCTACCGCACTAACTAGTCCGAAACGTAGTACACAGTACACACTTTTTAAGTGAAGTCAGGTTGTTAAAAAATTAAACCAGCGCCCTGTCACAGAAACGTACCCCAGTCTCCCGCGCAACAAGCGTGGGTACTCAGCACTATACTAAAGAAGAGCGCTTGTCTGCAGCTGAGCGTAAGCTCTGTTTACTGTCAGCAGTCATTTCCTCATTTCCAAAGACTTTTTCACCTGCTCTCAGCTTTTAAAGACGGTCATAAACGCTCAAGAAGTAATTCATGTCAGTTTGAAGTCTGTTTCTGTTGTCTCAGCTCTTGATAAAGAAAACCCGTGCGTGGGAGACTCCCTCTCTGAAGAAGTTTGCCGTCACCCTGCGAGGGAGAAGAGCCGTCAATCACCGAGGCAACCACTGAGACAGTTAACATTGCGAAATGCGAGATGTTGTGATTTTTTTCCCGCTTAAGGCTTCTATCGTTTCTTCTCTAACGAGAAAGACCTCTTTATTAGAAGTGAGATTTTAACAAACGTCTCCAGGGTTAACTGCGACCTGAACGCAACGCCTTAGACCACCAGCCATCTTGCCTGTGGTACTTAGTATATTCCGATTCCACTGGTTCTGCAGAAGAAATAAGAAAAGCCGAACTCAAACCACTGTTTTGCCATTACGGGTACTCTGTCTGCAGCAGCTTTAAGATCTACTCACACCGTGTTGCCATTAAGGCTACCTTGTTAAAAAAAACTTATATTCACCTTTTTGAACGTGATTATTAGACACCCGTTAAATCTCCACCGAGGTTTCTTGAGAGATCTTCAGCGAGCGAGTATTAAAAAACTACGTCGCTTCCAACCTCTGCTGTCACTGTAAACTGTGATTTAATTTAGATGATTACGTGGAGTAGAGTGACAAGATCTACTTGAACATTTTCGGTTTGTGAAATGAAACACTAAATACACTACTGTAAATACAAGTAATGGGCATTTAAAATAACCACAGTACAGCTAGAAGAGTGAAAGATAAAAGACTATTTAGAATGACATTCCCAATAGACTTAAGAACAGTACAACCGCCCGAACAGGGACTTGAACCCTGGGCCCTCAGATTAAAAGTCTGATGCTCTACCGACTGAGCTATCCGGGCTCTGAAAGAAAGTCAACACTGTCGGGATCCTCGCAAGTCACGTGTCTCTTGTGCCGAAGAGCAGTCATACCTGACTCGTCTGGAATGACCACTGACAGACTTTATCCAGAAGCGACGGCACCACTCCCAGTAGAATGAGTGAGAAATACAGCATGACATGGGTAGTTAAGGGGCTCCCACAATCCATCTTTCCTCACATTACTATTTTTTTTCCAATAGCATTTTGACCTTTTTTCACATTCAGATTTTTTTCACATTTAATAAAATCTTTTAATCAACAAAATTAAAAAGAAAACAAATGGAACATTTTTTTGGATCAATAATTAAAAAAAACTTTCAATGCCTTGGTTGTATACGTGTGCACACCCTTTATAAAGGGAGTTGCAACAGTGCTGAAATGTAAAGAGCATTTCTGTAGAGAAAACAGCATTTTTTCTGCTTTGATGTTAAGCTTAGGGAGCCTGTCTTTTAGAAATTCTATTTCTTAACACCCTGCACAGCCTCCCGACAGACTAACGAATATTTTTGGGAGAAATTGGCTCACACACCGGAAGACACTAACGTTTATTTACGTTAGAGTATGTGAATAACAGTTTAACCGAAAAAGTCTGTAATTGTGATTTTGTTAAAATTCAATAAATCGTCTATCATCAGTAAGTAATTATTAAGAAATTGTTTTATTTCATAAACTATAAGACAATTTAGAGAGTTTATAGGTCATAAACGTCGCTTATGTTCTTTTAACTCTAGCGTTCAGGATCCAAACCCAGGTGCGGACGGTTGTGTTTCTTGAATCTCTTGTAATCATCAAAAGTCGATGTGTAGTCCTTCAGTACTTTCTCGAGTTGTGCCATGGATATTTTATACGATCAATACTTGTCATGCTCTTTTGCATTTTCATTAACAAACGGAGTTCAAAGTTCAAAGTGTGTTTATGGCTGTGCTTCACATCTACACGAGAGCACTTGTAACAGTACAGGACACGCAGTGAGGAGTTCGTGAAGCTTTCAGTTTAGTGCGGAGTTCAGGAGGAGGTGTTTTCTGTAACAGCCACGGCAAGTGTGAAGTAATCTCTGGATTTCCTGAATTTGAACTAAATGATTAGTTCAAATAATTTAGGATTTAACAGAACTAAATGAGGTACATTTAAAACAGCAGCGCAATTCTGCAGCACGTCGAGTGTGCCTGCATTTAGTTGTGTAAACCTGGCTCTCTCTGAACACAAGCAAAGAGTTCTCACTCAACAGAAGATTGCGATGTGAGTACTGTAATGTAAAGCACCTGGAGATTGCCAGGGATTGAACCAGGGACCTCATACATGCAAAGCATGCGCTCTACCACTGAGCTACATCCCCGATGGAAAATGTAAGTGTCCAGATGCTCACTGATCACAATCCACCACTCACGAAGAATGCCTGCAGTTTCCCACTTTTGCGTTTCCTCTACTACAGAGTAAATGCATGGGAATAAAGAAATAAGGAAGGAAAAATAATCGCATTGAAGCTTCAAGAGACTGGGCACAAATTAATCTATGATTTTTGTATCCAGTCACACGTGCGACGGTGGTTAATTCCCAGACGGGGGAGTGCTTTTTTTCTACCTCATTACTCGACTGTCTTTCAATTCTGTTTTATTTGAAAGCTTTTTGCATCTTTTAAGTGCTCTTGATTAAACTATGCATAGAAAAACAGCACTACTGATTATTTTCATGGACCAATGCACACTTGTTCTGTACAACTCGAGTGATAAAGCCCTGTCTGCAAATATTGTAGAAGAAAATAAAAGGGTGAAACAACGCCCCAACCACAGGAATGGTAACAGGAAGGATCGTGTTCTTATTTGATAAGTCCTTTTGAGATGTCTTGTCAATGCACACAGGCGTTAGAGCTGAATAATTTACTTTTAGCGGTGTTTTTAAACAAAGATGGAACATGTTATTTCTATACCAGGAAGAAAGGAGCAGACTTTAACTTTAAGAGGCAAAAACGACACCTTATCAAAGCTAATATTAATTAAAATGACATCACAACAAAAGAGTGGAGCCTTGAGTGAATAAAATTAGTTTTCATTGGACGTCTGTGTCTCCATAACTTTGTAGGTGAGAGAGAGGATTGTGATAATTTGCAGGTGCTTCTCGGAAGTGCGTTGGTGGTACAGGCGCCTTCCAAATAATTGAGTCGGGTTTGAATCCCAGCCAGTACAAACCCAAATCTTTTCAAGATAATTTGTGGTCCGCTAACACACCTTTTGAAACACTACAACAGGTAACACCCCGTGTGAAACATCATGAACATCTGTTAAAGCCTGAGTTTTACATACTCTAACGTAAATAAACGTTAGTGTCTTCCGGTGTGTGAGCCAATTTCTCCAAAAAAATATTTGTTAGTCTGCCGGGAGGCTGTGCAAGGTGTTAAGAAATAGAATTTCTAAAAGACAGGCTCCCTAAGCTTAACATCGAGGCAGAAAAAATGCTGTATTCTCTACAGAAATGCTCTTTACATTTCAGCACTGTTGCAACTCCCTTTATAAAGGGTGTGCACACGTATACAACCAAGGCATTGAAAGTTTTTTTTTTAATTATTGTTCCAAAAAATGTTCCATTTGTTTTCTTTTTAATGTTGTTGATTAAAAGATTTTATTAAATGAGAAAAAAATCTGAATGTGAAAAAAGGTCCAAATGCTATTGAAAAAAATCAGTAATGTGAGGAAAGATGGATTGTGGGAGCCCCTTAACTACCCATGTCATGCTGTATTTCTCACTCATTCTACTGGGAGTGGTGCCGTCGCTTCTGGATAAAGTCTGTCAGTGGTCATTGCAGACGGGTCAGGTATGACTGCTCTTCGGCAGAATAGACACGTGACTTGCGAGGATCCCGACAGTGTCTTCCTTCTTTCAGAGCCCGGATAGCTCAGTCGGTAGAGCATCAGACTTTTAATCTGAGGGCCCAGGGTTCAAGTCCCTGTTCGGGCGACTGTGCCTTTCTTAAGTCTATTGTGAATGTCATTCTAATTAGTCTTTTATCTTTCACTCTTCTAGCTGTACTGTAGTTATTTTAAATGTCCATTACTTGTATTTACAGTAGTGTATTTAGTGTTTCATTTCACAAACCGAAAATGTTCAAGTAGATCTTGTCACTCTACTCCACGTAATCATCTAAATTAAATTACAGTAGAGTACAGAACACGCAGTGAGGAGCTCACACAGTGAGTACTCTTGAATACGACAAGAGGAAAGGCACACTGCTCATCTGCAGAACATCACGTCCGAGTTTATAGTGAGAGCAGAGGTTGGAAGCGAAGTAGTTTTTTATTACTCGCTCGCTGAACGATCTCTCAAGAGACCTCGGTGGAGATTTAACGGGTGTCTAATAATCACGTTCAAAAAGGTGACGATAAGTTTTTTTTTAACTAGGTAGCCTTAATGGCAACACCGGGGTAAAGTTAGCTCGAAGTTCGAAAACGATTTTGGCACGCCTGTAGCGCTTTCACGAAACCTCTTAGAATTGCGAGAATGCTTGTTTTGTGTATAAAATACATTGTGGATGCTTTCTCAGCCTTTACTTTTTCGTTTTTATGACATTTTTTTGACCAAGCACGAATATTCTTTTGTCCATATCTTCGCAATGGAAGCACAGAACGCCGTCAAACCAAATGCATTTTAAAGACCACGACTTGTGGATATTTCCACACTCTTTACATCAAACTATCAGTGAGCTAATTATCTTTTTTTAAACCTCCGGTTTTTCATCGATGCGTAATTACGCACGAACTGGAACCCGGGGGACTGCTGTGTGCACACGTTCACAACGCGAGAAATACTGTTCAAATCGCTTCGTGCGAAAAACCCGTATATGACCATAGGAAGCAGAACAGCGCAGTCTCCCATTACCCAGACTGTAAGCACGGGAATAAAGCTTTGTTTGACTTCTGAAACCCTTCCTTTACGCCCTGTTTTCATTCAGGTAAGGGTCAACTATATTGAAAATACTACTGACAGCAGGAAGATTAAAATATTCTTTACTCAGCATCTTATTAAAAACAGCTCCCATGATGTTCAAACCGATTTTTTACACAGAACACTGACACAGCTTTGCATTCTGAATCTCTTTTTCTCATGCTTTTATTTAATATGGCACAATGCACTGGGATAGGGGTATTCTGTTCACAAACCAATAGCATTTAAACCACAGCACCCACAATGCTGCAAGTGTTTTGCACACTAAGCAGGTCCTCTGACTTTTCCCAGCTTTATTTTGGGTTGTGGAACCTTTCTTTATATTTTTTAGGATTTTCTGAAGATAACACTACAGGTGGGATGGGTGGGTTGTCTTCATGGCTCAATAGCATTTCAAATACAGCACCCACACTGCTGAAACCAAGTGTTTTACACACCAGACAGGCCCCCGAACCTCATACAACCTTACTGTGGCTGTGGCCCCTGTCTTTATTTTGTAATGAGTTTCTGAAGATAACACTACAGGTAATACACTGGGACAGGTGGGTCGTCTTCATGGCTCAATAGCATTTCAAATACAGCACCCACTCTGCTGAAACCAAGTGTTTTACACACCAGACAGGCCCCCAAACCTCATACAACCTTACTGTAGCTGTGGCCCCTTTCTTTAATTTTTTATGATTTTCTGAAGATTACACTACAGGTAATACACTGGGACGGGTGGGTCGTCTTCATGGCTCAATAGCATTTCAAATACAGCACCCACTCTGCTGAAACCAAGTGTTTTACACACCAGACAGGCCCCCAAACCTCATACAACCTTACTGTAGCTGTGGCCCCTTTCTTTAATTTTTTATGATTTTCTGAAGATTACACTACAGGTAATACACTGGGACGGGTGGGTCGTCTTCATGGCTCAATAGCATTTCAAATACAGCACCCACTCTGCTGTAACCAAGTGTTTTACACACCAGACAGGCCCCCGAACCTCATACAACCTTACTGTGGCTGTGGCCCCTGTCTTTATTTTGTAATGAGTTTCTGAAGATAACACTACAGGTAATACACTGGGACAGGTGGGTCGTCTTCATGGCTCAATAGCATTTCAAATACAGCACCCACTCTGCTGAAACCAAGTGTTTTACACACCAGACAGGCCCCCAAACCTCATACAACCTTACTGTAGCTGTGGCCCCTTTCTTTAATTTTTTATGATTTTCTGAAGATTACACTACAGGTAATACACTGGGACGGGTGGGTCGTCTTCATGGCTCAATAGCATTTCAAATACAGCACCCACTCTGCTGAAACCAAGTGTTTTACACACCAGACAGGCCCCCAAACCTCATACAACCTTACTGTAGCTGTGCCCCCTTTCTTTAATTTTTTATGATTTTCTGAAGATTACACTACAGGTAATACACTGGGACGGGTGGGTCGTCTTCATGGCTCAATAGCATTTCAAATACAGCACCCACTCTGCTGAAACCAAGTGTTTTACACACCAGACAGGCCCCCAAACCTCATACAACCTTACTGTAGCTGTGGCCCCTTTCTTTAATTTTTTATGATTTTCTGAAGATTACACTACAGGTAATACACTGGGACGGGTGGGTCGTCTTCATGGCTCAATAGCATTTCAAATACAGCACCCACTCTGCTGAAACCAAGTGTTTTACACACCAGACAGGCCCCCGAACCTCATACAACCTTACTGTGGCTGTGGCCCCTGTCTTTATTTTGTAATGAGTTTCTGAAGATAACACTACAGGTAATACACTGGGACAGGTGGGTCGTCTTCATGGCTCAATAGCATTTCAAATACAGCACCCACTCTGCTGAAACCAAGTGTTTTACACACCAGACAGGCCCCCAAACCTCATACAACCTTACTGTAGCTGTGGCCCCTTTCTTTAATTTTTTATGATTTTCTGAAGATTACACTACAGGTAATACACTGGGACGGGTGGGTCGTCTTCATGGCTCAATAGCATTTCAAATACAGCACCCACTCTGCTGAAACTAAGTGGTTTACACACCAGACAGGCCCCCAAACCTCATACAACCTTACTGTGGCTGTGGCCCCTGTCTTTATTTTGTAATGAGTTTCTGAAGATAACACTACAGGTAATACACTGGGACAGGTGGGTCGACTTCATGGCTTCATGATTTTTTGACTGTAATCAAGTGTTGTGCACTTGTGCAAGTGTCAGGCCTCCTGACCTTTCACAGTCATGCTTTGTTGTGTGAAACTTTAATTCTCTTTTTAGGATTTTTTGAACATGGGAACTTCCACCGAGATGAATGAGGTGCTCTTCAATAGCTTTTTCATCTATACACACAAGCGTATGTAACCAAGACACTCAGAACCAACAGAATCAACGTGAAGTCATAGAAAAACAAGAATGCCCCCGAGACATCTGCACCCCCCTCTTGGACCACTCTGGTATCAACACCCCCAAACCAATCCATACCAGCTAACAAGACTCAGAATCGGTGCAACCCTCCAACCTGGACCAAGAGCAGGATGGGACAAGTACCTGCACCACACTATGCACCCCTCATCCAGACCAGCAGGACAGCCAGACAGCACCATCATGACACACATAATGAGATCACTCTCTGTCAGTATGTGTAACATTCTGGGCCTGGGCTCCTCTGTATTTTGGCTGAAGGGAGTTCAACAACATTATTAAACGGACTGACATCATAATCTTACAAGATACATTGTTTAGGGGAGACTTGTCCACCCACTGTCCCCCTGGTAACGTGAAGATCATTGTCCCTTGGCTTACCTAAACCAGAATCACTTGGGTCTCCGGGGCGGATCGGTGTATGGTACAAAGTCTTAAAAACAGAACATTGTTGAATTGTCTATAAAAAACAACCAATATCCCTTGGATTTCCCAAACACAAAGCTGGAGCAAGTATACTAACTCCATACCCTTAAACTACAAAAGGCCTGTGGCGTAGACAGGGTAAACAGCCACATCATGTGACATAACTGCATGAGCCTAGTGATGAGCCTAGTTTAAAATACTCAACCCCATCCTGAAGTACGGATGTTTTCCTTTGGCCTGGAATCCAGGACTGATCACCTGACCCTAACAACTGCCGGAGCATTTGTGTGAATAGTAACCTGGGCTAGCTATTCACCAGTATCTTCAATACCCTATTACTGGCAGCTTGCCAAATACAGTGTCCTGAATAGAAGTCAGATCGACTTCATATGAAGCTGGCACATATCTGACCACATACGCACTCAACACACACTTTAAATGAACAGAAAAATAGTGACCTGTGTCTTTGATTTCTAAAAAGCAATAGGCTCTATTTTGAACAAATAACAAATATACAAACTTTCAATGTGGGGTAAGAGGTACAGTCCACAACTGATTTTTTTTAGCGTACTCAGAAAGTATAAGCGGTTTGAAAATACTTACATAAATTATTTTAGGAAGACTGTGTTGGTTTTTGTATCATTTGTGTTTGTGTTGACTCTTATTGAGATCTCCAGTCACCTGCCCTTATAGATGGAGAACAAAAGAATTTTGTACTACAGTCTTACTTTACCTGGAGGTGGAAAAAGAAAGCCTCCATTACCAGTGTCTGAAATGTTGACAACTGACCACACCATTGTCAGTATAGAACGTTGGCTACGGAAATTCATGTTTGACATCTCAACATGTACTACCAAGAGAGTGCAGCATGTAGAAACTGACTACAGCTGGGCCCTGATTCACAGTGTTCTTTTTGCCTTCAATGGGGACACCATCCATGCATACTTAAATCGTGCAATGAAAGTCTGCCAAGGCAAACTTAAGTACACAGAACTTCAGATGTTCACTGTTCTGCACCTTTGCTCTGCCCATGTCATAAAGGCTGTCTCTCAAGCAATTAGTAAAAAAACAACAGACAAAGGACTGCGAGACTTTGCAACATTTTCCTTTGCCATCCTGCAAAACAGCACAACTTTGAGTGTCGCCAGAAATGTTTTCAAACACATGTGTATTGTACTCTCAAGCAGGAGGTTCACAAATGAAGTCCAATCTAGTGTCTGCCTCCTTAACGCTTACATTTCTCAAACAACCACACCAGACCAGATGGAAAAGGAAGCAGAAGTCAAAGACACAGATGAGGTACTGTACCCAAAAATGAGAGGCAGCCTGGGCCGCTCTCCTTTCGCTGTGGAGTTCAAAGGTATTTATGAAGACAGCATATCAGCTCAAGGACATGATGACTATGGGACACAACACAATGTGAACCCCTATTTCTGTGAAGACATAATAAGATTTCTGTTGCAAAGATACATGGCACTATTTCCACTGTGGAGTGGAATTTTGTTGGGTGACCTGGCAAGATATGCTTCAGACAGCAAAAAAGACATATCAATGTCAGAGGTAGCACAAACAAGAGCCACTAATTGTCATGTTGAGACCTGGTTTGGCATTGTCAAGCATTCAATACTTCAGCACAGGAGGAAACTGAGGCCAGCAGAGTTTATTACGATAATGAGACAATCCCTCCAAGGCCGGTACAGAGAACATATAATCCAAAATGCTCTCCCCAAAAAGGTTTTGACGGCTCCATTGATCACCACTAAGACACGTCATGAACATGCACAGGAACAATGGGCAAAGAGAGCACCAGGTGTAGGCAAAGAAACAAAAAATAAATTCTACAGCGCACCACAGAAAATTCCAATCCCCAAAAAAATGAGAACACAGGAAAAAAAAGTTAGCAATAGAAATATTGAAACAAATGAAAAATCGCCAGATGACAGCAACGGCCTGCAAGTACAGCAGGGGAAAGCAGGAACCACAGAATATAAAGAATGGCAGCACAAAGAAGAAAGGAAAGTGTCACCCAAGCAAGCTGCCGTGGGCTTGGCTGAAGTGATCACACCACACTGTGATGCACGCCCCATCTCAAAACTTATAAAAGAGAAAACAGATTTCAAAAAGAAGGTAGGATTTGTATTTCAAATATTTCTCTGTGTGGACATTCACTTCTTTTTCAGAGCTTATGAATGTCATCTTCTACTACTGTAGGCGTTCTTTGTCGTTTCTCTCTAACTTGTTATACTTGTTGACATACTTGTGTTATACTTGTGGTGTGTAATCTCAATTTTCATTATGTTAGGTCCAGTGATCTCTTGTGTATGCTTTTGGCTTGGTAAATCTTTTTTAGGTACACGCCCTTTGGAACATCAATCCGAGTGAATTAGTGGTTGCAGTTTTGCCATCCATACACAGTGCAGACACATATATTCTCAGACACTCGGAGTTTGTGTCTCTGAAACCAGATGAGTGGCTCATAGGCGAGGTAAGATGAAAGTGTTTGATTGCATGCATTTGTTAAGGTTTCGGAGCTTTTGTGTAATCAAATGTGTGTGAGTGCGTGAAATCACATCTTCTTCAATTGTGTTTGCTTTTTCCATAAGACCATTGAGTGTTACTTTCAAGTAGCGAAAGAATCCATGGACTTGGGGAAGAAGGTTTTCCTAATGAACCACTACACAACTGGTGTAATCATGAGTGGGAATAGAGAGCGCATGGCTAGACAACGTTTGTCCAAGGTAAGGACATCAAACACAAATGTTGATGGATTACATTAGTGAGGGGGCAAACATGGTTTTTCACTAACTGATGATTGTTTTATCAATAGAGAAACAAGGAGAGCTACAAGCAATCAAAACAGGTCACAACTGTGCCCATGGTGCTGCCTAAAGAAACTACCTTTATAGTCAGAAATCAAAATTCAAAGGTAGCACACCATCCCTGTGAGGCAACCTGTTGTACTAATCTTGTCATTTTTTTCATTACAGGTCAACTTTGAAAACTATGAAGCCATTATTAGCTTTTTTAACACTGGTGTCCACTGGAAATTGTTGGTAAGTGTGGTGCAGGTAATCCAAAACAGCGTAGGTTTATAATTACACCTGGAACCATTACAGTTCAAGTGATTATCCTTGTTGCATCTAAAAAAATTACAAAGTCACAATGTATGTGTTCCTCTCCTGTTAAAAAAGGTGGACATTGATAGTGAGTGTCCAAGGCAATGGTGACAGTGCACTTTTCCTAAATTATTATTGTGAATACTGCTGTGTAATGAACAGACAACCAAACAAGTCAAAGTGTCATGTAGGAAAAAAAGTACTGTTAGGTCATTTCCTGACTGTCTTTGCCGAGGTTTGCAAAATATTAAATGTTAAATAATATATAAATATAAATATTATATATATAAAATATTCAAATATTAAAAACCTTTGTTTAAACAACATAAAACTCCTGAAACTGCCTGTGTGTCTGGCCCCACATTAAATGCAACTTCATGTCTGATGATGGGCCCTTTGTTTCTTGCAGTATCTGTATGCTCCATCCCAGAAAGTCTTTGTGGTCGACCCTATGGGGAGTGATGAGATGGGAGACTCCACTGCAGCGGCAAAAAGGTTCAGGTAAGAAATCAAGCATTAGTTTCGTGGTGAAATTCTGCAGGGGCACACATACATTTCAGGTTCAAGTTCAGCATGACAAATATTTCCTCATTTATCAATAACCTATTGTTTTGATTCACAGGGACTTTTTTAAGATGCGAAGGAATGTCCTAGGAAAAGAAGACTGGTTGAATATCAACTGGCACCCAAGCGTGATTGGTCACACCAGGCAAGCAGATGCCTCAAGCTGTGGGGTCTTTGTGATGCAGGTCAGCATAACCTTTCCACGCCGAAATTTTGGACTTAAAACTATTGTATGAGAGATTTTTAGGGAAATAATTGCAACAAACTTTTGTCTGTTAGATGGGCGCAGACATCATTAACAATTTCCCGGATATTCCAACATATATCGAAATAAACAGCAGTGCCAAAGAAATGAGAAAGTTGCGGGAAGACCTGTCAATCAGAATTCTTGAGGCTTCAGGTATTGTACCATTTGATCCTCATTGCCTACTTTTCTTGGTGTATATTATTTTCCTGAAGCATGTTCTCTCTCTGTAACAAGTCTGGATGAAAAAGATTCTCAATTTATTTATATGCAGAACTCATTTGGGTATTCTTTTTGTACTATATAACACAGTGATGAAAAGTTAATTAAATCACATTTCACACAGTTAAAATTCAATGACACTTTGGCCTTCGTCGTGGTTGACACAACCATTGTCTGGGAAAAGTGTGGGTCTAAATTGCCCATAGTGAAGCAAAGCAAACTGAAACATGATAGCTGTGTTATCATGTGCCCCCTTAAAATCATAGCAACACACGCTGACGCAAAAAAGGGTAACAGGTGTTGACAGGAGTATTCTGAGACATGACAATGTGCGGTTTAAGAAGCAGTAGAACACCTAATCAGGTAAGTGCATACGAAAAGGTCTCTATCAAACTGTCTTCAATTATGCAACAATGATCTGTAGATAACATTGGAAAAATCAGTCTATTTGGCATGTTTATTATAGCTCCTCTCCAGGACATGTGCCTGATGTGTGGAGAAACACCAGTGCGGCAGACAAACTGGGTAAGTGAACATCATCTCTATCTGTATGTGTAATGTAAGCACATAATAACAAAACATGCCAGTGAAAGGTGATAGCTGAACTGATATAAGGTTTACTGTCCGTGTAGATTCAGTGTGACAGTTGTGAAAACTGGTTCCATGAATTGTGCATCTCAAAAGAAGAGTATGAAAGGGCAAAGAATGAAGTAACATGGATATGTACATTTTGCCAACCCCAGTTTGGTGAGTATGCTCTGCATGCAAACTATCACTATGAAAGGGTTTTTTAAGCAGGACATGTAGTTTTAGATTCAGCAGAAACATACAGTAGGATGACATATTTCAGTGGACGTTATAATTGTTTGTTATTGTTAAGAAGTTTGGATTGCAGGCTTGTCTTCTGGCATTAATGGTTCTATAAATTAGAGATAACTTTTCAAAAAACACACCAAAGAAGGCACACATAAAAGATTACTGATAATCTGTGCAATTTATTACATGACACAGGCATCTCAAAGATAGAATTACTGTGTCAGATTAATGATTAGACATGGATGCATCAAATCACTTACTAGGTTTCTTTCCAATAGTATAGAAACAAAGACACAACCATGAACACCTAAAAGAGCTTGCCATTTAGCACAGAAACAATATAACGTCTTGCTGTAAAAACACAAAGTAAGAAAAAAGGAGTTTGATTAAGAGAGATCTGGCAAATTGTGCAAATACCTAGATCTTGATTTGTGACCCATTTATACTCCTTGGATCCTTTGCAGTTCGTAACCCTTCTTACGGTTTTATATTTCAGGCACTGTTGATGAGTGAGCATCCACCCCCTACTCCCGAGCATTACATAAAAGACATGCTGGAAACTCAAGAAGACTGTCAACGTGTTCTCAGCAGAATTCACCTCCAAAAGACACGTAAGTACAAGTTTCAATATCCCCCCAAAAATTTTATCTTGGGTAAGAGTAAACTTTCGTACACTTTGCCAAACAATAATGAAAAACACTAGAACACAAAATCACTAGAAACCATTTGTTATCTATTGCCAGAAACCAAACAAAGTCTGTATGAAAACAGTAAAAAAGTTAATCATGACACAACACAGTCCCTTTTAAATATGATCACTACACACTGTTAACATCACTGTAGTAGTGCAAAGAAATGTAAAACGACAGTATGTCACCATGACATGATTTATGTGAAAGATTTCCAGATAAAATTGTATCCATCCTAGTAAGATAGATTAATCAAGAAATTCCACTCCGTTGTGAGAAAGATCAAAGAAAAATGGCTTCTATCAAATAGAAGTGTATCTAGGGTGATTCCTTTTTATTAGGTTTCCAAAACAGTACTCTATCTACCTTCAGACAGGGCACAGTGCTAAAAGGATTCTAACCGGAACAATAAAACACAATTGCATCATCGAAGTCCGAACCCCACTGGCTTTCAATATCGTACCATGTACATCTCCAGGAGTGGAGACTCATGAAAAAGAACAGCCTAGACACCAAAGTGATACTTTTCTTACAGTAAGGTTAAGGTAGTTGTAGGATGCTGTCTAGATCAATGAACAGATTATGTTAACAATAGCAAGCACGTAGCAGAGCATTTAGGCACACAGCCCCTAAATTGTGGAAATATATGTCAGACCTTTTTAAGGATGCCCCATACCTACAAGCATATTTAACAATGCTGTAGTCTTCTACATCGTCTCTGTAGTCTTCTTTATCCCAAGTGATCTAATTCTTTAGGAGGTGCAGAAACATAGATATCAAGTGGGTAAGTAGACAACCACGTTGCAATTGTTTTTTCTGTGTCTAACCCTTTTTTTTTCTCCAAACCATGCCTGCCACTGTTCTCTCTTCGGTGCCTTTGGTTGATATTGAGCTCCGTCCCCCATGACAAGGGATCCTCCTGGATTTCTGAAGCAAGGAACCCAGCCTACAAAACTCAAGATCCTGTACTGCTCAACCCAGTGGATGGGACACACTCAACATTAACATCTAGTCTCACATAATATATGAAATAGAATTCACCGTGTCAATCTGCATGGTTGTGCATGTGAACTGTTTCTAGTAACTACTTGTCATACACAACCAGGACCTGGAGGGGAGGTCAACCATCAGGCCTTGGACCCCCAGAGATTTTTTTTCTCCTTTGGAGTTTTTTGTTTTTCTCTCCTTCGTGCCTGATGGTTACACAGTCACATCATCAAGACTGCATACCACACCTTCATTGTGATTACAGATATAGCTTATTTAAAATGTGAAATTAGGAAAAAACTAAACGAAACATGGGAAATAAAAAGAATGTAAAATCTAAAATTTTCAGATGTTGTGATGAAGCTTTTGACTCATGAATAGCACCCCCCTATCCCAGTGTATTACCTGTAGTGTTATCTTCAGAAACTCATTACAAAATAAAGAAAGGAGCCACAGCCACAGTAAGGTTGTATGAGGTTTGGGGGCCTGTCTGGTGTGTAAACCACTTAGTTTCAGCAGAGTGGGTGCTGTATTTGAAATGCTATTGAGCCATGAAGACGACCCACCCGTCCCAGTGTATTACCTGTAGTGTAATCTTCAGAAAATCATAAAAAATTAAAGAAAGGGGCCACAGCTACAGTAAGGTTGTATGAGGTTTGGGGGCCTGTCTGGTGTGTAAAACACTTGGTTTCAGCAGAGTGGGTGCTGTATTTGAAATGCTATTGAGCCATGAAGACGACCCACCTGTCCCAGTGTATTACCTGTAGTGTTATCTTCAGAAACTCATTACAAAATAAAGACAGGGGCCACAGCCACAGTAAGGTTGTATGAGGTTCGGGGGCCTGTCTGGTGTGTAAAACACTTGGTTTCAGCAGAGTGGGTGCTGTATTTGAAATGCAATTGAGCCATGAAGACGACCCACCTGTCCCAGTGTATTACCTGTAGTGTTATCTTCAGAAACTCATTACAAAATAAAGACAGGGGCCACAGCCACAGTAAGGTTGTATGAGGTTTGGGGGCCTGTCTGGTGTGTAAACCACTTAGTTTCAGCAGAGTGGGTGCTGTATTTGAAATGCTATTGAGCCATGAAGACGACCCACCCGTCCCAGTGTATTACCTGTAGTGTAATCTTCAGAAAATCATAAAAAATTAAAGAAAGGGGCCACAGCTACAGTAAGGTTGTATGAGGTTTGGGGGCCTGTCTGGTGTGTAAAACACTTGGTTTCAGCAGAGTGGGTGCTGTATTTGAAATGCTATTGAGCCATGAAGACGACCCACCCGTCCCAGTGTATTACCTGTAGTGTTATCTTCAGAAACTCATTACAAAATAAAGACAGGGGCCACAGCCACAGTAAGGTTGTATGAGGTTCGGGGGCCTGTCTGGTGTGTAAAACACTTGGTTTCAGCAGAGTGGGTGCTGTATTTGAAATGCAATTGAGCCATGAAGACGACCCACCTGTCCCAGTGTATTACCTGTAGTGTTATCTTCAGAAACTCATTACAAAATAAAGACAGGGGCCACAGCCACAGTAAGGTTGTATGAGGTTTGGGGGCCTGTCTGGTGTGTAAACCACTTAGTTTCAGCAGAGTGGGTGCTGTATTTGAAATGCTATTGAGCCATGAAGACGACCCACCCGTCCCAGTGTATTACCTGTAGTGTAATCTTCAGAAAATCATAAAAAATTAAAGAAAGGGGCCACAGCTACAGTAAGGTTGTATGAGGTTTGGGGGCCTGTCTGGTGTGTAAAACACTTGGTTTCAGCACAGTGGGTGCTGTATTTGAAATGCTATTGAGCCATGAAGACGACCCACCTGTCCCAGTGTATTACCTGTAGTGTTATCTTCAGAAACTCATTACAAAATAAAGACAGGGGCCACAGCCACAGTAAGGTTGTATGAGGTTCGGGGGCCTGTCTGGTGTGTAAAACACTTGGTTTCAGCAGAGTGGGTGCTGTATTTGAAATGCTATTGAGCCATGAAGACGACCCACCCGTCCCAGTGTATTACCTGTAGTGTAATCTTCAGAAAATCATAAAAAATTAAAGAAAGGGGCCACAGCTACAGTAAGGTTGTATGAGGTTTGGGGGCCTGTCTGGTGTGTAAAACACTTGGTTTCAGCAGAGTGGGTGCTGTATTTGAAATGCTATTGAGCCATGAAGACGACCCACCTGTCCCAGTGTATTACCTGTAGTGTTATCTTCAGAAACTCATTACAAAATAAAGACAGGGGCCACAGCCACAGTAAGGTTGTATGAGGTTCGGGGGCCTGTCTGGTGTGTAAAACACTTGGTTTCAGCAGTGTGGGTGCTGTATTTGAAATGCTATTGAGCCATGAAGACAACCCACCCATCCCACCTGTAGTGTTATCTTCAGAAAATCATAAAAAAATAAAGGTTCCATAACCCAAAACAAAGCTGGGAATAGTCAGATGACCTGCTTAGTGTGCAAAACACTTACCTGCAGCATTGTGGGTGCTGTGGTTTAAATGCTATTGGTTTGTGAACAGAATACCCCTATCCCAGTGCATTGTGCCACATTAAATAAAAGCAAGAGAAAAAGAGATTCAGAACACAAAGCTGTGTCAGTGTTCTGTGTAAAAAGTCGGTATGAACATCATGGGAGCTGTTTTTAATAAGCTGCTGAGTAAAGAATATTTTTATCTTCCTGCTGTCAGTAGTATTGTGAATATAGTTGACCCTTACCTGAATGAAAACAGGACGTAAAGGAAGGGTTTCAGAAATCAAACAAAGCTTTATTCCCGTGCTTACAGTCTGGGTAATTGGAGACTGCGCTGTTCTGCTTCCTATGGTTATATACCGGTTTTTCGCACGAAGCCGTATTGAACAGTATTTCTCGCGTTGTGAACGTGTGCACACAGCAGTCCCCCGGGTTCCAGTTCGTGCGTAATTACGCATCGATGAAAAACCGGAGGTTTTAAAAAAGATAATTAGCTCACTGATAGTTTGATATAAAGGGTGTGGAAATATCCACAAGTCGTGGTCTTTAAAATGCATTTGGTTTGACAGCATTCTGTGCTTCCATCGCGAAGATATGGACAAAAGAATATTCGTGCTTGGTCAAAAAAATGTCATAAAAACGACAAAGTAAAGGCTGAGAAAGCATCCACAATGTATTTTATACACAAAACAAGCATTCTCGCAACTCTAAGAGGTTTCGTGAAAGCGCTACAGGCGTGCCAAAATCGTTTTCGAACTTCGAGCTAACTTTACCCCGGTACGCTGAGAACAATCCGGGTCTCTGTGTGTAATTGATTGTGTTGATTGAGCGGTAGTGTGACCAGGTGTGCGGTAGCAGGTCCTGCCAGTATAAAAACCTAGTCACAGCGTTCACACTTTATGCTTTCTTGCTTCAACACAGTTTGGTGGTTTACTTATTTTACTCCTGTAGCAATTTAGCGGGACGTTAATTTGGCGATGCGCTCGTTTCTCTTTGTGCTGTGCCTGTGCGCAGGGGCCGGGCTCCCCGCACTGGTCTCCGCCGGGCTGGCTGGCTGGGACTCTCGGGAATTGGCGCTCCAGGCCGACCTCCCGGCTCCTGAAGACGCAGCCCAGTCGGAGGACTTGAACCTGGCAGATGCGCCCTCCGAAGACCTGTCTGCAAGCGAGAACGACTCGCAGTCCTTGGCTCCCGAATTCCGCCGCCTTCCCGTGTCCAGAGACGCGTACTCGCCCTACTTCGACAAGGAGAAGATGAAGCCCGAAGCCGGCAGCCGGCCCTTACCCGCCTATATCAAGAGCGTCCTATTTCCTCCCCAGCGAGGGCGGCAGCCGGCTCGGCCGGCCATCGGGGGCACCCGAGGAGTGGCCGTGTGGTGCGACTCCAGAAGGATGTACGTGAGGGTCAGTCGGCTCCTGTTCGGCTTCAGCTGTCGGCCATCGGAGGTGACCAAGAGACAACCATGCTTGGACAACTGAGGAATGATCCCATGCTGGACAAAGGGACTGTTTAGATGAGTAGCATCACTGTGGGACTCTGGGTATAGCGGATCCCTCACTCTTGGGTGCTGCTTGTCCACAGGTACCAGGAGCCTGGTGACTAGCAGTCGGGTGGCTGTGGCACCAGTAGAGGGTCCTCTGGATGTGGGAGCTGACTGGACTGAGAATGAGGAGGGAGACCCTCAGAGCTCCAGTGAAGATGCTGAGAGCACCAGTGAGGATGTGGAGGGAGCAGAGGACTTTGGAGATGTTGGCCAGTGGACAGGTAGGGTCTGGCAGGAGGAGCTCCTGTAGGGGTGGGTGTCCTGCAGTGTAGCTGGATTGTTCTCCTTCTTCCTCCCCAGGTGCCTGAATGAAGGCTCCAGCCTGGCCCTTGTGACTCTCCTGCCTCCACTTGCCTTGTAATGGCAACATCTCAATAAAGCTGTGAAAGACCCTTCTGTCTGCCCTTGTTTCTTTATGGTTAATAGGTTTGAATGGGGTGGAGGAATTCAAGGGGAGTGAGACCCATTAATCAATGGAAGTATTTGTGGGGATTCACCTTTCAAGAATGCTTCCAATATTGCTGCCAATGAGGACTGAAAATGGCTGGAGTAATAAAGCGTTGTACTGGGGGAAGATGGCTGCACTATTCCTTGGGCAGGGCAGTGTGACTTTTTTACTGTGGGAGAGACAGAGGTGCTCAATATACTGGAAATCCTCCCGTTTCTGAGAGGGGTAGTGCTTATGGAGTGTGAGTTGCTACTGAAGTGCCCAGTAAGAGTGAGATCTGGTGTCCTATTCTAGGCTGCACAAACTGACTAAAAGAAACACAAGGAAGGAATTGTCAACAGGGGCTTGGTGTAAAGTAGGCCTTCCCTTCCTTAGCAGAGGAACAATACTGGTGTGCAAACATCAGTGAATAATGGTGCAGTTAGAATCTCGGAGGTCTCATCTTAGGGGTGTTGGTTTCACAGCAGTGGTAGTGGACAGTCATGAGAAGTATTAGGATTGAGACTGGAGATCCCAGTACTTGACTAGGAAGACCGGTGTTCACAAACACCTCTGCTAGCAGCACAGACTGTGTAGATTGAGACTGAACGCTTACTACACAAAGCCTCTCCACTGTTTCAGTGTCCCATGTCATGGATTTCAAGTGAATCCTAGTCTCCCTTTGTGACTACCTATAATTTGCACAAATCATGATGGCCCATTAAGGCTGTCAATTTTTAGCCCTACTGCAGTGCCCTATTAAAGTTTCAAGGATTTAGAATAAACTATTTTATATAATGGTTCCGAAGGTGGCTTCTCAAAGCACCTGACAGAATTACAATTAGAATACACAGGATAAAACAATTCCAATAGATTAAGGAGGAAAGTAGAAGCAGAGGGGTAAAGAATAGAACCAGTTCAGTAAAGGCTCTTCTACAGAACAAGGTGTTGAGTCTGAATTTGAAGGAGTTTAGGGAAGGTGACTCTGGTATCCTTGGGGAGAGAGTTCCAGAGCTTGGGGGCATAACAGCAGAAGGCCCCGTCACCCATACAGTGTAGACGGGCTTGGGGGACAGTTAGGAGACTAGAATTAGAAGAGCGAAGGTTATGATGTGGGGAGTAGGGTGATAATAGATCAAACTGCTACTGAGAAGCAACTGAAATGTGACGGCATGTTCTACAATTTATGCAAGACAAGTTATGTTAGGATTTTATAGAACAGTGGTAATGGCAGCACTTTTGAGGATCGTTGGTACAACAGCAGTGCTCAAGGATTCATTTCTAATATTGAGGACAATGGGTTATATACCCATCGTTCTTACCAAAGGATCAGAGAACTTTTGCTATATAAAAAGACTCCTTTCCACCACTAATTTATACAGGTTTGGTTCATTTGGGTTTTATCAGTTAAACATTTAATATTATATTTGTCAGTTTGTTGATGCCTATATATCACAGTGATCTGCACACACATCTTTGACTGAATATGGGCTGCCAAACCTCTCCACCAAACTTATGTATCACGGTAGGTACACAAGAAGTTTCTTTGTAATAACAGGGTTGGTGCCAGTAGTCAGATTGGGTCAATGGCAAGGTAAGAACAGCATCCCATTAACTGGAGATGATCCAGAGATTAGCATGCAGCTCTGTACGCCAGATTACTACCTATTTGCAACGCGCTCGTCTGCTGACTTTAGTCCCCTGCTCAATAATCACAATGTTCCCAATTGCAATGAGCCCAAGGAAACAGCTGCTGTCCTCTAGAGGACAATACAGGACAGGACTAAGTATAATTCCTGCAATAGACTAAGCAGTTTAGTGCCAAACTAATGGAACACTGAATCCTATGGGACAGTTCCGAATGTAGTAAGAGCTTAATACTGAAATAATATAAACACCTCGTGATCTTAAGAATCTGTCGCTGTTAAAAAGTATTGTAATAATAAGCTAAAACTGTAGCCACAGTAGACCTGCAGCTCCTGTCCTGATCATACAGAAAGATGTCATCACTATGTAGTGTGCTCTCTGAAGGCACCAGTTCTGTAGGGTTTGGGCATTTACTGGGACAATTATTAATTGTAGCAGTAAATCACAAAATGATTCTTTTAATGGCTTTAGAATCCAACCATGCGATATAACTCAAACAACGCACACACAGGTACTAATACACGAGGATACATTCATTAATATATATAATATGCATGTAAACCAAACAGATCTTATCGTAAGGGTTATCAGAATACAAAAGATATATACTCATTCAGTTACAAAGAGTTACACATATCAAGAGGACATACGTTCAGTATATCATTCATTTAGACCGTTTCGTAATTTAACTTGGTTACAACTTCTGCATTAGATACTCAAAACAAGTACATAACTCTTAGGAATTAAATTGATATCAACTGGTTGGGATAACAGTAGAATTCTGGAGCAGTAATGCAGTGAAGTTGAATACTCATCCGATCTCTGGGGATTCAGATCTCCGAAGAAGAAACAGTTGCAGGCTTGTTGCTGTCCAATCCGCACTCTCTGGCTCCGTGCCAGGCTATGCTGTGCGGCTTGTGACGGTGCGCTGCTGATGCTCTCTGAATACTGGCTAGTTAGTTTTGGCTGAAACTAGCGAAGTTTGTGCACAGGAGAAAAGATGACTGTGGGTCCCAGCAGGTCAGGAAGAAGACCAGTTCATTCCTGATGAAGCGCTAGTTCTGAATAGTGATTCAGCTGTCCACAGTTCTGACCTTTTCACGAGGCTTGCTGCTGATGCTAACCTTGGGTGGGTCCTTTGGTTACTCTCTGGCAACCTCCACTCTCGACTCTTAGAACAAAGCAAAGTTCTGGCACTTGGACACACTGGCCGTTCCGTGGTGGTCCAGGCTGAGTCTCAGGATGGTCAGGAGGCACCCAGCAAGAATGTCCTGCCCTTGGGAGCCTTTCTGCTCCTGGGCAGTCCTGCCCTGGAATTGTCTCACACTCCTGGAATTCTCCTTTGAATTCCCTTTAGAATAGTCTTGGAGCTCTTTGTTGCCTGTTTTTACCTGGAGGAACTTCAGCTCGTTCATTGGATGAAAGTTTCATGGGCATCAGAGACCCACGTGGGTTACTCGGCCCTACCAGTCCCTGATTGGTTGATCAAGGTGAGATATGAGTCACTTACTCCTGACACTTAGGAATGTAGTCCAGATGTCCATCTGGCACTCCCTAGACAGATAGGCGCCAATGGATGCCCATTGATCATGATAGCCAGGCTTAGGTAAATGCATCCCCATTTGGGAGCTGTCCCTTATCAAAAGAAAACATCTTTAAATCAGCCTGCCTGAATAGCTTCTCTGTGGCTGCACCACAGAGTGGAAGAGAGAGATGGGGCCTCATTTGGGAAAGCACAGCAACACTTAATTCTGTCTTATTAACAAGCATTGCCGCTACAATTAGTAGGAAGAAAGATACAATGTTTTGAAAATGTAATATGTTTTAAAGGATTAAAGGGAAAAGAAATACTTTATATACGCAAACTAATTCAACTGAGCTCCTCTAAACTATATAGCCTGAAGAATTGCCAAAGCACAATCTATCAATTTGGGTGACACTGGGGGAAAAGGATCACAACATTGAAAAGCACAAGGCTTATTTTCAACATCAAAATTTGTGCTTGAAAATATTTGACAAAAAAAGGAATATTACACGCACGGAAACCAATATTTACCACTAGGGTAGAATGCAGCATAGAACAGTTGGATAGAAGGTTAGTGTAACTCTATAGTGCATCACAGAGGTCAGTCTCTTCCCCCTCATTATGCAGGCTGACTTGTTCACATTGAACTGTCCTCCAGCGATAGTCAGCTGTAATCACTGACGCAGACCTGATGTTAATACTCTGACAGCATCTTGGCTGATTTGGTTAAAGTGTTTTCCTATTAAACAGGAGATTCTGCGTTCAAATCCCACCAGTGTCTTTCTTCCTGTCTTGTTTTACAAAATGTATCACTATGGATGATTACATGCAGCTTGATTTTAATGGAAGTTTTCATTCCCTTTCTGATGGCTCTCTCATTGCATTTTTGTGTGAAACACATTTCAGAAAATCGAAAACCAATTTTCAAAACTCACAATAACAAAACAAAGGCAAAACATAAGTTCACTTGCACTTTATGCATATTTACCACAACCTTGCCTTCTGATCATAAAAAAGTCTTAATTTTAATATAGCAGTTTTAAATGGGACATTCAGAACATGGCATATGAGAATATATGGTTAACCGAGGATGAGCAAAGGATGATCGCACTTTCTGCTTATTGCTATGAACCTACCCCTGGTTATAAAAATGTCTCAAAATTCTGACACTGAGGTGTGAGACAAAATGTAACAGGCTCTCATAATCCCGAAATACAAGAAATTTTACTTTAGCGTTTTATAAATTTGACCCTGTGAACATTGCATGTCCCTCCTTCCTCATTACCAAAACATCTCAATGTCCCGACGCTACGTACATTTGTAATTACAACACTTCACTGTTTCATTTCTGAGTTGTGACATTGTGAACATGGCATGTTAAAGTATATAGAAAATCTAGATCAGAACAGGCTAAATGCAATTCCTAGTGATTTATCATTTTCTGACTTTCTAAATGAAAAAAATATTTTTTCAGTGATTATGACACTTCAGTATGACATAAAATATGCTTCAATGACAGAATAAATAATAATAATAATAAATAAGCATGGAAAAAATACCCAAAGTGGACATTCATAGTTGTGATTATAGAATGTTAGATATCGGGTGGGTAGCTGCGTCAGCATGCGTAGGCTGCAATGGAACAAGTAAAGGACTATTCCAGCTGAAAAGAGAAGAAAAGAATCACAATGTTTCGGCTGTGGAGCCTTCTTCAGGTGTGAGAAAGACAGGGCAGTAAGCAAAGATAATTTTCTTTTTATCTTTGCTGAGTGCAGTTTATCGCTGATGAAAAACATCAAAGACATTAAGGAGTTTTTACGGCTAACAGCTCCACATCAACTTCCTTTCATAACTAACCTCATCAGATCCCTCAACTCCCAACTCTTCCAGTTTCTCACTTCAGAGAAGGATAAAAAACTCAAAATCCTCTACAGAGAAAAACCATCAACACCCTTATCACCTCCACCAATCCTAACCTTGGTGTTACTACACCCTCTGACCTTTCCCTTTCACCTCTTTGCATCCTCAGCTAACATATTTTAATACTACAACAAAATTACAATAGATTGTACAGTATTTATGTTTAAAATTAAGGTAAATGTGTCAAAATATCGAAGTCCAAATGCACGGTGCTAATGTAACAAAGCTTGCAAGTTCTTAAACAAATCTGCATTGTATTTTTAAAATATTTCAGCAGAGGATGCAACGGGGGTATAAATGACGACTCGACTTTTTCTTGGGTGAATTTGGTTTTCTGGGGAGTTGCGATGTTGGGCATACAGTAATTGGACATTTCCCGGTGATTCTGACACGTGTTAAACACTCACATTTCCTGCAAATATTAAAATTGTTAAGGTTTCGCTGAGAAATCCAATCGACCTTTGCGAAGACAATGTTTACATCGCAAAAGAAACCTGTCCCTGGGTGGACTCGAACCACCAACCTTTCAGTTAACAACCGAACGAGCCACACAGACAGAATGGTGGGTCCGTGTCTCACATCACAACTTTCTGGTTAAAAAAAAATATTTTTTGCCAGCTGGCAATACTTCTTCTGCACTGATAATCAAGAATTGAATTTCATTTCTCGCAAGCTGTGTGAATTTCTTGAAATACAAGTTTTCCAGAAAGGAACTGAATACATGCATTTAACGAAATCAAGCCCTTTGTGATAGTCCGAAATGGTACGTTATGTACCACAAGATAGGAAAAAAAAACATGACTGGGATTTTAAGCTACGTGACCTATGGTACCAGACCGGGGTAAAGTTAGCTTGAAGTTCGAAAACGATTTTGGCACGCCTGTAGCGTTTACACGAAACCTCTTAGAATCGCGAGAATACTTGCTTTGTGTATAAAATACATTGTGAATGCTTTCTCAGCCTTTACTTTTTCATTTTTATGACATTTTTTTGACCAAGCACGAATATTCTTTTGTCCATATCTTCGCAACGGAAGCAACGGAAGCACAGAACGCCTTCAAACCAAATGCATTTTAAAGACCACGACGTGGATATTTCCACAGCCTCTACATCAAAGTATCAGTGAGCTAATTATCTTTTTTTAAACCTCCGGTTTTTATCGATGCGTAATTACGCACTTACTGGAACCCGGGGGACCGCTGTATACACAAGTTCACAACGCGAGAAATACTGTTCAATATGGCTTCTTGCGACAAACGCGTATATGACCATAGGCAAAAGAATAGCGCAGTCTCCAATTACTCAGACTGTAAGCACGGGAATAAAGCTTTGTCTGAATTCTGAAACCCTTCCTTTATGTCCTGTTTTCATTCAGATAAGAGTTAACTATAATCACAATACTACTGACAGCAGGAATATTAAAATATTCTTTACTCAGCAGCTTATTAAAAACAGCTCCCATGATGTTCAAACCGATTTTTTACACAGAACACTGACACAGCTTTGCGTTCTGAATCTCTTTTTCTCGTGCGTTTATTTAATGTAGCACAATGCACTGGGATAGGGGTATTCTGTTCACAAACCAATAGCATTTAAACCACAGCACCCACAATGCTGCAGGTAAGTGTTTTGCACACTAAGCAGGTCATCTGACTATTCCCAGCTTTGTTTTGGGTTATGGAACCTTTCTTTTTTTATGATTTTCTGAAGATAACAGTACAGGTAACACACTGGGGTAGGTGGGTCTTCTTCATGGCTCAATAGCATTTCAAATACAGCACCCACACTGCTGAAACCAAGTGTTTTACACACCAGACAGGCCCCCTAACTTTATATAACCTTGCTGTGGCTGTGCCCCCTTTCTTTATTTTGTAATGATTTTCTGAAGATAACACTACTGGTAATATAGTGCCATAGGTGGGTCATCTTCATGGCTAAATAGCATTTCAAATACAGCACCCACACTGCTGAAACCAAGTGTTTTACACACCAGACAGACCCCCGAACCTCGTACAACCTTGCTGTGGCTGTGGCCCCTTTCTTTATTTTGTAATGATTTTCTGAAGATAACACTACAGGTAATATAGTGCCATAGGTGGGTCGACTTCATGGCTCAATAGCATTTCAAATACAGCAGCCACACTGCTGAAACCAAGTGTTTTACACACCAGACAGGCCCCCAAACCTCATACAACCTTGCTGTGGCTGTGGCCCCAATTCTTTATTTTGTAATGATTTTCTGAAGATAACACTACAGGTAATATAGTGCCATAGGTGGGTCGACTTCATGGCTCAATAGCATTTCAAATACAGCAGCCACACTGCTGAAACCAAGTGTTTTACACACCAGACAGGCCCCCGAACCTCATACAACCTTGCTGTGGCTGTGGCCCCTTTCTTAATTTTTTTATGATTTTCTGAAGATAACACTACAGGTAATATAGTGCCATAGGTGGGTCGACTTCATGGCTCAATAGCATTTCAAATACAGCAGCCACACTGGTGAAACCAAGTGTTTTACACACCAGACAGGCTCCCGAACCTCGTACAACCTTGCTGTGGCTGTGGCCCCTTTCTTCATTTTGTAATGATTTTCTGAAGATAACACTACAGGTAATATAGTGCCATAGGCGGGTCGACTTCATGGCTCAATAGCATTTCAAATACAACAGCCACACTGCTGAAACCACGTGTTTTACACACCAGACAGCCCCCAGAACCTCATACAACCTTGCTGTGGTTGTGGCCCCTTTCTTTATTTTGCATAAGGAATTCATATTTTGCATACACCGATCCCCCCGGAGTCTCAAGTGATTCTGGTTTTGGAAAGCTAAAGGACAATGAGCTTCACGATACCAGGGGGACAGTGGGTGGTCAAGTCTCCCCTAAACAATGTCTCTTGTCAGATTATGATGTCAGTGCATTTAATAATGTTGTTGAACTCTCTTTAGCCCAAATACAGAGGAGCCCAGACCCAGAATGTTACACATACTGACAGAGAGTGATCTCATTATGTGTGTTTGGATTTTAACAACTATTTTTATTGTTTGCTAGAACCAAAACAATCTATGTTAGACATTTTCATCTTCAGCCAAAAATACAAACCTGTGTATGTAGTGTGGTGCAGGTTCTTGTCCCATCCTGCTCTTGGTCCAGGTTGGAGGGTTGCACCGATTCTGAGTCTTGTTAGCTGGTATGGATGGGTTTGGGGGTGTTGATACCAGAGTGGTCCAGGAGGGGGATTCAGGTGTCTCGGAGGCATTCTTGTTTTTCTATGAGTTCAGGTTGATTCTGTTGGTTCTGTCATGAATCTCCCTCACGCAGGCAAGCGCTCCCGCATTCCCTCGAGCTCTCCCCATACCAAACGTGCACATGTCAATCAGTCCTCTACTTAAACCCTCATCTGTCCCCCGGTCATTGCTCATGATTGAGATTCTCTCCCGGAGCTTACCTACTAACTACGCCTTTGCCTTACTATGACTTCTCCCCTGGACCTCGACCCCGCTTTTCCGACAACCGCTTTAGCCACTCGATTTTGTACCTTCACCTGTTTTACGCTTTCTCGGATCCTGACCCCAGCCTGTCTCTTCGTTTACGCCTCTGCCTACCGACGCAACTTCTACGACTTCCCGGACTCCGACCCCTGCCAGTCCCTCGACTACTCCTTCGCCTGTCGATTCTGTGCCTACGCCTGTACTACGCCTTCCTGGACTCAGGCCCCTGCCTGTTCACTCCGACTACGCCTGCGTCTCGCGCCAACCCTACCAAGGGCACCGCATTGGATCCCTATCCTCAGCAGTCAGCCCCTGCGTGACAGGTTCTGAGTGTCTTGGTTACATCTGTTTGTGTGTATAGATGAAAAAGCTATTGAAGAGCACCCCCACACCCCCCACCCGTCTCGGTGGAAGTTGCCATGTTAAAAAAATCCTAAAAAGATAATTAAAGTTGCACACAACAAAGCATGACTGTGAAAGGTCAGGAGGCCTGCCTAGTGAGCACAACACTTGATTACAGTCAAGAAAACCATTAAAAAATAAAGAAATGTTCCACAACTCAAAGCGAGGTTGTATAAGGTTAGGGGAAATGTCTGGTGTAAAACACCTGGTTGCAGCACTGTGGCTGTTGTGCTTGAAGAGCTATTGACTCATGAATAGCACCCCCCAATCCCCATGTACCGCCTGTCTAATGGTGCCATATTGAAAAACTAAAATTCTTATTAAAAAAATAAATAAAGGGGCCACAACCACAGAAAGGTTGTATAAGTTTAGGGGACCTGTGTGGTGTGTAAAACACTTAGTTTCAGCAGTGTGGGTGCTGTATTTGAAATGCTATTGAGCCATGAAGAAGACCCACCTATCCCAGTGTGTTACCTGTAGTGTTATCTTCAGAAAATCATAAAAAAGAAAGGTTCCATAACCCAAAACAAAGCTGGGAATAGTCAGATGACCTGCTTAGTGTGCAAAACACTTACCAGCAGCATTGTGGGTGCTGTGGTTTAAATGCTATTGGTTTGTGAACAGAATACCCCTATCCCAGTGCATTGTGCCACATTAAATAAAAGCAAGAGAAAAAGAGATTCAGAACACAAAGCTGTGTCAGTGTTCTGTGTAAAAAGTCGGTTTGAACATCATGGGAGCTGTTTTTAATAAGCTGCTGAGAAAAGAATATTTTAAACTTCCTGCTGTCAGTAGTATTGTGAATATAGTTGACCCTTACCTGAATGAAAACAGGACGTAAAGGAAGGGTTTCAGAAATCAAACAAAGCTTTATTCCCGTGCTTACAGTCTGGGTAATTGGAGACCGCGCTGTTCTGCTTCCTATGGTCATATACGGGTTTTTCGCGTGAAGCCGTATTGAACAGTATTTCTCGCTTTGTGAACGTGTGCACACAGCGGTCCCCCGGGTTCCAGTTCGTGCGTAATTACGCATTGATGAAAAACCGGAGGTTTAAAAAAAGATAATTAGCTCACCGATAGTTTGATGGCTAAGTTGGTGGCACAGTAAAGGCTGTGGAAATATCCACAAGTCGTGGTCTTTAAAATGCTTTTGGTTTGAAGGCGTTCTGTGCTTCCATTGCGGAGATATGGACAAAAGAATATTCGTGCTTGGTCAAAAAAATGTCATAAAAACGAAAAAGTAAAGGCTGAGAAATCATCCACAATGTATTTTATACACAAAGCAAGTGTTTTTGTAACTCTAAGAGATTTCGTGAAAGCGCTACAGGCGTGCCAAAATCGTTTTCGAACTTCAAGCTAACTTTACCCCGGTGATATACTGATATATTTACCTTAATTTTAACATAAATGTAAACATACATGCTGTACAATCTATGCTGTACAATCAAACACAGGTATATTTTGAGTCTCATGCTGATCGTCCTGTGGATCCAAAAGAAAATGTTAAAGCTGATACATTTTCGATTGGAATTTGCATCTAGCTACAACGTCCCTGGATAAGAGATTTTATTAGGTGAGTGCAATCGGTATCTTTTACTTTATGTATGGTAGTGGAAATAGTTTTAAAAATGTTTTCTAAAGAAGATTGTATTGCCAGGACCTGCCTTTAGCGCTCAGTAGCGATGACGCTGTGGATATAGATGGAGAAGAAATGTAAGATGAATTGATGATCTAAGCTAAAATAGCCCTAACACGCCTCCTGTAACAGTGTTTGTATTCATAGCAAGTAATATTTTTTTTTCAAACCCGAACATTGCTTTTGCATTAAGTGTTATGTAACCATTAGCGGTTTCGGTAGCTTCTGAAGAGCGCACTTTTCCAAACTGAAGCCTATAAGAACATTATTCAAGACACACCATGGCCCAGAATCGTGCATCGGGACAAAGATTAACCTCCATTGAAAGTACTCCCAAATAAAAGATTTGACCGAAAAATTAAAAGAGTAGGCAAGTATTAAAACAAAACCATAACTTCTTGACTTCCAATCTCTTTCCTGGTTCAGGCCATGTAAAATGACATATTCAGTGGACTCATGCCGAGGTTGTGAGTTTAAGCCTCACCTGGAGCAGCCTGGTTTTCTGTCTTGACAGGTAAACAGTGTTTTGTGTTATTTGCTAAATGGAGAGAGGATTCTGTGTTAATTGTGCTCCTCCTGGGAGAGGTCAAGATGAGAAGTTCACCAGGCTGGTGGTAAATATCCTGTCCAGGAATATCGGGGCTGTAGGGAGTCAGATCTATAGATGTAGTAAACACATTAGTGGAGACGGTGTGTCTGCTCTCCGTGAGAGAACCGGGCGGGAAGAATAATCTGTGGTCTGGGAAGAAGAGACCCTCGTTGGAAGAGCGGCGCTCCTCACAGGAGAGAATGAAAACAATCTTTTTCAGGGACGCTGATTTTTCTCTTTGGGTGAATTAAAAGCACTGGTCACAAGTGACCTCGTGGCGCAATGGTAGCGTGTCTGATTCCAGATCAAAAGGTTGCGTGCTCAAATCACGTCGAGGTCAGCTGATGTGTTTGCAGGTGCTGCTGGTGCCGAACCCGGAATTTACACCATGCAGTCGGGTTTTAGCTGTACACCACCTAGGTAATCCGAATGAAATAACAGAACAGTACAGAACACCCAGTCAGGAGCTTATGCAGCATTTCATCTTGAACACGACAAGAGAAAAGGCACACTGCACATCTGCGAAACATCACGTCCGACTTTAGAGACAGTGACATCAGAGAATGGAAGTTTCAAACTGCTTTTCTGTTACAGGTTCAAGCAAACCTGAAAGTTAGGGAGTGTTTGGTCACTTTTGTATGAAAAAGTGTCTGAAGCCTGTAATTATAATTTGCCCTTCTTTTAATTGTGGTTGAAATCCACTCCCATGTACCAAGACCTTACAGTATATTCATGTTTACTTAAATGACTAACTATTGGACTATTGGACATTAGTTGGTGTTTTTTTTTTTTTTGTAACGATTTGCTATTTCATGCAGGTGTAGCGGCGAGGCTTATTAATAAGGCAGAATTAAGTGTTTCTGAGCTTCCCAAATGAGGCCCCATTTCTCTGTTCATCTCTGTGGTGCAGCCACAGAGAAACCATTCATGCAAGATGTTTTCTTTTGATAAGGACAGCTCCCAAAGGGGGATGCACTTAGCTAAGCCTGGCTATCATGATCAATGGTCATCCATTGGCGCCTATCTGTCTAGGGAGTGCCAGTTGGACATCTGGACTGCATTACTAAGTGTCAGGACTAAGTGACTCATATCTCACCTTGATCAACCAATCAGGGACTGGTAGGGCCGAGTAACCCACGTGGGACTCTGATGCCCATGGAACTTTCAGCCAATCAATGAGCTGAAGTTCCTCCAGGTAAAAACAGGCAACACAGAGAGCCTGTAAGATTCAGATTGAGATTCAGATTCAGATTCAGATTCAACAAGATTCAGTAAGATTCTGGAGAGGATTCTGTGGACTGTTCTAAAGGGAATTCAAAGGAGAATTCCAAGGCAGGACAGCCCACGAGCAGAAGGCTCCCAAGGGCAGGACATTCTCGCAGCGCGCCTCCTGACCATCCTGAAACTCAGCCCGGACAACCACGGAATGGCCAGTGTGTCCGAGTGCCAGAACTTTCCTTTGTTCTAAGAGTCTAGAGCGGAGGTTTCCAGAGAGTAACCAGCAGCAGGCCTCGTGAACAGGTCGGAACTGTGGACAGCTGAATTACTATTCAGAACTAGCTCTTCATCAGGAATGAACTGGTCCTCTTCCTGACTTGCTGGGACCCACAGTCATCTTTTCTCCTGTGCACAAACTTTGCTAGTTAAAGCCAACAATGAGCATCAGCAGCGTACCGTCGCAAGCCGCACAGCACAGCCTGGCACGGAGCCAGAGAGCGCGGATTGGACAGCAACAGCCTGCAACTGTTTCTTTGTGCCCGCAGGAGATCTGAATCCCCAAAGATTGGATGAGTATTCAACTTCAATGCATTACAGCTCGAGAATTCAATTGTTATCCCAACCAGTTGATATCAATTTAATTCCTAAGAGTTATGTACTTGTTTGAGTATCTAATGTAGAAGTTGTAACCAAGTTCACTTTACGAAACGGTCTTAATGAATGATATACTGAACGTATGTCCTCTTGATATATGTAACTCTTTGTAACTGAATGAATATATATCTTTTGTATTCTGATAACCCTCTCGATAAGATCTGTTAGGTTTACATGCATATTCTATGTATTAATAAATGTATCCTCGTGTATTAGTACCTATGTGTGTGCGTTGTTTGAGTTATATCGCATGGTTGGATTCTAAAGCCATCAAAAGAATCAACTTTGTGATTTACTGCTACAATTAATAATTGTCTCAGTAAATGCCCAAACCCTACAGAACTGGTGCCTTCAGAGAGCCACTATGATTACATATTTGGCGTCCCTGAACCGGTTTTCCCTACATTATTTGGCGTCCCTGAGTGGGCGTGGCAAGACTGAAATGAGTCAACCAAGCGGAATAATTCAATATAAAACGCCGCGGGTTTCATACATGACAATACAGTGTACTGAAAGCCGAAAGAAAAAAAAGTTCCCTTTCCTCTTTAAGCAGTGCTTGATTGTTTTGTGATCTTTTGCGATCTACCGGGTTGATTGCATACTTGATCTTGTGGTTTTCTGTGGTAAAACTGTGATTTCGTAAAAAGTAATACTCTTTAAGTTTAACGATGGTTGCTAAAAGGTCTGAATTCGAGTCGCTATTAAGCACTCTCTCTAGCAGCGATAGGTCTGACCACGATCTCTTCCATATCTCCGTCAGCGGAGAAGCTAGTAGAATAAATCTCCATTCTCTGAGAGAGCTAGCGAAGGACATAGAGAGATTTGACCCCGCAGTCAGAGAATAATATCGAGAGTTATATTCAGGACCTCAGGTATAACCTGCAGTACCTGCCAAACGCCACAGAACAGGAGAAAGTGTTTCTGGTCAGGAAAACTACCAGCAGAGCTGTACATGAGTGGATGGCTAGGCAGATGAAAGAAGTCTGTAATGATTTTGAGCAGCTGTGTCAAGCACTTATCGAAGAATACAGTGCGTTTATTGACCCGACTGCCGCGATAGCCGCCGCTCTTAACATTAAGCACGAGAGAGCAGAGTCCCCTCGCGAATATTATGAGAGACTTAGACTAACTTATTTTGCAGGGCGAAATGATGAGGGTTGCGAAGAGAACACACATTTCAAGGGTTTATTCATTGCGAATCTCCACCCGTCAGTCAGAAAGATGATCTTAATGCATACAGATGCACAGACCATGAAAATGACTGATATTAAGAGATTCGTGCAGAAAGCCTGGGAGTATGATGTCCAAAGTCGCTCTGAGCAAAAAGCTGTTAAAGCGACTGTGTTCGCCGTCAGAGCCAGCAGGCTTAATTCCCCCCTGCTCGAAGGAGCACAGGCTCCTGAGCTGGCTAAGCCCCGTTCCAAAGCACTCACACAGGACCGCACCCAGCGTCCTAAGTGCCATGAGAACACCGGGGGAGGGAAAGGGCTAGAAAAAGCTGAACAAAAGGATTCAGTAGCCGCCCGCCTGGCCAGGCTTGAACAAGCTTTATTAGGACAGGGACAACCGCTTCCCAAGGCTGCCTGAAGCGTGAATGAGCTGATACTTTCCACTGGAGGAGGCGGAGAGACGCCCCCTCTCCCTCCCTCAGTCTATATGATTGAGCAGAAGGGTTCCTGCCTGGATGAGGTCAGCCACTCCCAAGTGAGTGCTGACTCCACCCCTGAAGTCACAGAGCAGGCAGTAAAACACAGAGGAAAAGCAGGAAGCTTTTACCTCAAGTCTGCCATGGGAGATGTCTTACACAGTGAGACACTGATTGACACTGAGGTTGAAAGGGGTTTGATGTCACACGGCAAGCTCAAACGGGTAGAAAAAGAAAAGGGCATGCGACTCAGAGAGGAACCTTTGGTGGATCACCAGAAAGGCAAGGTGTGGAAACAGGTCAAGGCTCCTAAGCCTTCTGTACAGAAGGAAAGGGGGGCCAAGAGGCAGACTGTGCTCACACAGTGCCCACCGAACACAGAAGCCTATGTGGAGATTCCTTCTATTCCCTCTGGACAAGAAATAAAAATATTTCCTTGTTCCCCGAATATACAGGGAAGTCGTGTCCCGGCTGAGGTCCCAACAGCCTCCATGCCACAGGAGCGGTGCTCCAAGCAGCCGCCTGATCCACCAGGTAAAGCACACACCTTTTACGTCCCTAAAGAGGAGCAGATCTCCCCACCTGGCGATGAAAAGGAGCTTTCCCTGTGCACCCTGGCACCCAAGAGGGGTCAGGACCACCACCCTGCAGTGGTGGAAGGGATCCAGATGGCAGGAGAGCAGGTTGGTGATGAACCCCTCACCCTCTATTAGTCCTCTATTAGTGAGGATCTGCTTGAGCAGCTGTCGCTGGGCCAACGCCAGGTGCCCCTGGTGTAACATTCACAGGTTAGACAGGAGGTCCAGCTGGACGCTGAGACTACTGCGCTGTGGACACACCTGATCCCAGATGCCGATTCCCTCTGCTGTGACCCAGGAAACCTGCAGTCAGGTAACATTATTTCTCACAACTACCAGGTAGTGAGTGAGACTGACCTGATTGTTCCTGCCTCAACGGCAGGGTTGCCTACACACCCAGTCCCCCAGAAGGGACAGGGAATGAAAGCCAAGCCGGTTTTCTTACAGCCACCAGCTCAGTTTGTCAGTCTGAGTCTGACCAACAGTGGTTCAGCCAGACTGGAGCTGGATGGTAAAGTCACCCGCCTGCCAGTGCAGGACATCGCAAAGAGAGGTGTCAGAATCCCCGCCTGCACTGACATGGGCCTGGTGAGTGATAGTGATTTCAAAGACAGTGAACTAGCTATCCCAGTGCTGGGGCAGCTCCCTGAACCCCTAGCGAGGGAAGGGGGGAGCGAGCAGGTGTCCTACACCTACCCCCAGCGAACGATTGTAAACATGCCGATAGAAGGATTCCTCAATCAGGAAGTGTGCAGGGTGGACCTGAACAGTGAGAATGGGGTAACAATCCCAGATCACTCAGGTGCTCCAGATGACCACTCAGCCGAGGGTCAGGCATGCTCCACCGCTGCACCGCCCCCTGCAGGGTTCCTAGAGCACAGGCATGAACAAATCTAAAAAGCAGATGCCCTGGAAATGGAGGAGCAGCATCAGCATCTGCGTCAGATCTCCCCAGATTTCCAGGATGTTGGTGCCCAGGATGCCACATGGCATACTGAGAAAGACACCATGTACACGCTGCGCCAGCTTAGAAAGGCGACAGTCACTCAGAAGGAGATGACTGGGATCAGCCACCCTTAAAAACTTTTGGGAGGACTGATTGCTGCCGCCACTGTTGTGCATTTGCTCTTTTTGGTAGGTTTGTTTGTTACTGGCACTCTCACCCTGAATGCCCCAAGAAGGCAGGTGTCAGAAATGCCAGAGGATAGTGAAAGACTGTATCAACAGAAGCAGCGGCTGGAAAGCCTAGGGAAAACCTTACAGGGCACAATATTAGCAGTAAACCTTCATGCAGCAGTGTTAAATAACACCCTCCACACCATGGGCAGGATTGTCGACGTGTTACAGTGGGATTATGCTTACGTGCAACAGGTCAGAATGCTGATGCAGGATCTGCTTAGGGAGCTTAGTGCCACGGTAACTAGCCTAGCCATGGGACAGATTTCAACCTACTTGGTTCCACTGTCCTTAGTAGAAGAAGTACTGAGGACCACCACTTCCGAGATGGTGCAGCCAGTGCAAGTACATCTTGCATACAGTCTAGGCAGTGCCATTCCCATACATGTCAACCCCGAAGCCAAGGAAATAGGTTTCCTGTTGAACCTTCCCATCGTGAGTAGCAAGGATATCTATAGACTCAGGTCTATATCGAACGTTGGCTTCTGGAGGGGGGACATGCATGTGAAGTTGACCACCCCACCGCTCGTAGCTTACCAGGAGGATGATCCAAATTTGTACCTTGTTCCAAACCTGGAACTGTGTATGTCAACCAAAGATATCCACTGGGTATGCCCAAGTAAGCCATTCCTTAGGGACACAACTCAGCGGTTGTGTGGTATCAGAAAGGGGGCTGCCACTGAAAAGTGTAAAGCCACAGTGACGAGCAAAAGTGAGGTTAACGAACCCCAGGTTGAGCAGGTGGGAAAGATATGGCTGGTCAGCACACCACAGTTAACTGTTACAAGAATCTATGACAGACATGACACAGCTACCGAAGTGCAGCTACCCAACAAAACAGTTTTTCTACAAGTTCCTGAAGGAGCTATAGTGCATCTCAACGATTTAGCACTATATCATCTGGAGTCAGAACTGTATGAAACGGAACTCGAGATTGTGGACGCTTTCAGAGGACACAGCGTTGACTTGGATGAGAGAATCCAAGAGACAGTAAGCCTTGAGGGTGTACAGTTACTCGAATTTGTTCTCAACGACACAAACTTAAAAACTATGCTGGTAGGTCCCAAGCACAGTCGGTGTGGATCCTCTGGGGCGCTGGGAACAGTAAACGTGGTCATCTTGACACTGCTGCTGGGTAGCTGGATCATGGCTGGGGTAATGTGTTGGATGCTGTTCTCTTGTATCAAAGGCTTGCGGGGTAGTTTGAATGAGACAAAGGGAGCAATGGTGTATCACCGAAATCAGGTAACCACTCCCAAACGTCTGCCTGCTGCAGAGCTATCCGATACTGATAGTGAACTGCCGGAAGTTTAAGGTCTAGGGCTAATGATGATGCCCGATGCCTCATTTCTATGTACCTTATAACTGAGAGCAGGTATACGCAATGTTCTTTCCAACACTATTTCCTGTACAAATTCTCGAGAGGTAATGTGAATATTGGGTGGTAGAATCCACCGTGGTACAACAGACATCACTTAACTCTGTTTTTGTTTTGAAGGCAACAACGCCTCAGGACCTCGTAACCTTCAAAAAGGGGGGATATGTAGCGGCAATGCTTGTTAATAAGACAGAATTAAGCGTTGGTATGCTGTCCTAAAGGAGGCCCCATCTCACCCTCCATCTCTGTGGTGCTGCCACAGAGAAAGTATTTATGCAGGCTGATTTAAGATGTTTTCTTTTGATAAGGAACAAGCTCCCAGACGGGGATGCACTTAGCTAAGCCTATCATTCTAGGGAGTGATGAATGGACATCTGGACTGCATTCCTAAGTCTCAAGAGTAAGTGACTTATATCTCATCTTGACCAACCAATCAGGGACTGGCAGGGCGTGGTAATACCACGTGGGTCTCCAATGCCCGCCAAACTCTCAACCAATCAGCACACATCTGGGTCTTGGTCAAAAAGGGAGCGCAAGCTCAGATCGGGGCTCTCCTTGGCCATTTTCGCGCATCCTCAGAGACAATCACGTGACAACTGCTGTTGTCTGCAAAAGGACTTGGACTTTGTTCTAAGCGCGAGGCCGAGGATCCCGTACGTACTCAGAATTCTACCAACGTGAATGCTCCGCTTGATCAACGGCAGCCTACAGTTGGACCCTTGTCGACAACCTGAATAGCTTATTCAGAAGCAGCGCTGGACCGGGAACGAACCAGCTTCTTCCCAGGCAAAAGAGTGACTTGTGAGGACTCGCGGTCACACTCTGTTTATAGAGACTTTCTACTAGCCAGCCGGACTCCTGGTAGATCCCCTCGGAGCAACGACTGCCCTGCGCGCCGCAGTCAGATTCCTCCGCCCGTCCTACTCCGAGCTGCACCTTGACTGGTTGGCCGGTAGCCAGAGGACGCCGACACAACGCCCATTGGACAACCGCTGCAACAGAGGCTGCAACAGAGCCTGTCAGCTGGTTTGGTGTTTGTGCCGGCAGATTCCAAATCCATACACAGTGGATAAGTAAACCCCATGTTCTACATTGCGTCTCGAGAATTCAATTGTACCTCAACACAAGTTGTTATCAATTTAATTCATGAGTAATGTATTTACTTCCGAGTTTAGAGTAACAGTGGGTAATAACACTGGTTAGCGATTTGATAACCGAACGATATATATTGACATATATTCTCTGTTGTGTATCTCTTTGTGTTTGCATCTCTTCGAGATTATATACCTTGTATATTGATAACCCTCACAGTAAGGTCTGCCGCTCGTATCCAGGCAGACTAGTATATCTTTGGTGCACAATTTATATTAATAAATGTATCTCGTGTATTGAACCCGTGTGTGTGCGTTGTTAGTTGTTCTGACGATTGATTTTCTAAAAGCTACAACGAACAACCTCGTGATTACTGTTACAATTAATAATTGTCTCAGTAAACCCATCAAACCACTACACTATTGAGCCATGAAGAAGACCCACCTGTCCCAGTGTATACCTGTAGTGTTATCTTCAGAAAATCATAAAAAAATAAAGAAAGAGGCCACAGCCACAGCAAGGTTGTATGAGGTTAGGGGCCCTGTCTGGTGTGTAAAACATATGGTTTCAGCAGTGTGGCTGTTGTATTTGAATTACTATTGAGCCATGAAAAAGACCCACCTATCCCAGTGTATTCCTGTAGTGTTATCTTCAGAAAATCATAAAAAATAAAGGTTCCACAACCCAAAACAAAGCTGGGAAAAGTCAGAAGACCTGCTTAGTGTGCAAAACACTTACTTGCAGCATTGTGGGTGCTGTGATTTAAATGCTATTGGTTTGTGAACAGAATACCCCTATCCCAGTGCGTTGTGCCATATTAAATAAAACCACGAGAAAAAGAGATTCAGAACGCAAAGCTGTGTCAGTGTTCTGTCTAAAAAATCGGTTTGAACATCATGGGAGCTGTTTTTAATGAGCTGCTGAGTAAAGAATATTTTAATCTTCCTGCTGTCAGTAGTATTGTCAATATAGTTGACCCTTACCTGAATGAAAGCAGGGCGTAAAGGAAGGGTTTCAGAAATCAAACAAAGCTTTATTCCTGTGCTTACAGTCTGGGTAATTGGAGACTGCGCTGTTCTGCTTCCTATGGTCATATACAGGTTATTCGCACGAAGCCGTATTGAACAGTATTTTTCGCGTTGTGAACGTCTGTACACAGCGGTCCTCCGGGTTCCAGTAAGTGCGTAATTACGCATCGATGAAAAACCGGAGGTTTAAAAAAAGATAATTAGCCCACTGATAGTTTGATGTAGAGGCTGTGGAAATATCCACAAGTCTTGGTCTTTAAAATGCATTTGGTTTGACGGCGTTCTGTGCTTCCATTGGGAAGATATGGACAAAAGAATATTCGTGCTCGGTCAAAAAAATGTCATAGAAACGAAAAAGTAAAGGCTGAGAAAGCATTCACAATGTATTTTATACACAAAGGAAGTATTCTCGCAACTCTAAGAGGTTTCGTGGTTTAATTTTTTTTAATTGTTGAATCATATTTAAATGTTAAACATCTGAAAAGCATATCGCTGTAGACCAGGATGGCTGAGTGGTTAAGGCGTTGGACTTAAGATCCAATGGACAAATGTCCACGTGGGTTCAATCCCCACTCCTGGTAGTGTTGTAATAAGTTTTAAGTGACAGAACACTTTGATGATTTACACTTTATTTAAATATGAATTTACTAAATTTCAGTTCAGTTCTCTTCACTCCCACTCCCTGGCATAACTGAGCTCTCACTATCGCATACTGAAGGCTTTACATGCATTAGCTGTGATACAGCTCCCAATAAAGACGGAATCAAACAGTTTGTTCTGTCTCTCATGGTGATCCTCTTCTCGATCCAAATGAAATGTTTAATATGATGCCTCGAGAAAAAAAAAGGAGTGAATTTCCGCCTGTAATGATTGATGCCCCATCAAACATTTTGTAACATCCCCGGAAGATTATACAGTAGAATCCTGGTTTGTGGCTTAAATTCAAGGTAAACAAGACTAAGGAAACGAGTTGGAAACTTGATGTCGAACTGGAATTTAAGTACCCGGAATATTTAGGTCTATTATATGTATATGGTTAGAGGTCTATTATACGGATAACTTTAGACGTCTATTATACGGATAACTTTAGACGTCTATTATACGTATATGGTTAGAGGTCTATTATACGGATAACATTAGAGGTCTATTATACGTATATGGGTAGAGGTCTATTATACATCAAAGATAGATTTTATAGGTGTAGAAACAAGTAAACCAAGCCAATGATTAGGTTTAGAAATACATTCACACCTGAAACATATGTATTTCAAATTATACATTGTATACAATCAATCAACAATCAACATATGGGCAATAATCATAAAAAACACAACTAGTCTTAAACTTCAGCTACAAATTCTGGTAACATGGCAATATACAGTATAGTAATGACAAACACAAAACTAATTACATTAACACACTAACTCAAAACCACATTTTGATTCAAATATACATTTTAAAATGTACAACTTCTATATTTCCAAGAAAAAGAATATTAAGACGATTTTTGTCCACTATTTGCAAACCCTGTCTAATTGTCCTAACAGTTAGAACCAAAAACCTATTATTTTCAGAGTCCAGATCTCCTGGCCCCCTGCCTTGCATATGCATTCAAGTAACACATTGCGTGCTCCTTTATTTCTTTTTCTGTTGATGTAGGGTGGGACTTCAGCACCGCAGCTAGGAGAAAATTATATAATATTACTTCCCAAATAAATGATGATTAATATCTTCTTTAGTATAATCTAAAAAATGAACGGTTTACTAAGCTCAAAGCTGAAATAAATGTATAAAATTTGGCTTGCATCATAGCAGTTGAGCAATAAAGTCTGTCCTAATTAAAGAGTACCCAAAGTTTGAAAGTACAACCTAGAATAAGAATAAGAGAAACGGCAAAACGATTTTGTGTCATCTTCCCCATTCACACTATTTTATGTGCCATTTTTTTGCTTATTCACGTACTATTTTAATCAAAATAATATTAAGAAAGATCTGTATGTATTCAGATAGTATTATTATTGTTCATACTTACTCGTCAAAAGAGGATTGCTGAGATTATTTGCGGATATACTTCTACGTTTGAAAAACGTGTCCAAAATGTTGACCAACGAATACTAGCAATGCATTGTGGTATATAACTGGAAAATATGCTGGGTTCGATATTTTCTCAACGTATGCATTTATTAATGTTGTCGATATTATGGTTGAAATTTAACATTGATAATACATCGCGGCTATGTGCCCCCTGCTATGAGCTGATGTGCAATTTTAACGCATGCAGTTAGTAAGGATCGGTCACTGTTGTATGGTATTATATATAATGACATTATGGAATAGGATGGGGACAGGCCTGGCATCACGGGGGGAGGGGGGAATGTCGCCCCTTCAGTTTTGGGCAAAAAGATTTACCTAACTTAATTTGCGCCCTAAAAAAATAGTTGTACTTTGTCAATGGTCAGACAACACTAAATGACACGAACAGTCACTCAGTCTGTTTGATGGGCAGGAGGGCTATCCGTCCAGGAACTGCACATATCAGTGTCGTTATTGAGTGTCAACATTACGATCCTGTTTGCTCAGGTGGACCGATTCCTTGCAGTAGTTTATCATTATACTTAAAATCGTTATATAACTAGGACTAGTTATAGCAGTCTGTGCTTTCTGTTGGTTTTACAACATTTTTTTCTTAACGATTCAGAACGTCCATGTAGCTGCAAAAGTGAACGCTTATGGTACTTTTCGCTCCAGGCAATACAAACCGTGAGAATGACGAAAAATGTGAAACTGAACTTCATCGCAAATACCAGATTGCTAGTCGTTATCTTCTATCATGAAGCACTAATCAATGGCATAGCTGCGAGATTTCATTTGGGTAGCTGCACAGTACAGCTCCATTTCAACCGAAATATCACCCACCCCCCCCCTCAGAATTTCAGACGCCCCCCTACAGATTTTTCCCCGGGCACCGCGCACTGATGGGGGACGGGGTGTCCAGGAAATGGTATCAACTTTTGTCAAGAAAATAAAAATAGAAACTCTATAGGCACTCAAACATTTTACTGTTTTTTTTCAGGCAGGTGGCAAGACCCCCTCAGCAAAACCCTTGTATGCCAAGCTGTGGGTATTGATTCGTCGAATATACGTATATTTACGGCGAAATTACGTCTATACGTATATATACGTCGCCTCGACGTATAATCAACGTCGAATTGCAACCGTAAAATCGACGACATGAATAAACGCATATATAACGTCGAAAACACATCTAACACAGTGCCTGAGGCTTTTTACTGTACAGATGCAGCCATTCAAGGTGCGCGGTACAGACACCGCAGTACAGATACCGCAGGTATGATGACACGCGATACCGCGGTGCGTGATTGGTTGACCGACAGGGGCACTCGTGGTCCGTTGGTCTGTCGTAGAAAGACTTACTGTAAACGTCTTTACTGTGCCCGTTGTAGATATTGAATTTTACCACTGAAGGGAAATCTTAGTAGCTGAGCATAAAAAGAATAGGAGCATACTGTAACGCGTGTGAAGGCCATAAACGATATTAATTTTGGAACGTAAACATACAGTATATGGCTGGTCTTGGTACTTTAAAGAAAAAAATACACACCAGTATTCCATTTCTCCCTAAACATTGTAAGCTTCGAAGTCTTTAACTAACGTGATACCGGAGTCAACAAGCATACTTTTAGAATTTGATTAAAAGGGAATATAATATGGAATCGCGTATCTAAAGAATTTAATAACGGTATGAGTATATCCGTGTACTGCGGCAGAACTGTGTAGGGCTGTTTCGCCTACCTGATCATGCGAGCTGTCTTGTAGCCTACTGGTCTAGGTGCGTGACTACCAACTAGCAGGTTGTGTGTTTGAATCCAGCTGGTGCTGGACTTTTCATTTTTATTTATTTATTTTTTAATCGCGTAACATAAACATATTACCGTATGCAAACTGTACTGTATACAGTATGTATATGTATATTTAATGTCTTAACTGTGCCCGTTTAATTGAATTAAAAAACAATTATTTAACACGAACATTAAGCTGTTTACATCTTCCGCCTGAGAACAGTCACCCGTTGCTACCCAAGGCAGAATGGTGATTGGCTGACACTATCTGACACCCCTCTGATTGGAGAAAAAAGACGTGTTGGTGTGCTATACACACTACCAGGAAGAGGATTTCTTTCTATTCAAAACGTGTATTTTAAAAGTTTAAGAAGTAAAAACCTTACAGCGTACACAGATTTCTTAACTGATCAGGATCGTTATCTTTGCCTTATGCATAATAATGTTCACCGCTCTGTCCAGCAAATTAATAATAAACTTTATTTTATAAAGTGTTTTAAACGAATAAGTAATTAGATTGCTCATAAACCTAATCACTTGCTTTTTCTTTTTATTTAGGCTCAGATTTCAATTATAGATCGTATTATTAATAACCATAATAACAACCAACCAACAAAAACAACCATATAAACATAATGGTGGTGCTGGACCTTCCAGTTTTATTTATTTATTTTTTAATCGCGTAACATAAACATATTACCGTATGCAAACTGTACTGTATACAATATGTATATGTATATTTAATGTCTTAACTGTGCCCGTTTAAGTATTGAATATTCATATCTAATTTTACCACTGAAGGGAAATCTTAACATAAACATACAGTATATGGCTGGTCTCGGTACTTTAAAGAAAAAAATACACACCGGTATTCCATTTCTCCCTAAACATTGTAAGCTTCGAAGTCTTTAACTAACGTGATACCGGAGTCAACAAGCATACTTTTAGAATTTGATTAAAAGGGAATATAATATGGAATCGCGTATCTCAAGAAATTAATAACGATATAATTATATTCATGTTGCAAAAGAACTGCAACGGAAATAAAAACTCCCTTGCATGGTTTCAATACGACCAGAATCGGTCTTGAGATATTTTTAACTTGATTTAAAGTATTTGAGAGGTATGTCTTAACACCGATACTACAGTGCTTAAGTACTGCTCACGTATATGTTTCTAGGTTTATATTATGCATTTCATACGGTCAAATTACTTTTGAGCAATAAGAAGCGCGAAACGGTATGCGTTTTACTTTCGTTTTGTGCTGGGACCCGTGGATTGATTAGAGATATCAAGTACATACAAGTCATTTTTTAAATGTTGTAGTTCGTCTTGAAAAAATGTTACGAGTACATCATCTATCAACAATTACACAGGTTCTGTTTCCATAGTGCGGATTTTGGTTACGCAATATTATTTTCTAGATTTCACGTTGTGAATATGATGGGATGTCTGATGGGATGTTTCTAAAAATCCATCCTCTGTAAAACGTCTTCTCTAGTTGTCCTGCATATGTATTCGCTAATGAAGCTGTGTGTTCTGAGCCTAGATCTCTACATTTCTGTATGAACCAGCTTAGAGGGCTAAAGACAGCTTGTGTTTAAATTGAGTGTAAGGCAATTTATACTTCTAAAATCATGGTCAGCATTTATCTTTGTACTGTGCTGTAAACTTGTTCTGTGCCAAGTCACATTATTTTATAGCGTTTTTAAAGCGTTATCAAATACGGTGTTACTGTAGTTTACTGAGTCCCAAGTCACGTGGTCTGTGATTGAAACCTGTAAAACCGGTTTAATTCGTCACAGCCAGCACTCTTCAGCTGTGAGGGTCTTCTGCTCAGAATGAAACGCTAAAATGTTTGTGTATATTCTAATGGTAGTGGGGGTGGGGTGTGTGGGAACAGGTTTGGTTGAAATATTTTCTCTGAAAGCATTTTCTTCGCAGTTTAACCGATCTTGTTACAGCATGTTACAGTTTACTATTATTAACCATATTAATTTTAAGTGCTTAATGTAAAATCTTGTAAAAATATATTTTCATTGTTCAAATATACATTAAGTCTGACTATCATATAATAAGTTAAATACAAAACTAAAGAAAAAATAGGGTTAAATATAATTCCAAATATTTTGCTAACAATGTTAACTGTTTATGAATAATAAAATGTATTAACTAAGGAGTAGGATGGCACAGTTGTTAGTATGTTTTTTGTTTTTTTTTAACCCAATCTCCGGGAAACCATTAGTACGATGGTGAATCAGAGATTCTCAACCCTTGCTGCGTACGACTGGAAAAGAATTAGTGATCGGATCAAAGAAATGCTTCGTAGGAGGAGGCGGTCTTTTCCTCTTGTCTAACAGTCTGTCCACAAACAAAACATTCCTGTTAGACAAGAGGAATTGAAAAAAAAACAATGTTGTCAATGAAAACCGGTGTGTGTGTCTCTCCCTGCTGGATGTCCCTCTCACAAACTGCTGAATGAATAAAATAATTTTATTGAAAACGAGTTTGCGATTGTCTGGTCTTTAAATTCTGGAGATACGCGATTCCATATTATATTCCCTTTAAATCAAATTCTAAAAGTATGCTTGTTGACTCCGGTATCGCGTTAGTTAAAGACTTCGATGCTTAAAATTTTTAGGGAGAAATGGAATACTGGTGTGTATGTTTTCTTTAAAGTACCGAGACCAGCCATATACTGTATGTTTAAGTTCCAAAATTAATATCGTTTATGGGCTTCACACGCGTTGCAGTATGCTCAGGCACTAAGTAAAAGGAGATGCTTCGTATTGCTTGACTAATTTTAAAAACTAAGTTATAAATATAAAAATTGCAGGCGCTGCTCTGGTGCGTCGGCTCCTACACAGTGCCTGTCTGCCGTAAGCGTTACAATATACATACAGTACCCAACACTGCTTGTACCCATCTGTCATGCAAATAAAACACCTTGAATTGAATTGAATTGAGGGGAGAAGGGGGGGATACTAAAGCCAATACTGGCTCAATGGGCTTTGACGTGCTAATGCGTTGGTTTAACGGTCCGGGTGTGGCAGGCTTCCAATGTTAACTCGACTCGATTAGAAGACAATGAACGTATTTTAGCCCTAAAGCGCACAAGTGATCTGTCTTTGGTCAAAGGAATTGCTGGAGCAGTAGGACGCAGAGCAATATCTAGCAGCTGTAGACGATGTTCGGGGAAGAGATAATTCTGTTTTCAGCACAGGGAGTGAGAATGAGCTCAGTCCAGCTCCCAGCAGAATCCATCCTGGTTTGGTTACTGTTGACTGTGCGTCTGAGGCTCTTTGGATCGCACGTGAAAAAAAAAAAACAATTGTTCACATCGTGTGACTTCCACGAGAGGAAGGGAAGATATCATTTTTAAAAATATCAGGACTAAAGATTTGGATCTGGGGCCTCATACTTATCAAATTATTAAAATAATAGTTATTAAAATATCAGATTGTGTTTCTGCAACATGTTGTGCACAGTACGCCATCTTTATCTAAAAATAAAACAGTCACAACGAGGCCTTTACATGCAGTCTGGGGTATTTTTCCCTTTTATATTTTTGCCACTTTATATCGAACCTGTTATACTCCCAAAAGTGCACAGTAGATTGTACTTAATAAAAATGTACAATTCACCACTGGTATAAACAGATGTGTGCCGTGTCTGCCTTTGTAAGCATTTGTTTAAAAAATAAGTTCACAATACGATAAAAACACAGAAAGCACAAACTTAATAATACATCGATACAAGACACAAAAGTAGCTATCCTTTGAAAACAGAGAAAACCTTTATATCTACAAAAAACTTGACATTTGTATGTATTTTTGAATTACAAAGCAGACAGAGTGGTCCCTTAATTCAAAGACCAGATCTTGGCCAAAACAAGACAATCAGACGTGAGCTGACTTCAGAACAGGAGCCTTTGCTTCGTCATTTATTGAGCTTTTGATCAACGTCTGAATGAAACAGATTCGCTATTTTGACTATTTGATTCAAGTACCTTCCTTCGAGACGGAGTCAAACCAGAAATCTAAGGATTCCCAGCTGTTTCCACTACAGTCCTCCACTCTACCAGCTGAGCTTTCGAAGGAATGTCAGGTGCTGCTCTCTGTCACATACTGCCCAATGTTGTGCAATGTTCCGGATGATATAAATCACAGATCGACATCGTTTCCAACTTGTTTCCTTAGTCTTTTTTACCTTGAATTTAACCCACGAACCAGGATTCTACTGTATAAACTTCCAGGGATATTACAAAATGTTTGATGAGGCATCAATCATTCCAGGCGGAAATGGACTCATTTTTTTTTTCTCGGGGGATCATATTAAACATTTCATTTGGATCGAGTAGAGGATCACCATGAGGAACAAAACTAAGTTTCATTATGTGTTTATTAGAAGCTTTATCACAGCTAATGCATGTAAAGCCTTTAGTATGCGACAGTGAGAGTTCAGTTATGCCTGGGAGTGAAGAGAACTGAAATTTAGTAAATTCATATTTAAATAGATTGCAAATCTTCTAAGTGTTCTGTCACTGCAAAATTACAGGAGTCTACCAGCTGCCAGACGTGCTTGTTTTGGGACTATTTCCAATAAGTATCACATTAGTAGTTGTGTGTCCTTACTGGTATCTTTTAAACTGTGAGGGACATTCGGTTATATACAAACGAGACAGAGACACAGTAATAATCCTATTTTACAGTGTCCTGCATTTTAATTTACTGATCAGATAAATTGAAATGTTCTGATTCAGAACCCCTGCAGTTCATACTAATTAGAACTCAACAATGCTCCTGAGTCCTGAGCACTACACTGAGCACACGTTCAGCTGGGCTCTGACTTTGTTCAGCATGACTTGTTGTTGCATTTGAGCTCAGAGCTGGAGATGATCTCCATATTCTACCGCACTAACTAGTCCGAAACATAGTACACAGTACACACTTTTTAAGTGAAGTCAGGTTGTTAAAAAATTAAACCAACGCCCTGTCACAGAATCATACCCCGGTCTCCCGCGCAACAAGCGGGGGTACTCAGCACTATACTAACGAGGAGCGCTTGTCCGCAGCTCAGCGTGAGCTCTGTTTACTGTCAGCAGACATTTCCTCATTTCAAAAGACGTTTTCACCCGCTCTCAGCTTTTTATAGACGGTCATAAACGCTCAAGAAGTAATTCATTTCAGTTTGAAGTCTGTTTCTGTTGTCTCCGCTCTTGATGAAGAAAAGCCGTGCGTGTGAGACTCCCTCTCTGAAGACGTTTGTCGTCACCCTGCAAGAGAGAAGATCCATCAATCACCGAGGCAACCACTGAGACAATTAACATTAAACACGTGAAATGAGAGATGTTTTCTACCTAGGGATTTTATCGTTTCTACTCTAACTTCTTTGTCAGAAGTGGAATTTGAACAAACGCCTCAAGGAGAAACTGCAACCTGAATGCAACGCCTTAGACCACCAACCATCCTGCCTGGGGCTTTTCTATGGAATTATGTTTTATTTCTTTCTACTTGTTGAAAAGAAAAAAGTGAAATCATGTAATTAGGGAAATGTCTTTTGTTCATAGGGAAAACTAGTACGAGCAAATGTAAAGTTTAGAGCAGCGCTCAATAAAAATGATCAGAAACCGAAAGCGCTTCTTATGCGGATCAATATATTCCGATACCGCTGGTTCTGCAGAAGAAATAAGAATAGCCGAACTCCAAGCACTGTGTTGCCATTACGGCTACTCTGGCTGCAGCTGCTGTAAGACCTAGTCAGCCGGCACAGAAAGTTGTAGGAGGTCAGACTGGTTGGCACTGTCTAAATAACAGTGTGCGAATTTAAGCTTATGTATTACTATATACAATGTAATACATGCTCTAAAAGCGTTAATCCTGCACTGGCTGCTATTTGAAACGCCTTCATCAAAGACGCGAATTAGAGATTTATGCAGCTGGCTTTTATGCTTCACAATACATTGCAATCAGGAAAATAAACCAATTAGAATAATGCAAAACAACGTCTGTTCTTAAAAATGATAGCTGTTTTACACTGACGTCGCTCTTTATGAGATAATCCAGATTGTGAAGACAACTGCACCCTAGCAGATCAAAATATTACACAAAGGCTGTAAAGCACACTCTGAATCGATCCGAAAATTTGATTTCCGCGAACCGTTTAGGCTCCAACAGGGAACTTGGCGCTTCTCCTGCAAAGCATTTACTTTACTGGTGCTTTTAACAGACCGTTTTATTTAGCTCGTCAGGATGGCTGAGTGGTCTAAGGCGCCAAGTTTAAGAACTTTTGTCTTTCCTTGCTTGGGTGTCCCGGTCCTCTGAATAGACGGGTGGGTTCATATCCCACTCCTTACAGCTACTATCTGGCATGTTTCCCGACTGTTGTGCTCGCTAACACGGAAACAATGGAGAAACCAGTTTGCGGGCACATGAGAGGCAGGGAAATGCTTCGTGAACTCTTCAACGTGATCAGCAGAAAGTCAAATAGGCTTCGAATTCTGCCTTAAGAACTGTTTGGGCTGCCTGTAATCTGGAAAGATTTACTGCAAGGTATGCATTCAAATGTGAAAGACCGCAATAAAAAAAAACAGAAGAAGATTTATTAAAACATTGTTTTCCTTGCAGTTTCTCCTGTATTTCACTAAATGTGGCATTGTGAAATCAACCTGTAGCCCTACGGTATGCAGTCACTCTCCCAGTGACAGCGGCAAGAGCCGAGATGATAACAGTATATCAGAGCTCGAACAGAGTAGAACATTTGTATTAAACTTTCCTATGTGCCTGGCCTTACTGAAGTATTTGTAGCTGTATTTCAGCTTCTGTCTATTTCTATATTTTACAGTAGATAGTGTTTAGCCAGAGAAGAGAGATACAAGCGCTATACCCCCACAGTAACCGTCGATTCCAATAACCTTAACTAAAGCAGGAAGATCAGTTTCTGCTCGACACAGCTGTTTTCTGAACTGCAAATCTCCAACACTGACTGGAGGGGCTGTGTGTCCAGGCTGAGCGGTTATATGAGAAAAGACTCAGCGAGCTGCAGGTGCGGCTCATTACTCTGCGCTCCCCATGCGGAATGCGCGCATCCTCCCTCCTTTATTACCTTCATACACTCCTCTCAAACCACAGCAAACTCGGTGAACATTTACGGGGTCTTTCTTTCCGAGATCACAGGCAGAAACAATAAACACGAGAAAAACAGGAAGGTATTCCTGATCGTAGGCGAAGATGCGCAAAAATAAAATAGTTATGGCAATGTTGTTACAAAAAAGAGAGAAATGAACTTTTTTATTTCATTCGAGCTGTAAATTTGAAAATGTTTTATTTTCAATTATCTAAATAATACAAAACACAATCACTCATCGTAAGCGTCTGACCATTGATATTCCGGAATTATAAGCCCGTACACAGGCATTGCGAAATCAAACGCTCACAAGCAATTCAACGAATATGATGCCTTTCAGGGGCCGAATATTAGATACGAGTCATCGTGCGGAGCTTTTTCCTCCTCTACCGCAGTCTTTGCTTCGGACCACCCCTCTTGCCGCACGTGCGCTTTATTTTCGATTTTCGAATATCTTGAAGAAGTCTGGCAAGCGAGGACTGCTGGATTATTGACGTGTAAACATTGGTTCAAAATCAACATCCTCTGCTATTGCCGTTGCTTCTTTGATAGTATCTTCAAATTCCTCATCTGACTTTCAATATCGAGGGATATTGTGCATAATACCATACTATCTGTAGCTTTCTTTTGATCGCCTGTTTTATTAAAATGCCAGCCTCTTTTACAGTTATTTTAGATGTTTGGCAAGGTGTAATATCCTCCCTCGCATCCTCAGCTAAAATATTTTAAAAGTACAACAAAATTACATTATATTGAACAGCACTAGGTTAACATTTAGAATTCAAATTAAGGTAAATATACGAAAATATTAAAATATAACTCCGGCGATCTGTCGTTTTTGCTTGTCAAGTTCTCAGATAATTTTGCATTGTATTTTTAATTATTTTAGCTGAGGATGCAACAGGAGTATAAGTGAATTTTCCCGCCACACATTGGGACATACATTTCCATGGGTGAATACTATCTGCTTGAAAGTTTCCCTTGTCGGTAATTATTGGAAATTCCCGGTAATGTTGACTCTACCGCAGTCTTTACCTCTGACCAACCCTCAATTGTTTACTACTGCAAATATCAAAATAGTTAAGGTTTTGCGGACAAATTAAATATCTGTGGTGATGATGTTCACTATGGGAGGAAGTGCGTCCCTGGGTGGGCTCAAAACACCCAACGTTGGGTTAAGAGCCGAACACGCCAACCAAATGCTTACCCGCCGCTTTTTTCCATTTACATACTTTTGGTGAACACAAAATTCGCTCACATTTCATCTTTCGTAAGATATATAATTTTAAAAAGTTCCACAAAGGAAATGAATACATGCATTAAACCAAATCAAGCCCTCTGTGAGTGTCCCAAATGATCTGTTCTGTAAAACAAGACAGGAAGAAAGGTTTCGCTAGAATTTGAACGCACGATTTCCTCTTTATTAAACAGGTGCTTTTACCAGCTAAACCACAGCGCCTGCAGAGCACTATTCTTACAGCCACGTGGACATACAGTATGAGGTCCCGGGTTCAGTCCCCGGCATCTCCACGTGCTTTATATTACTCTGCTCATATCACAATCTTCTGTTGAGTGAGAACTCTTTGCTCGTGTTCATGGAGAGCCAGGTTTACACAATCAATTAAATTAAGACACATTCGAAGTGCTACAGTGTTTCTCTGCTTTTTCAATTATACCTCCAAAACATTTAGTTCAGTTAAATACTAAATGATTTGAACTAATTTAACGTCATATTCGGGAAATCCAGAGTACGTCTTCACACTTGTCGTGGCTGCTGCAGAAAACACCTGTTGAATCTCACTCGGGATTTCTTGAGAGATCATTCAGCGAGCGAGTCGTAATTAGGAGATAATTTGGTAGAACTCAGGATTTTTTTCCTTGGTGGCAATGCGCTTCCGCAATAAATCATAGACTCTGCTTTCAAAATAGCTGCACCAGGCACTCGGACACAGATAAACACAGGGATTTAAAATTCAGGAATATGAATGGTCAGCTGCTTCCAGTTGGGGTTTTTACATTTCGTATTTAGTGATTTTTGTATCAATCTTTTAAAAATGCATTAAAAAATGCTAACAATATGTAAAATAAAAACAACAGCACCGACAAATGCTGGGGAGACGGGTAGTTTTTTTTGTAATCAAATTCCAATGTCGAATACTGTGTGTGAGAGCTTACTGAACGTAACTTTCCTTTTCTTATATTTTCTGACGACTATTCCAAAGGCACCCTGTCAACTCCTAATACTCCTACACTGACCAGACTAATTGAAATGGTCTGATTCAGAGCCTCTGCAGTTCGTGCTAATTAGTACAATGCCAGTACCGTACTGACTACTACGCACAAGTTCAGCTGTTCTCCATCTTTGTAACGCGCAGTATTTGCATTGCTATGGAGCTCAAAGCAGGAGCTGATCTCCAGACAGTAGTGTTAAATTGTCTGCAGCCTCATGCAAATTTCGACAATTTATCCAACGCGTTTTCTATAGCTTCAGGGGCAGTTCATTTATATAAAGGAAGATAAACCGTTATAACGCAATCCGAACCAGGCAGGAGTTGAACCTACAATCTCTTGGTGAAAAGGTATTACATCACTGGCACTGGTCTTATTACTCCATTGCACCATAGTGAACTCAGCGACACTATTAGTAATACATTGCCCCCAGTCCAAAATTTCTAAGTAAAAAAAAAACACGTTTTCTACACTTTTGTCTGTTTAAAAATATGAAGACAAAGGGTTTGTGTGTGGCGCTAAAATTCTGCTTCATTTTGAATGCAAATAAAAACAATTTTCTTCCAATAAATCATACATTTTGTTCCATCCTTCTTACTATACTTCTCTCTTGTAGTAGTAAAACATTTTGATTGAAACCGAACAATACATTAAAGTTTTCATCTATATACTTATGCTGCTACACGTCCGGACCCCCGCTGAACGATCACCAATCAATAACATTTGAACTCTGCGATATAGGCTCCTGCGCTCCGGATCATGTGTGAGAGAAGACACTGAAATAGTCGTGTTGAAGTGGATTTTACACCTGCGCCAATGCTGTAGTGGTATCATACAGACGCCCATACAAATCCACCACATGTTGGAAGCTCTGGAAGGCAACGTAAAATATTGTTCTGCCCGTTGGTTGATGAGGTATGCACGCTATATTTCAATTTAAATATACATTGAACCTATCAAAAAATCGATTTTGAGTCAAAATCGATTAATGTAAAAACTGATAAAGGTAATGCTTTTTTCAGGGCTATAGCTACTTTTTTTAAGAAGTCTATCGCGATTATGAAAATTAGATAAGGTGTACCAGCGGGTCTTCATATCGCCAGCTTCAGTCTTGCCTGTAGCTGCGAGAAGGTTAGAAGCGCACGTGTGACCTGTCTTTCGTCAAAAGCATTGCCGGAGCAGTAGAACGCAGAGCACTATCCAGCAGCTGTAGACGGTGCTCGTGGAAGAGCTAATTCCGTTTTCAGCACAGGGAGTGAGAATGAGCTCAGTTCGGCTCCCAGCAGAATCCGTTCTGGTTTGGTCACTGTCAGACTGTTTGGATCGCAATGTGAAAAAACAATCGTTCTCATCATGTGACTTCAACTAGAGGAAGGGAAGATCTCATGTTTAAAAAAAATCAGGACTGAAGATAACGGGAACTGAATCCGGGGCTTCACACTTATCAAATTATAAAATAATAATTATTAAAATATCAGGTTGTTTTATGCAGCATTTTGTGCACAGTACGTCGTATTTATCTAACAAAAGAACAACAGCCTACCTCAAGGAGGGCTTTACACACAGTCTGGGGTATTTTCCCCTTTTACATTTTTGCGATTTTATATCGAACCTGTTATACTCCCAAAAGTGCACAGTAGCTTGTACTGTGTGTCCTGTTTGCCTTTGCAAGCATTTGTTTAAAAAATAAGTTCACAATACGATAAAAATAGAGAAAGCACAAACTTAATAATATAACGATTCAAAATCAAAACCAAATCATAAAGTCAATTAAGTACCTAACTTTTGAAAACACTTTTTATCTACAAAAAACTTGACATTTGCATCTATTTTTGAATTACAAAGCAGACAGAGCAGTCCCTGAATTCAAAGAACAGATTTGTTAAAATCCTTTGTACCACTTTAGATTGATCTCAGTCAGAACAAGACCATCAGACGTGAGGGGAATTCGGAACAGGAGCCTCTGCTCCTTTATTGAGCTTCTGATCAACGTCTGAGTGAACATTATTTATTGTCTTTGATTAAAGTACACAAAAGGCACCTTCCTACAAGCCGGAGTCAAACCAGCGACCTAAGGATTCAACACTGTTTCCACAACAGTTCTCCGCTCTATCAACTGAGCTATCGAAGGGATGACAAGAGTTGTTTCCTCACACATACTGCCCAATGTAGTGTCATGTTCCGGGTGATTTAAATCCCACTTTAACATCAAGTTTCCAACTTGTTTCCTTAGTCTTGTTTACCTTGAATTTAACACACGAACCAGGATTCTACTGTATAAACGTCCAGGAATATTACACAATGTTTGATGGGGCATCAATCACTCCAGCCGGAAATTGACTTATTTTTTTCAAGAGGGATCATATTAAACCTTTCATTTGGATCGAGAAGAGGATCACCATGAGACACAAAACATAACTGTCTTTTTTCAAAATCGAAGAATTCTTGAATTTAAGACTACAACGAACTCAGCCCGCAGCTCCTTAATAAACCTGTTCTTAACTTCAAGGAACCCAATCCTGCGCCCTCTAGAGGTTACTGAAATAGAGGCCTGACTGAAATGAAGAAATTCAGAAGCAAACTAAGCGGAACACTGGATCAAATTAGAATCTTACCCTTTATAGTGGGAATAAAACTGTCATGACATAATTAATTTACGCATCAGTTGCTTGGAATATCATTGTAATATTTAATTTGCTTTCCTGTCACACCACTTTTATTAATTATGAAGTTTATCAATACATGTTTATTTAAAACGATGTCATTTATTATTAATACACTTTAATTTCATTCTTATTAGAAGCTGTATCACAGATAATGCATGTAAAGCCTTCAGTATGCGATTGTGAGTTCAGTTATCCCAGGGAGTGAAGAGAACTGAAATTAAGTGAAATGACATTTAAATAGTATAAGTCTTCAAAGTTATCTCTCACTTCAGAATATTTACAAGAACATACCAGGCATGGGGTTTGAACCCACATGGACATTTGTTTATTGGATCTTAAATCCAACACCTTAACCACTCAGCCATCCTGGTCAACAGCGATTTTCCCCCCGTTCTTTAACATTTCAATATGATTCAACAATTTAAAAAAAATAAACCACGGCCCTTTCACAGAAACATACCCCGTTCTGCCGCGCACCAAACAGGGGTACTTAGCACTGTACTGAAGAGGAGCTGTTCACTGTCAGCAGACATTTCCTGATTTCGAAAGACGTTTTTGCCTGCTCTCAGCTTTTTAAAGACGGTCATAAACGCTCAAGAAGTAATTAATTTCAGTTTGAAGTCTGTTTCTTTTGTCTCTGCTCTTGATGAAGAAAAGCCGTGCGTGGGAGACTCCCTCTCTGAAGAAGTTTGCCGTCAACCTGCAAGAGAGAAGATCCATCATTCACTGAGGCAACCACTGAGACAATTAACATTAAACACGTGAAATGCGAGATGCTTTCTACCTAGGGATTTTATCGTTTCTCCTTTGTCAGAAGTGGGATTTAAACAATGGTCTCCAGGAAAAGCTGCAACCCAAACGCAATGGGTGGGTGTCAGGGCCATACAACACTTCTTTACGCAGGGAGTGGCAGGGGTGGGATGTCAGGGCCTGACGATACTGCTTTACGCAGAGTGTGCCGGGGGTGGGATGTCAGGGCTTGATGACACTGCTTTATGCAGAGAGTGGAGGGGTGGGTGTCAGGGCCATAAGACACTGCTTTATGCAGAGAGTGGCACGAGTGGGATGTCAGGACTATACGACAGTGCTTTACACAGAGGGAGGTGGGGTTGGGATGTCAGGGCCATACGACATTGCTTTACGCAGAGAGTGGTGGGGGACGAATGTCAGGGTTGTACGACAATTCTTTACCCAGGGAGTGGCAAGGGTGGGATGTCAGGGCTTGACGACACTGCATTATGCAGAGAATGAAGGGGTGGGTGTCAGGGCCATACGACACTTCTTTATGCAGAGAGTGGTGAGGGTGGGTGTCAGGGTCGTACGACACTGCTTTACACAGAGAGCGGAGGAAGTGGGATATTAGAGCCTGACGACAGTTCTTTACGTAGAGAGTGGCGGGGATTGGATGTCAGGGCCTAACGACACTGCTTAATGCAGAGAGTGGAGGGTGGGTGTCAGGGCCATACGACACTTCTTTACGCAGGGAGTGGCAGGGATGGGATGTCAGGGCCTGACGATACTGCTTTACGCAGATAGTGGCGGGGGTGGGATGTCAGGGCCATACGACAGTGCTTTACACAGAGAGTGGGGGGGGGTGGGATGTCAGGGCCATACAACAGTGCTTTACGCAGAGAGTGGAGGGGGTGGAATGTCAGAGCTTGACGTCACTGCTTTAAGCACAGAGTGGAGGGGTGGGTGTCAGGGCCATACGACACTTCTTTACGTAGAGAGTGTCGGAGGTGGGATGTCAGGGCTAGACGACACTGCTTTCTGCAGAGAGTGGTGGGGGTGTGATGTCAGGGCCATACGACAGTGCTTTACACAGAGAGTGGTGGGGGTGGGATGTCAGGGCCATATGACACTGCTTTACACAGAGAGTGGCGGGGTTGGGATGTCAGGGCCATATGAAACTGCTTTACACAGAGAGTACCGGGGGTGGGATGTCAGGGCCTGACAACACAGCTCAATGCAGGGAGTGGAGGGGTGGGTGTCAGGGCCATACGACACTTCTTTACGTAGAGTGTGGCGGGGGTGAGATGTCAGGGGTTAACGACACTGCTTTACACAGAGAGTGGCGGGGGTGGGATGTCAGGGCCTGACAACACAGCTTAACGCAGAGAGTGGAGGGGTGGGTGTCAGGGCCATACGATACTTCTTTATGCAGAGAGTGGCGGGGGTGGGATATCAGGGCCTGAAGATACTGCTTTTAGCAGAGAGAGGAGGAGGTGGGATACGACAGTGCTTTCCACTGAGAGTGGTGGGGGTGGGATGTCACTGCTTTATGCAGAGAGTTAAGGGATTGATGTCAGGGCCATACGACAGTGCTCCACTCAGGCCTTTGCTTGAATTTGTACTCCTCCTCTCTCTCCCTACCTCTACCTCTCCCTCTCTCTACCTCTCCCTTTTCCCCTCCCTACCTCTCTCCCTACCTCTACCTCTCCCTCTCTGTGGGGCCAGCAGGGGGCGCTCACCCTTCGGTCTGTGTGGGTCCTATTGCCCCAGTATAGTGATGGGGGACACGATCTGGCCCACCAGCGACGAGCAGGTTACCAGATCTAGACAAAGGGGGCAACTCTTAGTCGTATGAGCTTAGTCACACATCGCAGCGATTAAAAAATCATAACAAACATATTATGTCCGTTACTAAGGACTTTTTTTTCCTACATTGAAAGTCTCTTTCCCGGGTGATTTTCTAGCGCGACTGGGGCTCTTCATTTCTCCTCGGTGTCTCATCGCGGGCGGATTTGAAACAGACCACAGAACCTGCCGCTGCAGTGCTCTCGCTTAGGGGCTCTCATCCTGCATCACCAATCTTCCACAGGAGGGACGGAGCTGGATTTCTGTCTGGAAAATAAACTCCAGAGTGAGAGAGAGAGAGCAGAGAGGGGTAGGGAGAGGTAGAAAGAGGTAGAGCGGTAGAGAGGTAGAGAGAGGGAGAGAGGTGGAGGGCGAGGGAGAGAGGTGGAGAGAAAGGGGGTTAGGGAGAGAGGGAGAGAGAGAGGTAGGGAGAGGGAGAGGTAGAGGTAGGGAGGGGAAAAGGGAGAGGTAGAGAGAGGGAGAGGTAGAGAGAGGGAGGAGGAGTACAAATTCAAGAAGGACAAAATCCACAACACAACACAGGCGTCGGCATGCGTGGGCTACAAAAGGAACAAGTAAAATGTTTCTTCCGGGCTGAAAAGAGAAGGAAGGAAAACACACCGTTGCGGCGCTACGACACGAAGACCCCGAGCCAGTTGAGCACAGCAAACCCAACCTGTTCTCACAAGTTGCCTGCGCTTCATGCGAAATAAAAGCTGCTGAGCTAAATCAGGAAAGCGGTAACTATTAGGACTGCTCACTGTTCCTCAGTCTGGGACAGGTGGTCACACACTGTATTATTATTGATTGACAGGCTCACTGTCTGTTCCTCAGGCTGGCACAGTAGATCACATTGTATTATTATTATGAATATTATTGAGAGTCTGGCACACTGTTCCCCAGGCTGGGACAGGAGATCCCACACTGTATTATTATTATTTTGAGAGAGGCTCACTGTCTGTTCCTCAGACTGGGACAGGAGATCAGACACTATTATTATTATAGTGAGACAGGCTCACTGTATGTTCCCCAGGCTGGGACAGGAGGTCATACATTATATTATTATTATAGAGAGACAGGCTCACTGTATGTTCCACAGGCTGGGACAGGAAATCACACTGTATTATTATTATTGAGAGACAGACTCACTGTCTTTTCCTCAGTCTAGGACAGTTGGTCACATACTGTATTATTATTATTGAGAGACAGGCTCACTGTTCCTCATGCTGGGACAGTAGATCACACTGTATTATTATTATTATTATTATTATTATTATTATTATTATTATTATTATTATTATTACTCAGAGTCTGGCTCTCTGTTCCACAGGCTGAGACAGGACATCACATATTGTATTATTATTATTGAGAGAAGGGCTCACTGTCTGTTCCTCTGGCTGGGACAGGGGATCACACACTGTATTATTTTTATTGAGAGACAGGCTCACTGTCTGTTCCTCAGGCTGGGACAGAGGATCACACACTGTATTATTATTGAGAGACAGGCTCACTGTCTGTTCCTCTGGCTGGGGCAGGGAATCACACACTATTATTAGTATTATTGAGAGACAGGCTCGCTGTCTGCTCCTCAGGCTGGGACATGAGATCACACACTGTTGTAGTGTGCTCTCACGAGGCACCAGTTCTGTAGGGGTTTGGGCATTTACTGGTACAATTATTTTTGTGGCAGTAAATCACAAAATTGATTCTTTTAATGGTCTTAGGTCTTAATGGTATGTAGCACATACAGGTACTAATACACGAGGATACATTTATTAATATATAGAATACGCATGTAAACCTAACAGATCTTATCATAAGGGTTATCAGAATACAAAAGATATAAATTCATTCAGTTACAAAGAGTTACACATATCAAGAGGACATAAGTTCGGTATATCATTCAATTAGACCGTATCGTAATTGAACTTGTTTACAACTTCTACATTAGATACTCAAACCAAGTACATAACCCTTAGGAATTAAATTGATATCAACTTGTTGGGAGCAGTCATGCAATGAGGTTGAATACTCACTGCCACTGGGCCTGTATTCTTACCGTTTCCGTAGTTGGGAGAGCGTTAGACTGAAGATCTAAAGATCCCGGGTTTCGGCATTTTGTTTCATCGCGCCCTTTGTTCCTCTCTCCAGTGCCCCCTGCCTAAAGTGACGCTTCCCTTTCTCAGCCCGAAACGCAAGCGAGACACCAGCAGCGGTCCCTGCAGGTTTCCGTAGTGTAGCGGCTATCACGTTCACCTAACTCGCGAAAGGTTCCCGGTTCGAGACTGGGTGGAAACAGCCTCGTTTTGCACGCTCCTGTACTTCACAGAGGTATTGAGCGACAGGTCATTTGTTCCCAATGTATTTCCGGTGCCTTCATGCACTCTTGTACCAAACGCAAGTTCCTTCTGTACGCGGAGCTTATCATTTGCAATTGGGCTGTGCCGACAGACCAGGACGAGCTTTGTCGGCTCAAAAGCAGCGCAGGACCTGCAAGAACAACAGAAAGATGAGCATCCAGCGGGGGCTTCTTAGTGAGCCCAAGATCTCATCAAGAATCGGCTCCAGCAACAGGGCTGGGCGCATTGTTCCATTCTCCGACCACTCTCGGTGTAAACAAGTCCCTCCTGGTCTCTGCTTGAATTGCACTTTCCTGCGTTTGCTTTGGTGTAACTGGCTTCCCCTGCATGGGCGAATGTGAAGAAGATCCTTAGTAAGTCATTGAAGAAAACCGAGAAGAGGTCGGAGTGGCCTCTGTCGTTCATCAACGATCCAGTCAGGCAGTACTCCTCTGTAAAGCGCCGTTCGTTCACATCGATTGGCTTTTTTTTTGCCTTCATTCGTGCGAGTAGTAAAAGCAGACGCCCCTATTCTGCCGTGACCCGGATTCGAACCGGGGTTGTTCGATCACAGCGAGTTACCGAGACACACGCGGCAGGGCGGAAAGGGCTGTGCTCTCTTCGTGTGACATAATTTGGAAAAGTCCTGACGTTGCATTTCAACTGAGCCCCAGTATACATCGACCCTTCGACACTGAGTGACAACTCTCTTGCGTGTTTTCTCATATTTATGTAGTTTGCTTGCATGATGCCGGGAACAGCATGGTTGTTCGCTGCCATATAGTCTAGCGGTTCGGATTCCTGGTTTTCACCCAAGCGGCCCGGGTTCGACTCCCGGTATGGGAAAGTGTCAGTTTTGCCTCCTGCTTTCCAAAAGATCAGCACCGTGTACGAAGGAGCCACATTAAAACTACTCGAACGTGCAAAACGTGCGAGAAGAGGGGGCGCTTGTTTTCAGCCGAAACTTCTCGCGTGTGAGACGAGCTGATCATCGCTGCAGGAGGTGGGAGGGTTACTCTGGTAGACAGGGCTGACCTTCGGCAATAGGATTTATACTCTCCAAGATGATATTTGCACTTTCTGGAGAGGCGATTTTCTTCACTTCAGTAGCCCGATTTCGTCGATTGCGTGGAGAGGGCTGTAGAATGTGCCGCCGCCTTTCCTGCTCCGTCCATGACAGGCGTGCTGGTTTCTGGAGAGAGAGCACGGTCCATCAGCGCACTCCAATAAAGGCACTGGAAGCAGCTGAATCGCATTGGCGAAGCTCAGCACTGGGCCGCTGGGCACATCTTACCACCGTTTCCGTAGTGTAGTGGTTATCACGTTCGCCTCACACGCGACAGGTCCCTGGTTCGAAACCGGGTGGAAACAGACTTCTTTTGTCGCCACGCACAAAAGGGGATTGGGGATTCGCCTAGTGCTGTGATCGAACAGACCCACTCACCTCTTAGTGTGGCGGGATCTGCACAGTGCATGTCGCAGCGCATCCTGCTTTCACTTCAATGCGCGTCCTGATGCACCCCGGTCTCCCGCGTGACAGGTGGGGACAGGGGACAGGTCCGCGTGACAGGTCCTATACTAACGAGGAAGACATCGCTCTCTCCGACCCCCGGCATCGTGTCCCGACCCACCGTGCTGGAAGCCGACGCGTGCTGTGATTCCTTTACGGAGCAAAAATGACAACCGAGGAGCTGAGAGATCATTTCAGCATTTCGCGTCTGTAAGTAAACCCGCTCAGGGACGCCAAATATGTAATCATAGCCAAAATGTAAATGTAGTGGCTCTCTGAAGGCACCAGTTCTGTAGGGTTTGGGCATTTACTGAGACAATTATTAACTGTAGCAGTAAATCACAAAGTTGATTCTTTTGATGGCTTTAGAATCTAACCATGCAACATAACTCAAACAACGCACACACACAGGTACTAATACACGAGGATACATTTATTAATACATAGAATATGCATGTAAAACTAACAGATCTTATCGAGAGGGTTATCAGAATACAAAAGGTATATTCGGTCAGTTACAAAGAGTTACACATATCAAGAGGAGATACGTTCAGTATATCATTCATTAAGACCGTTTCATAAACGAACTTGGTTATAACTTCTACATTAGATACTCAAAACAAGTACATAACTCTTAGGAATTAAATTGATATCAACTGGTTGGGATAACAATTGAATTCTCGAGCTGTAATGCATTGAAGTTGAATACTCATCCAATTTCTGGGGATTCAGATCTTCTGCGGGCACAAAGAAACAGTTGCAGGCTGTTGCTGTCCAATCCGCGCTCTCTGGCTCCGTGCCAGGCTGTGCTGTGCGGCTTGCGACGGTGCGCTGCTGATGCTCACTGTTGGCTTTAACTAGCAAAGTTTGTGCACAGGAGAAAAGATGACTGTGGGTCCCAGCAAGTCAGGAAGAGGACCGGTTCGTTCCTGATGAAGAGCTAGTTCTGAATAGTGATTCAGCTGTCCACAGTTCCGACCTGTTCACGAGGCCTGCTGCTGGTTACTCTCTGGCAACCTCCACTCTAGACTCTTAGAACAAAGGAAAGTTCTGGCACTCGGACACACTGGCAGTTCCGTGGTTGTCCGGGCTGAGTCACAGGATAGTCAGGAGGCACGCTGCGAGAATGTCACACCCTTGGGAGCCTTCTGCTCCTGGGCTGTCCTGCCCTGGAATTCTCCTTTGAATTCCCTTTAGAACAGTCCACAGAATCCTCTCCAGAATCTTACTGAATCTCCCAGGCTCTCTGTGTTGCCTGTTTTTACCTGGAGGAACTTCAGCTCATTGATTGGCTGAAAGTTCCATGGGCATCAGAGTCCCACGTGGGTTACTCGGCCCTACCAGTCCCTGATTGGTTGATCAAGGTGAGATATGAGTCACTTACTCCTGACACTTAGTAATGCAGTCCAGATGTCCAACTGGCACTCCCTAGACAGATAGGCGCCAATGGATGACCATTGATCATGATAGCCAGGCTTAGCTAAGTGCATCCCCCTTTGGGAGCTTGTTTCTTGTCAAAAGAAAACATCTTAAATCTGCCTGCATGAATAGTTTCTCTGTGGCTGCACCACAGAGATGAAAAGAGAAATGGGGCCTCATTTGGGAAGCTCAGAAACACTTAATTCTGCCTTATTATTAACCCTCGCCACTACATATCCCCCCTTTTTGAAGGTCACGAGGTCCTGAGGCGTTGTTGCCTTCAAAACAAAACAGAGTTAAGTGATGTCCCTTGCCATTAGAACATTAACCTTAAATGTCCACATTACTCCTCGAGAATTCATACCGGAACCAGTATTGGATACAAACAGGATGAATAACATCTGGAGTATGTATAAACACGGTAGGAGACATTATCTCAGTCTAGGAATTACACATCAGGAAGCTCACTGTCAATATCTGATACCTCTGTAGTAGATATTTGGGGAGAAGTCACTTCCTTTCTTTTGACATGCTACCTTTGACTCATTCGTGCTACCCGGAGTACATCTTGATGTGAGAGTACATCATTCAGAGTACACTGTCAGTCATGATCCAGCTACCTGGCAGTAGTGTTACAATAACAACAGTTCCTGTTCCCAGCCCCCCGATAAACCACAACACCTGTGTTGGGTATCTGCTAGGGTGGTTTGGAGGTTTGTTCCATTAAAGCAAACTCAACTACCTGTACCTCTTCAGGGCTTACTGTTTCTTGGATTTCTATCCAATTCAATAGTGTGGCACCTGAAGGCATCCACGACCTCAAGTTTGGTCTTATATTGTCTGGTTCCAGACCGTACAGTGTTAAGTTACCATGCTGTACTATGGCCTCCTCGGGAACTTGCAGGAAAACTGTTTGATTAGGTAGCTGCATTGCGGTAGCTGTATCATGCCTGTCACAAGTCATAGTGTCAGTTAAATGTGGTGTGCTGACCAGCCATTTACTTCCCACCTGCTCTTCATGGGGTTCATTAACCTCCCTCTGCTCGTTAGTAGCTTTACACCCTTCATTGGTGAATTGTTTAGACACAGCCAATGGATAGCTTTGGTAGCCATACCCATCTCAAGATTTGGAACCGAATTCAATCTTGGATTGCCTTCTGGGTGAGCTATGAGCGATGGGGTTAATGTCACATACTCCTCTACTGAGAAGAGGGGAATCAGTCTAGCCATGGGATTTGTGCCATGGCTAGACTGGCTACAGTGGGACTAAGCTCCCTTAACAGGTCTTGTGTCAACATTCTGGCCTGTTGCACACAAGCATAAACCCACTGTATAACACCAACAATCATGTCCACTGGTTGGGGAATAAGGTTTAACCCTGTTGCATAGGAAGTTGCCTGTAGGGTTTTCCCTAAGCTTTCCAACTTTTGCTGCTGTTGATACAGTCTGTCACTACCCTCTGGCATCTCTGACCCCTGCCTTCTTGGGGCAGTCAGGGTGAGAGTGCCAGTAGCACACAAACCTACCAGAAAAAGCAAACGCACAACAGTGGCGGCAGCAATCAGTCCTCGAAAAAGTCTTTTCCAGTGGCTGATCCCAGTCATCTCCTTCTGAGTGACTGTCGCCTTTCTAAGCTGGCGCAGCGTGTACATGGTGTCTTTCTCAGTATGCCCTGTGGCATCTTGGGCACCAACATCCTGGAAATCTGGGGAGATCTGACGCAGCGGCTGATGCTGCTCCTCCGTTTCCAGGGCATCTGCTTTTTTGATTTCTTCATGCCTGTGCTCTAGGAACCCTGCAGGGGGTGGTGCAGCGGTGGAGCATGAAACACAGCCACTAACTAGCAAAGAGAGGACATTAGCTAGCCAATATGATAAAGAAATAAATGATTATTTTGTTTATTTCTTTTGCACATTTATTTGAACATTTCCATCGATTGTACAAGCATTTGGAAACTGTCCAATCCCTAGTTCATCAAGCATTTACCGGTCTGGCGCCGGTCTGTGTCTTCTAGGATATAATGCCAGCGAACTCTTGTTTTTATGTCCACTATAACTACGCTGGGCAAACGTTCTGAGGTCAAATTCTTCCAGCACGGGGGTACCTTTAAAGTGGAGACGACGGCACCGACATTTTTTGGCGCACCTTCTCTTTAAAGCCCTGGCCAAAAATGAAGACAGTACGTACAGTTATAATTCAAACGGAATTAAAAATTACACATCCCAGTTACCATGGTGGTGCTTGTGATCATTGCGTTTAACCAACGAAACAGGGCGAAAAATCAGTCACATGACTTTGGGGCAGAGTTTCGAAAGCTTAACCTATCAGCAACAAAGCGAAATTTAAACGATAGGCTACCTCAAACTGTCAGTTACATGACTGTGTATGTCGCTTAAGCCACTCCTATTTGGCATTTTAGTAATGGAGGCAAGAAGACGCCCCCCCCCCCCCCGCTCTCTGGGTGTCTGATTTGCCGCCAACTTTAACTGTTCGGTGTCCGAATCGGAGTAGCTACGCGTACGAAATAAAGTTAATCCCAACTACAAAACATATATTTTTGTGGTAAGAGGGCACAAAACATCAGTATTTACTGCTATTCATTACTGTACGATTTATAGTTGAAATCTGAGCCTAGATATAAAGTTAGATATAAAGTTAAAATCTCGACAAAGCAATGTAGGAAATACAGAGAAAATAAATCCTTTCTGACATCTAAAATCAGTTTCGATCAAGGTCTCTAAAACGAACAAGAAAAAGAGGATTTTCGGAGGGCAATTACGCTGTGTTTATATAGAATAAGTGATTTATGAGCAATCTAATTTCTTGTTCGTTTAAAACAGTGAAATGTCAGCTGCAAAAGATCGCACCAGAAACAGCACTCTCTCTGCCTGTCATAGACGTTCAGGAAAGGCTGAATGAAGTCATGTCAAGTACAATAATTCGGTGATCAATAATAACAGTTGTAGGACAGTATATAAGGAGGATAAGGATTTTGAAGTTGACTCGAAATCTGATAGGTAACCAGTGCAAGGACTTGAAAACAGGTGTAATGCATCCCTGATAGGATTCTTGCTGTCATATTCTGAACATATTGAAGATTGCTCAGTGTGGATTTAATTTCCCCAGTGAACAGGATGTGCATTTATTAATTCTAGAAAAAAAGCCTTTCTTGATTTCTCTAGTTCTTAGTTTCTCTAGTTCCCTTTAAAATAAACTATTATTCCACAATGCAGAGTATTACATGGCCAGTATTTACACACGATATTTGTGATTTCAAGAAATTAACACAAGCAGCTTTTGGAGATTTAAGTGTTGGCTGAGTTATTGCAGGATAAAAGACTAGAGATGTTGGCAAGAAGAAGATAATTTGGGGAAAGCTGAGGAATACACTTATAACAAGAACACTTCCTAATGGGGTTAGGCATACTTTTGATGAAGATGATGAAGTTAACAGACTATATGTTTACATAGATACTGAAATAAGGATTGTATTTTAGATTATGTGTAGTTGCTGGCATTGAACTGTGTGTTGGATGCACATGAATTGAAGGAATGGGCAAACATAGCTGATGCGGATCCACAGAGCCAGCATATTAAGATGTTTATAATTAGAGGCAATTTGTTTAAATAACTAGGTATGGATACTGATGTGCAAGAGAGGTGGAAAGGCTGTTTCCTTAAGCCAGCACTATAAAATGTTTTATTCTCAGTGAGATGCTGCCATTTCATAGTGGGTTTCTATCACTGTGTATAGTTCCATCCACACAGTGCCTTTACTTCCATTTCTAATCTCTTTATCCAGTACAGAGGATTTGGAGCCTACCCCAGTAAGCAACAGACACAAGGCAGAATACACCCTGGACATAGCGCCAGTCCATCACAGGACAGACAGACAAACACACACACACCAGGGCCAGTTTTCCCATAAACCAATTAACTTACCAGTATGTTTTGGAGTGCGAGAGGGAGTCATATCACACATATGGAGAAAAACCATGTAACCCAGAGAGAACATGTAAACCCCACACACACAGGATGGCAGGAATTGAACCTAGGACCCCAGTGCTGCAAGATAGCAATGCTAACCACTTTGCCACCATTATAAATGGATGGATATCTTAGTTATCTTTCTAGTTCACAGGTTTGCATGCATAATTTAATTTTGAAAGCCACTGAGACATCAGGTACTACTGTTGTATTTATGAAAAAGAAACAAAACAAAAAACATACTAACAACTGTGCCATCCTACTCCTTAGTTAATACATTTTATTATTCATAAACAATTAACATTGTTAGCAAAATATTTGGAATTATATTTAACCCTATTTTTTCTTTAGTTTTGTATTTAACTTATTATATGATAGTCAGACTTAATGTATATTTGAACAATGAAAATATATTTTTACAAGATTTTACATTAAGCACTTAAAATTAATATGGTTAATAATAGTAAACTGTAACATGCTGTAACAAGATCGGTTAAACTGCGAAGAAAATGCTTTCAGAGAAAATGTTTCAGGTGTGAAGAACATAGATCTCCAATGCAATTTCAACCAAACCTGTTCCCACACACCCTGCCCCCACTACCATTAGAATATACACAAAGCACTGAAATCTTTCGAGCTAATGATCAGGTGACCAGAGAGAGAGCGAGAGAAACTCCAAGGGGTGCGGAACCAGGGAACTATTTACATGGAAAACGGGCGATCTCCCCAGACTGTCCGCCCGTTTCACTGTTACCTGGATACCTCTTTATTTAGAACTCACTAACACTGATTTTTAGTTTAGAAGGATTCAAGTAGGGTTTTAGATGAAAGGCAGCGACCTTAATCAAGCCCAAATCATAATTGAACCCATTCAGAGCCTACATTACATTTTAGCGTTTCATTCTGACCAGAAGACCCTCACACCTGAAGAAGGGGGAGGTGTCTTTCGCTGGAAATCTCACCTGCTTCTACTTTACGAGTACAACCCCCTCTCTGCCGGAGTGCTGGCTGTGACGAATTAAACTGGTTTCACAGGTTTCAATCACAGACCATGTGATATGGGAGTCAGGAAACTAACACACAGCGCCACCGGATTTGATAACGCTATAAAAACGCTATAAAATAATGTGACTAGGCACAGAACAAGTTTACAGCACAGTACAATAATAAATGCTGACCATGACTTTAGAAGCATAAATTGCCTTACACTCAATTTAAACACAAGCTGTCTTTAGCCCTCTAAGCTGGTTCATACAGAAATGTAGAGATCCAGGCTCAGAACACACAGCTTCATTAGCGAATACATATGCAGGACAACTAGAGAAGACGTTTTACAGAGGATGGATTTTTAGAAACATCCCATCAGTGACATCACTGAGGTCAACTCCTAGGTACTGTAACTGTCGTGTGGATAGTTTCACAAGAATCAGACAAAGGTTTAAGCATCGCTTGTTCTAGATAAAACTGCAAAAAAAAAACAACAACCCATAATGTACTTCTTTGCGGCTCTGTTTGCCCAAATCATATATTCACAACGTGAAATCTAGAAAATAATATTACGTAACCAAAATCCGCAATATGGAAACAGAACCTGTGTAATTGTTGATAGATGATGTACTCGTAACATTTTTTCAAGACGAACTACAACATTTAAAAAATGACTTGTATGTACTTGATATCTCTAATCAATCCACGGGTCCCAGCACAAAACGAAACTAAAACGCATACCGTTTCGCGCTTCTTATTAGTTGCTCAAAAGTAATTTGACCGTATGAAATGCATAATATAAACCTAGAAACATATACGTGAGCAGTACTTAAGCACTGTAGTATCGGTGTTAAGACATACCTCTCAAATACTGTAAATCAAGTTAAAAATATCTCAAGACCGATTCTGGTCATAATGAAACCATGTTTCGTGTATGTTTTCTTTAAAGTACCGAGACCAGCCATATACTGTATGTTTATGTTCCAAAATTAATATCGTTTATGGCCTTCACACGCGTTGCAGTATGCTCCTATTCTTTTTATGCTCAGCTACTAAGATTTCCCTTCAGTGGTAAAATTAGATATGAATATTCAATACTTAAACGGGCACAGTTAAGACATTAAATATACATATACATACTGTATACAGTACAGTTTTCATACGGTAATATGTTTATGTTCCTAAATCAATCTCTTTTATGAGCATGTGAAAGGCATATTGAATCGATTCTCAAAAATTACTGTACTTTGCATGATTGGAAACAAATGCGTGATTGCGAGATGCTGTTGTGTTACTTTTACAAAGACGGTCAATGAAAAAAAGAATGTTGACCAGGGCAATACTTTGAGTTTACACTTACAGCTTGTCCAAGGTCATTCATTATTAATACTATTAGTAATATCTTCTTTAAAGACTTTGATGGCCACAGCTCAAACATGAGAGGTTGAGCTTTATTAGCTCCACCTTGCGGAAATTCCGGATACTATTATTTTGCTTGTCGTATTATAGGAGAATTTACGGTAACTCGCGGTATTTACCGGTAGCTTGCGGAAGACTGCGTACAGCGTACCGCAAAATAATGCGGTATCGCCCGCGCATTTTGAATGGCTGCATCTGTATACAGCATGTCAGTTTCGTGCAAATATTTCAGATTAATGTAGTAGCAAAATTTGCTTGGTCTAAAGCATGGCTAAAATATAATTGGGTTGTTTTCTTATTTTTTTCAGCTATACTCCAGTTTTAGCTGTTAAATGACTAGCATTTGTATCCCCATGAGGAAGTGAAAGAAAAAGAGAACTGCTGTTGGTTAAACAGGATTGAGGAAAATGAGGAAGGACAGGAATGCAGAAAACAAAAGGTATGTTTTCAAGAATGTCAATTTTGCAATGCCATTGTGCTTTTAATGGTGTATGGGGTGCACTGGGTGTTGCAGAGTTACAGAAGTTCTGTCCATAATCCATAAAACATAACAGAGTTTTGTTTTAACAAGAGAATCTACATCTCACTGCAGTCTTATCATTTTTGTGGCTCATCACTTCCATTCTCTGACGTGTTTTTGCACCTTCTGTCGACCTGTCTAACTGCAAAAGGATTCGCCTTCAGTATGTCTTCATATGAATTAGTTTGACACTCTTTGATTTCATCTTACTTTCCAAGCCAACACTTGAGAGCTTAAGACACTGTATGTCTCTGTTCACTGGTACTTTGTTGATGTCCTTAGAGTTGTCTTCTTTTTACTCTGAGCACAATTCTCCAAGATGGCGCCGATGAGGAAGGCTGCCGTCCCGTGAGCTCCAGTTTATTTCTGTCTATTTCTTTACTTTATGTTGTTTTCGTACTACTAACTACATACTGCTTGTTCGTTGATCAGCTTTGACCAGATCAGCTTGCCACCAGGCTTGTACCAGAAATAACAATGGATTGCCTGGACTACCTGGACTATGGAGTCTTACCTGTACCTGTTCCTGGAGGAAAGCGGCAATGGCACAGGAAGAGAGGTAAGCAGGCAGGTGTCTTGGTTAGAGTGAGACAACACAGCAATCACCCTCCACTTCTCACTAATGTTCAGTCACTTGACAACAAGCTGGATGAGCTGAGGTCAAGGCTTGCTTTCCAGAGGGACATTAAAAACTGCAGTATGCTAGCGTTTACCAAAACCTGGCTTTATTCATCTATTCCAGACACTGCTATCCTCCCGAGAAGTTTTTCTGTCCACCGTCAGGACAGAACAGTGGACTCAGGGAATATCAGGGGCAGGGGTGTGTATCATGGTTAAAAACTCCTGGTGCACAGCTGTGGAGACTATTTCATCATCATGCTCTCCACACCTTGAACACCTGACAATAAAATGTTGCCCGTTCTATCTACCGAGGGAATTTACACAGCGGTGTATATTTCACCGCAGGCAAACACCACAAAAGCACTGGAGGAACTACACCAACACCTTAGCAACATGAAACTCATACCCTGAGGTCGCATTCATCACTGTGAGGGGCTTCAGTGGTGCGAACCTGAAGAAAATCATGCCAAAACTACATCAGCACGACGCACGGAACAAATACGTTGGACAATGTTTACACTCCCTTCCGGGATGGCTACAAAGCCTCCCCGACTTCCATTCGGCAAATCTGATCACCCCTCTATCCTGCTACTCCCTGCCTATAGGCAGAAACTCAGGCAGGAGAAGCCTGAGACAAGGACCACACCAGCGCTGCTCAGAGGAATAGTACTCTATTCTTAGTCACTGCTTTGCCACCACTAATCGGCAGAGTTTTCATGACATTACTTTGTGCGTGGACTATTCTACTAGCTATATCAGCAAATGCATAAAAGATGTTGTCCCCAGGATTACTGTTTGCACATACCCGAATCAAAAACTGTGGGTAAATGGCAAAGTACGAGCTAAACTCAGAGCTAGAGCAACTGCCTTCAACTCTGGAGACAAGGACACGTACAGAAAATCCAGATCTTATTGGCTGACACCTTGGACCCACTGCAATTTCCATACCGACAAAACAGATCAACTGAGGATGCCATCGAAACTGCTCTACACACTACCCTCTCACACCTCGACAAGAGAGAAACGTACAGATTCAGCCATTCAAAATGCACGGTACAAACCCTTACCATGGGCATCTACGCATGCGCCACCGCGCCGTACCACGGTACGTGATTGGCTGGCCAAAATGACCGACAGGGGCACTCGTGGTGTGTTGGTCGGTCGTGGAAAGATTTAATCATTTAATCTGTGATAGTTTTAAGCTTTTCTGCGAATACGCTCGATATCGGAGTTAAAAGAAGCATACTTTTAGAATTGGATTAATAGGGAATATAATATGGAATCGCGTATCTAAAGAAATTAATAATGGTATAACTATATTCATGTACTTTTGCACAAACAGTAGTATAAGACTTTCCATTGAGATGTGCTTGTCACATGACTGCCTCAGTGGTGTGATTGCTTAAGTGACTGAATTATAACCCTGAGGTTGAGTGTTCAAACACAGCTATCACCTATCAGTAGGGCGCGGTGCCGCATGCATAGATGCCTATGGTATGGGTTTGTACCTTGCATTTTGAATGGCCGCATCTGTACCCTTTACTGAATGAATATTTCTTGTATTTGATATATATCCTCTCTAGGGGTAAATAAACTTTAGATTGTGCAACAAAGACTATGAATTTTGTAGAATTTTGTTTAATCAGATGTGTGACTTTTTTTTTCCGTAAGAGTGACAGTTAAGGATCCAAATCTGTTCTATACACATTTCTTGCTTAATAAGGTAAGTTAAAAGCTGTTACACAATTACAAGCCTATCCAACAGACTTTATTATAAATTAAACAGGACTAAACGTAACATTCCAAGACTATAAAGGAATTCAATTCAATTTAGACCTAATTCATTAAAATCGAATAAAACTAAAAACTTATTATACACATAAATTAAACTCCATGACAAGAACTGTTTCTGTTTTAGTCAACTGTAAAGAAATGTAAGTAAGAGTATAGTCAAAATTTAACAGACCAGACGAACTCAAAAGTGGGTGACTACAAAGTGACCATGACTAATAGACATTTTGGGAACAAGTAAAGGTTTGTTCCATGCTGAAAAGAGAAGAAAATAAACGTTTCGGCTGTGGAGCCGACTTCGTATGTCAAATGCTGACGCATCTACCTACTTGAACTTGGGCATTTTAGTTGACTTGACTAAGACTATGATTAAATAAAAAAACTGGTGAATAAATTGGTGTTTTTAAGTCACCTGACTGTATAAAACTCTTCCCATACTAACTGTAGCTGAATGGTCTCTCTCCTGTGTGAATGCACTGGTGGGTTATTAAGGTACTTGATCGACTAAAACTCTTCTCACACTGACTGCAGCTGAATGGTCTCTCTCCTGTGTGAGTGCGCTGGTGGGTTATTAAGTTACTAGATCGACTAAAACACTTCCCACACTGACTGCAGCTGAAAGGTCTCTCTCCTGTGTGAATGCGCTGGTGTGATTGTAAGTGGCTTTTCTGACTAAAACTCTTCCCACAGTGACTGCAGCTGAATGGTCTCTCTCCTGTGTGAATGCGCTGGTGGGTTATTAAGTCACGTAATTGACTATAACTCTTCCCACACTGACTGCAGCTGAATGGTCTCTCTCCTGTGTGAATGCGCTGGTGGGTTATTAAGGTACATGACCGACTAAAACTCTTCCCACACTGATCGCAGATGAACGGTCTCTCTCCTGTGTGAATGTGCTTGTGTGATTGTAAGTGGCTTTTCCGACTAAAACTCTTCCCACACTGACTGCAACTGAACGGTCTCTCTCCTGTGTGAATGTGCTGGTGGGTTTTTAAGTCAAATGATTGACTAAAACTCTTCCCACACTGACTGCAGCTGAACGGTCTCTCTCCTGTGTGAATGCGCTGATGGGTTTTTAAGTTACTTGACTGACTAAAACTCTTCCCACACTGACTGCAGCTGAACGGTCTCTCTCCTGTGTGAATGCGCTGGTGTGATTGTAAGTGGCTTTTATGACTAAAACTCTTCCCACAGTGACTGCAGCTGAACGGTCTCTCTCCTGTGTGAATGCGCTGGTGGGTTATTAAGTTACTTGATTGTCTATAACTCTTCCCACACTGACTGCAGCTGAATGGTCTCTCTCCTGTGTGAAGGTGCTGGTAGGGTTTTGAAATGCTAGACTGACAGAAACGCTGCTCCTCCCTGTGCCATAATGGCAGTTTGTCCACTCCATCTGAGCAAGGCCTTGAGTGATTCTTCCTCATCCTTTGATCGTGCTGGGGTCTCTTATTCTGCAAATGCTCCATGGAATGGTCTTGCTCTGTGTGCTGAAAGTGAGATTTGTTTTCTCCACCGTGACCTTCAGTGTGCTGCTCAGCAGTGTGAATCATCTGGGGCTCCTTCTCCAGCTCTCTGAAACTGAAACCGTCCAGTTCATTCAGTTGTTGCCCAAGAACAGACATAGTCTCCAGTTCATTAAAACTTTCAACAATTTTCTCAGTAACCAGAATATGAAAACTGTGTGTAAAGTCATCAGATACTAAGGGATCATATGATTGTTTTAGACTCTGCAATGACAGTCTCTCCACTTGAACAGAACAAGGCCTAATTATTATCAAGCCCTGTAGGAGGTGTTGCTCCTCCCTGTCCTGACTCTTCTCTGTGTGCTGTGACTCAATACTGTTCTCTTCACCAAGTACATCAGCCTGCTGTTCTGCAGGGTCAATCAACTTGGGCTCCATGTCCTGCTCTGTAAGATTTAAAATATCCAGTTCTTCACTGTGCTCTTGTACAGAGACACAGCCCAGTTCATTAAAATCCTGTGTAATATTGTTTGTGTCCAGATTATTAATCTTCTCTGTAAAATCATCACATACTAAGAGCCCAGTTGTCTCACTCTCAGGTTCTGTCTTTATCATGGGCACAGGGTCCAGGTTCTCCACACTCTGTCTGCTCTCTGTGTGCTGCTCACTGAGTGTCTCTTTCCCTTCTGCGGCAGTGAGCCCTGTCTCCTGCATCAGACTAGAGCCCCACTCCTCCTCACTGTGCTGCTGTTCAAGAAGAGCCCTTTCCCCAGCGTCGGAGAGAGCACTGGCCTCTGAGCCTGTAAACACAGGACAAAAAGACAAGACCTTTATTAATAATAATCAACTTTATTTTATATACCACCTCTAAAGGTGGCTTCTCACAGCATTTTACAGAATGCCAACAACAAAAAATACACAAAATTAGCACGATGAGAATACACAGTTAGAGGAGACAATAGATGGTGGCACTAAGTACAGTAGGAGCAGAGGGGTAAAGAACAGTTAAATAAAGGCTCTTCTGAAGAAGAAGGTTTTGAGTCTGGATTTGAAGGAGTTTAGAGAAGGTGACTCTCCGATATCCTTAGGAAGAGAGTTCCAGAGCTTGGGGGGATAACAGGTGAAGGCCATGTCACGTATACAATGTAGACGGGCTTGGGGGACAGTAAGGAGACCAGAATTAGAAGAGCGAAGGTTGTGAGGTGGGGAGTAGGATGATAACTCGCCAGTGCAAGGACTCCAGGATAGGAGTAATGTGAACACTTGCACTAGACCTGGTCAGGATTCTGGCTGCCAAATTGTGGACATACTGGAGTTTGTTCAATGGGGATTTAGAAACCCCAGAGAGTAGAGCGTTACAGTAGTCGATTCAAGATTAGACAACACTTTTCAGCCACAGTTAGTGATAACATAGGGCGTAGTCGAGGAATATTTCTGAAGTGAATGAAAGATGTTTTGACAACATTCTGCGCATGTGGGTCGAACGTCAAATATCATCCCCAAGTTTTTCAGTTTAGACTGAAGCTCAAGTACAAGACCATCTACAGATAGGGTTTCTTACTGGTTTTATAAAGTTGATGGGTGGTGCCAATAAGCATGGTTTCAGTCTTGTCACAGTTAACATGAAGGACATTTTGAGTCATCCAAGTTCTTATGTCAGAGATGCAATTAGAATAGAGACAGCCACATCAGCATAAGGTTTGGTATGGATGTATATATGAGTAACATTAGCATAGTAATGATAGCTGAGGCCATGTGATCTTAAAAGCTTCAAGCTAAAGCTGTAAGCTTTAAGCTACACAAACACACGTCTAGTATTCTCGCAATCAATTTGGGTTGTTTAAGCATAGAGGAATAATAGAGTTTAAGTGGGTTTCTGATAATACGTGATTTTAGATATACAAGCTTTGTCAGAAACCTAATTACCGTGTAAAAAGTAAGACTACAGAAATAATAATAATACATGACATTTACATTAACACTGCACTGAGAAAGAGAGGGGTTCATGCAGGCACACTGACTGCACACTACAGTACATTTACACTACACTGAGAGTGAGGGATTTATACTGACAAGGACAAACTGGAAATTACAGCATACTAACACTGCACTGAGAGAGAGGGGTTCATACAGGCACACTGACTGGACACTCCAGTACATGAACACTGCACTGAGAGAGAAAGAGGGGTTCATACAGATACACCGACTGGACACTGCAGTACATTAACACTGCACTGAGAGAGAGAGGGGTTAATACAGACGCACTGACTGGACACTCCAGTACATGAACACTGCACTGAGAGAGAGGGGTTCATACAGACACACTGACTGGACACTCCAGTACATTAACACTGGACTGAGAGAGACAGCACATACGATGAAACTTACCTCATTCGTTAGTGCTGCGTTTGTGCCGGTTTGTTGAAAGTAGCGTTTGTGCTGCTTTCATTCCCGAGATATAGCGCCTTGTTTTTCCGGTGATCACGTGACCATGCACGGTGACTTGGACCTCCAGTAACCCCATCTGCCAAGTTCAAGCACTCTGTTACCAGCACAAGAGTAACAATTCTGCAACTTTGTTCCTCTGTTTGCCCGGGTGAGGGTATGGCGATGGATTTTGCATTTAATATCATTATCTTCTATTCATTTGTGCGATTAGGAAAATTAAATTTGTCTCCAATATCATACCCGATTCAGAGGAGTTGCGGGTGTAGCCTTAAAAAGCGAACATTAGCAAAATTGTATATTCTTACAAAGAGGCTTTAACAAACAAGTCTTAATACCTCAAAGCATTGTCCTTTTTTAAAAATCTGAAGAAGTAATCAGTTTCACATTGTCTCCTTCTAAAATAAACAGGCATCAAAGGATGTGTGAAGATTCAACCTGTCTGTCGAGCCACGTATTTAAAAAGACTTGAATTTGCAACTTTCTGAACCATTGTTGCTCTTTTTTATGCAAAGCCAAAGTGAAAAGGAACCAGGACTTCAGGACTTTTTTTTAAAGGGGCACTATGTACAAAGTTTACACAGTTCATAACACATCCGAGAAACAGGAGTCTTACCATCTCACACATGAACACCGTGGCAATATTGGAAAATATTTTTATTTTCACAGAACAGAAGTGAACATATATCTAGGTTCTCTGAAAAACTGGCATTATCCACGTGTTTGTATTTACAGGGGTCTTATGCGCAAACATGAAACGATTAGCTCACAGTTTAATATAGCGCATTCTTTTTCTGGCCGTGACGTCACTATGTCCCGTCGGCACCATACAAAAACCGCAAGTTCACGACCACCAGATCTTTCAATTGTGATCTCTTGATCAGCTGACCCCAGCCTTTGCAGTTGATGTTTGATTTATTATCTGCATCTCTGGCGAAGACCTCTTCTTCCAAATCCAAAAGTTACTTTACAAACTAGAAATGCTATACTGTAATTATGATGCTACGTTGACGTTCCCACTAATTTATTTTAAAGTAAAGATATTTGAGAAACTTGTTTTATATCGCGGGGAATACCACAAAATTAGTAAGATTCATTTGTCGTTATCATGATATTTCTACACATGCAAGTGAAACTTGAAAGGATTTGTCACACTTCTGAATTTAAATTATAATGTTTTGTTTCTGTAAGTGTTACAAGGAGAACTGAACCCCAGAAAATCTCTGACATGTTACAAATTGCTGATGTGAAAGCTGAAATGATTAAGTGGTGAATACAATGCTTTAAAAACATATCATAAACGAAATAAGTGGTGATGGGCGCTGGTATTGCAGTTAACGTGAGTAGGCGGGTCTAAAAAATATTAATTTATCAATTTCTATCTACATATACAGAGACTTTTTGATGTGCACTTAAACTGTAATCCATAACAATGTAAAAAACTTAGTTATTTTCATTTACGCGGTGGAGGGAAGTCCCCATTACCTGTAGAGTGCTTTCACTGGGGTTTCCAGAGAAGCACTATGTAACTGAAAGGATATTATTATAAATCACGTAAAAATTGGGAAGAAGCACAGTTTAAGCCAGGTTTGGTGTAATTCATTTTTTGTTACATTTTTGAGTGTTAATCGGACTTCTCTATACTTTGCATTAAACATTTCCCATAATACACGGGCCATGGGTCTAGCTAGGGATTCGACTATCAAATGAACACTAAGATTAAAGGGTGACATCATGGAGCTAACAAAAGAGAAGTGTAAAGCTCGCCACAATTTGTTGTTTATGACTTCAGTTCTAAGCAATATACAGTGTTTTGCATTCATCCTTATTTCTTTCTGGGGATTTAAACTACTCATCAATTGCTTGATTTTTTTAAAACCTTGAGCGGTCCGATTCCAGGTACTGCACTACATATTTGTGATTTTTGATTGTTAATTCTTAATTGTGTATGAAAGTAGATATCAGACCTACTGCATGCAATAGCTTATTAAGGAGCTGTTGCCTTTCTATTGTTCGATTACCTGTAGAGAGGGAGAGGGGTTTATAATGTACGTTGAAGTACCTGCCTCTTTGAAGTTCTGAGCATCTTTGGGAATGTTTGCACGGTTTACATTGATTGTATCATGTCCCAGAAGCAGCAGGCATGAAACTGGTGATTCCACTATTGTAGTAAATGTAGTAGAGTTAACCATTTGACAATAGATTAAGGTCTGCCTTCACAGAGCATAGAACAGGATAAAATGAGTTTTGTATGAGCTTTATTAAGTTATACCCTCACACAACAGAGTATATTAAGGAAGTACAGAGTTGGTATAAAATTGCATCATGTGGTGTGTTACACTGTAACCACACTTAACAGACCAATGAAATGTACTGGATTAAAGCTCTGCATTGTTTATTGTTATTCTGACATTGTTAAACATTTTACACACTGTTTGGTTATGAAAGTCGATGTGAGGACAGGATTTGTTTTTTTGTATTTTAAATAATGTATGTTGTTGCACCATAGTACTAATTCTACATATTTGCCCTTCATTCCAGGATTCATCACCTACAGGCACTGTTAGGAGGGTAGGAACTTAACAGTACTAACATTCAGGCTGTGCTGCCAGACAACCCGACAAAAGAATATACCCAAGTGCTGCAGGGCTGCAAAGGTAACAAAGAATCAATGTATACATGCATAACAGAGTAACTGCAAACTATAAAGTCACACTTAAAACCTCACACTTACAACAAAAAAATAGCAGAAGGATACGATGCTTTTTCTTCTGATGAAGTTCTAGAAGAAATAGGTGTAGCTGAGGACCAAGAGCCAAGCTGTACCCTTGATGCATGCCCGACAGCATTGAAAGACTGGGTAACAGAAATCTGTGAAGAATGCAGGTTGCTTGCTGTGGACAGTGGTGATAGACATAACCTGCATTTCCTACCGGAGATTGTTCCTCATCTCACCAGGCTTGCTTGATATCTCCCACTCTGGACTGGCTTAATGGTTCCACTTTTCAAAAGTGTGAACATCACTGCAAGCTCAGCCAGTGTGGAGGTGGATTTCAAAATCCTAAAACAATCAGTGCTGAAGCATGAGTTGACAGGTTCCTTATGAAGCACCTAGCACCCATAGAAGGTATGAGAATATCAATGGGTGTTCATGGTGTTTCCCAGCAGTGTGAGAGGGCCATTATCAGTTCTATCACATCCAGCTCTCTAGAACAGCAGAGCAGAACACTTGTTATGAGTTCTGAAAAACAAACAGAGCTCAAAAAGGACAAAGAAATGGTGTATCCATAAAATCTGAGTTGTTTGGAAAATTGGAGAGGGCTTGCTGCACCACCTAAAAAATGGAAACCATCTTTTTATCTTGTGCCTCATTCTGAGTGGTTACACATAGATTATTCTGTTCCTGTGAAAAAAGCTGTAGTGGCTCTGATGAGGAACTGAAGCAGCAGAGACCTGCCCCCAGTAAAGGTGAGTGGAGACACTGTGAGTGTACTGAACACTTGTGCCTTTGATGTCAGTGCCTATGCAGTGCCTATTGTGACAGCAGGACTTCTAGCAGCTATGTTAATCAGGCTGTAGATAGCATCTACAACTGGTGAAACATTTGGCACAGAAAGGTGTGCACAAAGATGTTTATGTTCTAAGAGCTACAATTTTGAGGGACATTTTTGGTGCAACGAAAATAGTCAGGGCTACAACAAGTGAGGGCTGAATGTAACATTTCAGAAATCATAGCAAAAGTGTTCTTAACAGTGCCTAGTGTGGTAGCACTGAGTCGGCGCTCATCGCCAAGTTGCCCCCTCCATTGTGGAGTCACGCAATATCCCATTTGTTTCTGTAGATTTGAATACGCTGAGAGCAAGAGGAGTAACAGGGCTATAGGAGGCTGTACAGAAACAAATTAAATTAAGCCAATCAAAATGTCTCTCTCAAACTGGTGACATGGGAGATTGGCTGAGTCATGAAGAAAACACTGTCCAGTCTCAAAATATCTTTGAGGATCAACTTTCAGATTTTCCACATAACCTGGAATTAAATGGGAAGACCTTCAAATTAAGAGGTGTCACTGCGTTCTGCCAACCTGCCAGCAAACATGTCCTGGGTCATTACATTGCATACTGCAAAAGACATGACTTCATCTGGGATAAATTTGATGATCTAACAAAGACAATCAAATCTGTGTCTTCAGTGGTCAAGGTGTGCCCTCACGCTGTATTCTATACCAAGGTCTGACCAGAAACACAGATAAAAATCTTCACCTTGATGCCTATGTTTACTTAAGAAGGAGACAATACGAAACTGATTACTTCTTCAGATTTTTAAAAAAGGACAATACTATGAGGTATTAAGACCTGTTTGTTAAAGCCTCTTTGTAAAAACATACAATTGTTTGCTAATGTTCGCTTTTTAAGGCTACACCTGAAACTCTTCTGATTTGGGTATGATATTGGAGACAAATGTAATTTTCCTGTTCACACAAACATAGAAGATAATGATATTAAATGCAAAATCCACCCCCGCCCCCTACCTGGGCAAACAGAGGAACAGAGTTGCAGAATTGTTACTCTCGCGCTGGTAACAGAGTGCTTGAACTTGGCAGATGGGGTTACTGGAAGTCAAAGTCACTGTGCATGGTCACGTGATCACCGGAAAAACAAGGCGCTATATCTCGGGAACGAAAGCAGCAAAAACGCTACTTTCAACGGCACAAACCGGCACAATCCCAGTACTAACGAATGAGGTGAGTTTCATTGTTTGTGCTGTCTGTAGGGGGGGGGGGGGCAAATTCACAGAGCTTACTATTCAAATGAAGAATCTCTATCTGCTTGTTTGTTTAAGTGTTTAGAGAAAATTCCCACGACACTACTCAAAACTTTGCCCCTCTACTGAGCATATACTTTATTTTCCCAATATAAGAAACAGAGCAAATAAAATGAGATAAATATTCAAGAAGCCGCTACAAATTATCATCTGGTACCTATTTTTCTATGTATATCACCATTCTCTCTTGTGTGTTAGACTTTCAGCAAGGAAAAGTATTTTTTGTACGATCCAGAACCTTGAATTGCAACAGAAAATGGTTTTATATATATACACTATGTAGCAAGATCTCTCAGTAACAAAAACAAAACCACAATAATTATTATAAGAAGGAGACATATTCTCCTTATATAATAATTAATACGTATATTATATTGACATTTATATTGGTTATATATACACATATCACAACCTGTTAAATATTCACTTTAAATTCTTAAGCCCTATCTGGTAGTGAGGATGAATCAGATGTTAAATTGAGGAACAGTAGCTTGAGCCCCACCCCCCAGACAGACTGAGAAAGGGTTCACTGTCACACAGATGAGCACATTTGCAAGACAATGTGAGGCTCAGAACCGCAGAAGCCACAAATCCTGCTCTTGTGTCAATGTTAGAGGGTTTATCAGACATTCAACACACATTTTTATTGATTCATGGCGTAACTTGTCCTCCCTATTCACTAACATTATAAGAACACGTCCCAATTTTCAAACTGTACCCTAAGCCCTTCCTCCAGGTCCACACCTCCATGACACAGCGTAAGTGTGGACTTCAAGTACATGAGGATTTGAGGGGCACCGTTACAAAAGGGGGGGATGGGACACCACGTGATGTCACCGGTTTGTTACGCGGGTCAAAAAGCTTCCTGTGGTTGCTGCTGCTTTTGCAGTGAGTGAGTGCATGTGGACAGAATTTCTTAAATACGTTTTTTATCCTTTCTCCATTCGCAGGCTGATGAATTTGAATCTCACCACGTCTATCCCTGAACCAAAAGGCAGTGACGCATTGTGTTCATTCGTGTTGAGCAGACTTGACTCCAAACAGGCAAAGTAAACAAGGTAAAAATTGGCGATACCGCCCTGTTTATCCACGGCTTTGCGTTACTAAATAAATTTAAACTCGACTATCCCAGTACACAAATGACAGTAGGAAGAAAATCATTAATTTGCTTTTTTTCAATGTGAAGAAAGATGTGAAGACGGGGGTTTGAATTTAATCTTTTCTGTAGGGGGTTTAGACTTCCAAGTCACAAGCAGGGGTTTATGGCAGGAAAGGGGGTTAACTGATAAGGATTGCAGATGCCAGCTAGGAACCCCCCTGGGTGTAATGTTAAACTGACCATTTGCCCAGAACATCATAAACTGGCCAAATACCATGAACCCCCCTCTTTACCATCAGACCGAGTGACGTCAGAAACGGAGAAGAAAACTGTATATAACCCAAAAGTTTGTAACAGTACGGGGAACAATACTTCGGTTTTGTTGTTTCTTGCGGGAAACAAGACTTCGGCTTTATTGTTCCTTGCATGCAATAAACTCATCTGTTTTACTTCATCTCGGGATCAAGAACCTTATTTCTTCTGTTACAACAAATTTGGCGTAGTCGGCGGATGCTCCAGAAGGCGCAGAACTTCCCATCGGCAGGAGAGACGGTCAGCGCGCACATAACTAAGAGGTAAGGACTCCTCTTTTATTTAAAAGTCCCGACTCTCTCTGACCGATTGGGAAATCTCTGCTCCCTGCGAGAATCGCCCGAGATGACGGAGTAAACGTGAGTTTCTGAATTCCTCTGGCCCGGGGAAGGCACCGGTGTATGTAATGGGTTGTTTGCTGTAAGCCCAGAATTTGGTCTGGCAGGGGTTCCGCGGTATTGTGTACAGGCGTTCGAAGCTGGTGTATGCCTTAATTGCGCGTGGAGTTTTGAACGGGTTTTGGACCCTTACCGTGAAGTTCAGGACTGGTGTGGGTCTTAAGTTCTGAAGGTCAGAACTGGTTTGGGTCTTAATTGCACCCGGAGTTCTGAGGCTCAGAATCGGTGTGGGCCTTAATTGCACCCGGGGTTCTAGAGCAAGTGGTGCATTAAATGCACGTAGTTCAGGACTGGTGTGGGTCTTAATTGCACCCGGAGTTCTGAAGGTCAGAACTGGTTTGGGTCTTAATTGCACCCGGAGTTCTGTGGCTCGGGATCGGTGTGGGCCTTAATTGCGCCCGGGGTTCTGGAGCTGAGTGGTGCATTAAATGCACGTATAATTCAGGACTGGTGTGGGTCTTAATTGCACCCGGAGTTCTGAAGGTCAGAACTGGTTTGGGTCTTAATTGCACCCGGAGTTCTGTGGCTCGGGATCGGTGTGGGCCTTAATTGCGCCCGGGGTTCTGGAGCTGAGTGGTGCATTAAATGCACGTATAATCCAGGATTGGTGTGGGCTTTAATTACGCCCGGGGTCCTGAGATTAGCTACGCCTTGATCGTGCACAGATTGGAGTGGCGTGGTTTCTGGCGTGGCGTGGTTTTTTTGTTTTGAAGGAAACAGGAGTAGAAGAGATATATGTATGTATGTTTTTGGTGTTTTCCTTGTTTGTGAAATACATATACACACGCACGACACTAACATAAACACACCTCATAATAAAAGAGCAAAGCATTAAGTAGCAGGATTTAAAGGACGTTGAGACCCGAGAATCGCCCTGATTGAGCTCAGTGCATAAGTCCACCCCGGGGCAAAAGCAGCGATGCTGGCGTTCTGGGGATGGTGAATTACTGATCAAGAAAGGGGGTTTTCGAGGTCTCCTTTCTTACCTGTGAACAGTGCGGTGTAAGTCCTCTCTAAAGTCTCGGAGAGGCATTTAGATCTGGAGGTAACAGACGCCCTTAGCTGAATGAGTGCAGTAATGCACAGGTTTTTCCAAGTGAAAACATCCCCCTACTGAATGAGCTGTTACCTCACACACGACAAAAGTAAATCTTAAAAAACCAAACATGTGTGCTAATTGGGTGTTTGAGAAAGTGGTGGAAGTATCTGATTACATATCGGAAAAGTGTAAATTGACTGAAAGGGAAGAGAAATATAGGAAGAAGCTGAGTCTGTCAGAAGGAGTTTGGGGCGAAGATGCCTGTAAAAAAGCGTATGAACATTGGAACAAAAACAAAGATTTAGCTGCAGCCCTGGTGATCGGCCGACACCTGAGGTGGCAGATTAGCATGAAGGAGAAATCAGAATGGGATAGAAAAGAGAAGGAGTTCACAGAAAAAATAAAAGCGTTAAATGAGAGGAAAGATAATTTATTCGCGGCAAAAGAGGTACTAGAAAAAAAACTAAAAGAGGCAGTACAGGAGAATGAGAAATTAAAGAAGGAATTAACTCCTGGTCACGCTGCACTGGTTAATGTGCTACAGCCGGCGACTAAGTTATATCCTGCTCTCCCACAGGGGAACAAACAGGCAGGAAACGAAAATAATTGGGATCAATTCCCTCAGTGGCCATATGGAGAAGGGGGGTCTGATTGGGATAACACTTGGTATGAGTGTGATAAAGACGGATCAGGGTCTCCCCTGTTAGAGGGAGGGCGCCCGCAGGTCTGTACTCTCACTCGAAGTGGGAAAGGACTTGATGTAGCAGGGGCTGGTGCCGTTGATGACAGCGCCACTCTAACTCCGTCTCGCACCCCGCCGAGGGGGTCCGTTCTCGCACCTACCTTCCCTGAACCCCCAATACGATCAAATCCAAAACCGGAGGATATTGACCGGTGGGCTAGAGAAGTACCGCACCCAAAATTAGGGATGCAGCGAACCTGGAGTGCGCTTCAGGAATTAAAAGATACTTATGGTATCTCCCCCCTGACTGCCGCTATGATCCTCAGAAGGACAGGGGAAAAGCGTGTCGGAGAACTTAAACAATTGTGTGAGGATAACGGCAGGGGAGGGCGATGGGAATGGGTTTGGCGATGGCTTAAACAAAATTACCCACCAAAGACAGATTGGAAAAAGATATCTGCGTGTCAGCAAAAAGAAAGCGAGGATGTGGCTGACTTCACTGACCGCTTCGTCACACTCTGGCTGGAATGCTCAGGACTGAGTGACGAAGATGATGTGAATAGCGACGCCTCTGCTGTAATTAAACAAATTTATTTGGGCGGTCTTAAGCCTGATATAGCCAAAGCCCTTCAGTTAAAAGAGCCCGAAATAGGGCAAGATACGACTAAACAATTTGAGGAAATAGTTAAAATGGCACGGAAATCGAGAGAAATATGTATGCTAAGGTGCGGGCAATACAAACAGGGTGGACACCCCCCATACTGAAGGGTGGAGCTGGCCCTGACACCCGACTAAATCCAAAAAGCGAAATTACAACTCGGTGCCATTATTGTAAAAATTTCGGACATTGGCAAAAGAATTGCAAAAGGCGATTAGCCAGCGAGGGCAGGTTTGGAAGATACCGAGATCCCCCTTTCAATCCCTCGAATCGAGAGGGGCAAAAAAACCTGTTGTCACAATTACAGGATCTGAGCGAAGCAGACAAACGCGCTATCAGGGAGCTTTTAAACTAGGACTCCCCCTAGTGGCCTCCCTACGCCTATCTCAGGAACTGAGTGAAAAAGAGCTCAAATTACAATGCACGATTAATGGGATTCAAATGTCACTTTTATGGGACACTGGGGCTCAATTATCGTGTTTATCTGAACAGTCAGCCAAACGGTGTGGTGTCATGTTCACAGGGAAGGAGCTGGAGGCCACTGGTGTAGGGGGTAATCGAATAACACTCAGAGAAACTCAAGAACTCAAGATTAGACTAGGAGATGGGGAGGTAACATTTAATGCTGTCATGTGGGTAGGATCTACCCCAGATCTGTTGGGATGGGATGCTCTGAAATACCTACAAGGGGTTACATTAACCGTACATGAGGAGAGGGTGGAGGTAAACATCTGGTCCCTCCAAAAAGACGAACTAAAAGGGCATCCAATCTGGACTATGGATAAGGACGAATGCGGGCTTCTGGATATGGAACCCGCCACATTTACTGGGAAATCCCCGCCATACACAAAGCCATATAAAATCAACAAAGAGGCGGAGGAAGGGGTTCGACCAGTAATACAAAAACTATTGACTCAAGGCATTGTACGAAAAACACATAGTACAAGCAACAGTCCAATATGGCCCGTAAAGAAAGCCAGCGGAGCATGGCGATTCACAGTTGATTACTCAAAAGCTAATCAACACATCAACCGTCTCACCCCCTTAGTAGCAGACCCCTCTGCTATTTTTCAACTACTGACCCCTGAGCACCAGGTGTTTTCAGTAATTGACATGGCTAATGGGTTCTGGTCTGTTCCTCTACACCCAGAGGTACAAGATTGGTTCGCCTTTGTTGTAGATGGAGAACAATATACTTGGACCAGGTTACCACAGGGGTTTCATAACAGCCCCACCGTGTATCACATGGCACTTCGGAGGCATCTCCGGGAGCTGCCTCAAGTGTCCTCCGTCGTTATCCAATATGTGGATGATATTTTAATCGCGTCTCCTGACGAGGAAACCCACAAGAAGGACCTCCAAATTATTCTCAACCATTTGGTTAAAAAAGGACACAAGGCTAGTTATAGCAAAGCACAGTTATGCCTAGACACCGTAATTTACTTGGGACAAAAGATTAGTCAGGGAAAAGGGGAATTGACAGAAGATCGGGCCCAGGCAATCCGAACACACCCTAGTCCCAATACGGTGAGAGAGCTCCGATCATTTCTGGGTCTGTGCAATTTCAATAGAAATTGGGTTGATGCTTTTTCTGAAAGGGCCAAACCACTTACAGACCTATTAAAGGGGGGAGGGAGGTCCCTTGATCCTATTGCTTGGAGTCCTGAAGCTGAACATGCTTTTAATGATTTAAAACAAGCTCTGTTACAGGCTCCTGCATTGGGGTTTCCTCAGACAGATCAACCATTCTACCTCTACGTAAGTGAAAAGAATGGATTTTGGACAGCTGTACTAACACAGGAACATGGGGGTAGGTACCGCCCGGTAGGGTATTACTCTGGATCCTTGGACGAGGTAGCCAGGGGCTGGGGACCATGTCTACGAGCCGTTCAGGCCGTCTGTCTAGCAGTACAGGCAGTCAATAACATAGTGCTAGATCAACAACTGATGGTTCGATGCCCACATGCGGTACACACCCTCATGTCCCTGAATCGGGTCAGTCAGGTTAATGCGATACGATGGAGCAAGTGGCAGGTCTTGTTAGAGGCTCCAAATATTACCATTGAACGTGAAGGAGCTCTAAATCCAGCCACATTGTTACCTGACCCATCAGAAGCCTACATGTTAGAACACAGCTGTGATGTTTGGGCAATGGGAGAAGATGAGGGCATCAAAATAGCCGAGCAACCACTAAGGAATGAAGACCTCATCCTTTTCACTGATGGAACTTCATTCATAAATTCTAGTGGGGAGAGGAAAGCGGGTTGGGCTGTGACTACAGAACATGATATCCAATGTGGGGGAAGATTTGAGGTACCCACGTCAGCACAGCGAGCTGAACTGAAAGCTTTGGTGGAAGCCTGTAAATTAGCAAAAGGCAAGACCACCACAATATACACAGACTCACGATACGCATTTGGAGTATGCCATGATTTTGGAAGGTTATGGAGTAATAGGGATTTTTTAACCTCTGCTGGCACTCCGGTAAAGAATGCAGATCTGGTGTCTGAGCTGCTTGCGGCTCTCCAACTCCCAAAGCAGGTAGCTGTAGTCAAATGTAAGGGCCACAGCAGAGAGGACACTCCCGAGGCCAGGGGCAATAAGCTAGCAGACTGGACAGCACGTCAAGCTGCCCTGGGGCAATGGGAGGAGTGGGCTATAGAAAAACCTCTTCAGATTATTTCAGTTTGCACAGTGAACATACAGGCACTCCGGACGGAACAGCTCAGCGAGCTCCAGGCCCAGGCTCCAAGGATTGAGAAATGGACCTGGATGGAACGCAATGTGGGGCTGCAGAAGGATGGGACCTGGAGGTGCCAGCGTACAGGCAGACCCGCCTGTCCCAAGCAACTAATGCCCTACCTGGCACAGCAAATACACTCCACAGGGCACACAGGTGTTAGCCAAATGACTCGACGCTTTGCTCAGAGCTGGGTGGGCACAGGCTTCACACCCTTCGCAGCTGATGTGGTACAACGCTGTGGAGAGTGCCAAAAAGCCTCTGGAGCACCGCCGGTTCGGGCTCCTAATCTTCGACGTCCTGCACCCGAGGGGCCCTTTAGACACTGGCAAATAGACTATTGTTCACTGCCACCCTGTAAAGGGAAAACAGGCCTCCTAGTGATGGTGGACCAGTTTTCTAGATGGGTGGAGGCTGTCCCTGTCAAACGAGAGACTGCGCAGACAACTGCCAAATATCTCGTGACAGAAGTAATTCCCCGATGGGGACTCCCGTGTCGCATAGACTCAGACCAGGGCACACATTTTACTGGAAAAGTGTGTCAGGTGGTGGCAGACCTACTAGGGATCAAATGGGACTTGCATTGCCCTCATCACCCGCAGTCCTCCGGCATGGTAGAACGGGTGAACCGGACTTTGAAGGCTAAATTGACAAAGTACCACCTGGGAGGGATCCCCTGGGTGGATGCATTGCCCGCCGTACTGTGCAGCATCCGGGCTGGGACAAATCGAATAGTGGGGCTGAGCCCGTTTGAGGTGATCACGGGGCGTCCCATGAGACTGAGTGACTCTCCAGGACATGACAGAGTAGGCTTGAGTATACTAACTGATTCTCTGTTACAGTATTGCAAGTTGCTGACAGAGGCCACCCAAGGAGCCCGTGAGCAGGTCCTGGAGGCGTGGGGACCACCACCTGAAGGAGGGCACGACCTCATCCCAGGAGAGTGGGTGTGGATCAGGAAATTTCCTTCACAGGTTCTCCAGCCCAGGTGGGACGGACCCTACCAGATCCTGTTGACAACCGAGTCTGCGGTCCGAGTGGAAGGAAAAGATCGTTGGATCCACGCGTCACACTGCCGACGAGCCTCATCCCCAGACCCAGAATGAAATCATTTCTGTCAATAATGATAATTGTTGCTGTAGAACTATGTTCCGCAGGGATTAATGATCATCTCTCCCACAAAGGAGAAAATGGAATTAATTCCTTTTTAGGCCTCTCCTATCTGACAGCTAAGAAAACCAACCAAAGTGCCTGCTGGGTGTGTGCCGCATTACCCAAATATGTACAGGGAGGACTTCCTATGGGAGCCATTCCTTGGCGTCTCGAGGAAGTCATAGGCATGATCATTTGGAGGGATAATTTAGGAGATTTTAATATGACAAACTATGGGGGTTGCCATAACACGACTTTAACCTGCACAACATTACAATATCTACAGGAGCGAGGCTTAGAGCCCACGAGTTTCACAGGCTCTTACGCTCCTAAATATAACAGAAGCCATACACCACCATACCTGATTCTAAATAAGGAACGTGAGGGAAACATATGTTTTCAGCACACTAATGGTCTGCACTTGGTTGGATGGAGTCGTTGCAACCTTACCATCGCTGCAAATATATCCACCTCTACCTTCCAAATTCCAGGATGGGATCGGCACACCCCACAATTCGGTATAAGTTTCTTATTTTCAGAGGCATGGGGAGCGCCAAACGGAACATATTTCATTTGTGGAAAACGAGCCTACCCATGGTTGCCAGCCCAGTGGTCTGGCTCATGTTATTTAGGATATGTGGTTCCTCATATCCGTGTTCAAACCCACACCCCCTTCAGACCTAACCACAAACCACAAAGAAAATTGGCTGATTGGGAATATTATTTAGGTATAATATTTCCACAAGCCGGCATGAACTTTCTGAGTCGAGAGTTAATTCAAATGGCCTCGACTTTAGAAGAATTAGCAAATTCTACCTCATCTAGTCTGAAGGCTGTTAATGATGAGATGGTAGCCCTCAGAACAGTGGCCATGCAGAACCGACTAGCTTTAGATTATGTACTGGCGGCCCAAGGAGGAACTTGTGCAGTAATTGGCACTGAATGCTGCACATATATCCCTGATAATTCTGAGCACATCTCAGATCTGGCCCAACACATTTACAATGAGGGACAGAAATATCAGGACTATTATACTGAAAATTGGGGAATTGGATCTTGGGTAAAGTCTGTGTTTGGGGCCTGGGGCGGAACTTTTTTTACAGTGTTTATTTGTAGGAATAGTATTGTTTATATGTATAATTGTAATCATCACGTGCACAAAAACATGTATCACATCTTGCCATAACCGTGGAACGTACAATGTCATGGCAATACATACCTGTTCGCCAAGAAAGGAAAGATCTGCCCTGACATTGTATGTATAAAAATAGGCTACACTGACGTATGCCATATTTTATAAGGGGGGAATGAAGAAAGATGTGAAGACGGGGGTTTGAATTTAATCTTTTCTGTAGGGGGTTTAGACTTCCAAGTCACAAGCAGGGGTTTATGGCAGGAAAGGGGGTTAACTGATAAGGATTGCAGATGCCAGCTAGGAACCCCCCTGGGTGTAATGTTAAACTGACCATTTGCCCAGAACATCATAAACTGGCCAAATACCATGAACCCCCCTCTTTACCATCAGACCGAGTGACGTCAGAAACGGAGAAGAAAACACTATATAACCCAAAGGTTTGTAACAGTACGGGGAACAATACTTCGGTTTTGTTGTTTCTTGCGGGAAACAAGACTTCGGCTTTATTGTTCCTTGCATGCAATAAACTCATCTGTTTTACTTCATCTCGGGATCAAGAACCTTATTTCTTCTGTTACAACAAATGCAAACTAGGCTGGACCTCAAAGCTTTGTACTATTGAATGTGTCTACTATTAAATATTCCATCTACAAAATATACTGCAGGTTAACCAATATTATATTCATCAAAATGGGGTGGTGAAATCAAATCTTTACGTCAAAACATTGTACCTAGAACACAAACAGGATGAATCTGAAAGTAATACATACTCTACAGATGTAAATAATACATACAGCATGAATACCTAAAGTAGTTCACGTAGGGAGCTGCATCAGTATGTGTAGGCTGCAAAGGAACAAGTAGAGGTATATTCCTGTGCTGAAAAGAGAAGAAAAGAAACAACATTTCGGCTGTGGAGCCTTCTTCAGGCGTCAAAACCTTCTTCCACAGCTGAAATGGTGTATCTTCTCTTTCCGGCAGGGTATAAACCTTTACTTGTTCCCGAACTGAAGGTAGTCGAATTTATGTAATTTTGTTTTACATAAAATATGCAAGTTTTAAAACCGTAAAAAATAATATTTTACTTTCCAATTGTGGGGGGAAAGCAAGCGCTATCTTGATATTAGTGGTTCTATAATAATTAAGCCTCCTTTACTACACCAGCTACATCACTTCTTCGTTGGGTATTCCTCAGACTTTATTCAGAAGACGGCAAAACAGAGCACAAAGCAACTCATCGTAGCAATTAACAGGGTCTAGGAGGAGAAGCTGACCGAACAAAGTTGTAATAATTTCCGTAAGACTCTTTTGTGCTCTCCAGAAGATTGAAAAGGGCAGCGGAGGACAGTCGGGGATGTAATTTCACGAAAACTTTTGTTCTGTCTAAATTGCCAGTATTTAACACTGCACTGGAGGGGGGTTAATACAGACACACTGACTGGACACTACAGCACATTAACACTGCACTGAGAGAGAGGGGTTCATACAGACACACTGACTGACTGGACACTTCAGTACATTAACAATTCACTGAGAGAGAGAGGGGTTAATATAGACACACTGACTGGACACTCCAGTACATTAACACTGCACTGAGAGAGAGGGGTTCATACAGACACACTGACTGGACACTCCAGTACATGAACACTGCACTGAGAGAGAGAGGGGTTAATACAGACACACTGGCTGACTGGACACTGCTGTACAATGCGATACATTAACAATGCACAGAAGAGATAGCTACCGCCACGTCGATAAATAATCTGCCCACAAACATATTTCCAAGACTCCAAAGTCTCCTAAATTGGCTTTCACATGGAGAAAGTGTATCAACTGACGACATATTTCTGTCCACATTTAAAGAACAGCAATAACATTAATGAGAATATAACCAGACCACAACTAGTTTAGTTCGCAGAAAAGAATCCCTCGGCAACATCACAAACCTTTCCTACTTCGCTCTGCATCTCTCCACTACAGTTTCAACAGTGAGGAAGTTAAAAACACCGTTTTTAAACACAAACGTTACTAATTAAAAGTCACTGCACTTACCCGACGGCTCCGTTTCTTCATTTGTTTCTGCAGTGATTTCACAGGGAGGCATGAGTCCAACATGATCTGTCCCTCCCTGATCTCCTGCTCCCGACTCCTTCTCCCACAGCTGCAATCGCACTTTAAAGGTCTCGTTTTCCTTCATTCGCGTTATTTCTGTCCCGAAACTGTCCTTGACACACTGTGTGATATTTATCACGGCCCGACTCACCAGGATCTGGGAGACGCTGTGGAGTTTGTCTTGAAACGAGACCTGGTAGTCAGACATCGTGTTTCGGAAAACTTCTGAAACTTCAGACACGAACGATTTGAGCAAAACCCCCATGAAACAGTGAAGCTCGTTTTCCTGCTTCATTTGCGCGATTTCGGCCCCGAAAACATTGTCGACAGACATGATTTTAATCAAGACCCGTCTCGCCAGAACCTGGGAGATCCGGCGGAGGTTTTCTTCAATCGACTTCTCGGAATCATCTGTCCGGTTTCGGAAAACTTCCGAAACTTCGTGCACGATCGATTTAAGAACAATCTCCATGAAAGAGTGCGCCTCAGTTTCCAGATTAAGCAACAGATTCTCCATTTGTTTCAGAGTCGATCTGAAAAACACAAACAATTCCTGCAGCTGCAGTGGCTGTAAACACGTGGGTTTGAACACAGAAAGCGAAACGTGGTCAATCAGAGGACTTCCGGGTTATCAGATGAACTTCCTTAGTGACCGTTGCTATGAACCACAAAAATATTAGTCGAATAATAATAAACTGAAAAAATAGTCCAGAATAGATGTTTGCGTTATATTATAGTGTAACGTATACGACCGACATTTTTATTTTATTTTTATTTAATGTGTAAATAATTTACAAACACAACTACAGGAGCAGAAATGGATACAAGAAAAAAAAAACACGAACAGAAAAAAAAATTAACTGCCAGAGGTAACGAATTAAATTATATTTTTTACATATATCAAATGTTTTCCTTGCTTTATTTGATTGATTTTTATAGAATTTAAATAATATTTCAACTCCATCTGAAAAGTACTAAAAAGGGGAGTATTATTGGACCATTTTGATTTTATGAATGTGAAATTTACTAAGAATGACTAATAAATATGCTATAAATAAATGCTTTTAAAAAAAGTTATCTTACACAGTACAATATCAAAGTCCTTAAACCTAAAAAAAACACCTTTAAATGCCTACAAACAAAATTCAGCAAGTCCGTCCAAAACAACTTCACAAACACACACCTTACAACTAAATGTACCAAAGGTTCCCTTTCAGCCCGACAAAAAATGCATAAATCATCCTGCTCATGCTTAAATAAGTACTTTAGAGAGTACTTATTTAACTGGATAAAACCTATGAACAATTTTAAATGATATTGTAACGCCCTCGCCTGGTGGTGAGGAGGAAGCGCCCCTAGGCGCTCGTAGTACCGCTGGGCATGGGAGTGGTAGCCAGGAAGAGTCTGAGGGTCAGCACGATGACCAGCGGCTGACCCTACCTGTGTAAATAATGTCCAAGTAATTCTAGTGCCCTGTGTAGTCCTGTAAAAGTAGAGTGTGTTGTTAGGTAATTACCACCCTAAATGTGTGTACGTGTTCCGTCAGTTTCCTCATGTGTGTGTAGATCCTGTGTTTGGTTTTGGTGTGGTTGTTAAATAAAGTCAGTGCTTGGTTAATCGCGTCTCTACTGTTCTTTAGTTCTGAAAAAGAACCTGCAAACGCTACATTGGTGTCAGAAGCGGGCAAAATGAACAACTCGTGGCAGACACTACCCGATTCTGTAAAGCGCCGGCTGACGCTGAAAGACGCAGAACCCATCGGCGGCGCACATAGGGAGCCTGAGCAACTCCTGGGTGCGACAGGTGGCCACAGCCCTTACCAGGGCTACCCAGTAGTGGTCCCGCCAGTAGAATTGGGGCGGCCGCCCCGGAGAGAGGATGCCCTCCCTGCCGGAGCCGATCAGCAATTCCCACACCCATTGGCGCGGGTGCGACCAGGTCGCTACGATGGTGAAGCGCCTTGGGAGACCTATGAGGCGCAGTTCCAGCTCGCGGCCCGGACGAATGGCTGGAGCCGGGCGGAGATGGCCGGCCACCTGGCGGCGGCGCTGGAAGGAGCGGCCTGCCAGGTGCTCCTGGACGTCCCGGAGGAGGACAGAGGCGACTACACGGCGCTGGCAGCAGCCCTCCAGCTGCGCTTCGGTGTAGAGGAGGCGCCGGACTTGATGCGGGAGAGGCTGGCCCTGCGGCGACGCCGACCGGGAGAGCGACTGGGCCCGGTCGCCGCGGATGTCATGTTCCTCGCCCGCTGAGGATACCCAACTTTCCCCCGGGAGGCGCAGCGGGAGATGGCTCTCCAGGCCTTTCTCAAGGCCCTCTCACCCGAGGAGCTGCGGCGCCACGTGCAGCTGGCCGCGCCAACATCGCTGGAGCAGGCCTTGGCCCTTGCTACACGGGCTGAGGCAGTGTTCGGGGTGACTGGAAGCGCCAGCAGACGCAGTGCGCCCTACCGGCTGACCGAGACGGCGACGGAGGAATCCAGCAAGGGGGAAGAGGAGCCAGCCCATGCAGCGACCGCCGCGGAACAGCCCCGCACGCTGATTTGCAACCGCTGCAGGAAGAGAGGACACCTAGCCCGGTTCTGCCGGGCACCCGAACCTCGCTCTCCCCGATCGGCGTCGGGAAACGGGGCGGCTCAATGCGGGGAAGGCCGCCCTTGAACACCTCAACCCCCGCTCCGGAGAGCGCTGTAAAAACCGGCGCCCCTCACGCCACCGTGGGGCAAGTCGGCTGTAGCCGGGGCCTGTACCTCCACTGCCGAATCGAGGACCAACCCTGCCTGGCCCTACTCGACACCGGTTCATCGGTAACCCTACTCCGGCCGGGCATCCTCCCCGACACCGAGGGCACCAACCCCCCAGGATGGGAGGTCTCCAGCCTGCGGCTGAGGACCGTGACGGGACAGCTCGCTGCAGTCCGGGGGAAACGGGTGCTTGCCTTCCGTCTGGGTGCAGCGACGGTGCGCCACCCCTGCTACCTCGCACCCATCCAGGAGGACTGCATTCTGGGGCTGGACCTACTGCAGCGAGTGGGGGCCAGTTTGGACTTGAGCCGGCAGGAGTTGGTGTGGCAGGGGGAGCGACTTCACCTGGTGGAGGGCAGGTCCGGCGAAGGCCGAGGGACGCGGGCTTGCCGGAGCCAGGGGAACAAGAGGCAGCGGCGGCGGCGGCGTCAGTCTCCGGGGCAGACCAGGCCTGCGAGCCGGGGAGCGAGCGTGCCGGATCCTGGCCCTGAGTCGGCCGGGGGGTCAGCGGGGGCCGAGCGTTGCATGGAAGCGAGGCGTGCCATTGAGGACCTCTTCCAGCGGAGCTGCGAGGGCCTCGATCAGAACCAGCAGCAGCGGCTCCAGGAGCTACTCGCCCAGAACGAAGACCTCTTTGCGGCGAGAGATGAGGACTGCACCCGCACTGCCCTGGTCCAACACGAGATCAACACCGGGGACGCTCGGCCCATCCGCATCCCACCGGGACGCATGGTCCACGCCAAGCGGACCGCCGCCGAGGAAAAGATCCGGGAGATGGCCGCAGCGGGGGTGATTGAGCCCTCCGCAAGCCCGTGGTCGGCGCCAGCCGTACTGGTAAAAAAGTCGGCTCGTGGAGGTTCTGCGTCAACTACCGCAAGCTGAACGAGGTCACCCGGAAAGATTCCTACCCCCTGCCGAGGATAGATGACGCCCTGGACTACATCACCGGGTCGACCTGGTTCAGCTCCCTGGACCTCCGCTGCGGCTACTGGCAGGTACCGCTTGCTCCCGATGCTCGCCCGAAGACGGCCTTTTCCATCGGCCAGGGCCTCTGGTAGTTTACTGTCATGCCTTTTGGCCTGTGCAATGCCCCGGCGACGTTCGAGAGGCTGATGGAGAGGGTGCTGGCATCGGTCCCGCGGAACCAGTGTGTGCTGTATCTGGACGATCTGCTGGTTCATGCCCGGGGCTTCGACCAGGCCTTGACGAACCTCCAGGCGGTGCTGGCCTGCTTCCGCCGTGCTGGCCTGAGGCTCAACCCCTGCAAGTGCAAGCTCCTGCGGCGGGAGGTGACCTTCCTGGGACATGTTGTTGGACCGCGAGGGGTGGCTACGGACCCAGGTAAGGTCGCCGCAGTGAGGGGCTGGCCGACTCCACGCACCGTCGTGGAGCTCCGCAGCTTTCTGGGGTTGGCCTCGTACTATCGGAGGTTCGTCCGGGACTTTGCCAGCATCGCTGCCCCGCTGCACCGCCTCACCGACAAGGGCCGCCGTTTTGACTGGGACTCGGGCTGTGAGACTGCCTTCGGCCGGTTGCGTGAAGCTCTGGTGCTGCCCTACCCCGACCCGCGGTTACCGTATGTTCTCGACACCGACGCGAGTGACTTGGGGGTGGGTGCGGTGTTGGCGCAGGAGGGGCCGGATGGGGAGCGCGTAGTGGCCTACTATAGTCGGGCTTTGACTAGGCCCGAGCGGAACTACTGCGTGACCCGTCGCGAGCTGCTGGCGGTGATGGCGGCAGTCCACCACTTCAGGCCGTACTGTTCGGGACCCGGTTCCGGTTGAGGACCGACCATGCGTCCCTCACCTGGCTGCTCCACTTTAAGGAGCCAGAGGGGAAGATGGCGCGATGGATAGAGATCCTGCAGGAGTACGACTTCACTGTCGTGCACCTTGCGGGGTCTCGCCATCTCAATGCCGTTGTCTCTCGCGGCGCCCCTGCGAGGCCGCGGACTGCCATCACTGCGCCCGGCGGGAGCAGCGTGAGGAGGCTGTCCGCACCGTGGCGGGGGTGAGCACCGCGGCCACGGCCCGGGAGGGGCCGCTGGGGGTGGGCCTGCCAGACCTGGCGCAGCGTCAGGCAGCTGATCCTGACGTGGGGCCGGTGCGCCGCTGGAGGGCAGCAGGAGTGCGGCCTACGCGAGAGGAGCTCGCCCCGCACCCGAAGTCCGTCAAGGCCCTCTGCGCCCTGTGGGAGGCCTTGGAGGTAAAGGACGGGGTGCTGCGCCGGGGGTGGCGGGTACCCTCCAGTGGCGAGGTACGGTGGCAGCTGGTGGTGCCTCGGTCGCTCCGCGGGGCGGTGCTCCGAGCGGTGCACGGCCAGCCGGGTGTGGGGCACTTCGGCGGTAAAAAAACCCTGCAGCGTCTCCGAGGCCATTTTTATTGGGGTCTTTGCCACCGGGACGTAGAGCGGTACTGCCGAACGTGTGCGGTGTGCGTGGCGCAGAAGGCTCCCCCCGAGCGCTCTCGTGCCCCCCTCCAACAACACCAGGTGGGGGCTCCTATGGAGCGGGTGGGGGTGGACGTTTTGGGCCCGTTTCCGCGCACCGAGGCCGGGAACCGCTACGTCTTGGTGGCCATGGATTACTTTACGAAGTGGCCGGAGGCCTAAGCCCTCCCGGACCAGAGTGCCCCCACGGTGCCGATGCACTGCTGGAGGGGATGTTTGCCAGGCTGGGGGTGCCGGAGGAGTTACACAGTGACCAGGGGCGTATTTCGAGTCCCAGGTCTTCGCCAGAGTTTGCCAGCGCCTGGGGATTACTAAGACGCGGACCACCCCGCTGCATCCCCAGAGCGACGGGTTGGTAGAGCGGTTTAATCGGACGCTCGCCACCCAGCTGGCCACCCTGGTGTCCCGGCACCAACGGGACTGGGACCGCCACCTCCCCCTTGCGCTCTGGGCGTACAGGACCGCGGTCCAGGAATCCACCGGGTGAACCCCGGCCTCGCTCATGCTGGGCCGGGAAATGCGAACACCGGTGGACCTGGTCTTCGGCCCGCCGCCCGGAGACGGGTCGGCACCAACGGCTGGACCGGACTACGAGTGGGACCTGCGACAGCGGATGCAGCGGGTGCACAGCTTTGCACGGACCCACCTGACACAGGCGGGGGTCCGGCAGAAGCGGTACTACGACCTGCGCTGCAGGGGGCCTGCCTTCCAGCCCGGGGACTCGGTTTGGGTGTACAACCCGCGCCGCCGCAAAGGCCTCAGCCCTAAGCTGGCGCCGTCGTGGGAGGGGCCCGCTGAGGTACTCGGGGTGGTGGGCAAGGTCTGCTACCGTGTCCGGTTGCGAACACGGGGGAGAGTGGTGGTCCTGCACAGAGACCCCCTGGCCCCCTACCGGGCCCGGGAGGAGGAGCCGTGTGGGGAGGCTCTAGGGGAGCAGCCGGGGCTGGAGCCGGCCGATAGTGGGGCGTCCGTGGGTCACCAGCCGTCACCGCTGCGCAGCGGCCACTCGCGCAGGGTTCCACAGCACTTAGCCGAGTACGAGTACAGCCTGAGGGGGGTGTTCGACGTCGGCGAGATGCCAGACGCTTCAGGTGGGGGCAGTGTAACACCCTCGCCTGGTGGTGAGGAGGAAGCGCCCCTAGGCGCTCGTAGTACCGTTGGGCATGCTGGGAGTGGTAGCCGGGGAGAGTCTGAGGGTCAGCACGATGACCAGCGGCTGACCCTACCTGCGTAAATAATGTCCTAGTATTTCCAGCGCCCTGTGTAGTCTTATAAGAGTATAGCGTGTTGTTAAGTAATTACCACCATAAAAATGTGTACGTGTTCCATCTCCTCATATGCGTGTATATTCTGTGTTTGGTTTTGTGTGGTTGTTAACGAATAAAGCTAGCGCTTGGTTTGTTAATCACGTCTCTACTGGTCTTTTGTTCTGAAAAGAACCTATAAATGCTACAATATATTCATTTATTACTGATTTCATTCATTGAACACGAATACAATAGAGGTACAGCCATTCACTATTTGACATGTCTGCACTGGTACAGAACCTAGCAATCAGAAAACAGATGAAACTGTCTTTAGAATTAGCATACAGTACTGAGGCCCCCATGACCAAATAAAGGCTAACCTCGATAATCAGCCTAAATAATGCAGACTACAGCAAAACGACTGACTTTGAAAATTGAATGAATGTCCGGAAGGAGAAGTGTAACCAGCTTGAAATGCTTCTCTGGACCTCTAACTAAAAGAAACCGGGAACCAGCAGTGGCATCGACTCCTTTCGAACTGGGATCCTATCCCAGCTCGTGGTGTCGTAACTCTTCCGTATCTGATATTGGACCAAGCACAAACGCGAACGCAGTCCCCCACTACCAGAAATTATGCAGTCGAGATTCCCACATTTGGGGAATTCGCAGGGGTCAGCACAGCCGGAGTGCAATGGCCGAGCCTCGCTCTGGGTGAACCGATTTCGATTTCGATTTTTAAGAACTTTTATTTCCTTTTCACAATAAAATACAGGGCATCACAAATGCTTTACATTAATAAACATACTTAAAACAGTATATATGATCACATCTTATTACATTTTGATGGTACCAGTTACATAGCAACAATTTCTTTTTTCTGAAGCAAATCACATTCTTTACTTAAACATGATAGTGTTTTTCACAGTTTCTTGAGATATTGACCTATGCCCTCTATTTCCCACAGATTTTCTGCTTCCTCCTTCCCTTCTCTCCACAGATCTCTGAGGTAATAGTTCTCTCGGGTGATGAACAGGGCCAGGCTACCTGCTGCCTTGACTGGGACCTCGATGCCTTTGAACAGCCCCATGTTCCTCACTCTCCACAGGGCGTCTTTCCCACTGTTCACCACGGCCCAGATCCTGTCAAACACGTCAGGAGGAAGTTTGACAGGAGAGATGCCGTATATGACGAAAGCAGCGGTCAGGGTAAATTGGGGCGAGAGAGCTTGCAACCAATCTTCAAACTGTGCCCAGAAGGCCTTAGCAAAAAAACAGGACCACAGGAGATGGGTCACAGTCTCCTCCTCGCCGCAGCCCACCCTAACGCAGCGAGGGCTGGGGGTGAGGCCTAAGAACTAAGAAAGTTCGTACCGGTAAGCACTGGTGGACGACACTCCAGGCTAAATCTGTGAATGTTGCACAGAAACTTAGAGGATGTGTGTTTCCACACCTTCCTTGTTTGGGCTGATGTTAAAATGCCCACAGAGGTCTGCCTATTGTTCTGGGGTGCAACGAAATCTTCCAGTTTTTGGACGCTGACATCTCGGAGGGGAATATGGCCAATTGGGTGAAATCTTAGAAAACTTTTAACTGTCCCATAAATTGCAGGGCATGTGTCAGAGAGTGGGACATCCAGCTTGGGTCTGACACCCCACACTCTGAACACCTCCCTACCTACCCAGAGCCTGGCACAATAAGTCCAGGTACGCGCTGCAGGTGCTGTTGCAAAGCCTCTCAGCACAGAGGCCAGGAAAATGCACAGCAGCTTCGTAGCAATATCTGGGACAGACTTCCCCCCTGAGGGTAGCGGCCTGTACATTATTTCCCTTCTGAGTCTTTCCTGCTTCCCACCCCATAGAAATTGAAACATCAATCTCCTCAGCACCGCCGCAACACGGTGTGGGATTGGGAAGGTAGAAGCCAGAAAATTCAAGACAGGCAAGAGCTCGGCTTTGATGACCAGCACCTTCCCTGTCATGGTGAGATCTCGGTCCTTCCATTGCATCAGTTTGTTGTTTAAGATTGGCAATTTGTTCTGCCAATTTACTGTTCCCATCTCTTCTCCAAAATACACCCCCAGGACCTTAATTCTCTTCTCTTGCAGCCTGAGATCATGTCCTTCTTTTGGCTCCCTCCAGTTCTGATAAAAAATCTCACTCTTAAATTTGTTAATTTTTGCAGAGGAAGCCAAAGAGAAACGATCACAGCACTGCAGAGCTCTGCTAATTGAGAAATTGTCAGAGAGGAGCAGGGTGACGTCATCCATGTATAGAGATGTCTTTACCGCTCCTCCCCCACTTCCAGGCTCTGGTATCCCATTAATGGCCTGATCCTGGTGCAAGGCACAGGCTAAGGGCTCCATAGCCAAAACGAATAACAAGGGGGATAATGGGCAGCCCTGCCTCACCCCTGAACAGACTTCAAAGGGGCGTGATCTATTGCCATTAACCATTACTCTGCTGTTGCTACCTGTGTACAGCAGGTTAATCCACTTTCTCATGATGGGGCCAAACTTCATGTGCTCAAGTACCGATGTAAAGTACTGCCGGTTTAGGCGGTCAAAGGCCTTTTCTAGGTTTACACCTAAAATGCACAGAGGGAGGGAGCGATCCTCTGAGTACAGACAGACATCCCTCAACAAGGCCAGGTTGTCGCTCATCAGGCGTCCTGCTATCCCACAAGTCTGTTCTTTCCCTACCAGTGAGGCCACTACATTTTGTAGGAGCAGGAAAAGGGCTTTGGACAGGATCTTAGTGTCCATGCCTAACAGGTTGAAGGGTCTCCAGTTCTTTATCTCATTCTTTGCTCCTTTCTTAAACAAGAGAGAGATAGTGCCTTCTCTTAAGGAGTCAGGCAGCAATTCTGTCTTATAGCTTTCCTCGAATAGGAGCAGTAGCAGGTCCTGAAGCAGATCCCAAAAGGTGCAGTAAAATTCTTTAGGGAGCCCGTCAGCACCCGGAGTTTTCCCCTTTTGTAAGCTCTCCATAGCCTGTCTCAGCATTTCTACTGTCAAATTCCTCTCAAGTACTTCCCTATCTTCTTCACTCAAAACGTTTTCTAGCTTTGATTTAAAAAAATGAATTTCTTCATCCTTTACCTCTGTAGAGCTGTACAGTCTTGAGTAGAAGGCCTCGGTGCAGGAGAGGATAGCACTCGGCTCTGTTCTCTCTCGTCCCTCCTCATCAACTACACTTTCCATGACAGACTTGGAGCCTACCACTTTCCTGAAAAAGAAGCGAGTACACTTCTCATTTTCTTCCAAGAACTGCACTCAGCTTCTTAACACCACTCCTCGACTACTTTCTTTCTCTATGCTCCGGATGTCCTTTTTTAAGAGGGTGATATCCTCGAGCACATCGAAGCCACTGTGCAGCATCGTGTAGAGACGCTGCAGCTGCCTTCCTTCCCTCAGCCATGAAAAAGGCCTTTGTCTTCACCTTCACCTCCTCCCACCACTCTGCTACTGACCCATACAGACACTGCAAGGACAGCCACTGTGATAGTTTCTCCTTGTAGCGGGATACTACCCCCTCGTTCTCTAGCAGCTTTGTGTTGAGTTTCCAGAGGCCTGGGCCAAAGACAGTCCTGCCCTTGAGTTCCACTCTACACCCTAAAGCCTGATGATCTGAGAAGAAGACAGGCTGAAGAGTGACCCCAACAACTTTCACTCTCTCTGACACAAAGCAATAGTCAATTCTGGAGCTGCTATTCCTCCCTGACCATGTATATCCTGCTGTTGTGGGATATATACATCTATATGTGAGAGTTTAAAGTCTTGAACTAAGTTTTGCAGGGCAAGTGAGCTGGAATCCAATTTTATCGGCCTTTTGGCTAAGATCAAGTTCAAGTGGCATACCCGCAGTTCTTGTCTTTCCAAAGTTCTAGAAGGCGATCGAAGATCGCCGTAGGTTGAGCCTAGGGGGTTAAGGCCAAGCAGCAGCTGAGCTGGGTGGGATCCGGTAGCAATGTTCTCCCTCTCTCTCTCTCCTCCTGCGCCTGCACCTAGCTGGGCTTTGCCCACAAGGACAAAGGCCAGGGCTCCCTCACTGCTCCTTTAGCAGCTAAACCCTCCTCTCCACAGGACCTTGCTCTCTCTCTTTCTCTCCTTTTTTCTTTTTTCTCCTTTCCAGATGGCAGATAAGAAGACACTGATCCGGTTCCACTGGACCAAGAAAACAGAGACGATGCCAACTGCGAAATCCTTTTTCATTACCTTCCTGAGAGGGATCCTGCAGTTGGTGGCCGGAGATCTCTACTGCCTGCAAGACAACAAGGCAGAGAGATACATGGAGGCCTACATGGCCACGGTTGCCTCATATGAAAAGGCAACGAAAATGATCAGAGAAAAAGGTAAGCACCCCCGTTTCTCTGATTTCAGGCCGGAGCCTATGAGGAAAACAAACCAGAGGACCATCACAGTCCTCACATACAACCCCTACGTACCAATGGAACTGGTAACAGCGTACCTAGGGAGGTATGTAACTGTGGTAGGCAAACCGACGGAGATCAGGGACAGTTGTGGCGTCTGGTACGGCAAACACCAGTACCGAGTCCTCCTGAAAGAGGACCTAGAGGGCGTCGACGGTTTCCAGCACCCCCCGGCCCACTTCAACATCGGAGCCGACAGGGGGTAGCTTTACTACCCCAGGATGCCGGATTTCTGCAAGAAGTGCAGACAGTCCAGCCACAAAGAGAACACGTGTGACATCGTCAGATGTCACAACTGTAACAAAGAGGGGCACCTGGCAAAAACCTGCCGGGCAGCCAAAAAGTGCGATGGATGCGGCGCCGAGGGACACCTCCTTCACTAATGCAAGGTAAGCAAACCTTCGTTTGCGCAGGTGGTGGAAGCCGACCGGCAGAAACCGGTCTCAAGACAAAGGGAGAGAGGTGAGAACAAAGAACCCGCACCTCCCCCGCAGAGAACCGAAACTGCCGAGGCCACACCCCCAGCCGCACCAGTGCCTCAAGATGGCCGCCAGGACGACGGACAAAATGGCTGACCGGAGGAAGGGCCCTGGATAACTCCCAGCAAGAAGGGAAAGAGGATCCACCTTCGTAAGGACAAAAGAAAAGAGTGGTAAGGGAGAACTGTTTCCTCTTCCTAGAGGAAACGGAACTTTCTTCCCCCGAGGCCCAGGAACAACTGGAGGAGGCAGCCCGGGAAATGGAAACCCTCCCCCCCGAGGCCCAAAGATGACAGGAAGTGACAGCCCAGGAAATGGAACCCCCCTCCCCCGAGTCCCACGGACAACAGGAGGAGGCAGCCCAGGAAGAGGTTACCCCCTCCCCCGAGGCCCAAGGACAACAGGAAAAGGCAGCCCAGGAAGTCGGAACCCCCTCCCCTGAGGCCCAGGAACAACAGGAAGAGGCAGCCCAGGAAGTGGAGCCCCCCTCCCCCAAGGCCCAGGAGCAACTGGAGGTCCCCGAAACTCCTGGAGAAAGGGAAGAAAAAAGCCTTCCCGAAGCGGTGGTGGAGAGTAGCCTCAAGGAAGACGAGGATTACTTTGAAGCCCCCCTGGAGCCGGGACTGATGGTAGGGCTGGACCTGTCCAGCATGTTTACCTTTCAGTCCCCAGCGAGACCTGGAGGGAGCCCAGCATATTCCCCCCAGGAACAAGAGGAGTTACATCTAGGCTAAACAGTGCCCAGATGTAGACTCCCAAGTTTTCCACTGTAAGCACAAAGAGAGGAGGTTCAACTTTCACTTGTTTAATCATGACTGTGAAACTTATCTTTCTAACAACTAACGTGAGAGGGCTAAGAGACCCGGTGAAAAGACGGGGAGTCTTTCATGATCTGGCCTCAAAGTCTTTCTCAGTTTGTTTCTTACAGGAGGTCCACCTGAAGGATGAAAGCGACAAGCTGACATTCAGCAGGGAATGGACGAAGGGAGAATCATGCTGGAGCGTAGGAGGGGTCCACTCTTCCAGAGTGGGAATCCTCCTCGGAAACCCAGAGATGACGCTGGTTTCCTCCTTCTCGGTGGTGCAGGGCCGGATCCTGGTCGTAGACATCGACTGGAGGGGGCAGAAGTTGAGAGCAATTAACGTCTATGCTCCAACGGAACCCTCTATCCGGAAGGAAGTGTTTGCTGACCTGGCCAGCTGCTGCACCACCAACAGACAGGTGGTGCTTGGCGGGGACTTCAACGTCGACCGGGAGAAGGGGAGCGACGCTAGCTCAGCAGAGCTGGAGTCGCTACTCAAGCAGTTCTCCCTGGTAGACAGTTTCAGACGGTGCCGCCCTAACGACGGGAAAAACTCCCGGGGAGTGTGCAGCCGCCTGGACTACATCTTTCTGCACACGACCTGCTCCCTGGAGTCGGCGACAGTGTCCCCGGAGTGGTATTCCGACCATGAGTGCGTGACAATGGTGGCTAACACCAACCTGCCGGCATTCGGTCGTCGGTACTGGAAGCTGAACCGGGAGATATTGGAGGAAGACGACTTCAGGGCACTGTTCAGTAAAGACTACGCAAGCTGGGTCGACATGAAGGATGGCTACAGCTCCGTGGTGGAATGGTGGGAGTTCATGAAGGATAGGACCCGAACGCTGGCGCAGACGTACTGCAGACGGAAGGCGGCCAGGGAGAGGAAGGAAGCTGCGCAACTCCCGAAACAACTAGAGGAGGAGTACAGCTTGGCTAACAGGGGAGGAGCCTTCAATTCAGCCTGGGCATGGGACCTGAAGGAAAGGATCCGCAAGCTGCACACCAAGAAAGCCAAGGCTTTCCTGGTCAAGGCACAAAGGGAGCATTATGAAAATAATAAAACCTGTTCCTCTTATTTCTTCAATCAGGTCCGAGAAGCCCAGAAAAAGAGGGTGATCTACAGCCTGAGACGGGGAGATGGAGAGGAAGTGCTGGACGAGAGTGACAAGGTAGAAGCGACCACCACTTTCTACAAGGAGCTCTTTTCAGAAAAGCAGACAGAGGTGGAGGCAGGTGATGCTTTTCTGGAGGGGCTGAAGGCACGAGTACCAGAGGAGGTGAGGGAGGACTTGGAGGGTCCAATCACGGCCGAGGAGCTGAAGGCTGCGCTCTTGTCCATGGAGAATGGCAAGGTGCCGGGGCCGGATGGACTCCCCAAGGAATTCTACACCTGCTTCTGGGACACCCTGGCGGCAGATCTGGTGGAAGTGGTGCAGGAGATCTTCCGCGGGGGAAACTCGGAGACACCATGAGGAAGGGCGTCATCTCCCTGCTCTTTAAGGGAGGAGATGCCGACGACCTCAAAAACTGGAGGCCGATCACAATGCTCTGCATGGACGTAAAGATCCTGTCCAAGCTTCTGACCACCAGACTGAGAACCCCTCTTCCCAACATCATCCACAGCGACCAGACGTGTGGGGTAGAAGGGCGATCCGTCAGCTGGAACCTCCAGCTGACCAGAGACACCAGCGCCTGGGGCGAGGACCGGAATATGCCCATGACTGGACCAGGAGAAAGCCTTCGACAGAGTGAACCATAGCTATCTGTTTAGGGTGCTGGAACGCTTCGGTTTCGGAGAGAGTTTCAGCCACTGGATTAATATACTGTACTCTGACATAGGCAGCAGAGTCAACGTGAACGGAAACCTGGGGGATTTCATTCCCCAGGAATAAGGAGTATGACAAGGCTGCCCCCTTTCACCCCTTCTCTATGTTCTTTTCACAGAGCCCCTAGCAGAGGTGGTGAGACAGGACCCTGTCATCAACCGCCTGGAGATACCGGGAGGCGCGGGGGAAACCCTGAAGATCTCCCAGTACGCTGACGACACGACGCTGTTCCTGAGGTTGGACAGGGGACTAAGGAGGGCCCTGCAGGTCATGGAGCAATACTCCAGAGCCTTGGGGTCGAAGCTCAACCGCCGAAAGAGCAAACTGAAGTTCTCCGGGCCCTGAAAGCACAGGACGACGGAGCCAGAGGGTCTCGAGCTCTGCACGGAGCCTCTCAAAATACTGGGGGTTTCCTTCCAGAGCTAGGACAACGAGACCATCAACTGGACCGAGAGGATCGCCAAGGTGAATGCGATGCTGGGTCTGCGGTGTACCCGCTGCTGGCCAGACTCAGACGAGAGCTGCAAGGGATGATCTTTGGCTTCGTCTGGGGCGGCAAGTACGAGTACATCACGAGAAACCGGATGTGTCAGCCGGTCGAGGAAAGGGGTCGAGATGTCCCACATTTCCCCCTGAAACTCGACTGCATCTTCTACTGCAACCTCTGTCGGGCGCAGCGGGAGCCCATCGGCCACAAGTACGAGTACTTTGTTAGGCTGTGGCTCTCCGTCCCAATGAGGCACTTGGTCCAGTGGTCAAACACTGGGCCCAAGGCAGAAGGCGACCGGAGTTCTACATCCGCGCTGTCAAGTGGAGCAGGAGGTACGAGGCCACGAGACAGCCAGAGATCTGCACCAACCACAGAGACTTGTACAAAGACAAGTCTGGGAAAGGACGCAGCCCAAAGAACTTGACAACCAACTGAAGGACCTCAACTGGATGGCTGTACACAAGAGACTGGCTACCAGAAAGGTCCTCTACAGACACTCGATCTCCAGGAATCCGCATTGCCCCCGGGACACGTGTTTTGTCGAGGAGACTCAGGAGCACGTGTTCTGGAGCTGCCTCTTCGCCAAGGCGGTGTGGGGCAGAATGGACAACATTATGCAACTCCTGGGAACGGATGCAGTGCTCAGTTACCAGTACATTCTGCTGGGGGCTGGCACCCACCGGACTGGACAAGGGGACACAGGACCTGCGGGGGCTGCTGCTGTCCCTCACAAAACAAGGACTGTGGAAGGCGAGGAACACTCTCATCCGGCACAACATAAAGTGGGGGGCGAGGGAGCTGGAAGAGAGGATCCTGGCGGACCTCAGGAGGAGGACGAAGCACCACGTCACCAAATGGGGTTTCCCCACGGCGAGGGAGCGCTGGAAAAGACTTTGGGCCCTATACAGGGATTAAAGGACAATAGCAAGTGGTAGGTTTGGAGGGACTCTCTTAATTGCGCAAATCCGCCCCCACTTGCAAAGATTGATAACGAACAATCAATCTCCGTTCCGCTGTTGTTTTTTATTACATGGAGTGCTAATATGTGTGAGATGTTCCTTTTGAGATGTGTTTTTTGCAGAATAAAGTATAATTTGTAGAACAAAAAAAATCTTATGACAAGGTTTACAAGTTATCTGTTGAACTACATTCTAATAGGTGTGGTCACATTCCAGGTCATTTGTTTACGTTTTTGTTTCTGGAGCAACTGTTAGATGAAATGTGCTAATATGTAACCTAACTCCAGTGTGAATAACTAGAAGAGGGGAGCAGCTCCATTCCAGACCAAGGGAGCTTTGAGATTGGCTGGGCCAGATCTCTCATTTGCATATCTGATTTGGAAATATAACACTAAACCCCCTTCTTGCATGGATTTAACTTGCACCCAAGAGTCCCCTACTGTGTATTGCTACTTATTTTTTTATGATAAGTGGTGATTACCAGTTGACAGGTTTTATTTGTTGAATTATAAATGGTTTTGTATTATCATCCTGAATGGCCTGTACTCAAGGTTTGGTAGGGTATGTGTTTTCATTTCAATTCTGTATTAATATTAATATTTCTCATACAACATAAATAGGGTCTTTTATGAATAAAAAGATCTTCTACTTGGAAATCTTAATAAAGCTGTGTGCTTCCATACACTCAAGCAGTTTTGATTCCTAATATTTGACCTTAGGTGTGGGAACGGGTCTTTTTTGCCATTTGATTTCCAATTGATCAGCACAGTATAGAAAATAGACCCATAAAGCAACCTCAGCAGTGACAAATGTGCGAAAAGTGATCACTTGTTTTCGCCTGCTTTCAAACTGAAACCCTTTGGTGTGTTAAGAGAATGTGATAACCACTACACTGCGCAAGGTGGGAATGGGTGACTTGCAGAGAGTGTTGAACTTCGAGAAAGGACTTCTCTCAGGAATATATTTCCACATTCTGAAGAGGAGATTTTCTCCATTTCTGTAGTCTGACTTCCTCTTTTGCTAGAGAGCTGTAGAATGTGGAGTCACCTTTCCAGCTCTGGGAACAGTGTGTAGATAACAGGTTTGTTACTGCCGGATGAGCACAGTAAATTAATACAGCAGAATGAACACACTGTGAGTATTTGAAGGGAATTAACAATCTTTTACGTCTCGCCATGTTCAATGCTGCTGTCATTTCTGTAATATTGTGATTATCACGTTCATCACACATGCACAAGATCCCCTGTTTGAAATTGGGCAGAAACAGGTGTCTTTTTATCTTCTCACATTTTGCACTCCTGCAAGTGTTTTATGGATCTTGTTTTGTCTTATTGCAAGAATTCGAATTTCCTGTGTCATTCATCACATCACATCACATCAAACAGCCAGCAGATCATGTCACCTTTCAGATAGTCATTCTTCTGCTTCCTAAATTTCCTAGAGACAGGTCTTTTCAGCAGAACTGACAAACGTGGCAAAGCAACCTGATAAGACCAGGTCCTAGAAGTCACTACTCACTCAGTTACTACTGCCGAAATGCAAGCCCTTCCTCCAGCCTGAAGAAGTTGATCCTACATTACTCATGAAGAAGATGTACAGTGCCTTGAGAAAGTATTCGGCCCCCTTGAACTTTTCAACCTTTTGCCACATTTCAGGCTTCAAACATAAAGATATAAATTTTTTATTTTATGTGAAGAATCACCAACAAGTGGGACACAATTGTGAAGTGGAACGAAATCTATTGGATTTTTGAAAATTTTTTAACTAATAAAAAAATGAAAAGTGGGGCATGCAAAATTATTCGGCCCCCTTGCGTTAATACTTTGTAGAGCCACCTTTTGCTGCGATTACAGCTGCAAGTCGCTTGGGGTATGTCTCTATCAGTTTTGCACATCGAGAGACTGAAATTCTTGCCCATTCTTCCTTGCAAAACAGCTCGAGCTCAGTGAGGTTGGATGGAGAGCGTTTGTGAACAGCAGTTTTCAGCTCTTTCCACAGATTCTCGATTGGATTCAGGTCTGGACTTTGACTTGGCCATTCAAACACCTGGATACGTTTATTTGTGAACCATTCCTTTGTAGATTTTGCTGTATGTTTGGGATCATTGTCTTGTTGGAAGATAAATCTCCGTCCCAGTTTCAGGTCTTTTGCAGACTCCAACAGGTTTTCATCCAGAATGGTCCTGTATTTGGCTGCATCCATCTTCCCCTCAATTTTAACCATCTTCCCTGTCCCTGCTGAAGAAAAGCAGGCCCAAACCATGATGCTGCCACCACCATGTTTGACAGTGGGGATGGTGTGTTGAGGGTGATGAGCTGTGTTGCTTTTACGCCAAACATATCGTTTTGCATTGTGGCCAAAAAGTTCGATTTTGGTTTCATCTGACCAGAGCACCTTCTTCCACATGTTTGGGGTGTCTCCCAGGTGGCTTGTGGCAAACTTTAGACGAGACTTTTTATGGATATCTTTGAGAAATGGCTTTCTTCTTGCCACTCTTCCATAAAGGCCAGATTTGTGCAGTGTAAGACTGATTGTTGTCCTATGGACAGACTCTCCCACCTCAGCTGTAGTTCTCTGCAGTTCATCCAGAGTGATCATGGGCCTCTTGGCTGCATCTCTGATCAGTCTTCTCCTTGTCTGAGCTGAAAGTTTAGAGGGACGGCCAGGTCTTGGTAGATTTGCAGTGGTCTGATACTCCTTCCATTTCAAGATGATCGCTTGCACAGTGCTCCTTGGGATGTTTGAAGCTTGGGAAATCTTTTTGTATCCAAATCCGGCTTTAAACTTCTCCACAACAGTATTACGGACCTGCCTGGTGTGTTCCTTGGTCTTCATGATGCTCTCTGCGCTTTCAACAGAACCTTGAGACTATCACAGAGCAGGTGCATTTATACAGAGACTTGATTACACACAGGTGGATTCTAATTATCACCATCAGTCATTTAGGACAACATTGGATCATTCAGAGATCCTCGCTGAACTTTTGGAGTGAGTTTGCTGCACTGAAAGTAAAGGGGCCGAATAATTTTGCACGCCCCACTTTTCATTTTTTTATTAGTTAAAAAAGTTTCAAAAATCCAATAGATTTCGTTCCACTTCACAATTGTGTCCCACTTGTTGGTGATTCTTCACATAAAATAAAAAAATTATATCTTTATGTTTGAAGCCTGAAATGTGGCAAAAGGTTGAAAAGTTCAAGGGGGCCGAATACTTTCGCAAGGCACTGTATCTACCAAACCTCAGAGAGCTGAGCTGGATCAATCCCCTTCTGAATGACGTTGCAGTAACACTCTACCACTCCTCTTCGTGCACTCATGCTGGAACTTTGGGAGGCTACTGCAGACAGCAGAGCTTGGATCGTACACAGAGGTTGAAATAGCTCAGCTGAGAAAGCCTTAGACTGATGCTCTAAAGGTCCCTGGTTCAATCTGGGGTTTTGGCATTTTGTTTCGTTGCGCCATTTGTTCCTCTCTGCAATGCCCTGTGTCCAAAGTCACACTTCCCTTTCTCAGCCTGAATCCCAAACTAGAGTCTTTGTGTCCTTGAGTCCCTCTTTTACCGACACTGATGAAGTACAGAAATAACTTAACATGTTTTGCACTCCTTATGGTGTTTTATGGTGGGACCTGTATTTCTCTATGAATTTCCTTAGTGACAGCCCATTTGTTTTCAATATATTTCTGGTGACATTATTAGATCGGTCTCCCCTGGTGGCTTATTTTCATATCCCACTTCTGACAATGACTTTTCTTATGTCACTTTGATGGGAGTACAATTGGAAAAAAAAACTAAAATGTGTGTAGTTGTTTCCACATCAAACCTGTCTTCTATTTTATACAGTATTCCACAGGAGTGAATCAATTCCTTGTTTAATTTTGCAAATGACCCTGCTGTCAAAAAAACTAAATTCCCATGTAGCCAAGGAGTTGCTGAAAAGCAACTTCACTTTGATGTTTTGTGTTGTTATAACTAATTCATCTCCTTTTTAAAAAATAGATTTCTGTAGAAGAAAGGTGTCTCACACTACAGTTTAAATTGTAAACAGGTCATAGAAAAAGCTCCTTAGCTCCTGTATGACAGGCAGGGATTCTCACCATGGTTAAATTGCAACAGTAATAATATTGACAACATTAATAAATGCATATATAATTGAAATTGAAAACATATCTAACACAGCATCTTTTCTGGTTATATACCACAATGCATTGCTGATATTTGTTGTTTGCCATTTAGGTTAAATACTGTCATGTTTTTCTCAGCAATCGTCTTTTGATGTGTAAGTATAAATAATGATAATACTATTTGAATACATACAGGTCTTAATATTATTTTGATTAAAAATAGTACGTTAATAAGCAATAAATGATATATAATATAGTGTGAAGGTGAAGATCACACAAAATCAACTACAAATGTGGGAATTTTACATTTTTAGGATTATAAATTGCAAGTAGCACATTAGCAACACTACAGTAATGCTAATATAACAATAGTGTTAAAAACTCCTGACCTAATTCCTTACAAATGCTGATACAAAATGTGAATGATTTCAGAGTTTCGGGTATTGGGTCTCGTGATAGAGATCAGAGATGAACTGAGGCATGTGGGAAAGTGTACAGAACTGGTGAACTCACAATTCTACTTCAAGAGGCTGAGCACAATGGAAGAGTCCTGTACACACAAGTGAGTCCTTGACAACATGGACAATCAAAACCTACTGGTTTGATATTATATTCTCTCTGTGGTGTAGAAAATATTCACTACTAGTATTCTAGGTTACAGATAGGTCATTATGTGACAGCTTACATCTGATTAATAGGATCCATCTCTGGCATACATTCTTATTTTTTGTTTATAATGTATAATCTTGCTAATTTTTTAATGCCAAAATAAAGTGTTTTATAAAAAGCTTCATGTTCTAAGAAATTACTACAACTTTTGAACTTTGAAATATGGCCACTTTGTATTCTAGGACTTAGCAAATACTGCAGAAAAGTGGAGTTAAAATGTGAAAATGTGTAATGGGTATGTCTGATTAGTTGATTAGTGAAGATCCAGTAGTAAAAATAGCTTCTAATATTATTTCTAATATAATATTATTTCCAGATAAACCAACTTTGGAGAGTAGGCAACAGTGATTTCAAAGAAAGTGTGTTCACAGTGTTGTTAAGGTATTGCTTATAGAATTTTTAAATATTTTTACATTACATTTTTACTTTGATCAAGTTAAAATATCCACAAACTTTAGCTTAAAGATACCTTGTTAACCACTGAATTTGCAAGGTGTAAAACTGCTAAATTGTCTTTTAAAATATAAGGATTACAGTAGTACATTTGATACTAAATATTTGAGTAAATAAACGTTGAGTGAAAACTCGCTTGAGAAATGTCTAAGCTCAGGCATAATTTGGTTTTCAGACTTAAGACAAATTAACTGATGATGGAATTCAACTTCGCTGGCACAAACCAGAAAGATCAAAGACAAAAGAGGTGCCTGGGAGACACAAATCTTTTTAGAGCAATTAAAGGTACTCTTATTCTATGTTGTACTTTCAAACTTTGGGTACTCTTTAATTAGGACAGACTTTATTGCTCAATTACTATGATGCAAGCTAAACTTAATACACTGATTAAGCTTTGATCTTAGTAAAGCTTAATGGTTCTTTTTTGAGATTATATTCAAGAAGAGATTAATCATCATTTGTTGATCATTTGTTCATTTGTTGGAGAACTTGACAATCTTTGACAATTATTATTAAATTAGCATTATACAAATGTGCGTTTAATATGTACCTTAATTGTAATATATATAAACACAATTGGTTTGATATGGATGTTCATTTGAAGGATTTGAGGAAACTATCAAGGATCGCAGAACAACCAAAGATACATTTGGGCATCTGCTATTGGTAAAGATGAAAGAGTACCGTAAGTGTGAAGCTTGCATACACACGAGAGAAAAAATCAGTTTAAATGCACTTCATTAAACTGATGGTGTGCTTATCAATCGTGCATAAAAAATACATAGCAGAGGATGGTTTCGATCCATCGACCTCTGGGTTATGGGCCCAGCACGCTTCCGCTGCGCCACTCTGCTGACAGCTGTCATAGTGTGATTCAACACAACTGCTCTATCTTTGCTTTCTAAAAGTGCGCCCGAGATGAAAAGTTTCAACGGCAAACGCAGACGTCACTTTGAGCACTTGGTCTTTTATAGTACGAATCATCACACGCTGCTCTACATGGGCGTGTCTTCAATATCGTTGAGAACCAAACCTTCTGCTTTCCGAGGCAACTGATTCTTTCGTCGTTAATTCCCAAATCTTCAATGAGAATCAGTGAAACTAAAACCAAACACATGTACACACTCGCGTCCTAGCCTGAAAGAAAAATGATGGAAGCATTTGAGGAATAACAAGAATAGTCTGAACAGCTCCAGTCTATCAACTGCTCTACAAAGTGATCGCTACTTCCACACCCAGTTTATAACACTGAAAATGATTCAGGAAGCACAGCAAAGTTCTAAAAGCAGTGGTTGAAAAGCGTCTAGATACATAAAATGACAATTTCTCAAAAGTAAAATCTTCAGCTTTTAAATATTGTCATCCATATATTTTCGTTTTTCTCTTTTTTAGATAACACGCTTTCGAGAAATAGACTGTCTTGTAATGAAGGCTGCATTAGAAAATGTGTATCTACATTAAAATCGGGTTTATGACTTTTGCGTTATTCAGCTTTCTTAGCGCTTGGGTCTCGATTCAGATATTGTAATGAAAGCAACAGGGGAGTAAGTTTTCCTTTTCTAAATCAAAGGTGATCTGCTCACAAGGAAGTATAAAAACTTCAGCGTTTACTTTTTGAAGACCGCAAATTGTCGAAACACTATTGCTTCATAAGCTAATAAGTAAGGTTTCTGAGCACGCATTGTATTACTAATGCTGTTATTAATAAAAAAAAGCTTAAATTCACATAATGGAATTTGGACGGCTCAAAGTAGTCTATTCTTTGTACAACTTTACTTGCCCGCTGAGTAGAGTTTAAAGCAACTGCAGCAGAAGTAGCAGTAATAGCAACAACGTGGTTAGAGTGTCACAATACACTCTGTGAAATTATTGCGGCTTCAGATCGTTTTGTTCTGTTGAAGCTGCCTACAGGGTCTGAATTGCTGACAATGGCTGTGATCTTTTTTCAGGTTTCATGAAATTCTTCACATATTTGAAATATTTAATTCGGGTTCGCCTAATACACGGTGCAAACCGTACCTGCGGCAGAATGCTGTTGCACATGAAGCTGTTTTGTTTATCGGTTGTAAGGATTTAGGAGCGTACTACAAATCGAGCAAGCGAAAAGAAAATTAAACAGGAGTCACTTTTTGGATTGCTAATTCATTGTGCTCTGCTCGTCTAGGTTCAAATCCCATCCTTGTCATGGTTAAGGCCTGAGACGTGTGTGTTTTTCCTAAACAGTGTTTGCATTCGTTTCCTCTTTTACTACTGTACTGGAGCAGTAATATGTCTAACATGGTAACACAGGCTGACAGACGGAACATGTGGCCACAAGCTGCAGTATATTTGGTTTGAGGGCAGCAATAACTTTCCTGTGGAGACAGGTGCGCCGGAATTAATACAGCTCTTTCGAGCGGAAAGAGTAACAAGAATTGACTTAAACTTACCAGTTATGTTCAATAGCTAAAAACACAAAACCAACCTCTTCAGTGGTTGAATCTAAATAACAGAAGCCAATGCTGCCATCAAGGAAAAAAAAATCCTGAGTTATGTAGTTTTGAGACTAAATATCTGACTTTCAGTTTGAAGCGGTACAATGGATTCCAGGTCACATCCTGATTCAGGATATATATGAGTGTTCTAATGGTTAAAACTGTGTTTACATGAGGTACAAGCAGTAACATTTTCATTGCGAGAAGAAAGTCAGTCCGTGCGCATTTCTCAGCGTGCACATTGTCAGGAACACTAAACCCACAGTGCCAGCAAACCTTTCGATAGCCTGTAGGTACTGCCATTGCAAATGTAATAGGTTGTTCATACACACATATGATACAGTTACTATCTCGTAATTAGGAGATAATTTGGTATTTCTTATTTACGATAACTGAGGATTTTTTTTCCTTGGTGGCAACAATACGCTTTTGCTAAACAGTAAATCATAGACTCTGCTTTCAAAATAGCTGCACCAGGCATTCGGATACAGAAAAACACAGGGATTTAAAATTCAGGAATATGAATGGCCAGTTGCTTACAGCTAGGGTTTTTACGTTTTCTTATTTAGCGATTTGTGTATCAATCTTTTAACAATTCATTAAAATGCTAACAATATGTAAAATCAAAAGAATAGCACCGTTAAATGCTGGGGAGACAGGTAGTTTTTTTTTTCAATCAGATGCCAATCTCTAATGCTGTGTGTGAGAGCTTACTGTACGTACCTTTTCTTTTCTCACATTTTCTGACAACTATTCCAAAGGGGCACCCTGTCAGCTCCTAAAACTTTTTAAAAGTCTGCCTGCATGTTTGATTATTGTCGTTTTATTTAGAAAAAGTTCAATATTGATCATAACTAAAGAAAATTAGGATCACGAATAAAAAAGGGCTGAAGATGCGAGTTGCTCTTGAATCAGAGCTGGGCGACACGGGCTTCTGTTCTGATATGATTGTACGAGAAGCAGGAGGAATCTCTTCTCTCCTATGGAGGATGAGCTGAATCAGGAGTGAGACATTTCGTATGCTCGTGCATATGTTATACGCATGACCTACATCGTAAAACTAAATTAAAAACTAACATTAAGTTGTCAAAGACATTCATTTATATACAAACAAGAGACAGACATAGTAATGATTCTACATTAACTTGTCCTGCACTGATCAGACTAATTGAAATGTATGAAAGCCCGTTTCCGCCAGGGAGTTACAAAAAAACGCGCTATGGTATCGCAGAATTCCGACTAAGTAACTCAGAATTGCGACTTAGTAACTCACAACTCCGACTTTATATCTCACATTTGCAACTTCGAAATAGCCCATATTTCATTGTCTGTCCTTTTGTTATTGTAACGGATTCGGGTTCTAGCTAGCAAGACCCCGAATCCGTTACAATAACAAAAGGACAGGCAATGAAATATGGGCTATTTCGAAGTCGGAAATGTGAGAGATAAAGTCAGAATTCTGAGTTTTTAGGTCGCAATTCTATGATTCTAAGTCACAATTGAGAGATACCATAGTGCGTTTTTTTTTACTCCCTGGCGGAAACGGGCTTCCGTAGGTTCTCAGTGCTGCGAAGCAAAAGCAATCTCTGGAAAATCAGACAAATTATTATCAGATCATGTCAAAAGCTGATCAGTATTTCTTTACTGGAAAACAAAGAAATGCTTGTATTACACATTTTAATATGACATGCAATTACACATGAAAAATAGTTAAATTATTTTCATTGCGGTACGTGTTGATAGAACAGCCCCCTCGATAAAAGAAAGTGTGGACGGACTTGTCGCATGTTCCGTACTCTGTCTGACAGCGAGTTTAACACACTGTCCTCGTAAATTAGAAACTAATTGAACAATAAATTAATCTGAGCAAATTTTACACCTGTGGGTGATTTAATTCTGTCGAAATTACGTGGAACTCCTCCGCTGAGCTCAGATACACACGGGAAAGTGTGCAGGCTGCTTCACGGAGTCCCGCCTCAGACTGGAAGCAGGTTCTAATTAGACGCTGAGAACAATCCGGGTCTCTGTATGTAATTGATTGTGTTGATCGAGCGGTAGTGTGACCAGGTGTGGTAGCAGGTCCTGCCAGTATAAAAACCTAGTCACCGCGTTCATACTTTATTCTCTCTTGCTTCAACACAGTTTGGTGGTTTATTTTATTTCTGTAGCAATTTAGCGGGACGTTAATTTGGCGATGCGCTCGTTTCTTTTTGTGCTGTGCCTGTGCGCAGGGGCCGGGCTCCCCGCACTGGTCTCCGCCGGGCCGGCTGGCTGGGACTCTCGGGAATTGGCGCTCCAGGCCGACCTCCCGGCTCCTGAAGACGCAGCACAGTCTGAGGACTTGAGCCTGGCAGATGCGCCCTCCGAAGACCTGTCTGCAAGCGAGAACGACTCGCAGTCCTTGACTTCCGCCGCCTTCCCGTGTCCAGAGACGCGTACTCGCCCTACTTCGACAAGGAGAAGATGAAGCCGGCAGCCGCCCCTTACCCGCCTACATCAAGAGCGTCCTGTTTCCTCCCCAGCGAGGGCGGCAGCCGGCTCGCCCGGCTATCGGGGGTACCCGAGGAGTGGCTGTGTGGTGCGACTCCAGCAGGATGTACGTGAGGGTCAGTCGGCTCCTGTTCGGCTTCAGCTGTCGGCCATCGGAGGTGACCTTGGGCAACTGCAGCGTCAGCCGAACCACACGCCGTTACTTCTACTTCATCTACGGGCTTCACGAGTGCGGTACCGAGCGATCGGTAAGCGGGTCTTCATCTACAGGCAGTGTATCGATGTGAGCTGTAGGGCTAGTGTCGGGGTTGCCTTTCCTGGGAATACCCCTTCCTCTGTGACCCTGCAGGTTGTCCAGGGCCGCCTGGTGTACTCCAACACTCTCCGCTATGCCCCGCCCTCCTCCAGTGCGCCTGTGCATCGCTTCATTCCCTTCTCTGTGCCGGTCAAGTGCTCCTACAACAGGTAGGCAGGGCTCTGCCGCTGCTGAGAAGCTGCTGGGAAAGTGTCCAGAAGCCCCTCATCCCCTCTGTCCTGCAGGTTCCACTACTCCTACAAGGTTGGCTATGTCCCCACGTGGGCCAGGAGAAGGACCTTCTTCAAGGACCTGAAGAACAAGCACAGCTTTGTGCTGCTCACCACCAACTGTAAGCTCCTTGAGTGAGTGGCTCCTCCTGCCTGCAGGGGGCGCTGTGTGCAGGTGTAATGCTGCCTCTCTCTCCAGCCCACTGGGTCCGGCTCTCTCCTAAGGATGAGTACTTCCTGGGTCAGCCCATGTACTTCCAGGCCACTGCCTACTTTGCCACAGCAGAGCAGAGGCTGTACATCCACTCGTGTTACGTAACAGAGAAACCGGACCAGCACTCCCAGCCCCGTTTCCCTGTGATCGACAACTTGGGGTACGGCCCCTTCTGGGAGGGGAGGTGGGCAGGGGCCCTGAGAGCCTGCAGGGGTTCATCCTTGTCCTTGTCCCCAGGTGCATGGTGGACAGCAAGGCAGATGGCTGCCTGTCCAGGTTTGTCCCCTCCAAGCAGAAGGATGTGCTCCGCTTCACGATTGATGCCTTCCTCTTCCAGAAGAAGCTGTCCAGGAAGGTACTGCTCTCAAAGGCTGCTCAGCCTTCCTGCTCTACTGATCCATTGTCTGCTTTTCCATCCATGATCTAGATGTGAACCAGACTGTGGCAGCTGTAGTGCCTAGAGCTGCCAGCTTGCCTTCACTGATGGCAGAAGGTCCTTCTCTGTCCCTCTATTGGCCTTGATCCCTTAATGCTGTGACCTTCCCTCTTGCAGCATGAAGTGACTGAGCTGTACATGCACTTTGTCATGGCTGTGGCTCCTGCTAAAGCAACACCAGGGACCAAGTCCTGCACCTACAACAGGGAGGCGAAGAGGTACTTCTGCAAGGAGCCTGCTGAGGGTGCTCTGGGACATGCCAGGTGGAGGTCTCACCTGTCCTCCTCTCCTCCAGGTGGGAGGAGCTGTATGGTGACCATGAGGCCTGTGCCTGCTGTGAGTCCAGGTGTGCTGGCAGCCGGAATGAAGGTGGGTCTGGTTCTCTATCCCTTGTGGATGCATCTCTGCCCAAGAGACAACCATGCTTGGACAACTGAGGAATGATCCCATGCTGGATAAAGGGACGGTTTAGATGAGTAGACTGTGGGTCTCTGGGTATAGCAGATCCCTCACTCCTTGGTGTTGCTTGTCCACAGGTACCAGGAGCCTGGTGACTAGCAGTCGGGTGGCTGTGGCACCAGTAGAAGCTCCTCTGGATGTGGGAGCTGACTGGACTGAGGATGAGGAGGGAGACCCTCAGAGCACCAGTGAGGATGTGGAGGGAGCAGAGGACTTTGGAGATGTTGGCCAGTGGACAGGTAGGGTCTGGCAGGAGGAGCTCCTGTAGGGGTGGGTGTCCTGCAGTTCAGCTGGATTGTTCTCCTTCTTCCTCCCCAGGTGCTTGAATGAAGGCTCCAGCCTGGCCCTTGTGACTCTCCTGCCTCCACTCGCCTTGTAATGGCAACATCTCAATAAAGCTGTGAAAGACCCTTCTGCCTGCCCTTGTTTCTTTATGGTTTATAGGTTTGAATGGGGTGGAGAGATTCAAGGGAAGTGAGACCCATTAATAAATTGAAGTACTGTATTTGTGGGGGTTCCCCTTTCAAGAATGCTTCCTGTATTGCTGCCAATGAGGACTGAAAATGGCTGGAGTAATAAAGCATTGTACTGGGGGAAGATGGCTGCACTATTCCTTGGGCAGGGCAGTGTGACTTTTTTTACTGGGGGAGAGACAGAGGTGTTCAATATACTGGAAATCCTCCTGTTTCCGAGATGGGTAGTGCTTATGGAGTGTGAGTTGCTACTGTAGTGCCCAGTAAGAGTGAGATCTGGTGTCCTATTCTAGGCTGCACAAACTGACTAAAAGAAACACAAGGAAGGAATTGTCAACAGGGGCTTGGTGTAAAGTAGGCCTTCCTTCCTTAGCAGAGGAACAATACTGGTGTGTGAACATCAGTGAATAATGGTGCAGTTAGAATCTCGGAGGTCTTGTCTTATGGGTGTTGGTTTCACAGCAGTGGTAGTGGACAGTCATGAGAAGTATTAGGATTGAGACTGGAGATCCCAGTACTTGATCCGGAAGACAGGTGTTCACAACTATCTCTACCAGCAACACAGACGGTGTAGATTGAGACTGAACGCTTACTACACAAAGACTCTCCACTGTTTCAGTGTCCCGTGTCATGGATTTCAAGTGAATCCTAGTCTTCCTTTGTGACTACCTATAATTTGCACAAATCATGATGGCCCACTAAGGCTGTCAATTTTTAGCCCTACTGCAGTGCCCTATTAAAGTTTCAAGGATTTAGAATAAACTATTTTATATAATGGTTCTGAAGGTTCATTTCTAATATTGAGGACAATGGGTTATATACCCAGCGTTCTTACCAAAGGATAAGAGACCTTTTGCTATATAAAAAGACTCCTTTCCACCACTAATTTATACAGGTTTGGTTCATTTGGGTTTTATCAGTTAAACATTTAATATTGTATTTGTCAGTTTGTTGATGCCTATATATCACAGTGATCTGCACACACATCTTTGACTGAATATGGGCTGCCAAACCTCTCCACCAAACTTATGTAACACGGTAGATACACAAGAAGTTTCTTTGTAATAACAGGGTTGGTGCCAGTATTCAGATTGGGTCAACTGCAAGGTAAGAACAGTATCACATTAACTGGAGATGATCCAGAGATTAGCATGCAGCTCTGTACGCCAGATTAATACCGATTTGCAACGCGCTCGTCTGCTGACTTAAGTGCCCTGCTCAGTAATCACAATGTTCCCAATTGCAGTGAGCCCAAGGAAACAGCTGCTGCCCTCTAGAGGACACTACAGGACAGGAGACAGGACTAAGTACAATTCCTGCAATAGACTAAGCAGTTTAGTGCCAAACTAATGGAACACTGAATCCTATGGGACAGTTCCGAATGTAGTAACAGCTTAATACTGAAATAATATCATAAACACCTCGTGATCTTAAGAATCTGTCGCTGTTAAAAAGTATTGTAATAATAAGCTAAAACTGTACTGCAGCCACAACACAGTGGACCTGCAGCTCCTGTCCTGATCATACAGAAAGATGTCATCACTATGTAGTGTGCTCTCTGAAGGCACCAGTTCTGTAGGGTTTGGGCATTTACTGGGACAATTATTAATTGTAGCAGTAAATCACAAAATTGATTCTTTTGATGGCTTTAGAATCCAACTATGCGATATAACTCAAACAACGCACACACACAGGTACTAATACACGAGGATACATTTATTAATACATAGAATATGCATATAAACCTAACAGATCTTATCGAGAGGGTTATCAGAATACAAAAGATATATATTCAGTCAGTTACGAAGTGTTACATATATCAAGAGGACATACGTTCAGTATATCATTAATTTAGACCGTTTCATAAAGTGAACTTGGTTACAACTTCTACATTAGATACTCAAAACAAGTACATAACTCTTAGGAATTAAATTGATATCAACTGGTTGGGATAACAATTGAATTCTCGAGCTGTAATGCATTGAAGTTGAATACTCATCCAAACTCTGGGGATTCAGATCTCCTGCGGGCACAAAGAAACAGTTGCAGGCTGTTGCTGTCCAATCCGCGCTCTCTGACTCGGTGCCAGGCTGTGCTGTGCGGCTTGCGACGGTGCGCTGCTGATGCTCACTGACCAGCTAGTTAGTTTTGGCTTTAACTAGCAAAGTTTATGCACAGGAGAAAAGATGACTGTGGGTCCCAGCAAGTCAGGAAGAGGACCGGTTCGTTCCTGATGATGAGCTAGTTCTGAATAGTGATTCAGCTGTCCACAGTTCTGACCTGTTCACGAGGCTTGCTGCTGATGCTAACCTCGGGTGGATCCTCTGGTTACTCTCTGGCAACCTCCGCTCTAGACTCTTAGAACAAAGGAAAGTTCTGGCACTCGGACACACTGGCCGTTCCGTGGTTGTCCGGGCTGAGTCTCAGGATGGTCAGGAGGCGCGCTGCGAGAATGTCCTGCCCTTGGGAGCCTTCTGCTCCTGGGCCGTCCTGCCCTGGAATTCTCCTTTGAGAAGTCCACAGAATCCTACTGGAGCTCTGTGTTGCCTGTTTTTACCTGGAGGAACTTCAGCTCATTCATTGGCTGAAAGTTCCATGGGCATCAGAGTCCCCCGTGGGTTACTCAGGCCTACCAGTCCCTGATTGGTTGATCAAGATGAGATATGAGTCACTTACTCCTGACACTTAGGAATGCAATCCAGATGTCCATCTGGCACTCCCTAGACAGATAGGCGCCAATGGATGACCATTGATCATGATAGCCAGGCTTAGCTAAGTGCATCCCCCTTTGGGAGCTGTCCCTTATCAAAAGAAAACATCTTTAAATCAGCCTGCATGAATAGCTTCTCTGTGGCTGCACCACAGAGATGAAGGGAGAGATGGGGCCTCATTTGGAAAAGCACAGCAACACTTAATTCTGTCTTATTAACCAGCATTGCCGCTACAGTGCTTAACGCAGAGAGTGGCGAGGCTGGGATGTCAGGGCCATACGACAATTCTTTATGCAGAGAGTGGAGGCATTGGTGTCAGGGCCATACGACAGTGCTTTATGCAGAAACTGGCGGGGGTGGGAAGTCAGGGCCTGATGAGACTGCTTTATGCAGAGGGTGGAGGGGTGGGTGTCAGGGCCATACAACACTTCTTTACGTAGACAGTGGCGGGGGTGGGATGTCAGAGCCTGAGAACACTGCTTAATGCAGAGGGTGGAGGGGTGGGTGTCAGGGCCATACGACACTTCCTTACGCAGAGAGTGGCAGGGGTGGGATGTCAGGGCCTGACGGTACTGCTTTACGCAGATAGTGGCGGGGGTGGGATATCAGGGCTTAACAACATTGCTTTATGCAGAGAGTGGAAAGTTGGGTGTCAGGGCCATACGACAGGGGTTAACGCAGAGAGTGGCGAGGGTAGGATATCAGGGCCATACGATAATTCTTTACGCAGAGAGTGGAGGGATTGGTGTCAGGCCCATACGACAGTGCTTAACGCAGTGAGTGGCGAGGCTGGGATGTCAGGGCCATATGACACTGCTTTACACGGAGAGTGGAGGGGTGGGTGTCAGGGCCATACGACACTTCTTTAAGTAGAGTGTGGCTGGGGTGGGATGTCAGGGCTTGACGACACTGCTTTATGCAGAGAGTGGAGGGGTGGGTGTCAGGGCTATACGACAGTGCTATACGCAGAGAGTGGTGGGGGTGTGATGTTAGGGCCATACGACAGTGCTTTATACAGAGAGTGGCGGGGGGATGTCAGGGCCTGAAGATACTGCTTTACGCAGATAGTGGTGGGGGTGTGATGTCAGGGCCATACGACACTTCTTTAAGCAGGGAGTGGCAGGGGTGGGATGTCAGGGCCTGACGATACTGCTTTACGCAGATAGTGGCGGGGGTGGGATGTCAGGGCCAGACGACAGTGCTTTACGCAGAGAGTGGAGGGGGTGGAATGTCAGGGCTTGACGTCACTGCTTTAAGCACAGAGTGGATGGGTGAGTGTCAGGGCCATAAGACACTTCTTTGCGCAGAGAGTGGCAGGAGTTGGATGTCAGGGCCTAAAGATACTACTTTACGCAGTTAGTGGTGGAGGTGGGATGTCAGGGCCATACGACACTTCTTTACATAGAGAGTGGAGGGGGTAGGATGTCAGGGCTTGACGTCACTGCTTTATGCAAAGAATGGAGGGGTGGGTGTCAGGGCTATATGACTGTGCTTTCCGCAGAGAGTGGTGAGGGTGTGATGTCAGGGCCATACAACAGTGCTTTACACAGAGAGTGGCGGGGGTGGGATGTCAGGGCCTGACAACACTGCTTGACGCAGAGAGTGTAGGGGTGGGTGTCAGGGCCATACGACACTTCTTTACGCAGACAGTGGCGGGAGTGGGATGTCAGGGCTTGACGTCACTGCTTTATGCAAAGAATGGAGGGGTGGGTGTCAGGGCTATACGACTGTGCTTTCCGCAGAGAGTGGTGAGGGTGTGATGTCAGGGCCATACAACAGTGCTTTACACAGAGAGTGGCGGGGGTGGGATGTCAGGGCCTGACAACACTGCTTGACGCAGAGAGTGTAGGGGTGGGTGTCAGGGCCATACTACACTTCTTTACGTAGAGAGTGGCGGGGGTGGGATTTCAGGGCTTGACGACACTGCTTTATGCAGAGAGTGGAGGGGTGGGTGTCAGGGCTATACGACAGTGCTTTACGCAGAGAGTAGTGGGGGTGTGATGTCAGGGCCATACGACACTGATTTACACAGAGAGTGGCGGGGTTGGGATGTCAGGGCCATACGACACTGCTTGACACAGAGAGTGGCGGGGGTGGGATGTCAGGGCCTGACGATACTGCTTTACGTAGAGAGTGGCGGGGGTGGGATGTCAGGGCTTGACGACACTACTTTATGCAGAGAGTGGAGGGGTGGGTGTCAGGGCCATACGACACTTCTTTACGTAGAGAGTGGCGGGGGTGGGATGTCAGGGCCTGAAGATACTGCTTTTCGCAGAGAGCGGTGGAGGTGGGATGTCATGGTTATACGACAGTGCTTTCCACTGAGAGTGGTGGGGGTGGGATGTCATGGCCGTAAGACACTGCTTTATGCAGAGACTTGAGGGATTGATGTCAGGGCCATACGACAGTGCTCCACTCAGGCCTCTGCTTGAATTTCTACTCCTCCTCTCTCTCCCTACCTCTACCTCTCCCTCTCCCTACCTCTCTCCCTACCTCTCCCTTTTCCCCTCCCTACCTCTCTCCCTACCTCTACCTCTCCCTCTCTGTGGGGCCAGCAAGGGGCGCTCACCTTGCGGTCTGTGAGGGTCCTATTGCCCCAGTATAGTGACGGGGGACACGATCTGGCCCACCAGCGACAAGCAGGTTACCAGATCTAGACAAAGGGGGCAACTCTTAGTCGTATGAGCTTAGTCACACATCGCAGCGATTAAAAAAACAAAACAAACATATTATGTCCGTTACTAACGACTTTTTTTTCCTACATTGAAAGTCTCTTTCCTGGGTGATTTTCTACCGCGCCTGGGGCTCTTCATTTCTCCTGGGTGTCTCATCGCGGGCGGATTTGAAACAGACCACAGAACCTGCCGCTGCAGTGCTCTCGGTTAGAGGCTCTCATCCTGCATCACCAATCTTACACAGGAGGGACGGAGCTGGATTTCTGTCTGGAAAATAAACTCCAGAGTGAGAGAGAGCAGAGAGGGGTAGGGAGAGGTAGAGCGGTAGAGAGGTAGAGAGAGGGAGAGAGGTGGAGGGCGAGGGAGAGGGAGAGAGGTGGAGAGAGAGGGGGTTAGGGAGAGAGGGAGAAGTAGAGAGAGGGAGAGGTAGAGGTAGGGAGAGAGGTAGGGAGGGGAAAAGGGAGAGGTAGAGAGAGAGAGAGGTAGAGGTAGGGAGAGAGAGGGAGGAGGAGTACAAATTCAAGAAGGGGAAAATCCACAACACAACACAGGCGTCGGCATGCATGGGCTACAAAAGGAACAAGTAAAATGTTTCTTCTGGGCTGAAAAGAGAAGGAAGGAAAACACACCGTTGCGGCGCTACGACACGAAGACGCCGAACCAGTTGAGCACAGCAAACCCAACCTGCTCTCACAAGTTGCTTGCGCTTCAGGCGAAATAAAAGCTGCTGAGCTAAATCAGGAAAGCGGTAACTATTAGGACTGCTCACTGTTCCTCAGGCTGGGACAGGAGAGCACAAACTGTATTATTATTATTGAGAGACAGGCTCACTGTCTGTTCCTCAGGCTGGGACAGAGGATCACACACTGTATTATTATTATTTAGAGACAGGCTCACTGTCTGTTCCTCAGAGTTGGACAGGAGATCCCACACTGAATTATTATTATAGAGAGACAGGCTCACTGTATGTTCCGCAGGCTGGGTCAGGAACTCACACAGTATTATTATTATTATTATTGAGAGACAGTCTCACTGTCTGTTCCTCAGGCTGGGACAGGAGATCACACACTGTATTATTATTATTATTGAGAGACAGGCATACTGTCTGTTCCCCAGGCTGGGACAGGAGATAACACTGTATTATTATTGAGAGACAAACTCACTGTCTGTTCCTCAGGCTGGGACAGTAGATCACACTGTATTATTATTATTGAGAGTCTGGCTCACTGTTCCCCAGGCTGGGACAGGAGATCCCACACTGTATTATTATTATTTAGAGACAGACTCACTGTCTTTTCCTCAGGCTGGGACAGGAGATCCCACACTGAATTATTATTATAGAGAGACATGCTCACTGTATGTTCCGCAGGCTGGGTCAGGAACTCACACAGTATTATTATTATTATTGAGAGACAGTCTCACTGTCTGTTCCTCAGGCTGGGACAGGAGATCCCACACTGAATTATTATTATTGAGAGACAGGCTTACTCTCTGTTCCTCAGGCTGAGACAGGACATCCCACACTGGATTATTATTATTGAGAGACAGGATCACTGTCTGTTCCGCAGGCTAAGACAGGAGATCACATACTGTATTATTATTATTGAGAGAGGCTTACTGTCTGTTCCCTGGAGGCTGGGACAGGAGATCACACGCTGTAATATTATTATTGAGAGACAAGCTCACTGTCTGTTCCTTAGGCTGGAACAGGAGATCACACACTGTACTTTTATTATTGAGAGACAGGCTCACTGTTCCTCAGGCTGGGTCAGGAGATCAGACTGTATTATTAATATTGAGAGACAACCTCACTGTTCCTCAGGCTGGGACAGGAGATGACACACTGTATTATTATTATTATTATTGAGAGACAGGCTCACTGTTCCTCAGGCTGGGACAGGAAATCACACAGTGTATTATTATTATTGAGAGACAGGCTCACAGTCTGTTCCTCAGGCTAAGACAGGAAATCACACACTGTACTTTTATTATTGAGAGACAGGCTCACTGTTCCTCAGGCTGGGACAGGGGATCACACTGTATTATTATTATTGACAGATAAACTCGCTGTTCCTCAGGCTGAGACAGTAGATCGCACTGTATTATTATTATTGAGAGTCTGGTTCACTGTTCCCCAAGCTGGGACAGGAGGTCACACACTGTATTATTATTATTGAGAGACAGGTTCGCTGTCTGTTCCTCAGGCTAGTACAGGAGATCAACCACTGTATTATTATTATTGAGATACAGGCTCACTGTGTGTTCCTCAGGCTGAGACAGTAGATCACACTGTATTATAATTATTGAGAGGCTGACTCACTGTTTCCCAGGCTGGGACAGGAGATCACACACTGGATTATTATTATTGAGAGACAGGCTCACTGTCTGTTCCTCTGGCTCGGGCAGGGAATCACATACTGTATTATTAGTAATATTGAGAGACAGACTCGCTGTCTGCTCCTCAGGCTGGGACAGGAGATCACACACTGTTGTAGTGTGCTCTCACGAGGCACCAGTTCTGTAGGGCTTTGGGCATTTACTGGGACAATTATTTTTGTGGCATAATTATTTTTGACGCTGTGAAAGAAAACAGAGAAGTGAAAGGCAGTCATTTCTCTAAGGAGGTGAAAGAAAAGCTACTCCCCGTCGGGAAATCGAACCCCGGTCTCCCGTGTGACAGGCGGGGATACTTGCCACTATACTAACGAGGAAGACATCGCTCTCTCCAACCCCCGGCATCGTGTCCCGACCCAGCATGCTGGAAGCCGACGCGTGCTGTGATCCCTTTATGGAGCAGAAATGACAACCGAGGAGCCGAGAGATCATGTCAGCATTTCGGATCTGAACGGAAAACACAAACGACCAACTCGGAATGACTTGCCTTTGACGCTTTTCAAAGCGTTCTTTGTGCACGACGACTGCGCCGCCTAGCAGATACAAAGGGGTTGTACAACTTTGAACTAGCAAATGGAAGAGGGCTAAGCCCCCTCTCTTTTAGCCCAGGTTCGATCTGTCTCCCAGAATCACCAGGGCGCACACACACACACACACACCCCCGTGCCGTTGAAGTGCTCTGCTTCATTTCTAAGGGCAACTCAACATTCACTCCTACCCCGAGTGCAGAAAAGACAGCATCCACAGCAACAACAGCTCAGGTCTCTGCACAGGAGCTAAGCTGCCCTCATCTCCTCTGCTCTGCGGCTCCTGCGGAGTGGAGTCCTGCCTGGAGCCGTGTTTGCAGGCGGCGGCTCCCCGCGCCCTGTCTGGGCGTCGTGTCCAAGAGCTCCTGGGAGGAAGAGAGAGCCCTCCCACTCGGGGGCTTTTCCACGGTCTGTGTGAGGAGGGGCGGGTGTGTCCAGTAGCTTATCGAGCGGAAGCCTGGGGCGGCGGAGAGCTGTGATCGTGCAGACCTTGAGGTGTCACCTCTTTGTCTGCTTTCCCGCCCCCCCTCCGCCCAAGCTCTGCTCCAAAGTAGCCCGGCAACCCCTCACACCTGCACGTGTCACAACCTAAGGTGCGGTCATGAGACACCCATGGGGTGTCGTTCTGTTCTTGCTAATTGTTTCCTGCCCGTCGCAGGCAGGAGTCCATGCGAGGAAGATGCGCTGGACAGAGCTCAGAGGGCGCAGCTGGGTGGCTTTCCTTCTGAGTGACGTTCCTGCAACACTCTCCCGCTACTCTTGGTGCGCTCATGCCACAACACAGGAAGGCTGGAGCAGGTGGCTGTGGGCTTTGCGCACTGCCGAAATAGCTCAGTTGGGAGAGCGTTAGACTGAAGATCTAAAGGTCCCTGGTTCGATCCCGGGTTTCGGCATTTCGTTTCATCGCGACCTTTGTTCCTCTCTCCAGCGCCACCTGCCTAAAGTGACGCGTCCCTTTCTCAGCCCGAAACGCAAGCGAGACACCAGCAGCAGTCCCTACAGGTTTCCGTAGTGTAGCGGCTATCACGTTCGCCTAACACGCGAAAGGTCCCCGGTTCGAGACCGGGCGGAAACAGCCTCGTTTTGCACGCTCCTGTACTTCACAGAGGTCTTGAGCGACCGGTCATTTGTTCCCAATGTATTTCCGGTGCCTTCGTGCACTCTTGTACCAAACGCACGTTCCTTCTGTACGCGGAGCCGATCATTTGCAATTGGGCTGTGCCGACAGACCAGGTCGAGCTCTGTCGGCTCAAAAGCAGCGCAGGACCTGCAAGAACAACAGAAAGATTAGCATCCAGCGGGGGCCTCTTAGTGAGCCCAAGAGCTCATCAAGAATCGGCTCCAGCAACAGGGCTGGGCGCATTGTTCCATTCTCCGCCCACTCTCGGTGTAAACAAGTCCCTCCTGGTCTCTGCTTGAAATGCACTTTCCTGCGTTTGCTTTGGTGTAACTGGCTTCCCCTGCATGGGCGAATGTGAAGAAGATCCTTAGTAAGTCATTGAAGAAAACCGAGAAGAGGTCGGAGTGGCCTCTGTCGTTCATCAACGATCCAGTCAGGCAGTACTCCTCTGTAAAGCGCCGTTCGTTCACGTCGATTGGCTTTTTTTTGCCTTCATTCGTGCGAGTAGTAAAAGCAGACGCCCCTATTCTGCCGTGACCCGGATTCGAACCGGGGTTGTTGCGGCCACAACGCAAAGTACTGACCACTATACGATCACAGCGAGTTACCGAGACACACGCGGCAGGGCGGAAAGGGCTGTGCTCTCTTCGTGTGACATAATTCGGAAAAGTCCTGACGTTGCATTTCAACTGAGCCCCAGTATACATCGACCCTTCGACACTCTGAGTGACAACTCTCTTGCGTGTTTTCTCATATTTATGTAGTTTGCTTGCATGATGCTGGGAACAGCATGGTTGTTCGCTGCCATATAGTCTAGCGGTTAGGGTTCCTGGTTTTCACCCAGGCGGTTCGACTCGGTTTTGCCTCCTGCTTTCCAAAAGATCAGCACCGTGTACGAAAGAGCCGCATTAAAACTACTCGAACGTGCAAAACGTGCGAGAAGAGGGGGCGCTTGTTTCCAACCGAAACTTCTCGCGTGTGAGACGAGCTGATCATCGCTGTGGGAGGGTTACTCTGGTAGACAGGGCTGACCTTCGGCAATAGGATTTATAGTCTCCAAGATGATATTTGCACTTTCTGGAGAGGCGATTTTCTCCACTTCAGTAGCCCGATTTCGTCGATTGCGTGGAGAGGGCTGTAGAATGTGGCGCCGCCTTTCCTGCTCCGTCCATGACAGGCGTGCAGGTCTCTGGATAGAGAGCACGGTCCATCAGCGCACTCCAATAAAGGCACTGGAAGCAGCTAAATCGCATTGGCGAAGCTCAGCGCTGGGCAGCTGGGCACGTCTCACCACCGTTTCCGTAGTGTAGTGGTTATCACGTTCGCCTCACACGCGAAAGGTCCCCGGTTCGAAACCGGGCGGAAACAGACATCTTTTGTCGCCAGGCACAAAAGGGGATTGGGGATTCGCCTAGCGCTGTGATCGAACAGACCCACTGGACCCACCTCTTAGTGTGGCGGGATCTGCACAGTGCATGTCACAGCGCATCCTGCTTTCACTTCAAGGCGCGTCCTGATGCACCCCAGTCTCCCGCGTGACAGGTGGGGACAGGTGACAGGTCCTATACTAACGAGGAAGACATCGCTCTCTCCGACCCCCGGCATCGTGTCCCGACCCACCGTGCTGGAAGCCGACGCGTGCTGTGATTCCTTTACGGAGCAGAAATGACAACCGAGGAGCCGAGAGATCATTTCAGCATTTCGCGTCTGAACGGAAAACACAAACGACCAACTCGGAATGACTTGCCTTTGACGCTTCTCAAAGCGTTCTTTGTGCATCGAACAGACCCACTCACCTCTTAGTGTGGCGGGATCTGCACAGTGCATGTCGCAGCGCTTCCTGCTTTCACTTCAATGTGCTTCCTGATGTCGAGTCGACTGCCGTGCGGAGGCTCTGAAAGCGAGAGCAATGAAAAGGTGCACGACGCTGTGAAAGAAAACAGAGAAGTGAAAGGCAGTCATTTCTCTAAGGAGGTGAAAGAAAAGCTACTCCCCGTCGGGGAATCGAACCCCGGTCTCCCGCGTGACAGGCGGGGATACTTGCCACTATACTAACGAGGAAGACATCGCTCTCTCCAACCCCCGGCATCGTGTCCCGACCCAGCATGCTGGAAGCCGACGCGTGCTGTGATCCCTTTACGGAGCAGAAATGACAACCGAGGAGCCGAGAGATCATGTCAGCATTTCGCGTCTGAACGGAAAACACAAACGACCAACTCGGAATGACTTGCCTTTGACGCTTTTCAAAGTGTTCTTTGTGCACGACGACTGCGCCGCCTAGCAGATACAAAGGGGTTGTACAACTTTGAACTAGCAAATGGAAGAGGGCTAAGCCCCCTCTCTTTTAGCCCAGGTTCGATCTGTCTCCCAGAATCACCAGGGCGCACACACACACACCCGTGCCGTTGAAGTGCTCTGCTTCATTTCTAAGGGCAACTCAACATTCACTCCTACCCCGAGTGCAGAAAAGACAGCATCCACAGCAACAACAGCTCAGGTCTCTGCACAGGAGCTAAGCTGCCCTCATCTCCTCTGCTCTGCGGCTCCTGCGGAGTGGAGTCCTGCCTGGAGCCGTGTTTGCAGGCGGCGGCTCCCCGCGCCCTGTCTGGGCGTCGTGTCCAAGAGCTCCTGGGAGGAAGAGAGAGCCCTCCCACTCGGGGGCTTTTCCACGGTCTGTGTGAGGAGGGGCGGGTGTGTCCAGCAGCTTATCGAGCGGAAGCCTGGGGCGGCGGAGAGCTGTGATCGTGCAGACCTTGAGGTGTCACCTCTTTGTCTGCTTTCCCGCCCCCCCTCCGCCCAAGCTCTGCTCCAAAGTAGCCCGGCAACCCCTCACACCTGCACGTGTCACAACCTAAGGTGCGGTCATGAGACACCCATGGGGTGTCGTTCTGTTCTTGCTAATTGTTTCCTGCCCGTCGCAGGCAGGAGTCCATGCGAGGAAGATGCGCTGGACAGAGCTCAGAGGGCGCAGCTGGGTGGCTTTCCTTCTGAGTGACGTTCCTGCAACACTCTCCCGCTACTCTTGGTGCGCTCATGCCACAACACAGGAAGGCTGGAGCAGGTGGCTGTGGGCTTTGCGCACTGCCGAAATAGCTCAGTTGGGAGAGCGTTAGACTGAAGATCTAAAGGTCCCTGGTTCGATCCCGGGTTTCGGCATTTCGTTTCATCGCGACCTTTGTTCCTCTCTCCAGCGCCACCTGCCTAAAGTGACGCGTCCCTTTCTCAGCCCGAAACGCAAGCGAGACACCAGCAGCAGTCCCTACAGGTTTCCGTAGTGTAGCGGCTATCACGTTCGCCTAACACACGAAAGGTCCCCGGTTCGAGACCGGGCGGAAACAGCCTCGTTTTGCACGCTCCTGTACTTCACAGAGGTCTTGAGCGACCGGTCATTTGTTCCCAATGTATTTCCGGTGCCTTCGTGCACTCTTGTACCAAACGCACGTTCCTTCTGTACGCGGAGCCGATCATTTGCAATTGGGCTGTGCCGACAGACCAGGTCGAGCTCTGTCGGCTCAAAAGCAGCGCAGGACCTGCAAGAACAACAGAAAGATTAGCATCCAGCGGGGGCCTCTTAGTGAGCCCAAGAGCTCATCAAGAATCGGCTCCAGCAACAGGGCTGGGCGCATTGTTCCATTCTCCGCCCACTCTCGGTGTAAACAAGTCCCTCCTGGTCTCTGCTTGAAATGCACTTTCCTGCGTTTGCTTTGGTGTAACTGGCTTCCCCTGCATGGGCGAATGTGAAGAAGATCCTTAGTAAGTCATTGAAGAAAACCGAGAAGAGGTCGGAGTGGCCTCTGTCGTTCATCAACGATCCAGTCAGGCAGTACTCCTCTGTAAAGCGCCGTTCGTTCACGTCGATTGGCTTTTTTTTGCCTTCATTCGTGCGAGTAGTAAAAGCAGACGCCCCTATTCTGCCGTGAACCGGATTCGAACCGGGGTTGTTGCGGCCACAACGCAAAGTACTGACCACTATACGATCACAGCGAGTTACCGAGACACACGCGGCAGGGCGGAAAGGGCTGTGCTCTCTTCGTGTGACATAATTCGGAAAAGTCCTGACGTTGCATTTCAACTGAGCCCCAGTATACATCGACCCTTCGACACTCTGAGTGACAACTCTCTTGCGTGTTTTCTCATATTTATGTAGTTTGCTTGCATGATGCCGGGAACAGCATGGTTGTTCGCTGCCATATAGTCTAGCGGTTAGGGTTCCTGGTTTTCACCCAGGCGGTTCGACTCGGTTTTGCCTCCTGCTTTCCAAAAGATCAGCACCGTGTACGAAAGAGCCGCATTAAAACTACTCGAACGTGCAAAACGTGCGAGAAGAGGGGGCGCTTGTTTCCAACCGAAACTTCTCGCGTGTGAGACGAGCTGATCATCGCTGTGGGAGGGTTACTCTGGTAGACAGGGCTGACCTTCGGCAATAGGATTTATAGTCTCCAAGATGATATTTGCACTTTCTGGAGAGGCGATTTTCTCCACTTCAGTAGCCCGATTTCGTCGATTGCGTGGAGAGGGCTGTAGAATGTGGCGCCGCCTTTCCTGCTCCGTCCATGACAGGCGTGCTGGTCTCTGGAGAGAGAGCACGGTCCATCAGCGCACTCCAATAAAGGCACTGGAAGCAGCTAAATCGCATTGGCGAAGCTCAGCGCTGGGCCGCTGGGCACGTCTTACCACCGTTTCCGTAGTGTAGTGGTTATCACGTTCGCCTCACACGCGAAAGGTCTCCGGTTCGAAACCGGGCGGAAACCGACATCTTTTGTCGCCAGGCACAAAAGGGGATTGGGGATTCGCCTAGCGCTGTGATCGAACAGACCCACTGGACCCACCTCTTAGTGTGGCGGGATCTGCACAGTGCATGTCACAGCGCATCCTGCTTTCACTTCAAGGCGCGTCCTGATGCACCCCAGTCTCCCGCGTGACAGGTGGGGACAGGTGACAGGTCCTATACTAACGAGGAAGACATCGCTCTCTCCGACCCCCGGCATCGTGTCCCGACCCACCGTGCTGGAAGCCGACGCGTGCTGTGATTCCTTTACGGAGCAGAAATGACAACCGAGGAGCCGAGAGATCATTTCAGCATTTCGCGTCTGAACGGAAAACACAAACGACCAACTCGGAATGACTTGCCTTTGACGCTTCTCAAAGCGTTCTTTGTGCATCGAACAGACCCACTCACCTCTTAGTGTGGCGGGATCTGCACAGTGCATGTCGCAGCGCTTCCTGCTTTCACTTCAATGTGCTTCCTGATGTCGAGTCGACTGCCGTGCGGAGGCTCTGAAAGCGAGAGCAATGAAAAGGTGCACGACGCTGTGAAAGAAAACAGAGAAGTGAAAGGCAGTCATTTCTCTAAGGAGGTGAAAGAAAAGCTACTCCCCGTCGGGGAATCGAACCCCGGTCTCCCGCGTGACAGGCGGGGATACTTGCCACTATACTAACGAGGAAGACATCGCTCTCTCCAACCCCCGGCATCGTGTCCCGACCCAGCATGCTGGAAGCCGACGCGTGCTGTGATCCCTTTACGGAGCAGAAATGACAACCGAGGAGCCGAGAGATCATGTCAGCATTTCGCGTCTGAACGGAAAACACAAACGACCAACTCGGAATGACTTGCCTTTGACGCTTTTCAAAGTGTTCTTTGTCCACGACGACTGCGCCGCCTAGCAGATACAAAGGGGTTGTACAACTTTGAACTAGCAAATGGAAGAGGGCTAAGCCCCCTCTCTTTTAGCCCAGGTTCGATCTGTCTCCCAGAATCACCAGGGCGCACACACACACACCCGTGCCGTTGAAGTGCTCTGCTTCATTTCTAAGGGCAACTCAACATTCACTCCTACCCCGAGTGCAGAAAAGACAGCATCCACAGCAACAACAGCTCAGGTCTCTGCACAGGAGCTAAGCTGCCCTCATCTCCTCTGCTCTGCGGCTCCTGCGGAGTGGAGTCCTGCCTGGAGCCGTGTTTGCAGGCGGCGGCTCCCCGCGCCCTGTCTGGGCGTCGTGTCCAAGAGCTCCTGGGAGGAAGAGAGAGCCCTCCCACTCGGGGGCTTTTCCACGGTCTGTGTGAGGAGGGGCGGGTGTGTCCAGTAGCTTATCGAGCGGAAGCCTGGGGCGGCGGAGAGCTGTGATCGTGCAGACCTTGAGGTGTCACCTCTTTGTCTGCTTTCCCGCCCCCCCTCCGCCCAAGCTCTGCTCCAAAGTAGCCCGGCAACCCCTCACACCTGCACGTGTCACAACCTAAGGTGCGGTCATGAGACACCCATGGGGTGTCGTTCTGTTCTTGCTAATTGTTTCCTGCCCGTCGCAGGCAGGAGTCCATGCGAGGAAGATGCGCTGGACAGAGCTCAGAGGGCGCAGCTGGGTGGCTTTCCTTCTGAGTGACGTTCCTGCAACACTCTCCCGCTACTCTTGGTGCGCTCATGCCACAACACAGGAAGGCTGGAGCAGGTGGCTGTGGGCTTTGCGCACTGCCGAAATAGCTCAGTTGGGAGAGCGTTAGACTGAAGATCTAAAGGTCCCTGGTTCGATCCCGGGTTTCGGCATTTCGTTTCATCGCGACCTTTGTTCCTCTCTCCAGCGCCACCTGCCTAAAGTGACGCGTCCCTTTCTCAGCCCGAAACGCAAGCGAGACACCAGCAGCAGTCCCTACAGGTTTCCGTAGTGTAGCGGCTATCACGTTCGCCTAACACGCGAAAGGTCCCCGGTTCGAGACCGGGCGGAAACAGCCTCGTTTTGCACGCTCCTGTACTTCACAGAGGTCTTGAGCGACCGGTCATTTGTTCCCAATGTATTTCCGGTGCCTTCGTGCACTCTTGTACCAAACGCACGTTCCTTCTGTACGCGGAGCCGATCATTTGCAATTGGGCTGTGCCGACAGACCAGGTCGAGCTCTGTCGGCTCAAAAGCAGCGCAGGACCTGCAAGAACAACAGAAAGATTAGCATCCAGCGGGGGCCTCTTAGTGAGCCCAAGAGCTCATCAAGAATCGGCTCCAGCAACAGGGCTGGGCGCATTGTTCCATTCTCCGCCCACTCTCGGTGTAAACAAGTCCCTCCTGGTCTCTGCTTGAAATGCACTTTCCTGCGTTTGCTTTGGTGTAACTGGCTTCCCCTGCATGGGCGAATGTGAAGAAGATCCTTAGTAAGTCATTGAAGAAAACCGAGAAGAGGTCGGAGTGGCCTCTGTCGTTCATCAACGATCCAGTCAGGCAGTACTCCTCTGTAAAGCGCCGTTCGTTCACGTCGATTGGCTTTTTTTTGCCTTCATTCGTGCGAGTAGTAAAAGCAGACGCCCCTATTCTGCCGTGACCCGGATTCGAACCGGGGTTGTTGCGGCCACAACGCAAAGTACTGACCACTATACGATCACAGCGAGTTACCGAGACACACGCGGCAGGGCGGAAAGGGCTGTGCTCTCTTCGTGTGACATAATTCGGAAAAGTCCTGACGTTGCATTTCAACTGAGCCCCAGTATACATCGACCCTTCGACACTCTGAGTGACAACTCTCTTGCGTGTTTTCTCATATTTATGTAGTTTGCTTGCATGATGCTGGGAACAGCATGGTTGTTCGCTGCCATATAGTCTAGCGGTTAGGGTTCCTGGTTTTCACCCAGGCGGTTCGACTCGGTTTTGCCTCCTGCTTTCCAAAAGATCAGCACCGTGTACGAAAGAGCCGCATTAAAACTACTCGAACGTGCAAAACGTGCGAGAAGAGGGGGCGCTTGTTTCCAACCGAAACTTCTCGCGTGTGAGACGAGCTGATCATCGCTGTGGGAGGGTTACTCTGGTAGACAGGGCTGACCTTCGGCAATAGGATTTATAGTCTCCAAGATGATATTTGCACTTTCTGGAGAGGCGATTTTCTCCACTTCAGTAGCCCGATTTCGTCGATTGCGTGGAGAGGGCTGTAGAATGTGGCGCCGCCTTTCCTGCTCCGTCCATGACAGGCGTGCAGGTCTCTGGATAGAGAGCACGGTCCATCAGCGCACTCCAATAAAGGCACTGGAAGCAGCTAAATCGCATTTGCGAAGCTCAGCGCTGGGCAGCTGGGCACGTCTCACCACCGTTTCCGTAGTGTAGTGGTTATCACGTTCGCCTCACACGCGAAAGGTCCCCGGTTCGAAACCGGGCGGAAACAGACATCTTTTGTCGCCAGGCACAAAAGGGGATTGGGGATTCGCCTAGCGCTGTGATCGAACAGACCCACTGGACCCACCTCTTAGTGTGGCGGGATCTGCACAGTGCATGTCACAGCGCATCCTGCTTTCACTTCAAGGCGCGTCCTGATGCACCCCAGTCTCCCGCGTGACAGGTGGGGACAGGTGACAGGTCCTATACTAACGAGGAAGACATCGCTCTCTCCGACCCCCGGCATCGTGTCCCGACCCACCGTGCTGGAAGCCGACGCGTGCTGTGATTCCTTTACGGAGCAGAAATGACAACCGAGGAGCCGAGAGATCATTTCAGCATTTCGCGTCTGAACGGAAAACACAAACGACCAACTCGGAATGACTTGCCTTTGACGCTTCTCAAAGCGTTCTTTGTGCATCGAACAGACCCACTCACCTCTTAGTGTGGCGGGATCTGCACAGTGCATGTCGCAGCGCTTCCTGCTTTCACTTCAATGTGCTTCCTGATGTCGAGTCGACTGCCGTGCGGAGGCTCTGAAAGCGAGAGCAATGAAAAGGTGCACGACGCTGTGAAAGAAAACAGAGAAGTGAAAGGCAGTCATTTCTCTAAGGAGGTGAAAGAAAAGCTACTCCCCGTCGGGGAATCGAACCCCGGTCTCCCGCGTGACAGGCGGGGATACTTGCCACTATACTAACGAGGAAGACATCGCTCTCTCCAACCCCCGGCATCGTGTCCCGACCCAGCATGCTGGAAGCCGACGCGTGCTGTGATCCCTTTACGGAGCAGAAATGACAACCGAGGAGCCGAGAGATCATGTCAGCATTTCGCGTCTGAACGGAAAACACAAACGACCAACTCGGAATGACTTGCCTTTGACGCTTTTCAAAGTGTTCTTTGTGCACGACGACTGCGCCGCCTAGCAGATACAAAGGGGTTGTACAACTTTGAACTAGCAAATGGAAGAGGGCTAAGCCCCCTCTCTTTTAGCCCAGGTTCGATCTGTCTCCCAGAATCACCAGGGCGCACACACACACACCCGTGCCGTTGAAGTGCTCTGCTTCATTTCTAAGGGCAACTCAACATTCACTCCTACCCCGAGTGCAGAAAAGACAGCATCCACAGCAACAACAGCTCAGGTCTCTGCACAGGAGCTAAGCTGCCCTCATCTCCTCTGCTCTGCGGCTCCTGCGGAGTGGAGTCCTGCCTGGAGCCGTGTTTGCAGGCGGCGGCTCCCCGCGCCCTGTCTGGGCGTCGTGTCCAAGAGCTCCTGGGAGGAAGAGAGAGCCCTCCCACTCGGGGGCTTTTCCACGGTCTGTGTGAGGAGGGGCGGGTGTGTCCAGCAGCTTATCGAGCGGAAGCCTGGGGCGGCGGAGAGCTGTGATCGTGCAGACCTTGAGGTGTCACCTCTTTGTCTGCTTTCCCGCCCCCCCTCCGCCCAAGCTCTGCTCCAAAGTAGCCCGGCAACCCCTCACACCTGCACGTGTCACAACCTAAGGTGCGGTCATGAGACACCCATGGGGTGTCGTTCTGTTCTTGCTAATTGTTTCCTGCCCGTCGCAGGCAGGAGTCCATGCGAGGAAGATGCGCTGGACAGAGCTCAGAGGGCGCAGCTGGGTGGCTTTCCTTCTGAGTGACGTTCCTGCAACACTCTCCCGCTACTCTTGGTGCGCTCATGCCACAACACAGGAAGGCTGGAGCAGGTGGCTGTGGGCTTTGCGCACTGCCGAAATAGCTCAGTTGGGAGAGCGTTAGACTGAAGATCTAAAGGTCCCTGGTTCGATCCCGGGTTTCGGCATTTCGTTTCATCGCGACCTTTGTTCCTCTCTCCAGCGCCACCTGCCTAAAGTGACGCGTCCCTTTCTCAGCCCGAAACGCAAGCGAGACACCAGCAGCAGTCCCTACAGGTTTCCGTAGTGTAGCGGCTATCACGTTCGCCTAACACACGAAAGGTCCCCGGTTCGAGACCGGGCGGAAACAGCCTCGTTTTGCACGCTCCTGTACTTCACAGAGGTCTTGAGCGACCGGTCATTTGTTCCCAATGTATTTCCGGTGCCTTCGTGCACTCTTGTACCAAACGCACGTTCCTTCTGTACGCGGAGCCGATCATTTGCAATTGGGCTGTGCCGACAGACCAGGTCGAGCTCTGTCGGCTCAAAAGCAGCGCAGGACCTGCAAGAACAACAGAAAGATTAGCATCCAGCGGGGGCCTCTTAGTGAGCCCAAGAGCTCATCAAGAATCGGCTCCAGCAACAGGGCTGGGCGCATTGTTCCATTCTCCGCCCACTCTCGGTGTAAACAAGTCCCTCCTGGTCTCTGCTTGAAATGCACTTTCCTGCGTTTGCTTTGGTGTAACTGGCTTCCCCTGCATGGGCGAATGTGAAGAAGATCCTTAGTAAGTCATTGAAGAAAACCGAGAAGAGGTCGGAGTGGCCTCTGTCGTTCATCAACGATCCAGTCAGGCAGTACTCCTCTGTAAAGCGCCGTTCGTTCACGTCGATTGGCTTTTTTTTGCCTTCATTCGTGCGAGTAGTAAAAGCAGACGCCCCTATTCTGCCGTGAACCGGATTCGAACCGGAGTTGTTGCGGCCACAACGCAAAGTACTGACCACTATACGATCACAGCGAGTTACCGAGACACACGCGGCAGGGCGGAAAGGGCTGTGCTCTCTTCGTGTGACATAATTCGGAAAAGTCCTGACGTTGCATTTCAACTGAGCCCCAGTATACATCGACCCTTCGACACTCTGAGTGACAACTCTCTTGCGTGTTTTCTCATATTTATGTAGTTTGCTTGCATGATGCCGGGAACAGCATGGTTGTTCGCTGCCATATAGTCTAGCGGTTAGGGTTCCTGGTTTTCACCCAGGCGGTTCGACTCGGTTTTGCCTCCTGCTTTCCAAAAGATCAGCACCGTGTACGAAAGAGCCGCATTAAAACTACTCGAACGTGCAAAACGTGCGAGAAGAGGGGGCGCTTGTTTCCAACCGAAACTTCTCGCGTGTGAGACGAGCTGATCATCGCTGTGGGAGGGTTACTCTGGTAGACAGGGCTGACCTTCGGCAATAGGATTTATAGTCTCCAAGATGATATTTGCACTTTCTGGAGAGGCGATTTTCTCCACTTCAGTAGCCCGATTTCGTCGATTGCGTGGAGAGGGCTGTAGAATGTGGCGCCGCCTTTCCTGCTCCGTCCATGACAGGCGTGCTGGTCTCTGGAGAGAGAGCACGGTCCATCAGCGCACTCCAATAAAGGCACTGGAAGCAGCTAAATCGCATTGGCGAAGCTCAGCGCTGGGCCGCTGGGCACGTTTTACCATCGTTTCCGTAGTGTAGTGGTTATCACGTTCGCCTCACACGCGAAAGGTCCCCGGTTCGAAACCGGGCGGAAACAGACATCTTTTGTCGCCAGGCACAAAAGGGGATTGGGGATTCGCCTAGCGCTGTGATCGAACAGACCCACTGGACCCACCTCTTAGTGTGGCGGGATCTGCACAGTGCATGTCACAGCGCATCCTGCTTTCACTTCAAGGCGCGTCCTGATGCACCCCAGTCTCCCGCGTGACAGGTGGGGACAGGTGACAGGTCCTATACTAACGAGGAAGACATCGCTCTCTCCGACCCCCGGCATCGTGTCCCGACCCACCGTGCTGGAAGCCGACGCGTGCTGTGATTCCTTTACGGAGCAGAAATGACAACCGAGGAGCCGAGAGATCATTTCAGCATTTCGCGTCTGAACGGAAAACACAAACGACCAACTCGGAATGACTTGCCTTTGACGCTTCTCAAAGCGTTCTTTGTGCATCGAACAGACCCACTCACCTCTTAGTGTGGCGGGATCTGCACAGTGCATGTCGCAGCGCTTCCTGCTTTCACTTCAATGTGCTTCCTGATGTCGAGTCGACTGCCGTGCGGAGGCTCTGAAAGCGAGAGCAATGAAAAGGTGCACGACGCTGTGAAAGAAAACAGAGAAGTGAAAGGCAGTCATTTCTCTAAGGAGGTGAAAGAAAAGCTACTCCCCGTCGGGGAATCGAACCCCGGTCTCCCGCGTGACAGGCGGGGATACTTGCCACTATACTAACGAGGAAGACATCGCTCTCTCCAACCCCCGGCATCGTGTCCCGACCCAGCATGCTGGAAGCCGACGCGTGCTGTGATCCCTTTACGGAGCAGAAATGACAACCGAGGAGCCGAGAGATCATGTCAGCATTTCGCGTCTGAACGGAAAACACAAACGACCAACTCGGAATGACTTGCCTTTGACGCTTTTCAAAGTGTTCTTTGTGCACGACGACTGCGCCGCCTAGCAGATACAAAGGGGTTGTACAACTTTGAACTAGCAAATGGAAGAGGGCTAAGCCCCCTCTCTTTTAGCCCAGGTTCGATCTGTCTCCCAGAATCACCAGGGCGCACACACACACACACACCCGTGCCGTTGAAGTGCTCTGCTTCATTTCTAAGGGCAACTCAACATTCACTCCTACCCCGAGTGCAGAAAAGACAGCATCCACAGCAACAACAGCTCAGGTCTCTGCACAGGAGCTAAGCTGCCCTCATCTCCTCTGCTCTGCGGCTCCTGCGGAGTGGAGTCCTGCCTGGAGCCGTGTTTGCAGGCGGCGGCTCCCCGCACCCTGTCTGGGCGTCGTGTCCAAGAGCTCCTGGGAGGAAGAGAGAGCCCTCCCACTCGGGGGCTTTTCCACGGTCTGTGTGAGGAGGGGCGGGTGTGTCCAGTAGCTTATCGAGCGGAAGCCTGGGCCGGCGGAGAGCTGTGATCGTGCAGACCTTGAGGTGTCACCTCTTTGTCTGCTTTCCCGCCCCCCCTCCGCCCAAGCTCTGCTCCAAAGTAGCCCGGCAACCCCTCACACCTGCACGTGTCACAACCTAAGGTGCGGTCATGAGACACCCATGGGGTGTCGTTCTGTTCTTGCTAATTGTTTCCTGCCCGTCGCAGGCAGGAGTCCATGCGAGGAAGATGCGCTGGACAGAGCTCAGAGGGCGCAGCTGGGTGGCTTTCCTTCTGAGTGACGTTCCTGCAACACTCTCCCGCTACTCTTGGTGCGCTCATGCCACAACACAGGAAGGCTGGAGCAGGTGGCTGCGGGCTTTGCGCACTGCCGAAATAGCTCAGTTGGGAGAGCGTTAGACTGAAGATCTAAAGGTCCCTGGTTCGATCCCGGGTTTCGGCATTTCGTTTCATCGCGACCTTTGTTCCTCTCTCCAGCGCCACTTGCCTAAAGTGACGCGTCCCTTTCTCAGCCCGAAACGCAAGCGAGACACCAGCAGCAGTGCCTACAGGTTTCCGTAGTGTAGCGGCTATCACGTTCGCCTAACACGCGAAAGGTCCCCGGTTCGAGACCGGGCGGAAACAGCCTCGTTTTGCACGCTCCTGTACTTCACAGAGGTCTTGAGCGACCGGTCATTTGTTCCCAATGTATTTCCGGTGCCTTCGTGCACTCTTGTACCAAACGCACGTTCCTTCTGTACGCGGAGCCGATCATTTGCAATTGGGCTGTGCCGACAGACCAGGTCGAGCTCTGTCGGCTCAAAAGCAGCGCAGGACCTGCAAGAACAACAGAAAGATTAGCATCCAGCGGGGGCCTCTTAGTGAGCCCAAGAGCTCATCAAGAATCGGCTCCAGCAACAGGGCTGGGCGCATTGTTCCATTCTCCGCCCACTCTCGGTGTAAACAAGTCCCTCCTGGTCTCTGCTTGAAATGCACTTTCCTGCGTTTGCTTTGGTGTAACTGGCTTCCCCTGCATGGGCGAATGTGAAGAAGATCCTTAGTAAGTCATTGAAGAAAACCGAGAAGAGGTCGGAGTGGCCTCTGTCGTTCATCAACGATCCAGTCAGGCAGTACTCCTCTGTAAAGCGCCGTTCGTTCACGTCGATTGGCTTTTTTTTGCCTTCATTCGTGCGAGTAGTAAAAGCAGACGCCCCTATTCTGCCGTGACCCGGATTCGAACCGGGGTTGTTGCGGCCACAACGCAAAGTACTGACCACTATACGATCACAGCGAGTTACCGAGACACACGCGGCAGGGCGGAAAGGGCTGTGCTCTCTTCGTCTGACATAATTCGGAAAAGTCCTGACGTTGCATTTCAACTGAGCCCCAGTATACATCGACCCTTCGACACTCTGAGTGACAACTCTCTTGCGTGTTTTCTCATATTTATGTAGTTTGCTTGCATGATGCCGGGAACAGCATGGTTGTTCGCTGCCATATAGTCTAGCGGTTAGGGTTCCTGGTTTTCACCCAGGCGGTTCGACTCGGTTTTGCCTCCTGCTTTCCAAAAGATCAGCACCGTGTACGAAAGAGCCGCATTAAAACTACTCGAACGTGCAAAACGTGCGAGAAGAGGGGGCGCTTGTTTCCAACCGAAACTTCTCGCGTGTGAGACGAGCTGATCATCGCTGTGGGAGGGTTACTCTGGTTGGCAGGGCTGACCTTCGGCAATAGGATTTATAGTCTCCAAGATGATATTTGCACTTTCTGGAGAGGCGATTTTCTCCACTTCAGTAACCCGATTTCGTCGATTGCGTGGAGAGGGCTGTAGAATGTGGCGCCGCCTTTCCTGCTCCGTCCATGACAGGCGTGCAGGTCTCTGGAGAGAGAGCACGGTCCATCAGCGCACTCCAATAAAGGCACTGGAAGCAGCTAAATCGCATTGGCGAAGCTCAGCACTGGGCCGCTGGGCACGTCTTACCACCGTTTCCGTAGTGTAGTGGTTATCACGTTCGCTTCACACGCGAAAGGTCCCCGGTTCGAAACCGGGCGGAAACCGACATCTTTTGTCGCCAGGCACAAAAGGGGATTGGGGATTCGCCTAGCGCTGTGATCGAACAGACCCACTGGACCCACCTCTTAGTGTGGCGGGATCTGCACAGTGCATGTCACAGCGCATCCTGCTTTCACTTCAAGGCGCGTCCTGATGCACCCCAGTCTCCCGCGTGACAGGTGGGGACAGGTGACAGGTCCTATACTAACGAGGAAGACATCGCTCTCTCCGACCCCCGGCATCGTGTCCCGACCCACCGTGCTGGAAGCCGACGCGTGCTGTGATCCCTTTACGGAGCAGAAATGACAACCGAGGAGCCGAGAGATCATGTCAGCATTTCGCGTCTGAACGGAAAACACAAACGACCAACTCGGAATGACTTGCCTTTGACGCTTTTCAAAGTGTTCTTTGTGCACGACGACTGCGCCGCCTAGCAGATACAAAGGGGTTGTACAACTTTGAACTAGCAAATGGAAGAGGGCTAAGCCCCCTCTCTTTTAGCCCAGGTTCGATCTGTCTCCCAGAATCACCAGGGCGCACACACACACACCCGTGCCGTTGAAGTGCTCTGCTTCATTTCTAAGGGCAACTCAACATTCACTCCTACCCCGAGTGCAGAAAAGACAGCATCCACAGCAACAACAGCTCAGGTCTCTGCACAGGAGCTAAGCTGCCCTCATCTCCTCTGCTCTGCGGCTCCTGCGGAGTGGAGTCCTGCCTGGAGCCGTGTTTGCAGGCGGCGGCTCCCCGCGCCCTGTCTGGGCGTCGTGTCCAAGAGCTCCTGGGAGGAAGAGAGAGCCCTCCCACTCGGGGGCTTTTCCACGGTCTGTGTGAGGAGGGGCGGGTGTGTCCAGTAGCTTATCGAGCGGAAGCCTGGGGCGGCGGAGAGCTGTGATCGTGCAGACCTTGAGGTGTCACCTCTTTGTCTGCTTTCCCGCCCCCCCTCCGCCCAAGCTCTGCTCCAAAGTAGCCCGGCAACCCCTCACACCTGCACGTGTCACAACCTAAGGTGCGGTCATGAGACACCCATGGGGTGTCGTTCTGTTCTTGCTAATTGTTTCCTGCCCGTCGCAGGCAGGAGTCCATGCGAGGAAGATGCGCTGGACAGAGCTCAGAGGGCGCAGCTGGGTGGCTTTCCTTCTGAGTGACGTTCCTGCAACACTCTCCCGCTACTCTTGGTGCGCTCATGCCACAACACAGGAAGGCTGGAGCAGGTGGCTGTGGGCTTTGCGCACTGCCGAAATAGCTCAGTTGGGAGAGCGTTAGACTGAAGATCTAAAGGTCCCTGGTTCGATCCCGGGTTTCGGCATTTCGTTTCATCGCGACCTTTGTTCCTCTCTCCAGCGCCACCTGCCTAAAGTGACGCGTCCCTTTCTCAGCCCGAAACGCAAGCGAGACACCAGCAGCAGTCCCTACAGGTTTCCGTAGTGTAGCGGCTATCACGTTCGCCTAACACGCGAAAGGTCCCCGGTTCGAGACCGGGCGGAAACAGCCTCGTTTTGCACGCTCCTGTACTTCACAGAGGTCTTGAGCGACCGGTCATTTGTTCCCAATGTATTTCCGGTGCCTTCGTGCACTCTTGTACCAAACGCACGTTCCTTCTGTACGCGGAGCCGATCATTTGCAATTGGGCTGTGCCGACAGACCAGGTCGAGCTCTGTCGGCTCAAAAGCAGCGCAGGACCTGCAAGAACAACAGAAAGATTAGCATCCAGCGGGGGCCTCTTAGTGAGCCCAAGAGCTCATCAAGAATCGGCTCCAGCAACAGGGCTGGGCGCTTTGTTCCATTCTCCGCCCACTCTCGGTGTAAACAAGTCCCTCCTGGTCTCTGCTTGAAATGCACTTTCCTGCGTTTGCTTTGGTGTAACTGGCTTCCCCTGCATGGGCGAATGTGAAGAAGATCCTTAGTAAGTCATTGAAGAAAACCGAGAAGAGGTCGGAGTGGCCTCTGTCGTTCATCAACGATCCAGTCAGGCAGTACTCCTCTGTAAAGCGCCGTTCGTTCACGTCGATTGGCTTTTTTTTGCCTTCATTCGTGCGAGTAGTAAAAGCAGACGCCCCTATTCTGCCGTGACCCGGATTCGAACCGGGGTTGTTGCGGCCACAACGCAAAGTACTGACCACTATACGATCACAGCGAGTTACCGAGACACACGCGGCAGGGCGGAAAGGGCTGTGCTCTCTTCGTGTGACATAATTCGGAAAAGTCCTGACGTTGCATTTCAACTGAGCCCCAGTATACATCGACCCTTCGACACTCTGAGTGACAACTCTCTTGCGTGTTTTCTCATATTTATGTAGTTTGCTTGCATGATGCCGGGAACAGCATGGTTGTTCGCTGCCATATAGTCTAGCGGTTAGGGTTCCTGGTTTTCACCCAGGCGGTTCGACTCGGTTTTGCCTCCTGCTTTCCAAAAGATCAGCACCGTGTACGAAAGAGCCGCATTAAAACTACTCGAACGTGCAAAACGTGCGAGAAGAGGGGGCGCTTGTTTCCAACCGAAACTTCTCGCGTGTGAGACGAGCTGATCATCGCTGTGGGAGGGTTACTCTGGTAGACAGGGCTGACCTTCGGCAATAGGATTTATAGTCTCCAAGATGATATTTGCACTTTCTGGAGAGGCGATTTTCTCCACTTCAGTAGCCCGATTTCGTCGATTGCGTGGAGAGGGCTGTAGAATGTGGCGCCGCCTTTCCTGCTCCGTCCATGACAGGCGTGCTGGTCTCTGGAGAGAGAGCACGGTCCATCAGCGCACTCCAATAAAGGCACTGGAAGCAGCTAAATCGCATTGGCGAAGCTCAGCGCTGGGCCGCTGGGCACGTTTTACCATCGTTTCCGTAGTGTAGTGGTTATCACGTTCGCCTCACACGCGAAAGGTCCCCGGTTCGAAACCGGGCGGAAACAGACATCTTTTGTCGCCAGGCACAAAAGGGGATTGGGGATTCGCCTAGCGCTGTGATCGAACAGACCCACTGGACCCACCTCTTAGTGTGGCGGGATCTGCACAGTGCATGTCACAGCGCATCCTGCTTTCACTTCAAGGCGCGTCCTGATGCACCCCAGTCTCCCGCGTGACAGGTGGGGACAGGTGACAGGTCCTATACTAACGAGGAAGACATCGCTCTCTCCGACCCCCGGCATCGTGTCCCGACCCACCGTGCTGGAAGCCGACGCGTGCTGTGATTCCTTTACGGAGCAGAAATGACAACCGAGGAGCCGAGAGATCATTTCAGCATTTCGCGTCTGAACGGAAAACACAAACGACCAACTCGGAATGACTTGCCTTTGACGCTTCTCAAAGCGTTCTTTGTGCATCGAACAGACCCACTCACCTCTTAGTGTGGCGGGATCTGCACAGTGCATGTCGCAGCGCTTCCTGCTTTCACTTCAATGTGCTTCCTGATGTCGAGTCGACTGCCGTGCGGAGGCTCTGAAAGCGAGAGCAATGAAAAGGTGCACGACGCTGTGAAAGAAAACAGAGAAGTGAAAGGCAGTCATTTCTCTAAGGAGGTGAAAGAAAAGCTACTCCCCGTCGGGGAATCGAACCCCGGTCTCCCGCGTGACAGGCGGGGATACTTGCCACTATACTAACGAGGAAGACATCGCTCTCTCCAACCCCCGGCATCGTGTCCCGACCCAGCATGCTGGAAGCCGACGCGTGCTGTGATCCCTTTACGGAGCAGAAATGACAACCGAGGAGCCGAGAGATCATGTCAGCATTTCGCGTCTGAACGGAAAACACAAACGACCAACTCGGAATGACTTGCCTTTGACGCTTTTCAAAGTGTTCTTTGTGCACGACGACTGCGCCGCCTAGCAGATACAAAGGGGTTGTACAACTTTGAACTAGCAAATGGAAGAGGGCTAAGCCCCCTCTCTTTTAGCCCAGGTTCGATCTGTCTCCCAGAATCACCAGGGCGCACACACACACACACACCCGTGCCGTTGAAGTGCTCTGCTTCATTTCTAAGGGCAACTCAACATTCACTCCTACCCCGAGTGCAGAAAAGACAGCATCCACAGCAACAACAGCTCAGGTCTCTGCACAGGAGCTAAGCTGCCCTCATCTCCTCTGCTCTGCGGCTCCTGCGGAGTGGAGTCCTGCCTGGAGCCGTGTTTGCAGGCGGCGGCTCCCCGCACCCTGTCTGGGCGTCGTGTCCAAGAGCTCCTGGGAGGAAGAGAGAGCCCTCCCACTCGGGGGCTTTTCCACGGTCTGTGTGAGGAGGGGCGGGTGTGTCCAGTAGCTTATCGAGCGGAAGCCTGGGCCGGCGGAGAGCTGTGATCGTGCAGACCTTGAGGTGTCACCTCTTTGTCTGCTTTCCCGCCCCCCCTCCGCCCAAGCTCTGCTCCAAAGTAGCCCGGCAACCCCTCACACCTGCACGTGTCACAACCTAAGGTGCGGTCATGAGACACCCATGGGGTGTCGTTCTGTTCTTGCTAATTGTTTCCTGCCCGTCGCAGGCAGGAGTCCATGCGAGGAAGATGCGCTGGACAGAGCTCAGAGGGCGCAGCTGGGTGGCTTTCCTTCTGAGTGACGTTCCTGCAACACTCTCCCGCTACTCTTGGTGCGCTCATGCCACAACACAGGAAGGCTGGAGCAGGTGGCTGCGGGCTTTGCGCACTGCCGAAATAGCTCAGTTGGGAGAGCGTTAGACTGAAGATCTAAAGGTCCCTGGTTCGATCCCGGGTTTCGGCATTTCGTTTCATCGCGACCTTTGTTCCTCTCTCCAGCGCCACTTGCCTAAAGTGACGCGTCCCTTTCTCAGCCCGAAACGCAAGCGAGACACCAGCAGCAGTGCCTACAGGTTTCCGTAGTGTAGCGGCTATCACGTTCGCCTAACACGCGAAAGGTCCCCGGTTCGAGACCGGGCGGAAACAGCCTCGTTTTGCACGCTCCTGTACTTCACAGAGGTCTTGAGCGACCGGTCATTTGTTCCCAATGTATTTCCGGTGCCTTCGTGCACTCTTGTACCAAACGCACGTTCCTTCTGTACGCGGAGCCGATCATTTGCAATTGGGCTGTGCCGACAGACCAGGTCGAGCTCTGTCGGCTCAAAAGCAGCGCAGGACCTGCAAGAACAACAGAAAGATTAGCATCCAGCGGGGGCCTCTTAGTGAGCCCAAGAGCTCATCAAGAATCGGCTCCAGCAACAGGGCTGGGCGCATTGTTCCATTCTCCGCCCACTCTCGGTGTAAACAAGTCCCTCCTGGTCTCTGCTTGAAATGCACTTTCCTGCGTTTGCTTTGGTGTAACTGGCTTCCCCTGCATGGGCGAATGTGAAGAAGATCCTTAGTAAGTCATTGAAGAAAACCGAGAAGAGGTCGGAGTGGCCTCTGTCGTTCATCAACGATCCAGTCAGGCAGTACTCCTCTGTAAAGCGCCGTTCGTTCACATCGATTGGCTTTTTTTTGCCTTCATTCGTGCGAGTAGTAAAAGCAGACGCCCCTATTCTGCCGTGACCCGGATTCGAACCGGGGTTGTTGCGGCCACAACGCAAAGTACTGACCACTATACGATCACAGCGAGTTACCGAGACACACGCGGCAGGGCGGAAAGGGCTGTGCTCTCTTCGTGTGACATAATTCGGAAAAGTCCTGACGTTGCATTTCAACTGAGCCCCAGTATACATCGACCCTTCGACACTCTGAGTGACAACTCTCTTGCGTGTTTTCTCATATTTATGTAGTTTGCTTGCATGATGCCGGGAACAGCATGGTTGTTCGCTGCCATATAGTCTAGCGGTTAGGGTTCCTGGTTTTCACCCAGGCGGTTCGACTCGGTTTTGCCTCCTGCTTTCCAAAAGATCAGCACCGTGTACGAAAGAGCCGCATTAAAACTACTCGAACGTGCAAAACGTGCGAGAAGAGGGGGCGCTTGTTTCCAACCGAAACTTCTCGCGTGTGAGACGAGCTGATCATCGCTGTGGGAGGGTTACTCTGGTAGACAGGGCTGACCTTCGGCAATAGGATTTATAGTCTCCAAGATGATATTTGCACTTTCTGGAGAGGCGATTTTCTCCACTTCAGTAGCCCGATTTCGTCGATTGCGTGGAGAGGGCTGTAGAATGTGGCGCCGCCTTTCCTGCTCCGTCCATGACAGGCGTGCTGGTCTCTGGAGAGAGAGCACGGTCCATCAGCGCACTCCAATAAAGGCACTGGAAGCAGCTAAATCGCATTGGCGAAGCTCAGCGCTGGGCCGCTGGGCACGTCTTACCACCGTTTCCGTAGTGTAGTGGTTATCACGTTCGCCTCACACGCGAAAGGTCCCCGGTTCGAAACCGGGCGGAAACCGACATCTTTTGTCGCCAGGCACAAAAGGGGATTGGGGATTCGCCTAGCGCTGTGATCGAACAGACCCACTGGACCCACCTCTAAGTGTGGCGGGATCTGCACAGTGCATGTCACAGCGCATCCTGCTTTCACTTCAAGGCGCGTCCTGATGCACCCCAGTCTCCCGCGTGACAGGTGGGGACAGGTGACAGGTCCTATACTAACGAGGAAGACATCGCTCTCTCCGACCCCCGGCATCGTGTCCCGACCCACCGTGCTGGAAGCCGACGCGTGCTGTGATTCCTTTACGGAGCAGAAATGACAACCGAGGAGCCGAGAGATCATTTCAGCATTTCGCGCCTGAACGGAAAACACAAACGACCAACTCGGAATGACTTGCCTTTGACGCTTCTCAAAGCGTTCTTTGTGCATCGAACAGACCCACTCACCTCTTAGTGTGGCGGGATCTGCACAGTGCATGTCGCAGCGCTTCCTGCTTTCACTTCAATGTGCTTCCTGATGTCGAGTCGACTGCCGTGCGGAGGCTCTGAAAGCGAGAGCAATGAAAAGGTGCACGACGCTGTGAAAGAAAACAGAGAAGTGAAAGGCAGTCATTTCTCTAAGGAGGTGAAAGAAAAGCTACTCCCCGTCGGGGAATCGAACCCCGGTCTCCCGCGTGACAGGCGGGGATACTTGCCACTATACTAACGAGGAAGACATCGCTCTCTCCAACCCCCGGCATCGTGTCCCGACCCAGCATGCTGGAAGCCGACGCGTGCTGTGATCCCTTTACGGAGCAGAAATGACAACCGAGGAGCCGAGAGATCATGTCAGCATTTCGCGTCTGAACGGAAAACACAAACGACCAACTCGGAATGACTTGCCTTTGACGCTTTTCAAAGTGTTCTTTGTGCACGACGACTGCGCCGCCTAGCAGATACAAAGGGGTTGTACAACTTTGAACTAGCAAATGGAAGAGGGCTAAGCCCCCTCTCTTTTAGCCCAGGTTCGATCTGTCTCCCAGAATCACCAGGGCGCACACACACACACCCGTGCCGTTGAAGTGCTCTGCTTCATTTCTAAGGGCAACTCAACATTCACTCCTACCCCGAGTGCAGAAAAGACAGCATCCACAGCAACAACAGCTCAGGTCTCTGCACAGGAGCTAAGCTGCCCTCATCTCCTCTGCTCTGCGGCTCCTGCGGAGTGGAGTCCTGCCTGGAGCCGTGTTTGCAGGCGGCGGCTCCCCGCGCCCTGTCTGGGCGTCGTGTCCAAGAGCTCCTGGGAGGAAGAGAGAGCCCTCCCACTCGGGGGCTTTTCCACGGTCTGTGTGAGGAGGGGCGGGTGTGTCCAGTAGCTTATCGAGCGGAAGCCTGGGGCGGCGGAGAGCTGTGATCGTGCAGACCTTGAGGTGTCACCTCTTTGTCTGCTTTCCCGCCCCCCCTCCGCCCAAGCTCTGCTCCAAAGTAGCCCGGCAACCCCTCACACCTGCACGTGTCACAACCTAAGGTGCGGTCATGAGACACCCATGGGGTGTCGTTCTGTTCTTGCTAATTGTTTCCTGCCCGTCGCAGGCAGGAGTCCATGCGAGGAAGATGCGCTGGACAGAGCTCAGAGGGCGCAGCTGGGTGGCTTTCCTTCTGAGTGACGTTCCTGCAACACTCTCCCGCTACTCTTGGTGCGCTCATGCCACAACACAGGAAGGCTGGAGCAGGTGGCTGTGGGCTTTGCGCACTGCCGAAATAGCTCAGTTGGGAGAGCGTTAGACTGAAGATCTAAAGGTCCCTGGTTCGATCCCGGGTTTCGGCATTTCGTTTCATCGCGACCTTTGTTCCTCTCTCCAGCGCCACCTGCCTAAAGTGACGCGTCCCTTTCTCAGCCCGAAACGCAAGCGAGACACCAGCAGCAGTCCCTACAGGTTTCCGTAGTGTAGCGGCTATCACGTTCGCCTAACACGCGAAAGGTCCCCGGTTCGAGACCGGGCGGAAACAGCCTCGTTTTGCACGCTCCTGTACTTCACAGAGGTCTTGAGCGACCGGTCATTTGTTCCCAATGTATTTCCGGTGCCTTCGTGCACTCTTGTACCAAACGCACGTTCCTTCTGTACGCGGAGCCGATCATTTGCAATTGGGCTGTGCCGACAGACCAGGTCGAGCTCTGTCGGCTCAAAAGCAGCGCAGGACCTGCAAGAACAACAGAAAGATTAGCATCCAGCGGGGGCCTCTTAGTGAGCCCAAGAGCTCATCAAGAATCGGCTCCAGCAACAGGGCTGGGCGCATTGTTCCATTCTCCGCCCACTCTCGGTGTAAACAAGTCCCTCCTGGTCTCTGCTTGAAATGCACTTTCCTGCGTTTGCTTTGGTGTAACTGGCTTCCCCTGCATGGGCGAATGTGAAGAAGATCCTTAGTAAGTCATTGAAGAAAACCGAGAAGAGGTCGGAGTGGCCTCTGTCGTTCATCAACGATCCAGTCAGGCAGTACTCCTCTGTAAAGCGCCGTTCGTTCACGTCGATTGGCTTTTTTTTGCCTTCATTCGTGCGAGTAGTAAAAGCAGACGCCCCTATTCTGCCGTGACCCGGATTCGAACCGGGGTTGTTGCGGCCACAACGCAAAGTACTGACCACTATACGATCACAGCGAGTTACCGAGACACACGCGGCAGGGCGGAAAGGGCTGTGCTCTCTTCGTGTGACATAATTCGGAAAAGTCCTGACGTTGCATTTCAACTGAGCCCCAGTATACATCGACCCTTCGACACTCTGAGTGACAACTCTCTTGCGTGTTTTCTCATATTTATGTAGTTTGCTTGCATGATGCCGGGAACAGCATGGTTGTTCGCTGCCATATAGTCTAGCGGTTAGGGTTCCTGGTTTTCACCCAGGCGGTTCGACTCGGTTTTGCCTCCTGCTTTCCAAAAGATCAGCACCGTGTACGAAAGAGCCGCATTAAAACTACTCGAACGTGCAAAACGTGCGAGAAGAGGGGGCGCTTGTTTCCAACCGAAACTTCTCGCGTGTGAGACGAGCTGATCATCGCTGTGGGAGGGTTACTCTGGTAGACAGGGCTGACCTTCGGCAATAGGATTTATAGTCTCCAAGATGATATTTGCACTTTCTGGAGAGGCGATTTTCTCCACTTCAGTAGCCCGATTTCGTCGATTGCGTGGAGAGGGCTGTAGAATGTGGCGCCGCCTTTCCTGCTCCGTCCATGACAGGCGTGCTGGTCTCTGGAGAGAGAGCACGGTCCATCAGCGCACTCCAATAAAGGCACTGGAAGCAGCTAAATCGCATTGGCGAAGCTCAGCGCTGGGCCGCTGGGCACGTTTTACCATCGTTTCCGTAGTGTAGTGGTTATCACGTTCGCCTCACACGCGAAAGGTCCCCGGTTCGAAACCGGGCGGAAACAGACATCTTTTGTCGCCAGGCACAAAAGGGGATTGGGGATTCGCCTAGCGCTGTGATCGAACAGACCCACTGGACCCACCTCTTAGTGTGGCGGGATCTGCACAGTGCATGTCACAGCGCATCCTGCTTTCACTTCAAGGCGCGTCCTGATGCACCCCAGTCTCCCGCGTGACAGGTGGGGACAGGTGACAGGTCCTATACTAACGAGGAAGACATCGCTCTCTCCGACCCCCGGCATCGTGTCCCGACCCACCGTGCTGGAAGCCGACGCGTGCTGTGATTCCTTTACGGAGCAGAAATGACAACCGAGGAGCCGAGAGATCATTTCAGCATTTCGCGTCTGAACGGAAAACACAAACGACCAACTCGGAATGACTTGCCTTTGACGCTTCTCAAAGCGTTCTTTGTGCATCGAACAGACCCACTCACCTCTTAGTGTGGCGGGATCTGCACAGTGCATGTCGCAGCGCTTCCTGCTTTCACTTCAATGTGCTTCCTGATGTCGAGTCGACTGCCGTGCGGAGGCTCTGAAAGCGAGAGCAATGAAAAGGTGCACGACGCTGTGAAAGAAAACAGAGAAGTGAAAGGCAGTCATTTCTCTAAGGAGGTGAAAGAAAAGCTACTCCCCGTCGGGGAATCGAACCCCGGTCTCCCGCGTGACAGGCGGGGATACTTGCCACTATACTAACGAGGAAGACATCGCTCTCTCCAACCCCCGGCATCGTGTCCCGACCCAGCATGCTGGAAGCCGACGCGTGCTGTGATCCCTTTACGGAGCAGAAATGACAACCGAGGAGCCGAGAGATCATGTCAGCATTTCGCGTCTGAACGGAAAACACAAACGACCAACTCGGAATGACTTGCCTTTGACGCTTTTCAAAGTGTTCTTTGTGCACGACGACTGCGCCGCCTAGCAGATACAAAGGGGTTGTACAACTTTGAACTAGCAAATGGAAGAGGGCTAAGCCCCCTCTCTTTTAGCCCAGGTTCGATCTGTCTCCCAGAATCACCAGGGCGCACACACACACACACACACCCGTGCCGTTGAAGTGCTCTGCTTCATTTCTAAGGGCAACTCAACATTCACTCCTACCCCGAGTGCAGAAAAGACAGCATCCACAGCAACAACAGCTCAGGTCTCTGCACAGGAGCTAAGCTGCCCTCATCTCCTCTGCTCTGCGGCTCCTGCGGAGTGGAGTCCTGCCTGGAGCCGTGTTTGCAGGCGGCGGCTCCCCGCGCCCTGTCTGGGCGTCGTGTCCAAGAGCTCCTGGGAGGAAGAGAGAGCCCTCCCACTCGGGGGCTTTTCCACGGTCTGTGTGAGGAGGGGCGGGTGTGTCCAGCAGCTTATCGAGCGGAAGCCTGGGGCGGCGGAGAGCTGTGATCGTGCAGACCTTGAGGTGTCACCTCTTTGTCTGCTTTCCCGCCCCCCCTCCGCCCAAGCTCTGCTCCAAAGTAGCCCGGCAACCTCTCACACCTGCACGTGTCACAACCTAAGGTGCGGTCATGAGACACCCATGGGGTGTCGTTCTGTTCTTGCTAATTGTTTCCTGCCCGTCGCAGGCAGGAGTCCATGCGAGGAAGATGCGCTGGACAGAGCTCAGAGGGCGCAGCTGGGTGGCTTTCCTTCTGAGTGACGTTCCTGCAACACTCTCCCGCTACTCTTGGTGCGCTCATGCCACAACACAGGAAGGCTGGAGCAGGTGGCTGTGGGCGCTGGACACCGCCGAAATAGCTCAGTTGGGAGAGCGTTAGACTGAAGATCTAAAGGTCCCTGGTTCGATCCCGGGTTTCGGCATTTTGTTTCATCGCGCCCTTTGTTCCTCTCTCCAGCGCCACCTGCCTAAAGTGACGCGTCCCTTTCTCAGCCCGAAACGCAAGCGAGAAACCAGCAGTGGTTCCTGCTGGTTTCCGTAGTGTAGCGGCTATCACGTTCGCCTAACACGTGAAAGGTCCCCGGTTCGAGACCGGGCGGAAACAGCCTCGTTTTGCACGCTCCTGTACTTCACAGAGGTCTTGAGCGACCGGTCATTTGTTCCCAATGTATTTCCGGTGCCTTCGTGCACTCTTGTACCAAACGCACGTTCCTTCTGTACGCGGAGCCGATCATTTGCAATAGGGCTGTGCCGACAGACCAGGACGAGCTCTGTCGGCTCAAAAGCAGCGCAGGACCTGCAAGAACAACAGAAAGATTAGCATCCAGCGGGGGCCTCTTAGTGAGCCCAAGAGCTCATCAAGAATCGGCTCCAGCAACAGGGCTGGGCGCATTGTTCCATTCCCCGCCCACTCTCGGTGTAAACAAGTCCCTCCTGGTCTCTGCTTGAAATGCACTTTCCTGCGTTTGCTTTGGTGTAACTGGCTTCCCCTGCATGGGCGAATGTGAAGAAGATCCTTAGTAAGTCATTGAAGAAAACCGAGAAGAGGTCGGAGTGGCCTCTGTCGTTCATCAACGATCCAGTCAGGCAGTACTCCTCTGTAAAGCGCCGTTCGTTCACGTCGATTGGCTTTTTTTTGCCTTCATTCGTGCGAGTAGTAAAAGCAGACGCCCCTATTCTGCCGTGACCCGGATTCGAACCGGGGTTGTTGCGGCCACAACGCAAAGTACTGACCACTATACGATCACAGCGAGTTACCGAGACACACGCGGCAGGGCGGAAAGGGCTGTGCTCTCTTCGTGTGACATAATTCGGAAAAGTCCTGACGTTGCATTTCAACTGAGCCCCAGTATACATCGACCCTTCGACACTTTGAGTGACAACTCTCTTGCGTGTTTTCTCATATTTATGTAGTTTGCTTGCATGATGCCGGTGAAGTGGAAATCTAATAAGTAAATTGATTCTTAAAAATGTAGAGAGCTTTGAAAAAATATATTGGTGCTTTTAGATAATATATTTCAAGGATGTAACTGCTGTGCTACAGTGCGTGCAGAATTTTAGAAAACAGTTCGTCAACAAAGTACACTGTTTAGGTTAGTTTAGAAGACAATGTACCAAAACAATATATGCTGTCTGGGTCATTAGAATTAGCTGAAAGTAACTGATAAGCTTTGAATAACAAATCTAGTTTTTCTTCTCTCGCTCTATGATGTAATCTGTTTTCTCTTAGAGAAAGGGGAAGTTTTAGAAGGGACCAAGTGCTGAACTTTTTTACAGCGCAACGTCTTATAAAAACCCTGTACTGCTTGTAACAAATTGAGTCTCTGGTTGCACTTTGCAGGGCTCCCAATATTGCAATATTGAAATAAAGACCTTACTCAGGTGAGAACTCTCTCTTGTGGCTTCCTTGATAGTTATATTTCCATGACAATTTGGGGGCTCGTCCGGGATCACAAACCTGAGCGCGAACGGCTGCTGAAACTCCATCCGGACCCGGACAATTTTAGCAAATTGGACGAACCTCGGAGGATAAACTGTTTATCCTTCCAGAGACGCGTCTGGAGAATTGGCAGCTGTCTGACGTCAGTAAGTGATCCTTTAAAATTAATAGTTATATTTCCATGACAAGAGAAAAACCATCAACACCCCTACCACCTCCACCAATCCTAACCTTGTTTTTACTATACCCTCTGACCTTTCCCTTTCACCCCTTTGCATCCTCAGCTAACATATTTTAAAATTACAATAGACTGTATAGTATTTATGTTTAAAATTAAGGTAAATATGTCAAAATATCAAAATCCAACTGCACAGTGCTATTGTAAGAATGCTTGTCAAGTTCTCAAACAAACCTGCATTGTATTTTTAAAATATTTCAGCAGAGGATTCTGGATAACTGGAGTATAAATGAAGATTCGACGATAATTTTTTTTGAGTGAATATGGTTTTCTGGGGAGTTGCAATGTTGGGCATTATTGGACATTTCCCGGTGACCCTGACACGTGTTAAACACTTGCATTTCCTGCAAATATTAAAATGGTTAAGGTTTCGCTGAGAAATCCAATCGACTGAAGACAATGTTTATATTGCAAAAGAACCCCGTCCCTGGGTGGACTCGAACCACCAACCTTTCGGTTAACAGCCGAACGCGCTAACCGACTGGTAAGGTCATTTCTCGAATCACAAGTTTTCGGTTAAAAAAAAATCTCTTCCCGTTTATTTTGCCAGCCTGTAATATTTCTTCTGCACTGATAACCAAGAATTGAATTTCATTTTTCGCAAGCTGTGTGAATTTCATCAAAAACAAGTTTTCCAGAAAGGAAATGAACACATGCATTTAACGAAATCAAGCCCTTTGTGATTGCCCGAAATGATACGTTCTGTACTACAAGATAGGAAGAAAGACACGGCTGGGATTTGAATCTCGGTTCTTTTGTTTAATAGAGAAGCGCTTTAACCAACTAGGCTACAGTGACAGGGTACCCATCACCTTTTACAGCCGCTTGGACACACCGCTCTGAGACATCTGCGTTCAGTAAGCGCTGAACCTGCGCTCAGAGCAAATTGCCTCTTTTACATAGCAGCCCCGACACTGAGAAACGAAGAGAACTGGCTTTTATCTGCCATTTTCATGTCCAATGCGTTTGACATCTCCCAAGGGCGACAGAGTTCTTTTGCGACACTATTTCTTCTTCTTTTTTATTTCTGTACGCTTTGATAAAAAACGAGAAATCGTGCAACGGAAAAATATCTTTTTTTCATAGAGAAAACGTGCACCAGGAAATGTTGTGTTGAGAAGAAATGATTTAACATGATACGTGACCTAATTTATCGGAGCAATTGCTCGACCAGCAAGATCTGGAGAGGTTGGAGAGTCTGGTGGATGTGATAATTATACGGTGTTGTGGAAGAAAACAGTCTTTCTTTGAATTCTCAGTCAATCGGAATTTCAGTGCGAAACATAAACCCCTTGTCTGATTTAAAGAGATTATATTTTAAAACTCATAAAAAATCAGAAAACACATGTTTCTCACTTTGAAATTTTAGACGGAGCGGTGCATGACTAGTAGCGGCGCTGAGCACACTTTGGGGGAATTCAGGTCATGTGAAATGCCAGCGGTTTAATAAACAACGCGTCTGATTCCGGATCATAAGATTGTAGGTTCGACCTATACCTGGTTCGTGTAAATTTTATTCAAGCTCCTCAGTAATAGATGTATATTATGTAATGAACCGCACCTGAAAGCAAACGTTGGGTCTGTTTCCTTTGTTTTCCAGCATGAAATAGCAAATCGTTACAAAAAGCACCTGCTAATGTCCAATAGCGGGTTTTGTTTTCAAATTACATTTTCAGGCTTCAGACACTTTTTAATAAAACAAAAGTGTCCGGAAACTCATTAACTTTCAGGTTTGCTTGAACCTGTATTAAAAAAAGTTATCTGAAACTTCCGGGATTCCATTATCTGATGTAGCTGTCTCTAAAGTTGGACGTGATGTTAAGCAGATGTGAACTGTGCCTTTTCTCTTAAAAAAAAAAACAAAGTTCTTTTTTCCCCTCCACTCCAATGCTGGAGACTGTAAGCCTGTGTGAGCCCCACACTGCGTGTCCTGTACTGCTCTATTTTGTTTTGATTATCTATGTGGTGTACAGATAGAACTCAACTGCAGGGGGTGAATTCCGTGTTCAGGACCAGCAGAACCTGAAAAAGTAACAGCTGACCTCGACATGATTTGAACACGCAGCCTTCTGATCTGGAGTCAGGCGCGCTACCGTTGCGCCACGAAGTCACGGTTGTCAGAGCTGTTGAATTTCCCAAAGGAGACAAATCAGCTTCACAAAAAAAAAATCTCCTGTGAAGAGCGCAGCTCTCCGAAGAGAGTCTCTTCTTCACAGACCACATTTTATTCTTCCTGCGCAGCTCTTGTGCAGGTGTTGTTCTCAATTACAGATCCAGGAACACTGATTTTTTTTCTATTTTTTTTTAATTAAGTACCCCATGGTGCAACGGTAGCACGTCTGACTCTAAATCCCCAAGTTCATTTTCAAAGTATATCGGAGTCAACTGATACTGATCAGGTTCTGCTGCTACTGAACCCGCAGTCTTCACCTTAAGGTTCAATTCCTCAAGCCTTTTGACCTTATATGTCCATCCCTTCTCGTCAAAACTCGTATTTTCACAGAGTACCCTTCAGAAATCGCAGTATAGAATGAAAAAACTCCAGTAGATCTCGGCCGCTGTTGGTGATTTTCCTTTAAAAATAAATGAATCTCTGGAAATTTTACGGAGTGTATCACTTTCACTGAGACCGAGAAGTGTTAAGCTGTACATGAGTCTTTGTGGTTCGGTTGTTAACCAAAAGGGTGGTGGTTTGAGCCCTCCCAGGGACACTATGAGCCTTTTAATGTACACACCCGTCTCACTTTATCTCCACGGCCGGTCTTGTACCGCAATCAAATACAGAGCCCGTAGGAGGCAGTAAGCTCGCATATATAGCTCACTGTGTATATAATGAAGAAGCAGAGGTTAGTTTCTCATCTGCGCGTTACAGAGCCTTACGCAACTCGTACTGTACCAACAGTTAGGGTTTGATCCCTGCACGGGCTATTAGTTGAAAAGCCATTGTAAATGACGTGTAAGAGATTTATAGATACTGTAGATCAGTAGTTCTCAAACTGTGGTACGCGTACCGGCAGTGGTACGTGGAGTGCCACCAGGTGGTATGCCAAATGACCCTGGAACTGTGTAGTGTGCACTGAAAAATCGGGACGGGTTTTCAGATTTTGTATTTTAATACTTGTCGAATACGCAGGCTACATACTACGATACAGTGCGTGCTAATACTTCAGTGGACACAAGAGATACTCTGTAATTCTATACCACTCTATAGGAATGCGTGCTACGGATGCAAGTGACCAATTGTATTTAAAAAAAGCTATTGTATCTCCAGCAAATAGGGAGAAAGGAGAATTAGCGTGATTTTGGAACAATGCCAACATTGTAAACACAGGAATGCATAGAAATACGTGCTACGAACGCAGGCAATCTTGTGAGCACACGAAAGCGTGATAGAAAAATATTTAAGAACTGTTCGAATTTGAGAAAAATACACCGAGTGTCTCTGTGTTTCGCTCCCATGCGCATGAAATAAAAACTTTAAATAAATACGGAAATAAAAACGGAAACGCGGAAAAAGCTTGCGGATTGCTAAAGCAGGTAAGCTACACTATTTTTGAAGAACCTTATTTACAGTTGGCAAAAGAGCTGACACGTATTATGTGTGGAAAAAAAGCTGCTAAACAGCTCGACCTGCTGCCCCCCTCCCCCTGAAAGACACAGTCATTTATAGAATTATTGAAATGAAGGATTATATCAAAAGTACACTGATAGAGCGCGTTAAGATGAGCAGATGTTTTTCACTGCAATTAGATGAGTCTGTAGTCGATTTGGCCAATTTGCTCGTTTACGTTAGATTCGAGTTTGAGGGTATGTCTCATGAAGACTTTCTGTTCTGTAAACCGCTACCAACAGGAACTACAGGAGAGCACATATTTCAGCTTCTGAATGAATTTATCGAAGAGAATGACCTCGACTTGATAAAATGCATCTGAGTTTGTACCATTGTTCTCCAAGAAGGAAAGCTGTTTAACACTGACGTCAATCCTTTTTATTTAACCCAGATTGTGAAGACAACTCCACCCTATCAAAGGAAAATGTTGCACAAAAGTTGGAAAGCACACTCTGAATCCATCTGTACTGTATATTTGATTTCCGCGATCCGTTCAAGGCTGCTTGGTGCTTCGCAAGCAAGTCATGTTCAGGGAAGAAACTCAGCTTAGAGAACTACTGGTGCATTTTCACTCATTGAATTTGATCTTTGTACTCTCTTTACATTCTCAGCTATAATATTTCAAAATTACAGTTCGGATTTGTTGGAAAACTTCACAGGCATTATTAAGTTAGGACTGTACAATTGTATTTTAATATCTTGGTATATTTACCTTCATTTTAATATGGATGTAACCATAAATGTTGTACTTTTGTCGTACATTTTAACTGAGGACGCACGACGACTATTATACCTTGTGATACATGCAAGACATCTGTAAACGAAGATGTAATTAGTCAAATTGGCAATTAACAGAAAACCACAATTGTATAATATTATTTCTCTATGTCGATGATCAGTTGAAGGATTTGAAGAAACTATATATTATTCCTCGATATCGATGATCAGTTGAAGGATTTGAAGAAACAGCAGTGATAGCAGGTGATTTTGGTTTTGAACCCATCTTTACACCTCAATAATCCATTTGTCCTCGAAAAAAGAAAAGACAGGCATGTTTTGAGTCTCATAATGATCATCTTCTCGATCCAAAGAAACATATAAATTTGATTCCTTCCGTAGTATTTTGGATTTTCTTACGAAGATCTCACGAAGTATTGCCAGGATCTATATTTAGCGTTCGGTAGCGATAACACTGCTGATATTGATTGAGTAGAAATCTATGATGTATTGACAACTTTATCTGAAGTGAGAAGTCCTAGAACGCTGTCTATGAAGTGTTAGGATTCATACCAAGATATACTTTTTGTTTTCAACCCAAAATGCTGCTATTGCATTACACATTATATGAACATTACCAGTTTTGGTAGCTTCTCTGCATGATTTTTCAAAACTGAAACTAAATACAAAATTATTTAAGATCAACCATGACAAAAAAATTATAAATCAGGACTAATATTAATATCAACTGATGTTACTACAGAAAAAAAGATTTAACTGAAATATTAATAAGACTATGCAAGCCTAAAAAGTAGAACAATTCAATTTATATAACTTTTTTTTTTTAGAAATGGGCTCACACACCGGAAGACACTAACGTTTCTCTTCGTTAGAGTATGTGAATAACAGTTTAACCCAAAATATTTGGAGTCCAGAGGGAGGACTTGCTCGCTGAATGATCTCTCAAGAAATCCCTGGTGAGATTCAACAGGTGTTTTCTTCAACAGCCACTAAAAGTCTGATGACCTTCTCTGGATTTCCTGAATATGACGTAAAATTAGTTCAAATCATTTGGTAGTTAACACAACGAAATGCTTTGGAGGTACATTTAAAACAGCAGAGCAAGACTGTAGCACTTCGTGTGTGACTGAATTTAATTGTGTAAACCTGGCTCTCTATGAACACGAGCAAAGAGTTCTTACTCAACAGAAGATTGCGATGTGAGCACAATAATATAAGACATCTGGAGACGCCAGAGATTGAACTCAGGACTTCATACATGAAAAGCATGCACTCTACCACTGAGCTACATCCCCTATGGCACAGATGGTGGAACTGACTTAAAGATGTGCATATGTTTACTGACCACAATCCACCCTTCATGAATAATTGAAATGAATAATTTATTTTTATATACAGTCACATGGGCGACGGTGGTTGATTCTTCAATGGGGGAGTGCGTTTTTCTACCTCCTTACTCGACTGTCTTTCAATTATGTTTTCTTTGAAACCTTTTTGCATCTTTTAAGTGCTTGCAATTAAATTACGCATAGAAAAACAGCAGTACAGTTGATGTTCATGGACTGATGCACACAACTCCAGTGATAAAGCCCTTTTGTAAATATTGTAGAAGAATGTTAAAGGGCGAAACAACGCTCCAACCACGTGAATGGTAACAAGAAGGATCTTATTTAATATGTGCTTTTGAATTGCCTAGTCAATACACACAGGCTTTAGAGATGGACAAATAATTGAGTGAATCAAATTAGTTTTTGTTGGTCGTCTGTGTCTTCATAACTTTGTAGGTGAGAGAGAGGATTGCGAAAATGTGCAGGTGCTTCTCAGAAGTGCGTTGGTGGTATAGGTTCCTTCAAATAACTGAGCCAGTGCATCCCAAATCTTTTCAAGATGATCTGTGATCTGGTAACACATCTCCTGAAACTAACATTCGAGGTAGGAAGTGTGCTCTTAAACACCAAAACACTCAAAAAGGAAGAAGCAGATCTCTGTACACAAGACGGTAGTGCGATATTAGAATTTCAGAGTTCTTGACGGATTCAGGCTCCTTCTCAGAGGTCCTTGCTCGCCAAATAACTTTGCATCTGAGGAAGAGCACCACGGAAAAAACCCAAATCAACAAGAGAGCGCGTTGGTTGCTCTTGCTCTTAATGCAAGGAGCTGTTTTTTTTTCCTCGCGATAATAATTATTAACCAGAAACAGCAGCACAGGTAGGTCGCATTTGTGATTATGTCACTTCTCTGCTTCAGCAAGGTCAATAAAAGACTCTGAAAGTAGTAAAGCAAAACTGAACTCAAAATCATATTAGGAATTCTGAGCGATATCTCCATACAGGTAATCCAATAAGAACGTTAAAATATTTGAATATCATCTCTCTGTAGATTGCGCTGCTTTTTACCCAGAGTAAAACTATTGGATTGAAGGAATGCTAACCGCTGGGTTAAAATGTATAGTTGTTATTTGGAGAAATCTGTAAACTCGTGATCGACAGTGCTGATTATTTTCCGGAGACGGAGCACTGATGACCTATCCGAGCTAATTGAGAAAGCTCACCCAGTGGATACTCTAGCAGAACGTCAAAGAACATTCACCTCTGTATCCAAAGAAACCACAGGAACAACATCAGGAAGCACAATCAATTCCCCTTTTAAATCTTTCCTGTAAGGTATGCTATGTGAATTCATGAAGTTAATCCTCTGATCTCTTTTGATCACGAACAAAGTACTTCTGATGGAGCGCTATGTTCAAAGATTTAATAAGCTTTACCCCTGCCAACAATTCGGCGTGAAGAATTAAAAGTTTCACAGACAAAAGCAGCTCACCACCACAGCCAATATTGAATGTACTGTACTTGCCGGTACACTATCATGTGCACTGCCTCAAAAGTGATCTTGGCAGATGTAGTTCCCTACATAAAGCTGAACGTACCAAAGAGAATTTCTGTTGAGAAAACAAAATATTTTTTCTGCCTTGATGTTAAGCCGGTCTTTTAGAAAGTCTATCTCTTAACACCTCCTGCAGCCTAACAAAAAGCACTTTTACTGATCGTATTGCAGGTCTTAAAACACTAACATTTGGCAGCGGTGGGATTCGAACCCACGCCCCCAGAGAGACTGGAGCCTAAATCCAGCGCCTTAGACCGCTCGGCCACGCTACCTTCCTCCATGTCCATCTTCCTCACATTGCTGGCTTGGACTGGGGGGCTTCAGCTCTTGTCGTCGGATCTAATGATATCATGACATGTGGAAGTGACTGCACCTTCACCTTCCGAGATGCTTTCTATAGCACAAACGCTACTTTCACCGGCACAAACATAGCAATAACGAAGGAGGTGGGTTTCATCCTTTGTGCTGTTTGTAGGGGCGCAACTCTACATCGATCTACTGACTTGAAGAGCAAAAATCAAAATCCTCTCCTACTACTATTGCTTTTTTCATAGTTTCTTCAAATCCTTCATTTGAACGTCGATTTTGAAGGATATTGATGATAATACCACATAAATTGTGGTTTTCTTGTGATCGCCAATTTTATTCAAATATCAGCCTTTTTTACGGTTCCTTGCGTGTTTCACAAGGTATAATAGCCCCCCTCGCATCCTCAGCTAACATATTTTAAAATTACAATAGCTTATAAAGCATGCATGTTTACATTTATATTAAAATTAAAGTAAATATACAAGAATACATACAGTACTAACCCAATAATTCTTGTCAGGTTCTCCAACAAATCTGCGTTGTTATTTTAACATGTTTCAGCTGAGGGTGCAAAAGGAGTATAAATGAATTTTCCCGCCAGCCAAATTCCATGAGACCAAATTCCATGAGTGAACATTATTTTCTCAGAAGTTGCCGGCATTGGACTTTGCCGGTGGTATTGAATTATGTCCAAACTGTTGTAGTAGTTCCTTCTTGAAATTCGACACGTGCAAAGCACTCGTAATATCATAGGTGTTAAAGTTCGCTGAGTCTATTCGAGTCATGGTGTGTATCCCTGCCTATCATTGGGAGACAGGTAGCTTTTTTACGCTCAGATTCCAATCTTCAATGCTTTGTGTGAGAGCTTACATAACTTTCATTTTCTCACATTTTCTGACGACTGTTCCAAAGGGGCACCCTGTCAATTCCGAATACTTTTCAAAAATCTGCCTGCATGTTTGATTATTGTCATTTCATTTAAAAAAAGTTCAATATTGATCATAACTAAAGAAAATAATGATCATGAACAAAAAAGGGATAAAGATGCGAGTCGATCTTGAATCACAGCTGGGTGACACGGGCTTCTGTTCTGATATGGTTGTATGAGAAACAGGAGGAATCGCCAATCTCCTATAGAACATGAGTTGAATCAGGAGTGAGACATTTCGTATACTCGTGCATATGTCAACGCCTGACCTACATCGTAAAACTAACATTAAGTTGTCAGAGACATTCATTTATATACAAACAAGAGACAGACCAAGTAATAATTCTACATTAGTTCAGGTGGGTAAACCTGAACTAACTAACTAATAAACCTATTAATAATTCTACATTAACGTGTCCTACACTGATCAGACTAATTGACATGGTCTGATTCAGAGCCTGTGCAGTTCGTGCTAATTACAACAACGACAGTTCTGAACCCTCATCACCGAACTGAGCACAAGTTCAGCTGTTCTCCAGTTTTGTTACGCATGGTTTTTCATTGCAATTGAGTTCAGAGCTGGAGCTGATCTCCAGACAGTACAGTGTTTTGGGTAAGTTGGAGGCTGCAGACAACTTACCCAAAGTGTTTTCTATAGCTTTCAGGTGCAGTTCATTTATATAAAAGAATGTAAGTGGTATAAACTCAACAAGCCAGATGGCAGTCGAACCTATAATTTTCTGACACGAGGCCTAACACGTTATTCATTACGCCACTGACCCTGCTATTATAGTGTTAAAAAAACGCGTTTTCTACGTCTGTTTAAAAATCACTAAAAAAGACAAAGGGCTTGTGTGTTGCGCTAAAATTCTGCTTCATTTCGAATGCAAATAAAAACCGTTTTGTTCCGTGAAATCATACATTTGTCACATCCTTCATACTATACTTCTCTCTTGTATTAGTAAAGCATTTTGATTTAAACTGAACAATATATTGTAACGCAACAAGGGCGCATTAGGTCGGCCCCCCACCGTCGGGGGCTCGAACCCGGGACTCCCATGTCTCTCTGCAGCAACCCAGCCCGGTGAGCTGAAGAGAGATCTCCCCACAACCCACGGGCTGTGGTCCTGCTATCACAGGGAAGGGCAGTGACGTCACCTGCTCTGGTACACCGGCTCTTAGTGCCTGTCGGCCGTAAGCGTACACTATGAAAGGTTTCATCTATACACTTACACATAATAAGTATACGAATAAATACTCGGAAGAAGCCGCAGCTCAGGTATTAGAGAGATTTAAAATCGGATCGGAGGATTTAGAGTCCAGACTGCAAACCAACAGCTGACACAGGTCTTTTATAGAACTGTTTTGATTTTCTCTACTTTGTCCCCGTGACGTCATTGTCCTGCTCGCAGCCGAGCCCGACACACGTCTGGTTTCTGTCGCTGGGCGCATACCCTGCGGTCCATGCGGGTCCTGATACCCCAGTACAATGACGGGGACGCTAAACTGTAAACAGGTGCCGTCCTTCGGCTGAGACGTAAAACCAAGGTCCTGACTCTCTGTGATCATTCAGGAGAATGGTGGTGGTGGCGGGGAGTCCCCATTACCTGTAAAGCGCATTGAGTGGAGTATCCAGAACAGCGCTATATAAGTGTAAGCAATAATGATTATTATTATTATGTAAAATGCAATAAAAAATAAAACAAAATATCAAACTTTGATTCAAAATAGTTTAATATAAAACTGATAAAGCTAATGCTTTTTTCAGGGCTATATCTACTTTTTTTTTTTAAAAAGCGAAGTCTGTCGCGACTGAAAGTTAGAGAAGGTATACCAGCGGGTGCCTTCATATCGTGAGCGTCAGTCTCGCCCGTAGCTGCGAGAAGGTTAAAAGCGCACAAGTGATTTGTCTTTCGTCAAAGTAACTGCCGGAGCAGTAAGATGCAGAGCACAATCCAGCAGCTGTAGACGATGTTCGGGGAAGAGCTTATTCTGTTTTCAGCACAGGGAGTGAGAATGAGCTCAGTCCGGCTCCCAGCAGAATCCATCCTGGTTTGGTTACAGTGAGTCTGAGGCTCTTTGGATCGCAACGTAAAAAAAACAATTGCTCACATCGTGTGACTTCCTCGACAGGAAGGAAAGATATCACTTAAAAAAATCAGAACTGAAGATTTGGATCCTGGGCCTCAATTTGATCAAATTATTAAAATAATAACTATCAAAATATCAGATTGTGTTTCTGCAACAATTCGTGCACAGTACGCCATTTTAATCTAAAACAGTCACAACGAGGGCTTTACACGCAGTCTGGGGTATTTTCCCCTTTAATATTTTTGCCACTTTATATCGAACCTGTTATACTCCCAGAAGTGCACAGTAGCTTGTACTTAATAAAAATGTACAATTCACCGCTGGTATAAACAGGTGTGTGCCGTGTTTGCCTTTGTAAGCATTTGTTTAAAAAATAAGTTCACAATACGATAAAAACACAGAAAGCACAAACTTTATAATACAACGATACAAAATCAATACCAAATCATTATGCCAATTAAGTACCTATCCTTTGAAAACAGAGAACACCTTTATATCTACAAAAAACTTGACATTTGTATGTATTTTTGAATTACAAAGCAGACAGTGTAGTCCCTTAATTCAAAGATCAGATCTTGGCCAAAACAAGACAATCAGACGTGGGCTGAATTCGGAACAGGAGCCTTTGCTTAGTTGATTATTGAGCTTTTGATCAATGTCTGAATAAAACAGATTCGCTTTTTTAACTCTTTTATTAAATTACATGAAAAGCACCTTCCTTCGAGCCGGAATCGAACCAGTGACCTAAGGATTCCCTGTTGACTCCACTACAGTCCTCCGCTCTACCAACTGAGCTATCGAAGGGACGCTGTAGCATTGCTCTCTGGCCCATAATGCCCAATGAAGTAAAATGTGAAATGGGTGATTTAAATCCCACTTCGACATCAAGTTTCCAACTCGTTTCCTTAGTCTCATTTACCTTGAATTTAAGCCACGAACCAGGATTCTACTGTATAAACTTCCAGGGATATTACAAAATGTTTGATGGGGCATCAATCATTCCAGGCGGAAATTGATTCCTTTTTTTTCTCGAGGGATCATATTAAACATTTCATTAGTCTCGAGAGGAGGATCACCATAGCGTTTGTGCTACATTAATAATATTTTCGTGGAAATAAAGAAGTTGTAAATTTTAAAAATTTATATTTGAATCGAAATGTGGTTTTGAGTTAAATATTAGCGTGTTCATGTAATTAGTTTGTGTTTGTCATTAATATATATATATATTGCCATGTTACTAGAATTTGGAACTGAAGTTTACTAGTTGTGTTTTTTATAATGATTAGACATTTGAATACAATATTGTATATAATGTATAATTTGAACTACATATTGTTAAGGTGTGAATAATTGTATATTTTAAGAATACATTTCTAAAACAAATCATTGGCTTTATTTACTAGTTTCTACACCTATAAAAATCTTTCTTTGATGTATAATAGACATCAAAGAAAGATGTCTATTATACAGATGCAGCCATTCAAAATGGGTGAGGTATTTCGCGGCATACCGCGACACGCCCACCGGGGTATCACGCGGTTCACGTGTGTCAAGTGACTAACTATCCGGCGTCGCCTTGTAAAATCGCCAGGGAGAGCTTAACCTCTCATGTACAGCATTTGAGCCTTTAATTTTGAACTGTGTATTACAGCATGTTAATCATCAGTCATTAAAATGTTGGTATATTTTATGAAAGCAAGATTGCTCAGTTGGACAAAAGTACACAACCTACCTTTATCAGAAATATTTATGCATCAAAGCCTTTACTGAAGATATTACTAATAGTATTAATAATGGATGACTTTGGACAAGCTGTATACTCAAAGTATAATTTCTTTAGCACATTTGTACAAGCACTTGGAATCTGTCCAAGCCATACTTTGTCAGGCATTTTGTTTTACTTCAACGGGCATAAAAACTTCCTTGCTTTTAACAGGGCGTTTCATAATTTCTAACTATGAAAATGATTTAAAATGCGACACCTATCATTCAACTAGAGCTTAAAATATCACAAGGATCCTCAAGAGCACAGCAAAGAGTGTATTAAAAGACACTTGTATTTATCAACGCTTTCTTTTCTTATGGAACCACTTCAGAGGGGTGTTCCAGAAATCGGCACTTTAAAGAAAAAAATACACACCAGTATTCCATTTCTCCCTAAACATTGTAAGCTTCGAAGTCCTTAACTAACGTGATACCGGAGTCAACAAGCATACTTTTAGTATTTGATTAAAAGGGAATATAACATGGAATCGCGTATCTCAAGAAATTAATAATGATATAATTATATTAATGTTGCAAAAGAACTGCAACGGACATAAAAACTCCCTTGCTTTTAACAGAGCGTTCCATAATTTCTAACTACGAAAATGCCAGGTGAAAGGATTTGTAAACATATTTTGTTAAAGCAAGTCAGTTTTTTTCCGCAGCACATAAAATACATTTTTCCAAGAAAGTTTAGCCTTTGTCACTAATGAAACCACTAAATAAAGACATAAATATAGAAATCTTAAGATTTGTTTTATTTAATGTTGGTAGCAGGATGAACTGTCAGAGTGTATATTTTGTGGCAGAGTTGCTGCAAGATGTTAACAGTGAAAAAGGTATTTAGAAATGAGTTATTTCAAGATGAAAAAGAAAACATACATGAAACATGGTTTCATTATGACTAGAATCGGTCTTGAGATATTTTTAACTTGATTTACAGTATTTGAGAGGTATGTCTTAACACCGATACTACAGTGCTTAAGTACTGCTCACGTATATGTTTCTAGGTTTATATTATGCATTTCATACGGTCAAATTACTTTTGAGCAACTAATAAGAAGCGCGAAACGGTATTCGTTTTAGTTTCGTTTTGTGCTGGGACCCGTGGATTGATTAGAGATATCAAGTACATACAAGTCATTTTTTAAATGTTGTAGTTCGTCTTCAAAAAATGTTACGAGTACATCATCTATCAACAATTACACAGGTTCTGTTTCCATATTGCAGATTTTGGTTAGGTATTATCAAATCTGGTGGCGCTGTGTGTTAGTTTACTGAGTCCCATGTCACATGGTCTGTGATTGAAACCTGTAAAACCGGTTTAATTCGTCACAGCCAGCACTCTTCAGGTGTGAGGGTCTTCTGCTCAGAATGAAACGCTAAAATGTTTGTGTATATTCTAATGGAAGTGGGGGCAGGGTGTGTGGGAACAGGTTTGGTTGAAATTGCATTGGAGATCTATGTTCTTCACACCTGAAACATTTTCTCTGAAAGCATTTTCTTCGCAGTTTAACCGATCTTGTTACAGCATGTTACAGTTTACTATTATTAACCATATTAATTTTAAGTGCTTAATGTAAAATCTTGTAAAAATATATTTTCAATGTTCAAATATACATTAAGTCTGACTATCATATAATAAGTTAAATACAAAACTAAAGAAAAAATAGGGTTAAATATAATTCAAAATATTTTGCTAACAATGTTAACTGTTTATGAATAATAAAATGTATTAACTAAGGAGTAGGATGGCACAGTTGTTAGTATGTTTTTTGTTTTGTTTCTTTCTCATAAATACAACAGTAGTACCTGATGTCTCAGTGGCTTTCAAAATTAAATTATGCATGCAAACCTGTGAACTAGAAAGAAAACTAAGATATCCATCCATTATATTCCATAATATCCATGAAATATACGGCGCTGAAATATGTGTGACGCAGTTGTGGCCTGACACGGTGAGGTGCCCTGGCAGCTGTATGATGCAGTGGTGGCCTGGCACGGTGAGGTGCGCTTGCAGCTATGTGACGCAGTGGTGGCTTGGCACGGTGAGGTGCGCTGACAGCTGTGTGGTGTGGCGCAGTTGTGGCCTGGCACGGTGAAGTGCGCTGGCAGCTGTGTGATGCAGTGGTGGCCTGGCATGGTGAGGTGCGCTGGCATATAATGAATATATTCATGTGCATCCAACACACAGTTCAACGCTAGCAACTACACAAAATCTAAAATATGAGCTCTACTTGCCACTTACAATACCAACAGTACCAGTATATTCCATAATATCCATGAAATATATAGCGCTGAAATATGTGTGATGCAGTGGTGGTCGGGTATGTAGAGGTGCACTGGCAGCTGTGTGTTGTGACGCAGTGGTGGCCTGGCACGGTGAGGTGCGCTGGCAGCTGTGTGGTGCAGTGGTGGCCTGGCACCGTGAGGTGCGCTGGCAGCTGTGTGGTGTGACGCTGTGGTGGCCTGGCACGGTGAGGTGCGCTGGCAGCTGTGTGATGCAGTGGTGGCCGGGCACGGTGAGTTGCGCTGGCAGCTGTGTGGTTTGACGCAGCTGGTGGCATGGCACGGTGAGGTGCGCTGGCAGCTGTGTGATGCAGTGGTGGCCTGGCACAGTGAGGTGCGCTGGCAGCTGTGTGGTGTGATGCAGTGGTGGCCTGGCACGGTGAAGTGCGCTGGCAGCTGTGTGGTGTGACGCAGTGGTGGCCTGACACGGTGAGGTGCGCTGGCATATAATGAATATATTCATGTGCATCCAACACACAGTTCAACGCTAGCAACTACACAAAATCTAAAATATGAGCTCTACTTGCCACTTACAATACCAACAGTACCAGCTAACTTTAGTAGTGACATTTTCATGGATCTTTTTAACAAAAAAAATTTACAACATCAGACTTCAGACACAATTAAACAGGCCTCAAAAAAGTCTGGTACAAACATTTTCAGCATGGTGAAACATGGTGAACATTTCCACCACTGCGTCACACCACACAGCTGCCAGCGCACCTCACCGTGCCAGGCCACCACTGCATCACCCAGCTGCCAGCGCACCTCACCGTGCCAGGCCACCACTGCATCACACAGCTGCCAGCGCACCTCACCGTGCCAGGCCACCACAGCGTCACACCACACAGCTGCTAGCGCACCTCACCGTGCCAGGCCACCACTGCGTCACACCACACAGCTGCCAGCGCACCTCACCGTGCCAGGCCACCACTGCATCACACAGCTGCCAGCGCACCTCACCTTGCCAGGCCACCACTGCATCACACAGCTGCCAGCGCACCTCACCTTGCCAGGCCACCACTGCATCACCCAGCTGCCAGTGCATCTCACCGTGCCAGGCCACCACTGCGTCACAACACACAGCTGCCAGTGCACCTCTACATACCCGACCACCACTGCATCACACAGCTGCCAGCGCACCTCACCGTGCCAGGCCACCACTGCATCACACAGCTGCCGGCGCACCTCACCGTGCCAGGCCACCACTGCGTCACACCACACAGCTGCCAGCGCACCTCACCGTGCCAGGCCACCACTGCGTCACACCACACAGCTGCCAGCGCACCTCACCGTGCCAGGCCACCACTGCGTCACACCACACAGCTGCCAGCGCACCTCACCGTCCCAGGCCACCACTGCGTCACACCACACAGCTGCCAGCGCACCTCACCGTACCAGGCCACCACCGCGTCACACCACACAGCTGCCAGCGCACCTCAGCGTGCCAGGCCACCACTGCGTCAAACCACACAGCTGCCAGCCCAACTCACCGTGCCCGGCCACCACTGCATCACACAGCTGCCAGCGCACCTCACCGTACCAGGCCACCACTGCATCACACAGCTGCCAGGGCACCTCACCGTGTCAGGCCACCACTGCGTCACACATACTGTATTTCAGCGCCAGTTATATCATGGATATTATGGAATATAATGGATGGATATCTTAGTTATCTTTTTAGTTCACAGGTTTGCATGCATAATTTAATTTTGAATGAAAGACGTTAGTTCAGCACCAGCTCCAGACACCAGGTGGAGAGCTGACTTTGGTGTTGCAGGGAGAGCTTTTAAAAAATCGTTTGACAGCCCAGACTGATTAATTGATCGGTTCAGTTAATCCGGTGTTCAGAGCGTGCCCAGAGCACTCCCGGTGTTCACAGGATGCCCAGAGCACTCCCAGTGTTCAAAGGATGCCCAGCGCACTCCTAGTGTTCACAGTGCACACCCAGTGTTCAGAGGATATCCAGTGTTCCCAGTGTTCAGAGGATACTCAGTGTTCCCAGCGCACCCCCAGTGTTCAGAGGATACGCAGTGTTCCCAGTGCACGCCCAGTGTTCAGAGGATACGCAGTGTTCCCAGTGCACCCCCAGTGTTCAGAGGATACCCAGTGTTCCCAGTGCATGCCCAGTGTTTAGAGGATACCCAGTGTTCCCAGTGCACGCCCAGTGTTCAGAGGATACTCAGTGTTCTCAGTGCACGCCCAGTGTTCAGAGGATACCCAGTGTTCCCAGTGCACACCCTTGAAGTGGTGTTCCAGCCATACTCACTGTGACTTGTGGGAGCAGGAGTGGTGGTGCTGGATGTTGTTAAGTCTGGGAATGAATGAAAGACGTTAGTTCAGCACCAGCTCCAGAAACCAGTGGGAGAGCTGACTTTGGTTTTGCAGGGAGAGCTTTTAAAAAATCATTTAACAGCCCAGACTGATTAATTGATCATTGACTAACTCAACTAACTTGTTCATTAACTAACTCGATTTTTGACTGATCTAATTGCTTGCTGGGTTGTCAGAGGGTTGGCTGATCTGACAGATCGATTCACTGATTTATCCCAGGCAGTTCCTGGTCCAGTCAGTCCGGGGGTCTGTGTCCCCGGTCCAGTCAGTCCAGGGGTCTGTGTCCCCGGTCCAGTCAGTCCAGGGGTATGTGTCCCCGGTCCAGTTCTGGACACTCCACTCAGAGCTCTTCCCAGGTCAGGGGGATCCCCACCAGACCCCCCAGTGTGCAGCCCCCACCTGGATGATGCTCCAGTCCGCTCAGCACACAGCAGCTCTCAGTGGGGAGGAGAGCAGAGGGATGGAGCCAGTTCAGAGAGGGGGGTGATTAGGAGGCCATCATGGGACAAGACCAGGGGGGGAATCAGGCCAGGACACTGGGGTAACACCCCTACTCTTCTCCAGAGGCACCCCGGGATTGTTAATGAGCACAGAGAGTCAGGACCTCGGTTTGACGTCTCATCCGAAGGACGGCGCCTGTTTACAGTCCAGTGTCCCCCGTCACTATACTGGGGCATCAGGACCCACACAGACCGCAGGGTGAGCGCCCCCTGCTGGCCCCACTCACACCTCTCCCAGCAGCAACCTCAGTTTTTCCCAGGAGTCTCCCCTCCAGGTACTGACCAGGCTCCCACCTGCTGGGCTCCAGTGGGGAGGGGGCTGCCAGCTGGGAGCTGCAGGGTGAGATGGCTGCTGGGCAAACGATGGCTGAAGAGCTTCCTAGGACACCCTGGACTTCGTGGTCGACTTCCTTGTCTTCAGACGGAGGTGGCTTGAAATCTGTCCCGTTTCAAGGAGTATTGGACACGATGCCCCCCCTGCTATATCCCCGCCAACTGGTGGCACGCCGACGATGAGGGCTCTCGGCCTCAATCCGTCAACCACAAACTCTCCGGGATGAAAGAGAAGAACAGACTCTGTTCGTTCGTTTCGGGGGGGGAGGGAGAAAAACAAAAGCTAAACAGATTTAAAAAAAAAAATTATTGATGCTTAACAAAAGAACAAAAATTACAATACAGATTAATGTCAAGGGTTTATTTAGTGACCCCCCCCCCCCATCTTACGATCATCACAGGACCTTAAAATAATACTTAATAATACAAGGTCATGCAGACGGTCTGAGGACTCAGGTGGAGATAATGTGAAAGTTTTCCACAGTCCAGTCTGGGGCCCCGCAGCTTCAGTCCAGTCTGGGGTCTGGGGCCCCGCAGCTTCAGTCAAGTCTGGGGCCCCGCAGCTTCAGTCCAGTCTGGGGCCCCTCAGCTTCAGTCCAGTCCAGAATGTGGCCCCTCAGCTTCACTGCAGTCTGGGGCCCCTCAGCTTCAGTCCAGTCCAGACTGGGGTCCCTCAGCTTCGGTCCAGCACAGTCTGGGGTCCCTCAGCTTCGGTCCAGCACAGACTGGGGTCCCTCAGCTCCGGTCCAGTCCAGTCTGGGGTCCCTCAGCTCCGGTCCAGCGCAGTCTGGTGTCCCTCAGCTCCGGTCCAGCGCAGTCTGGTGTCTCTCAGCTCCTGTCCAGTGCAGTCTGGTGTCTCTCAGCTTCGGTCCAGTCCAGTCTGGGGTCCCTCAGCTTCGGTCCAGTCCAGTCTGGTGTCCCTCAGCTCCTGTCCAGTCCAGTCTGGTGTCCCTCAGCTTCGGTCCAGCCCAGTCTGGTGTCCCTCAGCTCCTGTCCAGTCCAGTCTGGTGTCCCTCAGCTCCAGTCCAGTCTAGTCCAGTCTAGTCCAGTCCAGATCTTAGCTGGCACAGAACCAGGAAAGGAACCTGGAAAGAATATTGTTATTGCAGGTATGAGGGACACAGACACAGACGTCACCATGACATCAAACAGCAAGAGGAGACTCCTCCTTGAATCACAGACACGACCGGGCGGCGCCCCCCTGTCTGCTCACTTGCACCTCCTCTTCCTCTTCTTGTCCTTCCCAGCAGCCTGCTCCTCCTCTCCCTCACTCTTCCTCTCCTGACCCACGGTCTCCACCGCCTCCATCGGCTCGTCCTGATCATCTGTCTCCACCGACACGCAGCTCAGGGAGTTTAAAAAGACCCACCAGCGCTTCTGAAGCAGAGACAGGAGAGTCACGTTAAGAGTCGGACTGGACACTCCAGTACATGAACACTGCACTGAGAGAGAGAGAGGGGTTCATACACACACACTGACTGGACACTCCAATACATAAACACTGCACTGAGAGAGAGAGGGGTTCATACAGACACACTGACTGGACACTCCAGTACATGAACACTGCACTGAGAGAGAGAGGGGTTCATACAGACACACTGACTGGACACTCCAGTACATGAACACTGCACTGAGAGAGAGAGAGGGGGGTTCATACAGACACACTGACTGGACACTCCAGTACATGAACACTGCACTGAGAGAGAGGGGTACATACAGACACACTGACTGGACACTGGACAGGAGTAAAGAGAGGATCAGAGCATTACCCACCTTCTTTTTCTTCTGTCTCACAGGAGATGGTGATTGGACCTCCTCCAGCTGGAGTCCGAGGAGGGAGAGAGGGGGCAGGAGAGGGACAGCACAGGGAGAGAAAGAGAGAGACAGCTGAGTAAAGTGTCCCAAGAGCACAGAGACTCTGCTGAGATCACACTCGCAGTGAGTGAGCCTGGGTGTAGCCCACTAATACTGACCCACTGGACACCACAGGACAGAGAGGAGGAGGAGAGAGACACACTGCCTGGACACCACACGACAGAGAGGAGGAAGAGAGAGACACACTGACTGGACACCACAGGACAGAGAGGAGGAAGAGAGAGACACACTGACTGGACACCACAGGACAGAGAGAGACAGAAAGGAAGGAGAGAGAGAGACAAAGATGATGGCACAGAAAGACAGCAGGCAAAGAGAAAGATTGAGATTGAGGGACAAACAAACCGAGAGAGAGAGAGAGGAAAGAGAGAGAGAGGAAAGAGAGAGAGAGAGGAGAGAGAGAGAGAGAGAGAGAGAGAGGAAAGAGGAAAGAGAGAGAGAGAGAGAGAGAGAGAGAGAGAGAGAGAGAGAGAGACTGACAGACGGGGCTGAAAGAGAGAGACAGAGAGGCAGGGACAGGCAGACAGCAGGCCGAGAGAGAGACACTGAGATCAAAGGGACAGACAGACTGACAGACAGGGCTGAAAGAGAGAGAGACAGAGAGGCAGGGACAGGCAGACAGCAGGCCGAGAGAGAGACACTGAGATCGAGGGACAGACAGACTGACAGACGGGGCTGAAAGAGAGAGAGACAGAGAGGTAGGGACAGACAAACAGCAGGCCGAGAGAGAGACACTGAGATCGAGGGACAGACAGACTGACAGACAGGGCTGAAAGAGAGAGAGACACTGAGACCCAGGGACAGACAGGACAGGAGGCAGGGTGGGACCAGCACTGACCTCCTTCCTCTCTCCTGCCGGGGGAGCTGTCTCCACCTCCTCTTCCTCCTGCAAGTCAAGAGACAGGCTGAGAGAGAGACGGGCTAGCGGGACATCGGGGAACAGAGCTGAAGGCAGAGAGCTGGGGAGAAAGGCCCAGCTGGGACAACGCAGGACAGACAGAGAAACAGACAGGGAGACACACGGAGAGATACAGGGAGAGAGACCCAGCTGGGACAACGGAGGACAGACAGAGAGCAGGGAGACATGGAAAGACACAGGGAGAGAGACAGGGAGAGAGGGACAGACACAGAGAAAAAGAGAGACTCAGACAGAAGGACAGAAAGACAGAAAGAGAGAAGTACAGACGGACAAAAAGACAGAGAAAAGGACAGATGGACTGATGGACAGAAAGACAGAAAAGGACAGAAAGACAGATGGACAGAAGGACAGATGGACAGAGAAAAGAACAGAAAGTCAGAAGGACAGAAAAGAACAGAAAGACAGAAGGACAGAAAAGGACAGAAAAACAGAAGGACAGATGGACAGAAGGACAGGACAGAGAAAAAAAAAGAAAGACAGAAGGACAGAGGGACAGAGAAAAGGACAGATGGACAGAGAAAAGGACAGAAGGACAGACGGATAGAAGGAGAAAAGGACAGACGGACAGACTCTGCCCCACTGGCCTTGTCAGACATCTCAGCCTCTCTCCTTGCCCTCCGCACCGGGGAGCCCCAGGCGGGGCCTGGCGGGGCCAGGCGGGCGATGGGGGGCAGGACGGGTGGGGGCTCGAGGGGCATGGCGGGGAGGAAGGGGGGGCGGCGGGGCGGGGCGGGCAGGGGCCGGAGGGGGGGGCCGGGGGCGGGGAGCGGAGGGGGCTCGAGGGCGCGGAGGGGGGGGACACTGAGCGGAATGAGCCGGGCGAGCCCGAGCGGGACGAGCCAGGCGACCCCGGGAGCTCCAGCTGCAGCTCGGCCGCCCTCTCCAGCTTCTGGACGAGCTCGGGGAGACAAGAAGACACCAGGGGATTCTGTCCAGCGGGGAGCGGGGGAGACACAACGCAGGGGGGATGAGGAGCAGAGACTACGCCTGGACAGGTGAGTGTGTCCAGTAAGAGTCCGGACAGGTGAGTCTCTACAGTGTGTCCAGTGAGAGTGTGGACAGGTGAGTGTGTACAGTGTGTCCAGTAAGAGTCTGGACAGGCGAGTGTGTACAGTGTGTCCAGTAAGAGTACGGACAGGCGAGTGTGTCCAGTAAGAGTGTGGACAGGTGTGTCCAACAGTAAGAAGCTGTCTAACCCTTTAACCCAGCTCAGGAAAGTTAGTGGGTGCTCTGTCTCCTCCCCAGATCTCACCTTCAGGTCTGGTGAAGTGACAGACCACAAGGAGACGCTGGAAACGAGGACACAAGACAGAGGTCAGGTCCACAGAGCTCACTCAATCACTACAGCAAGCAGAGACCTTTCGGTCATCAGGACTGTGGGGTTCAGTGTAGGGAGCTGTAGGGTATCGGGAGTTTAGGGGTCAGTGTGGGGAGCTGTAGGGTATTGGGAGTTTAGGGGTCAGTGTGGGGAGCTGTAGGGTATCGGGAGTTTAGGTGTCAGTGTATGGAGCTGTAGGGTATCGGGAGTTTAGGGGTCAGAGTGTGGAGCTTTATTATTATTATTATAATACAGCGAGCGCTGCTGGGGGCGGAGAGGTCAGTCGGTGGAGGGCTGGACGCTGGACGGGGATACTTCAGAGCGAATCTGAAGCTGAAACTGTGATTTGATCGAAGTCGAAGTAACCCGCAAATCTTTTTTTGAAGAAACACGTGTTTATTAAGCGCTATATAGTCCTTTCCTCCTCCTCTCTCTTCACTCCTCTGAGCTCACGGGGCTCCGGCACCGCCCCCCGCTAGAATCCGCCGCTCTGTGACGTCAGGCGGCTCACTGTGACGCCCCCGTGACGTCGCCCCCGACGCGCTCACGGCTCGGCCGTGAAACAAAAATGGCCGCCGGGTCCACATTTTTTTTTGGGTGGAAATGTTATTTATCCAACTCTCAGCAGCCAGCCGGGCGTCCCTGTACCACCCCGGTAGTCGCCACCTCGGACAGGCAGGGGAAACGGGTCCAGGTGTTTCCGGCCCAAGGGTTACAAAAGCTGCACTTGAATTTAAAGACAAAATCACGTCGAGGGCGCATTCAGCACCCCCACGTCCAACACGGGTTTCCGTGGGGTTTGGTTCAGTGAAATTAGCACCCCCTCCACCCCCAAGTCAAAGAAAGACCAAACTCCACCCCCCTCTAGCAGCCAAGGGCGGAAATTTCGGGCCACACCATGTCCAAAAAACACGGGTTCCCCCCCGTCCTGCGGGGAAAAGAGACGCCATTTTCTTTTCCGAGCGCTGCGTGGGACCTCACGACCCCCCCCCCCCCAAAAAAAAACGGGCTTCGCAGACGAGGAAAACCAGGCAGGTCGACCTCTCTACAACACCACCCAGCTGTTTCTGTTTCAAACCGTGGGAAAAAAATAAATACAATTTCGCCCCTCACCGACCGCCGCGCAAAAAAACACAACTTCACGCTACAGAAACGGCCTGTGTGAGGGGGGGCACGGGAAAAAAATAAAACCTGCGTGTTTTCGGCAGAGTAAGCTCAGCGGGGAAACTCCCTGAATCTCGGGGTTGCTTCTTGAACCCCGAAAACGACCTTTTTTCTCTCTCTCGTTTTCTTGGTGTCTGGGACGTTCACGAACTCCGCCGCGTCGGTGCGATTCCCAGCGAGACTTGAACATAACCCCCCCCCCCCCGTGGAGCCACAGCGCCCCCGTGTGGCCAAGAGGACCACCAGCCGCAGGGCTGAGCTTTTACTGCCGTGTCCCGCTTTCACTCTGGCGATGAAGGAGGGAATCAAGGAGGAGAATTAATATTGTGATCCACCAGTCCATCAAAGGACACACACACACCCTGGACAGGACACCAGTCCATCACAGGACACACACAGACTCATACACCCTGGACAGGACACCAGTCCATCACAGGACACACACACACCCTGGACAGGACACCAGTCCATCACAGGACACACACACACTCAACACCCTGGACAGGACAGCAGTCCATCACAGGACACACACACACTCACACACCCTGGACAGGACACTAGTCTGTCACAGGATGTTCAGTGCCTCTCTCTAATAAAGTAGAAATGCGACATTAAACTCCGTTCGAAACGGGAGAAATCACCAGGACACCATACACCTTGCTCCGGACGATGGGAGAAGACCAGTACCTTCACGAGTCCGGGTTGTGAAAACGTCTTCTGGCAGTTCAAAACGTTTCGAAGAGACTACAGCGCTACCTTGTTTTCCATTTCTATCGTGTATTATTATACAGTCATAAGTATCTGTACTGATCACAGAGTCCCCCTCTCACTGCCAGGACTGAAGCCCAGTGCAGCACGAATAATAATAATAATAATTAATAAGTCTGGACTCTCCACTCAGAGCTCTTCCCAGGTCAGGGGGATCCCCTCCAGCCCCCCCAGTGTGCAGCCCCCACCTGGATGATGCTCCAGTCCGCTCAGCATACAGCAGCTCTCAGTGGGGAGGAGAGCAGAGGGATGGAGCCAGTTCAGAGAGGGGGGGTGATTAGGAGGCCATGATGGGTCAAGACCAGGGGGGGAATCAGGCCAGGACACTGGGGTAACACCCCTACTCTTCTCCAGAAACACCCCGGGATTGTTAATGACCACAGAGAGTCAGGACGTCGGTTTGACGTCTCATCTGAAGGACAGCGCCTGTTTACAGTCCAGTGTCCCCGTCACTATACTGGGGCATCAGGACCCACACAGACCGCAGGGTGAGCGCCCCCTGCTGGCCTCACTAACACCTCTCCCAGCAGCAACCTCAGTTTTTCCCAGGAGTCTCCCCTCCAGGTACTGACCAGGCTCCCACCTGCTGGGCTCCAGTGGGGAGGGGGCTGCCAGCTGGGAGCTGCAGGGTGAGATGGCTGCTGGGCAAACGATGGCTAAAGAGCTTCCTAGGACACCCTGGACTTCGTGGTCGACTTCCTTCTCTTCAGACGGAGGTGGCTTGAAATCTGTCTCGTTTCAAGGAGTATTGGACACAATACCCCCCCTGCTATATCCCCGCCAACTGGTGGCACGCCGACGACGAGGGCTCTCGGCCTCAATCCGTCAACCACAAACTCTCCGGGATGAAAGAGAAGGACAGACTCTGTTCGTTCGTTTTGGTGGGGGGGGAGGGAAAAAACCAAAAGCTAAACAGATTTTTTTTTAAACCATTTTAATGATGCTTAACAAAAGAACAAAAATTACAATACAGATTAAGTCCAGTCCAGTCTGGGGTCCCTCAGCTTCGGTCCAGCACAGTCTGGGGCCCCTCAGCTTCGGTCCAGCACAGTCTGGGGCCCCTCAGCTCCGGTCCAGTCCAGTCCAGTCTGGGGCCCCTCAGCTCCAGTGCAGTCCAGTCTGGGACCCCTCAGCTCCAGTCCAGCCGAGTCTGGTGTCCCTCAGCTTCGGCCCAGCACAGACTGGGGTCCCTCAGCTTCGGTCCAGCACAGACTGGGGTCCCTCAGCTTCGGTCCAGCACAGTCTGGGGTCCCTCAGCTGCTGTCCAGTCCAGTCTGGTGTCTCTCAGCTCCGGTCCAGTCGTCTGGTGTCCCTCGAACCAGTCCAGTCCAGTCCAGTCCAGATCTTAGCAGGCACAGAACCAGGAAAGGAACCTGGAAAGAATATTGTTATTGCAGGTGTGAGGGACACAGACACAGACGTCACCATGACATCAAACAGCAAGAGGAGACTCCTCCTTGAATCACAGACACGACCGGGCGGCGCCCCCCTGTCTGCTCACTTGCACCTCCTCTTCCTCTTCTTGTCCTTCCCAGCAGCCTGCTCCTCCTCTCCCTCACTCTTCCTCTCCTGACCCACGGTCTCCACCGCCTCCATCGGCTCGTCCTGATCATCTGTCTCCACCGACACGCAGCTCAGGGAGTTTAAAAAGACCCACCAGCGCTTCTGAAGCAGAGACAGGAGAGTCACGTTAAGAGTCGGACTGGACACTCCAGTACATGAACACTGCACTGAGAGAGAGAGAGGGGTTCATACACACACACTGACTGGACACTCCAATACATAAACACTGCACTGAGAGAGAGAGGGGTTCATACAGACACACTGACTGGACACTCCAGTACATGAACACTGCACTGAGAGAGAGAGGGGTTCATACAGACACACTGACTGGACACTCCAGTACATGAACACTGCACTGAGAGAGAGAGAGGGGGGTTCATACAGACACACTGACTGGACACTCCAGTACATGAACACTGCACTGAGAGAGAGGGGTACATACAGACACACTGACTGGACACTGGACAGGAGTAAAGAGAGGATCAGAGCATTACCCACCTTCTTTTTCTTCTGTCTCACAGGAGATGGTGATTGGACCTCCTCCAGCTGGAGTCCGAGGAGGGAGAGAGGGGGCAGGAGAGGGACAGCACAGGGAGAGAAAGAGAGAGACAGCTGAGTAAAGTGTCCCAAGAGCACAGAGACTCTGCTGAGATCACACTCGCAGTGAGTGAGCCTGGGTGTAGCCCACTAATACTGACCCACTGGACACCACAGGACAGAGAGGAGGAGGAGAGAGACACACTGCCTGGACACCACACGACAGAGAGGAGGAAGAGAGAGACACACTGACTGGACACCACAGGACAGAGAGGAGGAAGAGAGAGACACACTGACTGGACACCACAGGACAGAGAGAGACAGAAAGGAAGGAGAGAGAGAGACAAAGATGATGGCACAGAAAGACAGCAGGCAAAGAGAAAGATTGAGATTGAGGGACAAACAAACCGAGAGAGAGAGAGAGGAAAGAGAGAGAGAGGAAAGAGAGAGAGAGAGGAGAGAGAGAGAGAGAGAGAGAGAGAGGAAAGAGGAAAGAGAGAGAGAGAGAGAGAGAGAGAGAGAGAGAGAGAGAGAGAGAGAGACTGACAGACGGGGCTGAAAGAGAGAGACAGAGAGGCAGGGACAGGCAGACAGCAGGCCGAGAGAGAGACACTGAGATCAAAGGGACAGACAGACTGACAGACAGGGCTGAAAGAGAGAGAGACAGAGAGGCAGGGACAGGCAGACAGCAGGCCGAGAGAGAGACACTGAGATCGAGGGACAGACAGACTGACAGACGGGGCTGAAAGAGAGAGAGACAGAGAGGTAGGGACAGACAAACAGCAGGCCGAGAGAGAGACACTGAGATCGAGGGACAGACAGACTGACAGACAGGGCTGAAAGAGAGAGAGACACTGAGACCCAGGGACAGACAGGACAGGAGGCAGGGTGGGACCAGCACTGACCTCCTTCCTCTCTCCTGCCGGGGGAGCTGTCTCCACCTCCTCTTCCTCCTGCAAGTCAAGAGACAGGCTGAGAGAGAGACGGGCTAGCGGGACATCGGGGAACAGAGCTGAAGGCAGAGAGCTGGGGAGAAAGGCCCAGCTGGGACAACGCAGGACAGACAGAGAAACAGACAGGGAGACACACGGAGAGATACAGGGAGAGAGACCCAGCTGGGACAACGGAGGACAGACAGAGAGCAGGGAGACATGGAAAGACACAGGGAGAGAGACAGGGAGAGAGGGACAGACACAGAGAAAAAGAGAGACTCAGACAGAAGGACAGAAAGACAGAAAGAGAGAAGTACAGACGGACAAAAAGACAGAGAAAAGGACAGATGGACTGATGGACAGAAAGACAGAAAAGGACAGAAAGACAGATGGACAGAAGGACAGATGGACAGAGAAAAGAACAGAAAGTCAGAAGGACAGAAAAGAACAGAAAGACAGAAGGACAGAAAAGGACAGAAAAACAGAAGGACAGATGGACAGAAGGACAGGACAGAGAAAAAAAAAGAAAGACAGAAGGACAGAGGGACAGAGAAAAGGACAGATGGACAGAGAAAAGGACAGAAGGACAGACGGATAGAAGGAGAAAAGGACAGACGGACAGACTCTGCCCCACTGGCCTTGTCAGACATCTCAGCCTCTCTCCTTGCCCTCCGCACCGGGGAGCCCCAGGCGGGGCCTGGCGGGGCCAGGCGGGCGATGGGGGGCAGGACGGGTGGGGGCTCGAGGGGCATGGCGGGGAGGAAGGGGGGGCGGCGGGGCGGGGCGGGCAGGGGCCGGAGGGGGGGGCCGGGGGCGGGGAGCGGAGGGGGCTCGAGGGCGCGGAGGGGGGGGACACTGAGCGGAATGAGCCGGGCGAGCCCGAGCGGGACGAGCCAGGCGACCCCGGGAGCTCCAGCTGCAGCTCGGCCGCCCTCTCCAGCTTCTGGACGAGCTCGGGGAGACAAGAAGACACCAGGGGATTCTGTCCAGCGGGGAGCGGGGGAGACACAACGCAGGGGGGATGAGGAGCAGAGACTACGCCTGGACAGGTGAGTGTGTCCAGTAAGAGTCCGGACAGGTGAGTCTCTACAGTGTGTCCAGTGAGAGTGTGGACAGGTGAGTGTGTACAGTGTGTCCAGTAAGAGTCTGGACAGGCGAGTGTGTACAGTGTGTCCAGTAAGAGTACGGACAGGCGAGTGTGTCCAGTAAGAGTGTGGACAGGTGTGTCCAACAGTAAGAAGCTGTCTAACCCTTTAACCCAGCTCAGGAAAGTTAGTGGGTGCTCTGTCTCCTCCCCAGATCTCACCTTCAGGTCTGGTGAAGTGACAGACCACAAGGAGACGCTGGAAACGAGGACACAAGACAGAGGTCAGGTCCACAGAGCTCACTCAATCACTACAGCAAGCAGAGACCTTTCGGTCATCAGGACTGTGGGGTTCAGTGTAGGGAGCTGTAGGGTATCGGGAGTTTAGGGGTCAGTGTGGGGAGCTGTAGGGTATTGGGAGTTTAGGGGTCAGTGTGGGGAGCTGTAGGGTATCGGGAGTTTAGGTGTCAGTGTATGGAGCTGTAGGGTATCGGGAGTTTAGGGGTCAGAGTGTGGAGCTTTATTATTATTATTATAATACAGCGAGCGCTGCTGGGGGCGGAGAGGTCAGTCGGTGGAGGGCTGGACGCTGGACGGGGATACTTCAGAGCGAATCTGAAGCTGAAACTGTGATTTGATCGAAGTCGAAGTAACCCGCAAATCTTTTTTTGAAGAAACACGTGTTTATTAAGCGCTATATAGTCCTTTCCTCCTCCTCTCTCTTCACTCCTCTGAGCTCACGGGGCTCCGGCACCGCCCCCCGCTAGAATCCGCCGCTCTGTGACGTCAGGCGGCTCACTGTGACGCCCCCGTGACGTCGCCCCCGACGCGCTCACGGCTCGGCCGTGAAACAAAAATGGCCGCCGGGTCCACATTTTTTTTTGGGTGGAAATGTTATTTATCCAACTCTCAGCAGCCAGCCGGGCGTCCCTGTACCACCCCGGTAGTCGCCACCTCGGACAGGCAGGGGAAACGGGTCCAGGTGTTTCCGGCCCAAGGGTTACAAAAGCTGCACTTGAATTTAAAGACAAAATCACGTCGAGGGCGCATTCAGCACCCCCACGTCCAACACGGGTTTCCGTGGGGTTTGGTTCAGTGAAATTAGCACCCCCTCCACCCCCAAGTCAAAGAAAGACCAAACTCCACCCCCCTCTAGCAGCCAAGGGCGGAAATTTCGGGCCACACCATGTCCAAAAAACACGGGTTCCCCCCCGTCCTGCGGGGAAAAGAGACGCCATTTTCTTTTCCGAGCGCTGCGTGGGACCTCACGACCCCCCCCCCCCCAAAAAAAAACGGGCTTCGCAGACGAGGAAAACCAGGCAGGTCGACCTCTCTACAACACCACCCAGCTGTTTCTGTTTCAAACCGTGGGAAAAAAATAAATACAATTTCGCCCCTCACCGACCGCCGCGCAAAAAAACACAACTTCACGCTACAGAAACGGCCTGTGTGAGGGGGGGCACGGGAAAAAAATAAAACCTGCGTGTTTTCGGCAGAGTAAGCTCAGCGGGGAAACTCCCTGAATCTCGGGGTTGCTTCTTGAACCCCGAAAACGACCTTTTTTCTCTCTCTCGTTTTCTTGGTGTCTGGGACGTTCACGAACTCCGCCGCGTCGGTGCGATTCCCAGCGAGACTTGAACATAACCCCCCCCCCCCCGTGGAGCCACAGCGCCCCCGTGTGGCCAAGAGGACCACCAGCCGCAGGGCTGAGCTTTTACTGCCGTGTCCCGCTTTCACTCTGGCGATGAAGGAGGGAATCAAGGAGGAGAATTAATATTGTGATCCACCAGTCCATCAAAGGACACACACACACCCTGGACAGGACACCAGTCCATCACAGGACACACACAGACTCATACACCCTGGACAGGACACCAGTCCATCACAGGACACACACACACCCTGGACAGGACACCAGTCCATCACAGGACACACACACACTCAACACCCTGGACAGGACAGCAGTCCATCACAGGACACACACACACTCACACACCCTGGACAGGACACTAGTCTGTCACAGGATGTTCAGTGCCTCTCTCTAATAAAGTAGAAATGCGACATTAAACTCCGTTCGAAACGGGAGAAATCACCAGGACACCATACACCTTGCTCCGGACGATGGGAGAAGACCAGTACCTTCACGAGTCCGGGTTGTGAAAACGTCTTCTGGCAGTTCAAAACGTTTCGAAGAGACTACAGCGCTACCTTGTTTTCCATTTCTATCGTGTATTATTATACAGTCATAAGTATCTGTACTGATCACAGAGTCCCCCTCTCACTGCCAGGACTGAAGCCCAGTGCAGCACGAATAATAATAATAATAATTAATAAGTCTGGACTCTCCACTCAGAGCTCTTCCCAGGTCAGGGGGATCCCCTCCAGCCCCCCCAGTGTGCAGCCCCCACCTGGATGATGCTCCAGTCCGCTCAGCATACAGCAGCTCTCAGTGGGGAGGAGAGCAGAGGGATGGAGCCAGTTCAGAGAGGGGGGGTGATTAGGAGGCCATGATGGGTCAAGACCAGGGGGGGAATCAGGCCAGGACACTGGGGTAACACCCCTACTCTTCTCCAGAAACACCCCGGGATTGTTAATGACCACAGAGAGTCAGGACGTCGGTTTGACGTCTCATCTGAAGGACAGCGCCTGTTTACAGTCCAGTGTCCCCGTCACTATACTGGGGCATCAGGACCCACACAGACCGCAGGGTGAGCGCCCCCTGCTGGCCTCACTAACACCTCTCCCAGCAGCAACCTCAGTTTTTCCCAGGAGTCTCCCCTCCAGGTACTGACCAGGCTCCCACCTGCTGGGCTCCAGTGGGGAGGGGGCTGCCAGCTGGGAGCTGCAGGGTGAGATGGCTGCTGGGCAAACGATGGCTAAAGAGCTTCCTAGGACACCCTGGACTTCGTGGTCGACTTCCTTCTCTTCAGACGGAGGTGGCTTGAAATCTGTCTCGTTTCAAGGAGTATTGGACACAATACCCCCCCTGCTATATCCCCGCCAACTGGTGGCACGCCGACGACGAGGGCTCTCGGCCTCAATCCGTCAACCACAAACTCTCCGGGATGAAAGAGAAGGACAGACTCTGTTCGTTCGTTTTGGTGGGGGGGGAGGGAAAAAACCAAAAGCTAAACAGATTTTTTTTTAAACCATTTTAATGATGCTTAACAAAAGAACAAAAATTACAATACAGATTAAGTCCAGTCCAGTCTGGGGTCCCTCAGCTTCGGTCCAGCACAGTCTGGGGCCCCTCAGCTTCGGTCCAGCACAGTCTGGGGCCCCTCAGCTCCGGTCCAGTCCAGTCCAGTCTGGGGCCCCTCAGCTCCAGTGCAGTCCAGTCTGGGACCCCTCAGCTCCAGTCCAGCCGAGTCTGGTGTCCCTCAGCTTCGGCCCAGCACAGACTGGGGTCCCTCAGCTTCGGTCCAGCACAGACTGGGGTCCCTCAGCTTCGGTCCAGCACAGTCTGGGGTCCCTCAGCTGCTGTCCAGTCCAGTCTGGTGTCTCTCAGCTCCGGTCCAGTCGTCTGGTGTCCCTCGAACCAGTCCAGTCCAGTCCAGTCCAGATCTTAGCAGGCACAGAACCAGGAAAGGAACCTGGAAAGAATATTGTTATTGCAGGTGTGAGGGACACAGACACAGACGTCACCATGACATCAAACAGCAAGAGGAGACTCCTCCTTGAATCACAGACACGACCGGGCGGCGCCCCCCTGTCTGCTCAACTGCACCTCCTCTTCCTCTTCTTGTCCTTCCCGGCAGCCTGCTCCTCCTCTCCCTCGCTCTTCCTCTCCTGAGCTACGGTCTCCGCCACCTCCATCGGCTCGTCCTGATCTTCTGTCTCCACCGACATGCAGCTCAGTGACTTCAAAAAGATGCACCAGTGCTTCTGAAGCAGAGAGAGGAGAGTCACGTTAAGAGTCGGACTGGACACTCCAGGACATGAACACTGCACCGAGAGAGAGAGAGGGGTTCATACAGACACACTGACTGGACACTCCAGTACATGAACACTGCACTGAGAGAGAGAGGGGTTCATACAGACACACGACTGGACACTCCAGTACATGAACACTGCCCTGCTCTCGGCCTCAATCCGTCAACCACAAAAGAGAGAGAGACAGGTGAGTCAAGTGTCCCTAGAGCACAGAGACTCTGCTGAGATCACACTCGCAGGGAGTGAGCCTGGGTGTAGCCCACTAATACTGACCCACTGGACACCACAGGACAGAGAGGAGGAGGAAGAGAGAGACACACTGCCTGGACACCACAGGACAGAGAGGAGGAGAGAGACACACTGAGGATAGAGAGGAGGAGGAGAGAGACACTGACAGACAGGGCTGAAAGAGAAACACTGAGACCCAGGGACAGACAAGACGGCGAAACTCCACCACAGACAGGACAGGAGGCAGGGTGGGACCAGCACTGACCTCCTTCCTCTCTCCTGCCGAAGGAGCTGTCTCCACCTCCTCTTCCTCCTGCAAGTCAAGAGACAGGCTGAGAGAGAGACGGGCTGGTGGGACATCGGCGAACAGAGCTGAAGGCAGAGAGCCGGGGAGACAGGCCCAGCTGGGACAACGCAGGACAGACAGAAAGGAAGGAGAGAGAGAGACAAAGATGAAGGCACAGAAAGACAGCAGGCAAAGAGAAAGATTGAGATTGAGGGACAAACAAACCGAGAGAGAGAGGAAGGAGAGAGAGAGAGACAGATCGAGGGACAGACAGACTGACAGACGGTGCTGAAAGAGAGAGACAGAGAGGCAGGGACAGACAGACAGCAGGACGAGAGAGAGACAGAGATCGAGGGACAATAATTTGGTTTCGAAATTTATTCTGAAAATGTACAATCATTCACTCCTGAAAAATACAGAGTTGAAATTATACATTATGTACAATATTATAATCAACATATGGCTAATCATCAAAAATAAAAAAAACTGTACTGGGGGACACAGCTGGCTGTGCTGTTCTGGACAGAACACACTGAGGTCCAGTTTCCACCTCCTGCAGGATCAAACAGCACCCCCACTGGCTCTCCAGTGAACAGAGGGACAGACAGAGAGGCTTCAGGCTGCAGGGTGACAGTGTCTCTGTGAGCTGAAAGACAATCAGGACAGAGGATGATAGAAGAACACACTCTGTCAAGAATATAGAGCCCTCTAGTGACCCTACTGTAGACCTGCTCACCGCCCACAGTGACGATCACAGTGCTGATACTGGTTCCCTTAAGGTCCCTCACTGTGTAGTTGCCCTGATCAGCTGGAGTGAGGGAGCGGAGTGTCAGAGAACTGTTCTGCACTGACACTCACTGTTCGTACCTGGGGCCAGGGAGCCCTGCGCTGCTCAGTAAGACTATACGAGACTGGACAGATCCTGCAGGATCAAACAGCACCTCCACTGGACCAGCAGTGTGGAGGGGGAGAGACAGAGAGGCACCAGGCTACAGGCTGTGGACTTCTGAGTGAGCTGAAAAGGGACAGGTAGAAACATGTTGAACATTTAGTTTTACAACAATACCTTGAGTTTGGACACGATCAGCTTCATTTTGTATTTCAGCTGTGAAAATGCAATTTCAAAAATGCACGCCCCAGTCATGTTAGGTTCAAGTTACAGTTGCATCACAACTCAATACATTTGCAATTCACTTCAAATGTTGTTTTTGTTTGATCCAGTCTGTCCTCACCTAAAGGAGATATGGACTCAGTCTTTGGAATTTGTATATATATATTTCAGTGATCCCTCAGCCATACCTTCTGTTTTGTAATTCAATTTCTCTTTTAAAATTCCTTCCCCACTTCTAGGACCTGCAGTTGCTGAACTCCACAATGGCTTCTATTGGAAGGTCTGTGACTGAGACCAAGTAAGTGTTCACTTTTTTATGAAACCATTATTTATTTTGGAGCAATGAGCAATTCTTATATAAATACAATAAAATCATTATGCTCAAACTATGAGAGAGAAAATTAAGGATAATTTAAGAAATCAGTCTTAGCTTGTTTCTATACACAGATGGTATTATTTATTTTCAAAGGAAACCCACAAGGATTCCCCTGGTGTGCAAGATGTGCCTGAATACTTTTGATCAGCTTCCTGCTCACTTGAAGAGGGCGTGTATGAAGCACGCCACGGCAGAAGAGATCAGGATGGCCTCTCAACAGGCGAGGAAGGACATGATAAATCACCTGAAGATCATCGTGGATTACAACAGAATAGAGATCGTGTCTGGCGAGGCAAACAGGGCAGTGGTTGTAAGACTGCTGGAGTCCTTGGCATTAGGGACTAAATATACTAAACGTATGATGCTAAAATGTTATTTTCACATATATTAATGTAATAAATGATTGCTTATGCTTTATGCACTACTTCACTGCTTCACTGCTCTATGCTGTCTGGAAATAAATCCTCAGACTGCTTACTGCCCTGGGCATGTACCAATAAATCCGAATGCACATCTGAATCCCAAACAGAATCTCTAGTAAAATACGATCATTTGTGAAACAGGCAAATGACTGTCTCAGGGGCCCATTCCTCATTCTCAAGACACATGTATGCAGTACGTACACCATGCATTGAGCAATAGGGACTGAAGACACCACAGGTAAGGTTAGAAGTCATTCTGAGGTGCCACATGTGAGGGATACAGCTAGGCATCTGAAATGCAGGGTTTGAGAGCCCTTTCAGGAGCACTGCATCCTTTGAGACAGACCCGTGCGTGTTAAACAAATGATCATTTCTTTCAGCATTAGGGACTAAATATACTAAACGTATGATGCTAAAATGTTATTTTCACATATATTAATGTAATAAATCATTGCTTATGCTTTAACAACAAATCTAATTAAAATAAAAGCTTAAGTTTTGTATTTATCTTGTACCATAGAACATGATTTTCTTTTTATTTCATGCCCACAAAGTGTCCAAATGTTCTATGATCATTTCTTTCAGCATTAGGGACTAAATATACTAAACATATGATGCTAAAATCCTGAAAAAAGGATGTGCTCCATCTCGTCAGTAGATTGGATTCCAAAACTGATTTGGGTCAATATACATTACCTTTGAAGATAAGGTACAGTCTACTGTAGGGAACCATCAACGTAGAAAGCATTGGCCTTCCCTGGGGGGCAGGTAGGTGCAAAAGATAAACCTTTATCCTATCTTTATCCTAAGATAAGTGGCCAAGCTCATCATGTTGCCATAGTAGACAAAGTTCTATAAAATGTTAAATAACTTTTAAAAAAAGCATTTTGGTCTTTCAGTACTGTACAAGGTGAATTAAACTGTCCCTGGTAATGCAAAGTAATTAGAAGCATCCCAGAAACTTTATCTCTAGAAACATTAGCTGTTTTATATCATGTAATTTAGTGTGATGTTGTCAGAATTCAAGGACATTATCACACACAGAAATTGGTTCAGTTAAATCTAAAAAACACAGCTAAACATGGGTTTAAATGTAAAATAGAAGTCTTACCTCTTGTCAAAAGATTTAATTCAAGAAGTGAACCTCAGATCCTTCTTTGAAAAAAGTAAGTTCAAATGAAAATGATTGTTAAAAACTGGGCTTTCAATAAATGACAAATTTAATCTAATACTGCTCTGATCATGGTAGCAGGAAGGTGTGAAAATTACTCTGTACCTAGGAGTATTTTGATCCCGAGTTCTGAATCCCAAACAGAATCTCTAGTAAAATAGGAGGCACTGGACTATAAATACCCATCCATGTTATAACACACTCACCAAGGGTTTTTTAGTTTAACTCTGAGCTTTGAGAGATTTAATACCTATGGTACCCATATTCATCCTTTATTTAAGGGAAGTACACATCCTAGACACACAGGAAACCCTCTTGCCCCAAGGGAAGACCGATACTTTGGATCAATATAAGTGTGAACGGTGAGTCCTGTTGTTCAGTATAGTGTCAATACGGGTGTGAACAATGAGTCCTGTTGTTCAGTACAGTGTCAATACGAGTGTGATAAGTGTCGACATGAGTGTGAACACTGAGTCCTGTTGATCAAAAAAGTATCAATACAAGTGTGAACGGTGAGTCCTGTTGTTCAGTATAGTGTCAATACGAGTGTGAACAGTGAGTCCTGTTGTTCAGTACAGTGTCAATACGAGTGTGAACAGTGAGTCCGGTTCTGTACAGTGTCAATACGAGTGTGAACAGTGAGTCCGGTTCTGTACAGTGTTTACTCATTGAATTCCCTCTTGCTCTGCACAGTGTTAACGGGTGAGAACATGTGTTTTATTCTTTGCAGAATTAACACAGACAGATACTGCTGTTGAATACTCCATAGTCAACAAACCCCGAGCCGCACAAAGTGAGGATCTTTTACTTCTATCTATTAAACTAGCAGAAATAAAACATCATGATAACTTCTTGCTGCTCTGTCCAGTTTTAACACAAGTGTGAAAATTTGTAATAATAGTGAGTCCTGCTGTTGTGTACAGCGTGAATACAAGCGTGAACAGTGAGTCCTGTCGTCTGAACAGTGTCAATACGCGTGTGAACAGTGAGCCCTGTTGTTCAGTATGGTGTTAATGTAAGTCTTATCCTGTATAGTATAAGTTAACATAAGTATTGACCCGTATCCTGTTCTCTACAGACATCACACTACCCAACAGTGATGTGGAGTACGCCACCGTCAACAAACCGAGAGCAGCACAAAGTGAGGACTTTTTTAACTCTTTACCACAGTATAAAACCCACAGGAGTAATGAGAATGACACTAAAAACAACAACACTGATAGTGAACAAGAGATTTTGAACAATACACATTCTAGTCAGATTTAAATACCTACAGATCTGACCGATCTGAAATTATTTTTTTTCTGCGTGCAGGTTTTCTAAGAATTGAAGAAAGGTTAAAAACGAGAGAACGCCATTCGGTTTTTCAAGCCTGTCTGGTAGTTAGTGATTAATTGGACCCATGATTTAATCCACCTGTATCTGCAGAGAAGCCAGGGTATCGGCATCAACAACAAGGCTGGGCAGCTTGTTCCCCACCCGCCTCTGTGTAAAGACGCGTCACCCATTCTTGGTTTTATTTTCACCTTTCACTATACGTGAAGAATTCCAAAAGGTGCACAAATGCTCAGGAGCTATTCTGTGGTTCGGCGATGTCTCTAGAGCCTTTTTTCACAGTGTGCGACTTCCCTGTGTGTCTCCCCGAACACAGGGTCTGACTGAAGGGGCACTGACCTGCAGGAATGGGAGGAGACCGAGCTGGGACGGTTCTGCCACGTCAGCGAAACTCTGGACCCCGACTTCATCTGCCAAAGAAACAGCAGCGTCAATTAGCTCAGCCAGCGAGTTCAGCGAGATGGGACACATCTCTTTATGAAGAGATGTGTCCCATCTCTTCATAACCCGTCTCTTATCAATCCTACTGTGTTTCATTTACTCTTCCTCACTCTGTCTCCTGTCCGGTTGTCTGCACTTAAAACTGAGGTATTTCCTGCGATCTCCTCTCTCTCGCTGTGTCTCCTGTCCTGTGGGTTTGTTACTGAGGGATTCTCTGTGATCTCCTCTCTCTCTCACTGTGTCTCCTGTCCTGTGTGTTAGTTTGTTTGTTACTGAGGTATTTCCTGTGATCTCCTCTCTCTCACTGTGTCTCCTGTTCTTCAGTGTTTTAATTCTCTTAAATAATTTAGCTCATTCCTCTCTCACTCACTGCGACTCCTATCCATTCTGTGTTCAGTTCCTCTGACTTGCCTCTTGCATCAGTGCTAGCAATATCATGCATCTATTTAATTTAAAATTATTGATCTGTCACCTTGATAGTTCGATCTCGGCTACAGTTAGCATAGATGGCACAATTAAAAGGACGATGAGCTCAACATCTGTGCGCGTCTAATTAACTGAACCGTACAGAACATCGTGCCTCAGCTAGTCTCTCACTGGCAGGGTTGCCCATCGGCGAGACCACGTCTCCAGGAAATTCTGCGGACTGGACACCGCGGGAGGGTGGGGCTGTGTTTCCGCACGAACGCCGGAAATCACTCAGGATCTCCAGAGAGACTCCTGTAGCCTTACAGCATCACAGTCACAGGCCTCAGCATTGCAACTGTATAATATCAAACGCCCAGACACCCCGAGGTGAGGCCGACCAGTCTGAAGTATTACCTGTAAACACCAGGCACACTGGAACCTGACTTCATCGTCCACTTAGCGCAGGGGTGGGGCGGACAGTCAGTTTTCTGGGGAGAAAAAAAACAACACCAGGAATTTAGCATACTGAAAGGATCATGGAGTGATGATCTGGCTGAACCCGCTTGGCTGAGGGCTCCTGGCCAGAGGACGAGGAGGCTGGGACCCCCCCTGCACAGCGAGCAGGAGTGACCAGGGGGGGCAGCTACACAGGTGGAGACGGGGTGGGAGAGGGACGCGAGGGAGAGAGGGGGATCACGTGCAGTATTGACAGTGTTTCAGGAGAGGAGTCAGGAGTGATGGCTAAAATATCGACAGCCGAGTCTGACCGAACTAGGGTGTGGCCATCCCTCATGAACTTTCATCACAAACTCCTGTCTTCCTGCGGTGTCTCTGAGGAAGCTACCATTTTTCACTGGCTAATAAGAGGTGGAAGAGGTGTTAGTGGGACAGCAGGGGGGCGCTCACCCTGCGGTCTGATACCCCAGTATAGTGACGGAGGACACTATACTGTAAACAGGCGCCGTCCTTCGGATGAGACGTAAAACCGAGGTCCTGACTCTCTGTGGTCATTAAAAATCCCAGGGCGTCTCTCGAAAAGAGTAGGGGTGTAACCCAGGCGTCCTGGCCAAATTTCCCATTGGCCCTTACCAATTATGGCCTCCTAATAACCCCCCTCTCTGAACTGGCTCCATCCCTCTGCTCTCCTCCCCACTGAGAGCTGGTGTGTGGGGAGCGTTCTGGCGCACTATGGCTGCCGTCGCATCATCCAGGTGGGGGCTGTACATTGGTGGCGGTAGTGAGATTCCCCATTCCCTGTGCAGCGCTTTGAGTGGAGTGTCCAGAAAAGCGCTATATAAGTGTTAACAATTATTAGTAAGGCCCCTCAGTAGTTGAGATCTCTGTTATACCCATCTAGAAACATGCAATCAGCATGTTATTGATGAAGCAATAGTCACAACATTATTCCACACCTCTAACCCTGCACTAGGGGGCACGCTTCAGGCTCGGGCCAGGGTGAGAGGCGGGTTATGATGACAGTCATGCTTTCTACACCTTATACTGAGCTCAAAAATGGACCGGGCGGACATCTCACGAGCAGATCCCTCCGCGTATAAGAAAGGCAACTTGTCTCGGCAAAAATACCATGGATTCACATCCGAAATATGATAAAAAGGCAAAAACACCACACTTGGAATGCAAAGGTACCCTTAAAAGGAAACCCGGTTTTAAAACCAACTTGATTTTCCCCTGGAGAAACCTTTTTATGGACACATTGCATCTATTACACATGTATAACTAAATATAAAGATAAAACTTAATATAAGAAGTCATGACATATCACACATGACGAAGTCTGGTCCAGAATAAACAGTTTACACTGACCCACCTTTATTTACCCTGGTCACTCACTTCTATTAACTCTTTTAATAAGGGTAACAAATGAATATTTGTTTCAATTTGGGATCTACACCTGGGAGCCCTGAAATGTTGGCCAGAGGGGAGAAGCTGATATTCAGACGTGAGAATATATTTTAAAAAAAGGATCTGGTGTTGTTTTTCACCTGTCTAATCAAAGCTTGTTCAAAAATTATCTGATTATAAGACTCACGAGTTTATAATCATACTCATTCCACTTTTTAACCCCGTATATATGCACAATATGAAACGTATATACACTAAATCTCACGTGTGACTCCCATAATATACATTTCTTTACGAAAATTAGGAACACTTATTACAATTATCAACCCCCCATGACGAGGCAATATTTCATACCTTTGTTTCTTTGTGGGTTCAAAGTTCTGTCCTGTCGTTTCACACGTAATGTTTTGGTAGTTATCTCAATTTTCCTTTGCAATTATCTCCAAGATCATTATCAACTTTTTGTAAAACGCTATGCACAACTGATATTTAAAGAAAGTCCTGTACCAAAACGTCTTCGTAGGGAAAGACAACTTTTTTTTCCTTACGTCAGTCGCTACACGGTTACTCTTAAAATCCATTCATCGCCTTTAAAAAAAAGTTTCGTTTTTTATTCTGGTTCACTGACATTTCTGTCACAATTCTGAGGGACCCCAAATAAAATTCACTTGCCGGTATAAAGACGCCGGCGAGGTTAAGACAAGTATCGAGCCACCTGCGTATCTAACGGACGTTTAAAATAAAAAAAATGGCGTGTAATGTTGCGAAGGGCTACTGGTTTTTTATAGGTTGTCGATTGTAAGGGACGTGGGCCGCGACAGAAATACTGGTCGGGGTGGGAAAAGGTTTATTGATGGTTTATTGTACCGCAACGGTCACAATTGACTCACCAGCAAAGATGGCGCCGAGGCCACATCGACTCCCTCCCGCCCTGCCTCGCACCGAAGCTCGAGCTGCGGAGCTCGACGCCGAACCGCCGGTCCGCGGGCGCGGGCGCCGGACATAGACGTCATAACCCCTTCCGAGGCGCAGGAATTATAGATCACTGTAGTTTCTTCTGGACCCGGGTTAGGGACAGTGTGCCCTCCGTGAGAGTCTTCTGAGGAAGCCAGTGTCTCATGGGTGTCCAGGCTGGGTACCATCTGTCCATCACAGGACACACAGACATACACACTCACACACCCTGGACAGGACACCAGTCCATCACAGGACACACACACACCCTGACACACCCTGGACAGGACCCCAGTCCATCACAGGACACACACACACACTCACACACCCTGGACAGGACACCAGTCCCTCACAGGACACACAGACACACACACTCACACACCCTGGACAGGACACCAGTCCATCACAGGACACACACACACCAGGGCCAGTTTTCCCAGAAGCCAATTAGCCCAAAAGCCTGTCTTTGGACCCGGAGAACACAGGGAGACCATGCAGACTCCACACAGACAGTCCCCCCCCCCCCCCCCCGGGTCCAGACCCGAGCCCGGAGCCCCCCCGCGCTGAACCCCTCCGTACAGACGGCCGCACACAGCTCCGTTGTTCCCGATTCCCGAGGTGATCTGTTAAAAGAAGCCGGTGTGTTGCCTCCAGGTGAGGCCCGCGGCCCGACGCCGGTGGTGGCGGTGGTGGCGGCGGCAGAGAATGCGGCCCCGGTGCCGACGACGAGCGGGGCGCCCCCCGAAAGCCCCTCGACGTAGGGGGCCGCGGCCCACCCCGACGACAGCGCCCCCCGATCCGGCAGGCGGCCGGTCTCCCGCAGGGAGAAGACGATGAAGCAGCTGGGGAAAGTGTCTTCCGTCCGAGGTAGGAGCAGCAGGGCTGGGCGTTTTGTTGGAGCGAAGTCCCCCTCCAGATAACCCATGAACCCCGTCTCTACTGTCACTCCAGTCAGGACAGGAGGCTCTTCTGTACACAGAAGGGGGTGGGGGTGGGGAACAAGCTGCCCAGACCTGTGGTTGAAGCCGATACCCTGGCTTCTCTCCAGACACAGCTGGGTGAGCTCCTCCAGTCAGGACAGGAGGCTCTACTGTACACAGAGAGTGGTGGGGGTGGGGAACAAGCCGCCCAGCCCTGTGGTTGAAGCCGATACCCTGGCTTCTCTCCAGACACAGCTGGGTGAGCTCCTCCAGTCAGGACAGGAGGCTCTACTGTACACAGAGGGTGGTGGAAGTGGGGAACAAGCCACCCAGCCCTGTGGTTGAAGCCGATACCCCAGCTTCTCTCCAGACACAGCTGGGTGAGCTCCTCCAGTCAGGACAGGGGGGCTCTACTGTACACAGAGGGTGGTGGGGGTGTGGAACAACTCCTTTGTTCGGGGCCTTGGGGCATTCTTGTTGTGAAAGGCGCTATATAAAAAAACTGAATTGAAATTGAATCTTACAGGTTTGGGTTTCAAAAACGTAACGACACTCCTCACGTCCGAGCGCCGCCAGTCTGTGACGTAACGTATCCTTACACAACCATGACGGTTTCATCATGGACAGCACGAAAGCCCGAAAAGTGGTTGACGTTTTAATTTGGCAACGCCACGATGAATCCCAGTTTTTTTTTTATTTTGGAGGCCAAAGAGGACAAAAAAGGAAACGTCCGGAGGTGGATCGATGGTCATCTCTGCGGTTGTTCTGATGTTCTGGAAAAAACAAAACAAAAAAAAACGGCTCGCTTGCCCGGTCGTGTAGTGTTTCCACACCCCACGCAAATCAGCTTCTCTTCGCTCCCGGGGGCTCGTCGCCCGCCGCACCCCTCTCACGTGATAGGGGCTTCCCCCGGCTGTGACGTACTTACCCTACCCCCTTCGGCCAACGTCATACCGAAGGTCGCGCTTCGGGCCGCGGCGATGTTGACGGACTGTCTTGTAGCGTGAGAAGGGTTTAAATTTCGACTTAAGGAGTTGGCCGTCGTTATATTTCGCGAGGTATAATACGGGGGGAAAAAGAACATTTATATTTATCAACCTACTAGTAATACTGGGTGGATGTCATGTTCCCCAAAGTTCAGTGCCTCTCTCTAATAAAGTAGAAATGCGACATTAAACTCCGTTCGAAACGGGAGAAATCACCAGGACACGATACAACTGACGTCCGGAACAGAAAAAAAGAACTCCTATTCCCATTTGTAATGACCCCGTCGTGTTTTTCCCGGTGTACGCTTCTCTTTCGGAGACCGTTTCTCTCTGGTGTTGTTTTGCTGTTGGAATAAATGCCGAGGTGACCCTTCTGTGTGGAGTCTGCGTGTTCTCTCCAGCGGGTCGTTTCCTCCACCGCAGGGGCTGGTCGAACCGGGGTCTCCCAATCAACACAGAAGTGTGTGTCGTTTTGGGTGGTGCATCGGGGATACTGCGCCCCGAGGGGGTGGCCTTTCACCTTGCTCCGGACGATGGGAGAAGACCTGTACCTTCACGAGTCCGGGTTGTGAAAACTTCTTCTGGCAGTTCAAAACGTTTCGATGAGACTACAGCGCTACCCTGTTTTCCATTTCTATCGTGTATTATTATACAGTCATAAGTATCTGTCCTGATCACAGAGTCCCCCTCTCACTGCCAGGACAGGAGCCCAGTGCAGCACGAATAATAATAATAATTAATAAGTCTGGACCCTCCACTCAGAGCTCTTCACAGGTCAGGGGGATCCCCTCCAGCCCCCCCAGTGTGCAGCCCCCACCTGGATGATGCTCCAGTCCGCTCAGCACACAGCAGCTCTCAGTGGGGAGGAGAGCAGAGGGATGGAGCCAGTTCAGAGAGGGGGGGGTGATTAGGAGGCCATGATGGGTCAAGACCAGGGGGGGAATCAGGCCAGGACACTGGGGTAACACCCCTACTCTTCTTCAGAGACACCCCGGGATTGTTAACGAGCACAGAGAGTTGGTTTGACGTCTCATCCGAAGGACGGCGCCTGTTTACAGTCCAGTGTCCCCCGTCACTATACTGGGGCATCAGGACCCCCACAGACCGCAGGGTGAGAGCGCCCCCTGCTGGCCCCACTCACACCTCTCCCAGCAGCAGCCTTGGGGGAGGGGGGAGGGAAAAAACCAAAAGCTAAACAGATTTTTTTTAATTTTTTTTTTATTGATCCTTAACAAAAGAATAAAAATTACAAGCTTCAGTCCAGTCCAGTCTGGTGTCTCTCAGCTCCAGTCCAGACTGGGGTCCCTCAGCTTCGGTCCAGCACAGTCTGGGGTCCCTCAGCTCCAGTCCAGTCCAGTCTGGGGCCCCTCAGCTCCAGTCCAGTCCAGTCTGGGGCCCCTCAGCTCCAGTCCAGTCCAGTCTGGTGTCCCTTAGCTTCAGTCCAGTCCAGTCTGGGGTCCCTCAGCTTCGGTCCAGCACAGACTGGGGTCCCTCAGCTTCGGTCCAGCACAGTCTGGTGTCTCTCAGCTCCGGTCCAGACTGGGGTCCCTCAGCTTCGGTCCAGCACAGTCTGGTGTCCCTCAGCTTCAGTCCAGACTGGGGTCCCTCAGCTTCGGTCCAGCACAGTCTGGGGTCCCTCAGCTCCAGTCCAGTGCAGTCTGGTGTCCCTCAGCTTCGGTCCAGACTGGGGTCCCTCAGCTTCGGTCCAGCACAGTCTGGGGTCCCTCAGCTTCGGTCCAGCACAGACTGGGGTCCCTCAGCTTCGGTCCAGCACAGTCTGGTGTCCCTCAGCTTCAGTCCAGACTGGGGTCCCTCAGCTTCGGTCCAGCACAGTCTGGGGTCCCTCAGCTCCAGTCCAGTCCAGTCTGGTGTCTCTCAGCTCCGGTCCAGTCCAGTCTGGTGTCCCTAGGCTCCTGTCCAGTCCCGTCTGGTGTCCCTCAGCTCCAGTCCAGTCCAGTCCAGTCCAGTCCAGTCCAGTCCAGTCCAGTCCAGTCCAGATCTTAGCCGGCACAGAACCAGGAAAGGAACCTGGAAAGAATATTGTTATTGCAGGTGTGAGGGACACAGACACAGACGTCACCATGACATCAAACAGCAAGAGGAGACTCCTCCTTGAATCACAGACACGACCAGGCGGCGCCCCCCTGTCTGCTCACCTGCACCTCCTCTTCCTCCTCTTGTCCTTCCCGGCAGCCAGCTCCTCCTCTCCCTCGCTCTTCCTCTCCTGAGCTACGGTCGCCACCTCCATCGGCTCGTCCTGGTCTTCTGTCTCCACCGACACGCAGCTCAGGGAGTTAAGAAGGGCGCACCAGCGCTTCTGAAGCAGAGACAGGAGAGTCACGTTAAGAGTCGGACTGGACACTCCAGTACATGAACACTGCACTGAGAGAGAGAGGGGTTCATACAGACACACTAACTGGACACTCCAGGACATGAACACTGCACTGAGAGAGAGAGGGGTTCATACAGACACACTGACTGGACACTCCAGTACATTAACACTGCACAGAGAGAGAGAGAGGGGTTCACACAGACACACTGACTGGACACTCCAGTACATGAACACTGCACTGAGAGAGAGAGGGGTTCATACAGACACACTGACTGGACACTCCAGTACATGAACACTGCACTGAGAGAGAGAGAGGGGTTCATACAGACACACTGACTGGACACTCCAGGACATGAACACTGCACTGAGAGAGAGAGAGGGGTTCATACAGACACACTGACTGGACACTCCAGGACATGAACACTGCACTGAGAGAGAGAGAGAGGGGTTCATACAGACACACTGACTGGACACTCCAGTACATGAACACTGCACTGAGAGAGAGAGGGGTTCATACAGACACACTGACTGGACACTCCAGTACATGAACACTGCACTGAGAGAGAGGGGTTCACACAGACACACTGACTGACTGGACACTCCAGTACATGAACAGTGCACTGAGAGAGAGGGGTTCATACAGACACACTGACTGGACACTCCAGTACATGAACACTGCACTGAGAGAGAGAGGGGTTCATACACACACACTGACTGGACACTCCAGTACATGAACACTGCACTGAGAGAGAGAGAGAGAGAGGGGTTCACACAGACACACTGACTGGACACTCCAGGACATGAACACTGCACTGAGAGAGAGAGGGGTTCACACAGACACACTGACTGGACACTCCAGTACATGAACACTGCACTGAGAGAGAGAGAGAGAGAGGGGTTCACACAGACACACTGACTGGACACTCCAGGACATGAACACTGCACTGAGAGAGAGAGGGGTTCACACAGACACACTGACTGGACACTCCAGTACATGAACACTGCACTGAGAGAGAGAGAGAGGGGTTCACACAGACACACTGACTGGACACTCCAGTACATGAACACTGCACTGAGAGAAAGAGGGGTTCATACACACACACTGACTGGACACTCCAGGACATGAACACTGCACTGAGAGAGAGAGAGGGGTTCATACAGACACACTGACTGGACACTCCAGTACATGAACACTGCACTGAGAGAGAGAGAGAGGGGTTCATACAGACACACTGACTGGACACTCCAGGACATGAACACTGCACTGAGAGAGAGAGGGGTTCATACAGACACACTGACTGGACACTCCAGGACATGAACACTGCACTGAGAGAGAGAGGGGTTCATACAGACACACCGACTGGACACTCCAGGACATGAACACTGCACTGAGAGAGAGAGAAGGGTTCATACAGACACTGGACACTGGACAGGAGTAAAGAGAGGATCAGAGCATCACCCACCTTCTTTTTCTTCTGTCTCACAGGAGGTGGTGATTGGACCTCCTCCAGCTGGAGTCCGAGGAGGGAGAGAGGGGGCAGGAGAGGGACAGCACAGGGAGAGAAAGACAGAGACGGGTGAGTCAAGTGTCCCAAGAGTACAGAGACTCTGCTGAGATCACACTCGCAGGGAGTGAGCCTGGGTGTAGCCCACTAATACCGACCCACTGGACACCACAGGACAGAGAGGAGGAGGAGGAGAGAGACACACTGCCTGGACACCACAGGACAGAGAGGAGGAGGAGGAGAGAGACACACTGCCTGGACACCACAGGACAGAGAGGAGGAGGAGAGAGACACACTGAGGACAGAGAGGAGGAGGAGAGAGACACTGACAGACAGGGCTGAAAGAGAGAGAGACAGAGAGGCAGGGACAGGCAGACAGCAGGCCGAGAGAGACACTGACAGACAGGGCTGAAAGAGAGAGAGACAGAGAGGCAGGGACAGGCAGACAGCAGGCCGAGAGAGACACTGACAGACAGGGCTGAAAGAGAGAGAGACAGAGAGGCAGGGACAGACAGACAGCAGGCCGAGAGAGAGACACTGACAGACAGGGCTGAAAGAGAGAGAGACACTGAGACCCAGGGACAGACAAGACGGCGAAACTCCACCACAGACAGGACAGGGGGCAGGGTGGGACCAGCACTGACCTCCTTCCTCTCTCCTGCCGGAGGAGCTGTCTCCACCTCCTCTTCCTCCTGCAAGTCAAGAGACAGGCTGAGAGAGAGACGGGCTGGCGGGACATCGGCGAACAGAGCTGAAGGCAGAGAGCCGTGGAGACAGGCCCAGCTGGGACAACGCAGGACAGACAGAGAGCAGGGAGACACAGGGAGGGAGACCCAGCTGGGACAACGCAGGACAGACAGAGAGCAGGGAGACACACGGAGAGACACAGGGAGAGAGACAGGGAGAGAGGGACAAACACAGAGACTCAGATAGAAGGACAGAAAGACAGAAAGAGAGAAGTACAGACGGACAAAAAGACAGAGAAAAGGACAGATGGACTGATGGACAGAAAGAGAGAAAAGGACAGAAAGACAGATGGACTGAAGGACAGATGGACAGAGAAAAGAACAGAAAGTCAGAAGGACAGATGGACAGAGAAAAGAACAGAAAGACAGAAGGACAGTGAAAGGGACAGATGGACAGAAGGAAAGATGGACAGAGAAAAGGACAGAAGGACAGAGGGACAGATGGACAGACAGACAGATGGACGGACAGACAGATGGACAGAGAAAAGAACAGAAAGTCAGAAGGACAGATGGAAAGAGAAAAGAACAGAAAGACAGAAGGACAGTGAAAGGGACAGATGGACAGAAGGAAAGATGGACAGAGAAAAGGACAGAAGGACAGATGGATAGAAAGATAGAAGGATAGACGGACAGACGGACAGAAAGACAGATGGACAGAAGGACAGATGGACAGAGAAAAGAACAGAAAGTCAGAAGGACAGATGGAAAGAGAAAAGAACAGAAAGACAGAAGGACAGTGAAAGGGACAGATGGACAGAAGGAAAGATGGACAGAGAAAAGGACAGAAGGACAGATGGATAGAAAGATAGAAGGATAGAAGGACAGACAGACAGAAAGACAGACGGACAGATGGACAGAGAAAAGAACAGAAAGTCAGAAGGACAGATGGACAGAGAAAAGAACAGAAAGACAGAAGGACAGTGAAAGGGACAGATGGACAGAAGGAAAGATGGACAGAGAAAAGGACAGCAGGACAGATGGACAGAAGGACAGACAGACAGACAGACAGACGGATGGACAGACAGACAGACAGACAGACAGACAGATGGACGGACAGATGGACGGACAGACAGACGGACAGACGGACAGACTCTGCCCCACTTGCCTCGTCAGACATCTCCGCCTCTCTCCTTGCCCTCCGCACCGGGGAGCCCCAGGCGGGGCCTGGCGGGGCCGGGCGGGCGATGGGGGGCAGGACGGGTGGGGGCAGGGGCAGGGGCACCGCCCCGGGCAGCAGGGGGGGCTCGAGGGGCATGGCGGCGAGGAAGGGGTGGCGGCGGGGCGGGGCGGTCAGGGGCCGGAGGGGGGGGCCGGGGGCGGGGGGCGGAGGGGGCTCTCGGGCGAGGACGGGGGGGACACCGAGCGGAACGAGCCGGGCGAGCCCGAGCGGGACGAGCCGGGCGACTCTGGGAGCTCCAGATGCAGCTCGGCCGCCCTCTCCAGCTTCTGGACGAGCTCGGGGAGACACGAAGACACCTCGGGATTCTGTCCAGCGGGGAGAGGGGGAGACACAACGCAGGGGGGATGAGACTACGCCTGGACAGGTGAGTGTGGACAGTGAGAGTGTGGACAGGTGAGTGTGGACAGTGTGTCCAGTGAGAGTGTGGACAGGTGAGTGTGGACAGTGTGTCCAGTGAGAGTCTGGACAGGTGAGTGTGGACAGTGTGTCCAGTGAGAGTCTGGACAGGTGAGTGTGGACAGTGTGTCCAGTGAGAGTCTGGACAGGTGAGTGTGTCCAGTGTGTCCAGTGAGAGTCTGGACAGGTGAGTGTGTACAGTGTGTCCAGTAAGAGTCTGGACAGGTGGGTGTGTCTCTACAGTGTGTCCATTAAGAGTCTGGACAGGCGAGTGTGTCCAGTGTGTCCAGTAAGAGTGTGGACAGGTGTGTCCAACAGTAAGAAGCTGTCTTACCCTGTAACCCAGCTCAGGGGTGTTAGGGGGTGCTCTGTCTCCTCCCCAGATCTCACCTTCAGGCCTGCTGAAATGCCGGACCACTAGGAGACGCTGGAAACGAGGACACAAGACAGAGGTCAGGTCCACAGAGCTCACTCAATCACTACAGCAAGCAGAGACCTCTCGGCCATCAGGACTGTGGGGGTCAGTGTGGGGAGCTGTAGGGTATCGGGAGTTTAGGGGTCAGTGTGGAGCTGTAGGGTATCGGGAGTTTAGGGGTCAGTGTGGGGAGCTGTAGGGTATCGGGAGTTTAGGGGTCAGAGTGGGGAGCTGTAGGGTATCGGGAGTTTAGGGGTCAGTGTGGGGAGCTGTAGGGTATCGGGAGTTTAGGGGTCAGAGTGGGGAGCTGTAGGGTATCGGGAGTTTAGGGGTCAGTGTGGGGAGCTGTAGGGTATCGGGAGTTTAGGGGTCAGTGTGGGGAGCTGTAGGGTATTGGGAGTTTAGGGGTCAGTGTGGGGAGCTGTGGGGTATCGGGAGTTTAGGGGTCAGTGTGGGGAGCTGTAGGGTAGATGTGGGGCACCGGGCCCACCACAGGGCGGCCGGTCCAGTCTCGCGGAAGGCGACCGGGTCAGACTTACGGAAAAGCACCGGGACTTGGGCCGGGACCTCTCCCGCTGCCAGTCCGGGTTCGGCCTGACCGGTGTGACCTGTGAAGACGCCAGACAGCCCATCTCTGAGACAGCTCTAACCACACAGCCCAGCCCAGTCGTGTCGAGACTAGGGGCCTTGGGCAGTCTCTACAGTGTGTCCAGTGAGAGTGTGGACAGGTGAGTGTGTACAGTGTGTCCAGTGAGAGTGTGGACAGGTGAGTGTGTACAGTGTGTCCAGTGAGAGTCTGGACAGATGAGTGTGTCTCTACAGTGTGTCCAGTAAGAGTCTGGACAGGTGAGTGTGTACAGTGTGTCCAGTGAGAGTCTGGACAGGTGAGTCTCTACAGTGTGTCCAGTGAGAGTCTGGACAGGTGAGTGTGTCCAGTGTGTCCAGTGAGAGTCTGGACAGGCGAGTGTGTCCAGTGTGTCCAGTAAAAGTCTGGACAGGCGAGTGTGTCCAGTGTGTCCAGTAAGAGTCTGGACAGGTGAGTCTCTACAGTGTGTCCAGTGAGAGTCTGGACAGGTGAGTGTGTCCAGTGTGTCCAGTGAGAGTCTGGACAGGTGAGTGTGTCCAGTGAGAGTCTGGACAGGTGAGTGTGTACAGTGTGTCCAGTAAGAGTCTGGACAGGCGAGTGTGTCCAGTGTGTCCAGTGAGAGTCTGGACAGGTGAGTGTGTCCAGTGTGTCCAGTGAGAGTCTGGACAGGTGAGTGTGTACAGTGTGTCCAGTAAGAGTCTGGACAGGCGAGTGTGTCCAGTGTGTCCAGTGAGAGTCTGGACAGGTGAGTGTGTACAGTGTGTCCAGTGAGAGTCATGACAGGTGAGTGTGTACAGTGTGTCCAGTGAAAGTCTGGACAGGTGAGTCTCTACAGTGTGTCCAGGAAGAGTCTGGACAGGTGAGTGTGTCCAGTGTGTCCAGGAAGAGTCTGGGACGTCCAGAGGCAATCTGTGCTCTCAGAAGGCCATAATGGACCTGCAGCTTGGTGTTCCTCGGACCCGCGACCCTGTCTCTTGAGCCGAGGCGTGTCCTCAGTCAAGATCACCACTGGAAGTGTCTCTCCTCGTCTGGAGGTGCTACCGTGAGACCTGGTCTGTCAAGCGCTTTGCGCTGCTATGTGTGTGAAAGGTGCTCTATCAGTGAAGTTTATTATTATTATTATTATTATAATACAGCGAGCGCTGCTGGGGGCGGAGAGGCCAGTCGGAGGAGGGCTGGACGCTGGACGCTGGACGCTGGACGGCGGGCGGGAGGGGAGGACTTACGACGCCTCGCCGGGCCCGGGTCCTGCTGCGACCGCGCACGGCCGTGCGGCATCTCTGTCGGTCCATCGTCCTGCCGAGACAAGCAGAGTCACAGAGGGGAGGGGAGGGGGCGGAGCCACACCGCTGGGCGGCTTGTTCCCCACCCCCGCCCCCCTCTGTGTACAGAAGAGCCCCCTGTCCTGACTGGAGGAGCTCACCCAGCTGTGTCTGGAGAGAAGCCAGGGTATCGGCTTCAACCACACGGACTGGGCGGCCTGTTCCCCACCCCCACCACCCTCTGTGTAGAGGTGCAGCTCCTCTCAATATCTTTTTACAGCACGATCACACCCATAAGAGTGGAGTAACGGTAAAAAAAAAACAACTTATTTCTCCACTTATTTTGTTATTTCTTGCCAGCGGCGCTTTTGACTGACTTACCAATTTCACGGGGATACTGAAGAGCGATTCTGTTTATTAAGCGCTATATAGGTCTTTCCTCCTCCTCTCTCTTCACTCCTCTGAGCTCACGGGGCTCCGGCGCCGCCCCCCGCTAGAATCCGCCGCTCTGTGACGTAAGGCGGCTCATTGTGACGCCCCCGTGACGTCGCCCCCGACGCGCTCACGGCTCGGCCGCGAAACAAAAATGGCCGCCATTTTTCGCGGTTGTTTTTTTTGGGGGGGCGGACATTTTATTTTTCCAACTCTCAGCGGCCAGCCGGGTGTCCCTGTACGACCCCGGTAGTCGCCACCTCGGACAGGCAGGGGAAACGGGTCCAGCTGTTTCCGGCCCAAGGGTGACAAAAGCTGCACTTGAATTTAAAGACAAAATCACGTCGAGGGCGCATTCAGCACCCCCACGTCCAACACGGGTTTCCGTGGGGTGGGGTTCAGTGAAAGTAGCACCCCCCCCGACCCCCAAGTCAAAGAAAGACCAACCTCCACCCCCCTTTAGCGCCCAAGGGCGGACATTTCGGGCCACGCCACGTCCAAAAAACACGGGTCCCCCCCGTCCTGCGGGGAAAAGAGACGCCATTTTCTTTTCCGAGCGCTGCGTGGGACCTCACGACCCCCCCCCCCCAAAAAAAACGGGCTTCGCAGACGAGGAAACCCAGGCACGTCGACCTCTCTACAACACCACCCGGCTGTTTCTGTTTCAGACCGTGGGAAAAAAAATAAATAAATAAAATGTCGCCCCTCACCGACGGCCGCGCAAAAAAACACAACTTCACGCTACAGAAACGGCCTGTGTGTGTGGGGGGGGGGGGGCACGGGAAAAAAATAAAACCTGCGTGTTTTCGGCAGAGTAAGCTCAGCGGGGAAACTCCCTGAATCTCGGGGTTGCTTCTTGAACCCCGAAAACGACCTTTTTTCTCTCTCTCGTTTTTTTGTTGTCGGGGACGTTCACGAACTCCGCCGCGTCGGTGCGATTCCCAGCGGGACTTGAACATAACCCCCCCCGTGGAGCCACAGCGCCCCCGTGTGGCCGAGAGGACCACCACCCGCAGGGCTGAGCTTTTACTGCCGTGTCCCGCTTTCACTCTGGCGATGAAGGAGGGAATCAAGGAGGAGAATTAATATTGTGATCCACCAGTCCATCACAGGACACACACACACCCTGGACAGGACACCAGTCCTTCACAGGATACCAGTCCATTACAGTACACACACACACCCTGGACAGGACACCAGCCCATCACAGGACACACACAGACTCATACACCCTGGACAGGACAGCAGTCCATCACAGGACACACACACACTCACACACCCTGGACAGGACACCAGTCCATCACAGGATGTTCAGTGCCTCTCTCTAATAAAGTAGAAACGCAACATTAAACTCCGTTCAAAACGGGAGCAATCACCAGGACACGATACACCTTGCTCCGGCCGAAGGGAGAAGACCTGTACCTTCATGAGTCCGGGTTGTGAAAACTTCTTCTGGCAGTTCAATACGTTTCGAAGAGACTACAGCGCTACCCTGTTTCCATTTCTATCGTGTATTATTATACAGTCATAAGTATCTGTCCTGATCACAGAGTCCCCCTCTCACTGCCAGGACTGAAGCCCAGTGCAGCACGAATAATAATAATAATTAATAAGTCTGGACCCTCCCCTCAGAGCTCTTCCCAGGTCAGGGGGATCCCCTCCAGTCCCCCCAGTGTGCAGCCCCCACCTGGATGATGCTCCAGTCCGCTCAGCACACAGCAGCTCTCAGTGGGGAGGAGAGCAGAGGGATGGAGCCAGTTCAGAGACAGGGGTGATTAGGAGGCCATGATGGGTCAAGACCAGGGGGGGAATCAGGCCAGGACACTGGGGTAACACCCCTACTCTTCTCCAGAAACACCCCGGGATTGTTAACGAGCACAGAGAGTCAGGACCTCGGTTTGACGTCTCATCCGAAGGACGGCGCCTGTTTACAGTCCAGTGTCCCCCGTCACTATACTGGGGCATCAGGACCCACACAGACCGCAGGGTGAGCGCCCCCTGCTGACCCTACTAACACCTCTCCCAGCAGCAACCTCAGTTTTTCCCAGGAGTCTCCCCTCCAGGTACTGACCAGGCTCCCATCTGCTGGGCTCCAGTGGGGAGGGGGCTGCCAGCTGGGAGCTGCAGGGTGAGATGGCTGCTGGGCAAACGAGGGCTAAAGAGCTTCCTAGGACACCCTGGACTTCGTGGTCGACTTCCTGCTCTTCAGAAGGAGGTGGCTTGAAATCTGTCTCGTTTCAAGGAGTATTGGACACGGTGCCCCCCCTTGCTATATCCCCGCTAACTGGTGGTACGCCGACGATGAGGGCTCTCGGCCTCAATCCGTCAACCAGAAACTCTCCGGGATGAAAGAGAAGGACAGACTCTGTTCGTTCGTTTCAGGGTGGGGGAGGGAAAAAAACAAAAGCTAAACAGATTTTTTTTTAAACCATTTTAATGATGCTTAACAAAAGAACAAAAATTACAATACAGATTAAGTCCAGTCTGGGGACCCTCAGCTTAGGTCCAGTCCAGTCTACGGCCCCTCAGCTTCGGTCCAGCACAGTCTGGGGCTCCTCAGCTCCGGTCCAGCACAGTCCAGTCCAGATCTTAGCAGGCACAGAACCAGGAAAGGAACCTGGAAAGAATATTGTTAATGCAGGTGTGAGGGACACAGACACAGACGTCACCATGACATCAAACAGCAAGAGGAGACTCCTCGTTGAATCACAGACACGACCGGGCGGCGCCCCCCTGTCTGCTCACCTGCCCCTCCTCTTCCTCTTCTTGTCCTTCCCGGCAGCCTGCTCCTCCTCTCCCTCGCTCTTCCTCTCCTGACCTACAGTCTCCGCCGCCTCCATCGGCTCGTCCTTATCATCTGTCTCCACCGACACGCAGCTCAGGGAGTTTAAAAAGACCCACCAGCGCTTCTGAAGCAGAGACAGGAGAGTCACGTTTAGAGTCGGACTGGACACTCCAGGACATGAACACTGCACTGAGAGAGAGAGAGGGGTTCATACAGACACATGACTGGACACTCCAGTACATGAACACTGCACTGAGAGAGAGAGGGGTTCATACAGACACACTGACTGGACACTCCAGTACATGAACACTGCACTGAGAGAGAGAGGGGTTCATACAGACACACTGACTGGACACTCCAGTACATGAACACTGCACTGAGAGAGAGAGAGGGGTTCATACCGACACCCTGACTGGACACTGACTGGACACTGGACAGGAGTAAAGAGAGGATCAGAGCATTACCCACCTTCTTTTTCTTCTGTCTCACAAGAGATGGTGATTGGACCTCCTCTAGCTGGAGTCCGAGGAGGGAGAGAGGGGGCAGGAGAGGGACAGCACAGGGAGAGAAAGAGAAAGACAGGTGAGTCAAGTGTCCCAAGAGCACCGAGACTCTGCTGAGATCACACTCGCAGTGAGTGAGCCTGGGTGTAGCCCACTAATACTGACCCACTGGACACCACAGGACAGAGAGGAGGAGAGAGACACACTGCCTGGACACCACAGGACAGAGAGGAGGAGGAGAGAGACACTGACAGACAGGGCTGAAAGAGAGAGAGACAGAGAGGCAGGGACAGGCAGACAGCAGGCCGAGAGAGAGACACTGAGATCGAGGGACAGACAGACTGAGAGACAGGGCTGAAAGAGAGAGAGACAGAGAGGCAGGGACAGGCAGACAGCAGGCCGAGAGAGAGACACTGAGATCGAGGGACAGACAGACTGACAGACGGGGCTGAAAGAGAGAGACAGAGAGGCAGGGACAGACAGACAGCAGGCCGAGAGAGACACTGACAGACAGGGCTGAAAGAGAGAGAGACACTGAGACCCAGGGACAGACCCAGGGTGGGACCAGCACTGACCTCCTTCCTCTCTCCTGCCGGAGGAGCTGTCTCCACCTCCTCTTCCTCCTGCAAGTCAAGAGACAGGCTGAGAGAGAGACGGGCTGGCGGTACATCGGCGAACAGAGCTGAAGGCAGAGAGCAGAGGAGACAGACCCAGCTGGGACAACGCAGGACAGACAGAGAGACAGACAGGGAGACACAGGGAGAGAGACCCAGCTGGGACAACGGAGGACAGACAGGGAGACATGGAAAGACACAGGGAGAGAGGGACAGACACAGAGAAAAAGAGAGACTCAGACAGAAAGACAGAAAGAGAGAAGTACAGACGGACAAAAAGACAGAGAAAAGGACAGATGGACTGATGGACAGAAAGAGAGAAAAGGACAGAAAGACAGATGGACAGAAGGACAGAGAAAAGAACAGAAAGTCAGAAGGACAGAAGGACACATGGACAGAGAAAAGAACAGAAAGACAGAAGGACAGTGAAAGGGACAGATGGACAGAAGGAAAGATGGACAGAGAAAAGGACAGACAGACGGACAGACGGACAGACAGACAGACGGACAGACTCTGCCCCACTTGCCTCGTCAGACATCTCAGCCTCTCTCCTTGCCCTCCGCACTGGGGAGCCCCAGGCGGGACCTGGCGGGGCCGGGCGGGCGATGGGGGGCAGGACGGGTGGGGGCAGGGGCAGGGGCACCGCCCAAGGCAGCAGGGGGGGCTCGAGGGGCATGGCGGGGATGAAGAGGGGGCGGCGGGGCGGGGCGGGCAGGGGCCTGAGGGGGCCGGAGGGGGGGCCGGAGGCGGGTAGCGGAGTGGGCTCTCGGGCGAGGAGGGGGGGGGACACTGAGCGGAACGAGTCGGGCGAGCCCGAGCGGGACGAGCCGGGCGACCCCGGGAGCTCCAGCTGCAGCTCGGCCGCCCTCTCCAGCTTCTGGACGAGCTCGGGGAGACAAGAAGACACCACAGGATTCTGTCCAGCGGGGAGAGGGGGAGACACAACGCAGGGGGGATGAGGAGCAGAGACTACGCCTGGACAGGTGAGTGTGGACAGTGTGTCCAGTGAGAGTGTGGACAGGTGAGTGTGTACAGTGTGTCCAGTGAGAGTCTGGACAGGTGAGTGTGGACAGTGTGTCCAGTGAGAGTGTGGACAGGTGAGTGTGGACAGTGTGAGTCTGGACAGGTGAGTGTGGACAGTGTGTCCAGTAAGAGTCTGGACAGGTCAGTGTGTACAGTGTGTCCAATAAGAGCCGGGACAGGTGAGTGTGGACAGTGTGTCCAGTGAGAATCTGGACAGGTGAGTGTGGACAGTGTGTCCAGTGAAAGTGTGGACAGGTGAGTGTGGACAGTGTGAGTCTGGACAGGTGAGTGTGGACAGTGTGTCCAGTAAGAGTCTGGACAGGTGAGTGTGTACAGTGTGTCCAATAAGAGCCGGGACAGGTGAGTGTGGACAGTGTGTCCAGTGAGAGTGTGGACAGGTGGTTGTGTACAGTGTGTCCAGTAAGAGTCTGGACAGGTGGGTGTGTACAGTGTGTCCAGTGAGAGTGTGGACAGGTGAGTGTGTACAGTGTGTCCAGTGAGAGTGTGGACAGGTGAGTCTGTACAGTGTGTCCAGTAAGAGTGTGGACAGGTGAGTGTGTCCAGTGTGTCCAGAAAGAGTGTGGACAGGTGTGTCCAAGAGTAAGAAGCTGTCTTACCCTGTAACCCAGCTCAGGAGTGTTAGGGGGTGCTCTGTCTCCTCCCCAGATCTCACCTTCAGGTCTGGTGAAGTGACGGACCACAAGGAGACGCTGGAAACGAGGACACAAGACAGAGGTCAGGTCCACAGAGCTCACTCAATCACTACAGCAAGCAGAGACCTCTCGGCCATCAGGACTGTGGGGGTCAGAGTGGGGAGCTGTAGGGTATCGGGAGTTTAGGGGTCAGAGTGGGGAGCTGTAGGGTATCGGGAGTTTAAGGGTCAGTGTGGGGAGCTGTAGGGTATCGGGAGTTTAGGGGTCAGAGTGGGGAGCTGTAGGGTATCGGGAGTTTAGGGGTCAGTGTGGGGAGCTGTAGGGTGTCGGGAGTTTAGGGGTCAGTGTGGGGAGCTGTAGGGTATCGGGAGTTTAGGGGTCAGTGTGGGGAGCTGTAGGGTATCGGGAGTTTATGGGTCAGTCTGGGGACCTGTAGGGTATCGGGAGTTTAGGGGTCAGTGGGGGGAGCTGTAGGGTAGATGTGGGGCACCGGGCCCACTAAGAGTCTGGACAGGTGAGTCTCTACAGTGTGTCCAGTAAGAGTCTGGACAGGTGAGTCTCTACAGTGTGTCCAGTGAGAGTCTGGACAGGTGAGTGTGTACAGTGTGTCCAGTAAGAGTCTGGACAAGTGAGTCTCTACACTGTGTCCAGTGAGAATCTGGACAGGTGAGTGTGTACAGTGTGTCCAGTAAGAGTCTGGACAGGTGAGTCTCTACAGTGTGTCCAGTGAGAGTCCGGACAGGTGAGTCTCTACAGTGTGTCCAGGAAGAGTGTGGGACGTCCAGAGGCAATCTGTGCTCTCAGAAGGCCATAATGGACCTGCAGCTTGGTTTTCCTCGGACCCGCGACCCTGTCTCTTGAGCCGAGGCGCGTCCTCAGTCAAGATCACCACTGGAAGTGTCTCGTGGACTTACGACGCCTCGCCGGGCCCGGGTCCTGCTGTGACCGCGCATGGCCGTGCGGCATCTCTGTCGGTCCATTGTCCTGCCGAGACAAGCAGAGTCACAGAGGGGAGGGGAGGGGGCGGAGCCACACAGCTGGGCGGCTTGTTCCCCACCCCCGCCCCCCTCTGTGTATAGAAGAGCCTACTGTCCTGACTGGAGGAGCTCACCCAGCTGTGTCTGGAGAGGAGCCAGGGTATCAGCTTTGTTCCACACCCCCACCACCCTCGGCGTACAGAAGAGCCTCCTGTCCTGACTGGAGGAGCTCACCCAGCTGTGTCTGGAGAGAAGCCAGGGTATCAGCTTTGTTCCACAACCCCGCCACTCTCTGTGTACAGTAGACCCTCCTGTCCTGACTGGAGGAGCTCACCCAGCTGTGTCTGGAGAGAAGCCAGGGTATCGGCTTCAACCACAGGGCTGGGCAGCTTGTTCCCCACCCCCACCACTCTTTGTGTAGAGGTGCACCTCCTCTCAATATCGTTTTACAGCATGATCACACCCATAAGAGTGGAGTAACGGGAAAAAAAACAACTTATTTCTCAACTTATTTTGTTTTTTCTCGACAACGGCATTTTTAACTGACTTACCGATTTCACGGGGATACTTCAGAGTGAATCTGAAGCTGAAACTATTATTTGATTGAAGTCGAAGTAACCCGCGAATCTTTTTTGGAAGAAACACGTGTTTAGAAAGCGCTATATAGTCCTTTCCTCCTCCTCTCTCTTCACACCTCTGAGCTCACGGGGCTCCGGCGCTGCCCCCCGCTAGATTCGGCCGCTCTGTGACGTCAGGCGGCTCATTGTGACGCCACCGTGACGTCGCCCCCGACGCGATCACGGCTCGGCCGCGAAACAAAAACGGCCGCCATTTTTCGCGGTTGTTTTTTTTTTTAGGTGGACATTTTATCTTTCCAACTCTCGGCGGCCAGCCGGGTGTCCCTGTACGACCCCGTTAGTCGCCACCTCGGACAGGCAGGGGAAACGGGTCCAGCTGTTTCCGGCCCAAGGGTTACAAAAGCTGCACTTGAATTTAAAGACAAATTCACGTCGAGGGCGCATTCAGCACCCCCACGTCCAACACGGGTTTCCGTGGGGTGGGGTTCAGTGAAATTAGCAACCCCCCCCTACCCCCAAGTCAAAGAAAGACCAACCTCCACCCCCCTCTAGCGGCCATGGGCGGAAATTTGGGGCCACGCCATGTCCAAAAAACACGGGTCCCCCCCCCCCTGTCCTGCAGGGAAAAGAGACGCCATTTTCTTTTCCGAGCGCTACGTGGGACCTCACGACCCCCCCCCCCCCCCCAAAAAAAAAAAGGGCTTCGCAGACGAGAAAAACCAGGCACGTCGACCTCTCTACAACACCACCCGGCTGTTTCTGTTTCAAACCGTGGGAAAAAAATAAATACAATTTCGCCCCTCACCGACCGCCGCACAAAAAAACACAACTTCACGCTACAGAAACGGCCTGTGTGAGGGGGGGCTCGGGAAAAAAATAAAACCTGCGTGTTTTCGGCAGAGTAAGCTCAGCGGGGAAACTCCCTGAATCTCGGGGTTGCTTCTTGAACCCCGAAAACGACCTTTTTTCTCTCTCTCGTTTTCTTGGTGTCTGGGACGTTCACGAACTCCACCGCGTCGGTGCGATTCCCAGCGGGACTTGAACATAACCCCCCCCGTGGAGCCACAGCGCCCCCGTGTGGCCAAGAGGACCACCAGCAGTCCATCACAGGACACACACACACTCACACACCCTGGACAGGACAGCAGTCCATCACAGGACACACACACACTCACAACCTGGACAGGACACCAGTCCATCACGGGATGTTCAGTGCCTCTCTCTAATAAAGTAGAAACGCGACATTAAACGCGACATTGCTTGGGACGATGGGAGAACACCTGTACCTTCACGAGTCCGGGTTGTGAAAACTTCTTCTGGCAGTTCAAAACGTGTCGAAGAGACTACAGCGCTACCCTGTTTTAAATTTTATCGTGAATTATTATACAGTCATAAGTATCTGTACTGATCACAGAGTCCCCCTCTCACTGCCAGGACAGGAGCCCAGTGCAGCACGAATAATAATAATAATTAATAAGTCTGGACTCTCCACTCATGGCTCTTCCCAGGTCAGGGGGAAACTCCATTCGAAACGGGAGAAATCACCAGGACACGATACACCTTGCTCCGGACGATGGGAGAAGACCTGTACCTTCACGAGTCCGGGTTGTGAAAACTTCTTCTGGCAGTTCAAAACGTTTCGAAGGGACTACAGCGCTACCCTGTGTTCCATTTCTATCGTGTATTATTATACGGTCATAAGTATCAGTCCTGATCACAGAGTCCCCCTCTCACTGCCAGGACAGGAGCCCAGTGCAGCACGAATAATAATAATAATTAATAAGTCTGGACTCTCCACTCAGAGCTCTTCCCAGGTCAGGGGGATCCCCTCCAGCCCCCCCAGTGTGCAGCCCCCACCTGGATGATGCTCCAGTCCGCTCAGCACACAGCAGCTCTCAGTGGGGAGGAGAGCAGAGGGATGGAGCCAGTTCAGAGAGGGGGGTGATAAGGAGGCCATGATGGGTCAAGACCAGGGTGGGAATCAGGCCAGGACACTGGGGTAACACCCCTACTTTTCTCCAGAAACACCCCGGGATTGTTAATGAGCACAGAGAGTCAGGACCTCGGTTTGACGTCTCATCCGAAGGACGGCGCCTGTTTACAGTCCAGTGTCCTCCGTCACTATACTGGGGCATCAGGACCCACACAGACCGCAGGGTGAGAGAACCCCCTGCCGGCCCCACTAACACCTCTCCCAGCAGCAACCTTAGTTCTTATTGTCAAGAAGGAAAGAATATTAGGAACATGAAAAGGCTGAATGTCTTAAATGCATTTTTTTATACTGAAACAGAGGAGCACACACACGTCATTTCAAACGCACACCCGCACAGAGACGTTCTCAAGTGCCTAGTTCATATTTATGGGCTCCAACAGGAACAAAAAACGCCAGCCTGACAACTCGAGCATTCAAACCAAGAACCCAACACGTACTCACGTTGGCAGCCTGTGCATCCAGAACGTATCATTTCTTGAAAGGGATTGCTGTCCGCATGCACATCTGAATCCCAAACAGAATCTCTAGTAAAATACGATCATTTGTGAAATAGGCAAATGACTGTCTCAGGGGCCCATTCCTCATTCTCAAGACACATGTATGCAGTACGTACACCATGCATTGAGCAATAGGGACTGAAGACACCACAGGTAAGGTTAGAAGTCATTCTGAGGTGCCACATGTGAGGGATACAGCTAGGCATCTGAAATGCACGGTTTGAGAGCCCTTTCAGGAGCACTGCATCCTTTGAGACAGACCCGTGCATGTTAAACAAATGATCATTTCTTTCAGCATTAGGGACTAAATATACTAAACGTATGATGCTTAAATATTATTTTCACATATATTAATGTAATAAATGATTGCCTATGCTTTATGCACTACTTCACTGCTTCACTGCTCTATGCCGTCTGGAAATAAATCCTCAGACTGCTTACTGCCCTGGGCATGTACCAATAAATTACAGGAGCACATCTATATATCACTGCGTTGAAGCAGGAGACACACAGTCACTGCAAACACATCCTAAATACAGTGTTCCAGCACCTCTGACCTCATCCAGAATGTATCATTTCTTGAAAGGGATTGCTGTCCGAATGCACATCTGAATCCCAAACAGAATCTCTAGTAAAATACGATCATTTGTGAAACAGGCAAATGACTGTCTCAGGGGCCCATTCCTCATTCTCAAGACACATGTATGTAGTACGTACACCATGCATTGAGCAATAGGGACTGAAGACACCACAGGTAAGGTTAGAAGTCATTCTGAGGTGCCACATGTGAGGGATACAGCTAGGCATCTGAAATGCAGGGTTTGAGAGCCCCTCCAGGAGCACTGCATCCTTTGAGACAGACCCGTGCATATTAAACAAATGATTATTTCTTTCAGCATTAGGGACTAAATATACTAAACGTATGATGCTAAAATGTTATTTCCACATATATTAATGTAATAAATGATTGTTTATGCTTAATAAACAAATCTAATTAAAATAAAAGCTTAAGTTTTGTATTTATCTTGTACCATAGAACATGATTTTCTTTGTATTTCAAGCCCACAAAGTGTCCAAATGACACACTACATGATATAAGGAAGATTATCACATGCATATCGGTATTATCTTTCTTATGAAAATGCATTCCTATCATTACCTTTTACTTTTTAAAATGAACTCAAATTGTGTATAATGTAATAATTTAAGTAGAGGACGCCTTCACTGTCCTGACTCTCCGCTGTGTCTCTGATCCTGTCTCTGTCTGTGGCTCTTCTCTCTGTGTATCTGATCTCCTCCATGAGGACTCCTTCACTGTCCTGACTCTCCCCTGTGTCTCTGATCCTGTCTCTGTCTGTGGCTCTTCTCTCAGTGTATCTGATCTCCTCCATGAGGACTCCTTCACTGTCCTGACTCTCCGCTGTGTCTCTGATCCTGTCTCTGTCTGTGGCTCTTCTCTCAGTGTATCTGATCTCCTCCATGAGGACGCCTTCACTGTCCTGACTCTCCACTGTGTCTCTGATCCTGTCTCTGTCTGTGGCTCTTCTCTCAGTGTATCTGATCTCCTCGATGAGGACGCCTTCACTGTCCTGACTCTCTCCTGTGTCTCTGATCCTGTCTCTGTCTGTCTGTGGCTCTTCTGTGAGTTTGACCTTGAGAGATCTGTAATGCTGAGTTCTCACTGGAGCAGTCCGATATGATGGTCAATAAAAGGTCCAGCAAAGTCAAAGCTGGTCGCTCCCAGAACAGGACAACGCAAGCTCAAGTATCAATTCATGAAGTTTGTGGGTTTTAATGGATCCGGCCTGAGCAAGCCTGGTTCAGTTAGCAAACGGGCGGCCCATGATCGGCTTTCAACTCATTTCACAACTGCGGTCTCTCATCCTGTGTTTTGGGTTGTTTCAGAACGCCTGGAGAAAACGGACTCCGACTACTGCCTGGCGCAAACCCCACTCCCAGCTGGTAACGGTGAGATCCGAAGACCTTTTAGAACAGGACTTGTAAATATTCCCCTTCCATCGTCGTCAGAAGTATGAAGTGGCTCTGCGGGTTTTTTTTAAAAACCCAGCGACACCGACTTTGTCTTCACCCGCAGTGGAGCAGGTCAAGGTTTATCCCTGCGCTGAAAGGACAGGAAAAGAGACGCGGCGTTTCGGCCGCGGAGCCTCCTTCGGGCGCGTGAAGCCGGAAAAGACCACAGTCGAAATGTCGCGTCTCTATCCCCTCTCTCTCGGCCGCGTGGAACGATCCCGTACCTGCTGCCTCTGCGGCCTGCGGGTGGCCAACACGGCCCCCTCCCTGACCGTTATCCCTACCTGCCGCGCGTCTTCAGCAACGCTTCCCTGACCGTTATCTCTCTTTCAGGAACCGCGGCACTGCAGGAATTCCACTACTCCGTGATCCAGGATCCCGGGCCCGCGGGCGGAAGTAGGTTTTGCCTTCTCGCGTGTAAGGGCTCGCAGGGCTCAAACGGCAGCGGCGGGGGGCGGCGAGACGCCTGTGGTACGCAGGCTTGCTAGGTCAGTGCGAGGTGAAGTTGGGGCAGAGCCCCTGGACCCCAGCCCCACCACCGGGAGCTCTGCTAAGTGGTGGGTTGGGCAATCATTACTGGATACGAGTGTCAAGTGTCGACACGAGTGTGAGCAGCGTCGATTCGAGTGTGAACGGTGTCGACACGAGTCCTGTTGGTCAGTACAGTGTCAATACGGTTAGTCCTGTTGTTCAGTATAGTGTCAATACGAGTGTGAACAATGAGTCCTGTTGCTCAGTACAGTGTCAATACGAGTGTGATAAGTGTCGACATGAGTGTGAACACTGAGTCTTGTTGATCAAAAAAGTATCAATAAGTGTGAACGGTGAGTCCTGTTGTTCAGTATAGTGTCAATACGAGTGTGAACAGCGAGTCCTGTTGTTTAGTACAGTGTCAATATGAGTGTGAACAGTGAGTCCTGTTGTTCAGTACAGTGTCAATACGAGTGTGAACAGTGAGTCCGGTTCTGTACAGTGTCAATACGAGTGTGAACACTGAGTCCGGTTCTGTACAGTGTTAACTCATTGAATTCCTTCTTGCTCTGCACAGTGTTAACGGGTGAGAACACATGTTTTATTCTTTGCAGAATTAACACAGACAGATACTGCTGTTGAATACTCCACAGTCAACAAACCCCGAGCCGCACAAAGTGAGGATCTTTTACTTCTATCTATTAAACTAGCAGAAATAAAACATCATGATAACTTCTTGCTGCTCTGTCCAGTTTTAACACAAGTGTGAACATTTGTAATAATAGTGAGTCCTGCTGTTGTGTACAGCGTGAATACAAGCGTGAACAGTGAATCCTGTCGTCTGTACAGTGTCAATACGTGTGTGAACAGTGAGTCCTGTTGTTCAGTACAGTGTCAATACGCGTGTGAACAGTGAGTCCTGTTGTCTGTACAGTGTCAATACGAGTGTGAACAGTGAGCCCTGTTGTTTAGTATGGTGTTAATGTAAGTCTTATCCTGTATAGTATAAGTAAACATAAGTATTGACCCGTATCCTGTTCTCTACAGACATCACACTACCCAACAGGGATGTGGAGTACGCCACCGTCAACAAACCGAGAGCAACACAAAGTGAGGACTTTTTTAACTCTTTACCACAGTATAAAACCCACAGGAGTAATGAGAAGGACACTAAAAACAACAACACTGATAGTGAACAAGAGATTTTGAACAATACACATTCTAGTCAGATTTAAATACCCACAGACCTGACCGTTGGAAGTTGTAAAAAAAATGCAAAATATTTTTTTTCTGCGTGCAGGTTTTCTAAGAACTGAAGAAAGGTTAAAAACGAGAGAACGCCATTCGGTTTTTCAAGCCTGTCTGGTAGTTAGTGATTAATTGGACCCATGATTTAATCCACCTGTATCTGGAGAGAAGCCAGGGTATCGGCATCAACAACAAGGCTGGGCAGCTTGTTCCCCACCCGCCTCTGTGTAAAGACGCGTCACCCATTCTTGGTTTTATTTTCACCTTTCACTATACGTGAAGAATTCCAAAAGGTGCACAAATGCTCAGGAGCTATTCTGTGGTTCAGCGATGTCTCTGGAGCCTTTTGTCACAGTGTGCGACTTCCCTGTGTGTCTCCCCGAACACAGGGTCTGACTGAAGGGGCACTGACCTGCAGGAATGGGAGGAGACCGAGCTGGGACGGTTCTGCCACGTCAGCGAAACTCTGGACCCCGACTTCATCTGCCAAAGAAACAGCAGCGTCAATTAACTCAGCCAGCGAGTTCAACTGTCGCCTCCCTTCTCTCCATCTCTGTGTGTCCCATCTCTTCATAACCCGTCTCCTATCAATCCTACTGTGTTTCATTTACTCTTCCTCACTCTGTCTCCTGTCCGGTTGTCTGCACTTAAAACTGAGGTATTTCCTGTGATTTCCTCTCTCTCGCTGTGTCTCCTGTCCTGTGGGTTTGTTACTGAGGGATTCTCTGTGATCTCCTCTCTCTCGCTGTGTCTCCTGTCCTGTGGGTTTGTTACTGAGGGATTCTCTGTGATCTCCTCTCTCTCGCTGTGTCTCCTGTCCTGTGTGTTTGTTACTGAGGGATTCTCTGTGATAGCCTCTCTCTCTCACTGTGTCTCCTGTCCTGTGTGTAAGTATGTTTGTTACTGAGGTATTTCCTGTGATCTCCTCTCTCTCACTGTGTCTCCTGTTCTTCAGTGTTTTAATCCTCTTAAATAATTTAGCTCATTCCTCTCTCACTCACTGCGACTCGTATCCATTCTGTGTTCAGTTCCTCTGACTTGCCTCTTGCATCAGCGCTAGCAATATCATGCATCTATTTAATTTAAAATTATTGATCTGTCACCTTGATAGTTCGATCTCTGCTACAGTTAGCATAGATGGCACAATTAAAAGGACGATGAGCTCAACATCTGTGCGCATCTAATTAACTGAACCGTACAGAACATCCTGCCTCAGCTAGTCTCTCGCTGGCGGGGTCGCCCATCGGCGAGACCACGTCTCCAGGAAATTCTGCGGACTGGACACTGCGGGAGGGTGGGGCTGTGTTTCCACACGAACGCCGGAAATCACTCAGGATCTCCAGAGAGACTCCTGTAGCCTTACAGCATCACAGTCACAGGCCTCAGCATTGCAACTGTATAATATCAAACGCCCAGACACCCTGAGGTGAGGCCGACCAGTCTGAAGTATTACCTGTAAACACCAGGCACACTGGAACCTGACTTCATCGTCCACTTAGCGCAGAGGTGGGGCGGACAGTCAGTTTTCTGGGGAGAAAAAAAACAACACCAGGAATTTAGCATACTGAAAGGATCATGGAGTGATGATCTGGCTGAACCCGCTTGGCTGAGGGCTCCTGGCCAGAGGACGAGGAGGCTGGGTCCCCCCCTGCACAGCGAGGAGGAGTGACCAGGGGGGGCAGCTACACAGGTGGAGACGGGGTGGGAGAGGGACGCGAGGGAGAGAGGGGGATCACGTGCAGTATTGACAGTGTTTCAGAAGAGGAGTCAGGAGTGATTGCTAAAATATCGACAGCCGAGTCTGACCGAACTAGGGTGTGGCCATCCCTCTCGAACTTTCATCACAAACTCCTGTCTTCCTGCGGTGTCTCTGAGCAAGCTACCATTTTTCACTGGCTAATAAGAGGTGGAAGAGGTGTTAGTGGGACAGCAGGGGGGCGCTCACCCTGCGGTCTGATACCCCAGTATAGTGACGGGGGACACTATACTGTAAACAGGCGCCGTCCTTCGGATGAGACGTAAAACCGAGGTCCTGACTCTCTGTGGTCATTAAAAATCCCAGGGCGTCTCTCGAAAAGAGTAGGGGTGTAACCCAGGCGTCCTGGACAAATTTCCCATTGGCCCTTACCAATCATGGCCTCCTAATAACCCCCCTCTCCGAACTGGCTTCATCCCTCTGCTCTTCTCCCCACTGAGAGCTGGTGTGTGGGGAGCGTTCTGGCGCACTATGGCTGCCGTCGCATCATCCAGGTGGGGGCTGTACATTGGTGGCGGTAGTGGGATTCCCCATTCCCTGTGCAGCGCTTTGAGTGGAGTGTCCAGAAAAGCGCTATATAAGTGTAAACAATTATTAATAAAGCCCCTCAGTAGTTGAGATCTCTGTTATATCCATCTAGAAACATGCAATCAGCATGTTATTGATGAAGCAATAGTCACAACATTATTCCACACCTCTAACCCTGCACTAGGGGGCGTGCTTCTGGCTCGGGCCAGGGTGAGAGGCGGGTTATGATGACAGTCATGCTTTCTACACCTTATACTGAGCTCAGAAATGGACCGAGCGGACATCTCATGAGCAGATCCCTCTGCGTATAAGAAAGGCAACTTGTCTCGGCAAAAATACCACAGATTCACATCCGAAATATGATAAAAAGGCAAAAACCCCACACTTGGAATGCAAACGTACCCTAAAAAGGAAACACGGTTTTAAAACCAACTTGATTTTCCCCTGGAGAAACCTTTTTATGGACACATATCGCATCTATTACACATGTATAACTAAATATAAAGATAAAACTTAATATAAGAAGTCATGACGTATCACACATGACGAAGTCTGGTCCAGAAAAAACAGTTTACACTGACCCACCTTTATTTACCCTGGTCACTCACTTCTATTAACTGTTTTAATAAGGGTAACAAATGAATATTTGTTTCAATTTGGGATCTACATCTGGGAGCCCTGAAATGTTGGCCAGAGGGCAGAATCTGATATTCAGACGTGAGAATATATTAAAAACAAGGATCTGATGTTGTTTTTCACCTGTCTAATCAAAGCTTGTTCAAAAATTATCTGATTATAGGACACATAAGTTTATAATCATACTCATTCCACTTTTTAACCCCGTATATATGCACAATATGAAACGTATATACACTAAATCTCACGTGTGACTCCCATAAAATACATTTCTTTACGAAAATTAGGAACACTTATTACAATTATCAACCCCCCATGACGAGGCAATATTTCATACCTTTGTTTCTTTGTGGGTTCAAAGTTCTGTCCTGTCGTTTCACACGTAATGTTTTGGTAGTTATCTCAATTTTCCTTTGCAATTCTCTCCAAGATCATCATCAACTTTTTGTAAAACGCTATGCACAACTGATATTTAAAGAAAGTCCTGTACCAAAACGTCTTCGTAGGGAAAGACAACTTTTTTCTCCTTACGTTAGTTGCTACACGCTTACTCATAAAATCCATTCACCGCCTTTAAAAAAAAAGTTTCGTTTTTTATTGTGGTTCACTGACATTTCTGTCACAATTCTGAGGGACCCCAAATAAAATTCACTTGCAGGTATAAAGACGCCGGCGAGGTTAAGACAGCTATCGAGCCACCTGCGTATCTAACGGACGTTTAAATAAAATGGCGTGTAATGTTGCGAAGGGCTACTGTTTTTTTATAGTTTGTCGATTGTAGGGGACGTGGGCCGCGACAGAAATACTGGTCGGGGTGGGAAAAGGTTTATTGATGGTTTATTGTACCGCAACGGTCACAATTGACTCACCAGCAAAGATGGCGCCGAGGCCACATCGACTCCCTCCCGCCCTGCCTCGCACCGAAGCTCGAGCTGCGGAGCGCGACGCCGAACCGCCGGTCCGCGGGCGCGGGCGCCGGACATAGACGTCATAACCCCTTCCGAGGCGCAGGAATTATAGATCACTGTAGTTTCTTCTGGACCCGGGTTAGGGACAGTGTGCCCTCCGTGAGAGTCTTCTGAGGAAGCCAGTGTCTCATGGGTGTCCAGGCTGGGTACCATCTGTCTATCACAGGACACACAGACACACACACTCACACACCCTGGACAGGACACCAGTCCATCACAGGACACACACACACTCACTCACACATCCTGGACAGGACACCAGTCCATCACAGGACACACACACACTCACACACCCTGGACAGGACACCAGTTACTCACAGGACACACACACACACACACACACACACACACACACACACACACACACACACACACAGACACCCTGGACAGGACAGCAGTCCATCACAGGACACACACACACCAGGGCCAGTTTTCCCAGAAGCCAATTAGCCCAAAAGCCTGTCTTTGGACCCGGAGAACACAGGGAGACCATGCAGACTCCACACAGACAGTCCCCCCCTGGGGACCAGACCCGAGCCCGGAGCCCCCCCGCGCTGAACCCCTCCGTACAGACGGCCGCACACAGCTCCGTTGTTCCCGATTCCCGAGGTGATCTGTTAAAAGAAGCCGGTGTGTTGCCTCCAGGTGAGGCCCGCGGCCCGACGCCGGTGGTGGCGGTGGTGGCGGCGGCAGAGAACGCGGCGCCGGTGCCGACGACGAGCGGGGCGCCCCCCCCCCGAAAGCCCCTCGACGTGGGGGCCGCGGCCCGCCCCGGCGACAGCGCCCCCCGATCCGGCAGGCGGCCGGTCTCCCGCAGGGAGAAGACGATGAAGCAGCTGGGGAAAGTGTCTTCCGTCCGAGGTAGGAGCAGCAGGGCTGGGCGTTTTGTTGGAGCGAAGTCCCCCTCCAGATAACCCATGAACCCCGTCTCTACTATCACTCCAGTCAGGACAGGAGGCTCTTCTGTACACAGAAGGGGGTGGGGGTGGGGAACAGGCCGCCCAGCCCTGTGGTTGAAGCCGATACCCTGGCTTCTCTCCAGACACAGCTGGGTGAGCTCCTCCAGTCAGGACAGGGGGCTCTACTGTACACAGAGGGTGGCGGGGGTGTGGAACAACTCCTTTGTTCGGGGCCTTGGGGCATTCTTGTTGTGAAAGGTGCTATATAAAAAAAACTGAATTGAAATTGAATCTTACAGGTTTGGGTTTTTCGGAGATCTTGTCAGAGATCTTGTCTGACGTGCCCGTTTCAAAAAAGTAACGACACTCCTCACGCCCGAGCGCCGCCGGTCTGTGACGTAACGTATCCTTACACAACCATGACGGTTTCATCATGGACAGCACGAAAGCCCGAAAAGTGGTCGACGTTTTAATTTGGCAACGCCACGATGGATTCCAGTTTTTTTTTATTTTGGAGGCCAAAGAGGACAAAAAAGGAAACGTCCGGAGGTGGATCGATGGTCATCTCTGCGGTTGTTCTGATGTTCTGAAAAAACAAACCAAAAAAAAAAACACCCCTCTCACGTGATAGGGGCTCCCCCCGGCTGTGACGTCCTTACCCTACCCCCTTCGGCCAACGTCATACCGAAGGTCGCGCTTCGGGCCGCGGCGATGTTGACGGACTGTCTTGTAGCGTGAGAAGGGTTTAAATTTCGACTTAAGGAGTTGGCCGTCGTTATATTTCACGAGGTATAATACGGGGGGAAAAAGAACATTTATATGTATCAACCTACTAGTAATACTGGGTGGATGTCACGTTCCCCAAAGTTCAGTGCCTCTCTGTAATAAAGTAGAAACGCGACATTAAACTCCGATCGAAACGGGAGAAATCACCAGGACACGATACAACTGACGTCCGGAAAAGAAAAAAAGAACTCCTATTCCCATTTGTAATGACCCCGTCGTGTTTTTCCCGGTGTACGCTTCTCTTTCGGAGACCGTTTCTCTCTGGTGTTGTTTTGCTGTTGGAATAAATGCCGAGGTGACCCTTCTGTGTGGAGTCTGCGTGTTCTCTCCAGCGGGTTGTTTCCTCCACCGCAGGGGCTGGTCGAACCGGGGTCTCCCAATCGTCACAGAAGTGTGTGTCGTTTTGGGTGGTGCATCGGGGATACTGCGCCCCGAGGGGGTGGCCTCTCACCTTGCTCCGGACGATGGGAGAAGACCTGTACCTTCACGAGTCCGGGTTGTGAAAACTTCTTCTGACAGTTCAAAACGTTTCGAAGAGACTACAGCGCTACCCTGTTTTCCATTTCTATCGTGTATTATTATACAGTCATAAGTATCTGTCCTGATCACAGAGTCCCCCTCTCACTGCCAGGACTGAAGCCCAGTGCAGCACGAATAATAATAATAATTAATAAGTCTGGACCCTCCACTCAGAGCTCTTCCCAGGTCAGGGGGATCCCCTCCAGCCCCCCCAGTGTGCAGCCCCCACCTGGATGATGCTCCAGTCCGCTCAGCACACAGCAGCTCTCAGTGGGGAGGAGAACAGAGGGATGGAGCCAGTTCAGAGAGGGGGGTGATAAGGAGGCCATGATGGGTAAAGACCAGGGGGGGAATCAGGCCAGGACACTGGGGTAACACCCCTACTCTTCTCCAGAGACACCCCGGGATTGTTAATGAGCACAGAGAGTCAGGACCTCGGTTTGACGTCTCATCCGAAGGACAGCGCCTGTTTACAGTCCAGTGTCCCCCGTCACTATACTGGGGCATCAGGACCCACACAGACCGCAGGGTGAGAGCGCCCCTGCTGGCCCCACTAACACCTCTCCCAGCAGCAACCTTAGTTCTTATTGTCAAGAAGGAAAGAATATTAGGAACATGAAAAGGCTGAATGTCTTAAAAAACATTTTATTGATGCTTTACAAAAGTCCAGTCCAGTCTGGTGTCCCTCAGCTCCAGTCCAGTCCAGTCTGGGGCCCCTCAGCTCCAGTCCAGTCTGGTGTCCCTCAGCTCCAGTGCAGTCCAGACTGGGGTCCCTCAGCTTCGGTCCAGTCCAGTCTGGGGTCCCTCAGCTTCAGTCCAGCACAGTCTGGGGTCCCTCAGCTTCGGTCCAGCACAGTCTGGTGTCCCTCAGCTTCGGCCCAGCACAGACTGGGGTCCCTCAGCTTCAGTCCAGTCCAGTCTGGGGTCCCTCAGCTTCAGTCCAGCACAGTCTGGTGTCCCTCAGCTTCGGCCCAGCACAGACTGGGGTCCCTCAGCTTCGGTCCAGCACAGACTGGGGTCCCTCAGCTTCGGTCCAGCACAGACTGGGGTCCCTCAGCTTCGGTCCAGCACAGTCTGGGGTCCCTCAGCTTCAGTCCAGACTGGGGTCCCTCAGCTTCGGTCCAGCACAGACTGGGGTCCCTCAGCTTCGGTCCAGCACAGTCTGGGGTCCCTCAGCTCCAGTCCAGTCCAGTCTGGGGCCCCTCAGCTCCAGTCCAGTCCAGTCTGGGGCCCCTTAGCTCCAGTCCAGTCCAGTCTGGTGTCCCTCAGCTCCAGTCCAGTCCAGTCTGGGGTCCCTCAGCTTCGGTCCAGCACAGACTGGGGTCCCTCAGCTTCGGTCCAGCACAGTCTGGTGTCCCTCAGCTTCGGTCCAGCACAGTCTGGTGTCCCTCAGCTTCGGTCCAGACTGGGGTCCCTCAGCTTCGGTCCAGCACAGTCTGGGGTCCCTCAGCTTCGGTCCAGCACAGACTGGGGTCCCTCAGCTTCGGTCCAGCACAGTCTGGTGTCCCTCAGCTTCAGTCCAGACTGGGGTCCCTCAGCTTCGGTCCAGCACAGTCTGGGGTCCCTCAGCTCCAGTCCAGTCCAGTCTGGTGTCTCTCAGCTCCGGTCCAGTCCAGTCTGGTGTCCCTAGGCTCCTGTCCAGTCCCGTCTGGTGTCCCTCAGCTCCAGTCCAGTCCAGTCCAGTCCAGTCCAGTCCAGTCCAGTCCAGTCCAGATCTTAGCCGGCACAGAACCAGGAAAGGAACCTGGAAAGAATATTGTTATTGCAGGTGTGAGGGACACAGACACAGACGTCACCATGACATCAAACAGCAAGAGGAGACTCCTCCTTGAATCACAGACACGACCAGGCGGCGCCCCCCTGTCTGCTCACCTGCACCTCCTCTTCCTCCTCTTGTCCTTCCCGGCAGCCAGCTCCTCCTCTCCCTCGCTCTTCCTCTCCTGAGCTACGGTCGCCACCTCCATCGGCTCGTCCTGGTCTTCTGTCTCCACCGACACGCAGCTCAGGGAGTTAAGAAGGGCGCACCAGCGCTTCTGAAGCAGAGACAGGAGAGTCACGTTAAGAGTCGGACTGGACACTCCAGTACATGAACACTGCACTGAGAGAGAGAGGGGTTCATACAGACACACTGACTGGACACTCCAGGACATGAACACTGCACAGAGAGAGAGAGAGGGGTTCACACAGACACACTGACTGGACACTCCAGTACATGAACACTGCACTGAGAGAGAGAGGGGTTCATACAGACACACTGACTGGACACTCCAGTACATGAACACTGCACTGAGAGAGAGAGAGGGGTTCATACAGACACACTGACTGGACACTCCAGGACATGAACACTGCACTGAGAGAGAGAGAGAGGGGTTCATACAGACACACTGACTGGACACTCCAGTACATGAACACTGCACTGAGAGAGAGAGGGGTTCATACAGACACACTGACTGGACACTCCAGTACATGAACACTGCACTGAGAGAGAGGGGTTCACACAGACACACTGACTGACTGGACACTCCAGTACATGAACACTGCACTGAGAGAGAGAGGGGTTCATACAGACACACTGACTGGACACTCCAGTACATGAACACTGCACTGAGAGAGAGAGGGGTTCATACACACACACTGACTGGACACTCCAGTACATGAACACTGCACTGAGAGAGAGAGAGAGAGAGGGGTTCACACAGACACACTGACTGGACACTCCAGGACATGAACACTGCACTGAGAGAAAGAGGGGTTCATACACACACACTGACTGGACACTCCAGGACATGAACACTGCACTGAGAGAGAGAGAGGGGTTCATACAGACACACTGACTGGACACTCCAGTACATGAACACTGCACTGAGAGAGAGAGAGAGGGGTTCATACAGACACACTGACTGGACACTCCAGGACATGAACACTGCACTGAGAGAGAGAGGGGTTCATACAGACACACTGACTGGACACTCCAGGACATGAACACTGCACTGAGAGAGAGGGGTTCATACAGACACACTGACTGGACACTCCAGGACATGAACACTGCACTGAGAGAGAGAGGGGTTCATACAGACACACCGACTGGACACTCCAGGACATGAACACTGCACTGAGAGAGAGAGAAGGGTTCATACAGACACTGGACACTGGACAGGAGTAAAGAGAGGATCAGAGCATCACCCACCTTCTTTTTCTTCTGTCTCACAGGAGGTGGTGATTGGACCTCCTCCAGCTGGAGTCCGAGGAGGGAGAGAGGGGGCAGGAGAGGGACAGCACAGGGAGAGAAAGACAGAGACAGGTGAGTCAAGTGTCCCAAGAGTACAGAGACTCTGCTGAGATCACACTCGCAGGGAGTGAGCCTGGGTGTAGCCCACTAATACCGACCCACTGGACACCACAGGACAGAGAGGAGGAGGAGGAGAGAGACACACTGCCTGGACACCACAGGACAGAGAGGAGGAGGAGGAGAGAGACACACTGCCTGGACACCACAGGACAGAGAGGAGGAGGAGGAGAGAGACACACTGCCTGGACACCACAGGACAGAGAGGAGGAGGAGAGAGACACACTGAGGACAGAGAGGAGGAGGAGAGAGACACTGACAGACAGGGCTGAAAGAGAGAGAGACAGAGAGGCAGGGACAGGCAGACAGCAGGCCGAGAGAGACACTGACAGACAGGGCTGAAAGAGAGAGAGACAGAGAGGCAGGGACAGGCAGACAGCAGGCCGAGAGAGACACTGACAGACAGGGCTGAAAGAGAGAGAGACAGAGAGGCAGGGACAGACAGACAGCAGGCCGAGAGAGAGACACTGACAGACAGGGCTGAAAGAGAGAGAGACACTGAGACCCAGGGACAGACAAGACGGCAAAACTCCACCACAGACAGGACAGGGGGCAGGGTGGGACCAGCACTGACCTCCTTCCTCTCTCCTGCCGGAAGAGCTGTCTCCACCTCCTCTTCCTCCTGCAAGTCAAGAGACAGGCTGAGAGAGAGACGGGCTGGCGGGACATCGGCGAACAGAGCTGAAGGCAGAGAGCCGGGGAGACAGGCCCAGCTGGGACAACGCAGGACAGACAGAGAGCAGGGAGACACAGGGAGGGAGACCCAGCTGGGACAACGCAGGACAGACAGAGAGCAGGGAGACACACGGAGATACACAGGGAGAGAGACAGGGAGAGAGGGACAAACACAGAGACTCAGACAGAAGGACAGAAAGACAGAAAGAGAGAAGTACAGACGGACAAAAAGACAGAGAAAAGGACAGATGGACTGATGGACAGAAAGAGAGAAAAGGACAGAAAGACAGATGGACTGAAGGACAGATGGACAGAGAAAAGAACAGAAAGACAGAAGGACAGTGAAAGGGACAGATGGACAGAAGGAAAGATGGACAGAGAAAAGGACAGAAGGACAGAGGGACAGATGGACAGACAGACAGATGGACGGACAGACAGATGGACAGAGAAAAGAACAGAAAGTCAGAAGGACAGATGGAAAGAGAAAAGAACAGAAAGACAGAAGGACAGTGAAAGGGACAGATGGACAGAAGGAAAGATGGACAGAGAAAAGGACAGAAGGACAGATGGATAGAAAGATAGAAGGATAGACGGACAGACGGACAGAAAGACAGATGGACAGAAGGACAGATGGACAGAGAAAAGAACAGAAAGTCAGAAGGACAGATGGAAAGAGAAAAGAACAGAAAGACAGAAGGACAGTGAAAGGGACAGATGGACAGAAGGAAAGATGGACAGAGAAAAGGACAGAAGGACAGATGGATAGAAAGATAGAAGGATAGAAGGACAGACAGACAGAAAGACAGACGGACAGATGGACAGAGAAAAGAACAGAAAGTCAGAAGGACAGATGGACAGAGAAAAGAACAGAAAGACAGAAGGACAGTGAAAGGGACAGATGGACAGAAGGAAAGATGGACAGAGAAAAGGACAGCAGGACAGATGGACAGATGGACAGAAGGACAGACAGACAGACAGACAGACCGATGGACAGACAGACAGACAGACAGACGGACAGACGGACAGACGGACAGACAGACGGACAGACGGACAGACGGACAGACGGATGGACAGACGGACAGACGGACAGACAGATGGACGGACAGACAGACGGACAGAAGGACAGACGGACAGACTCTGCCCCACTTGCCTCGTCAGACATCTCCGCCTCTCTCCTTGCCCTCCGCACCGGGGAGCCCCAGGCGGGGCCTGGCGGGGCCGGGCGGGCGATGGGGGGCAGGACGGGTGGGGGCAGGGGCAGGGGCACCGCCCCGGGCAGCAGGGGGGGCTCGAGGGGCATGGCGGGGAGGAAGGGGGGGCGGCGGGGCGGGGCGGTCAGGGGCCGGAGGGGGCCGGAGGGGGGGGCCAGGGGCGGGGGGCGGAGGGGGCTCTCGGGCGAGGACGGGGGGGACACCGAGCGGAACGAGCCGGGCGAGCCCGAGCGGGACGAGCCGGGCGACTCTGGGAGCTCCAGATGCAGCTCGGCCGCCCTCTCCAGCTTCTGGACGAGCTCGGGGAGACACGAAGACACCTCGGGATTCTGTCCAGCGGGGAGAGGGGGAGACACAACGCAGGGGGGATGAGACTACGCCTGGACAGGTGAGTGTGGACAGTGAGAGTGTGGACAGGTGAGTGTGGACAGTGTGTCCAGTGAGAGTGTGGACAGGTGAGTGTGGACAGTGTGTCCAGTGAGAGTCTGGACAGGTGAGTGTGGACAGTGTGTCCAGTGAGAGTCTGGACAGGTGAGTGTGGACAGTGTGTCCAGTGAGAGTCTGGACAGGCGAGTGTGTCCAGTGTGTCCAGTGAGAGTCTGGACAGGTGAGTGTGTACAGTGTGTCCAGTAAGAGTCTGGACAGGTGGGTGTGTCTCTACAGTGTGTCCAGTAAGAGTCTGGACAGGCGAGTGTGTCCAGTGTGTCCATTAAGAGTCTGGACAGGCGAGTGTGTCCAGTGTGTCCAGTAAGAGTGTGGACAGGTGTGTCCAACAGTAAGAAGCTGTCTTACCCTGTAACCCAGCTCAGGGGTGTTAGGGGGTGCTCTGTCTCCTCCCCAGATCTCACCTTCAGGCCTGCTGAAATGCCGGACCACTAGGAGACGCTGGAAACGAGGACACAAGACAGAGGTCAGGTCCACAGAGCTCACTCAATCACTACAGCAAGCAGAGACCTCTCGGCCATCAGGACTGTGGGGGTCAGTGTGGGGAGCTGTAGGGTATCGGGAGTTTAGGGGTCAGTGTGGAGCTGTAGGGTATCGGGAGTTTAGGGGTCAGTGTGGGGAGCTGTAGGGTATCGGGAGTTTAGGGGTCAGAGTGGGGAGCTGTAGGGTATCGGGAGTTTAGGGGTCAGTGTGGGGAGCTGTAGGGTATCGGGAGTTTAGGGGTCAGAGTTGGGAGCTGTAGGGTATCGGGAGTTTAGGGGTCAGTGTGGGGAGCTGTAGGGTGTCGGGAGTTTAGGGGTCAGTGTGGGGAGCTGTAGGGTATCGGGAGTTTAGGGGTCAGTGTGGGGAGCTGTGGGGTATCGGGAGTTTAGGGGTCAGTGTGGGGAGCTGTAGGGTAGATGTGGGGCACCGGGCCCACCACAGGGCGGCCGGTCCAGTCTCGCGGAAGGCGACCGGGTCAGACTTACGGAAAAGCACCGGGACTTGGGCCGGGACCTCTCCCGCTGCCAGTCCGGGTTCGGCCTGACCGGTGTGACCTGTGAAGACGCCAGACAGCCCATCTCTGAGACAGCTCTAACCACACAGCCCAGCCCAGTCGTGTCGAGACTAGGGGCCTTGGGCAGTCTCTACAGTGTGTCCAGTGAGAGTGTGGACAGGTGAGTGTGTACAGTGTGTCCAGTGAGAGTGTGGACAGGTGAGTGTGTACAGTGTGTCCAGTGAGAGTCTGGACAGATGAGTGTGTCTCTACAGTGTGTCCAGTAAGAGTCTGGACAGGTGAGTGTGTACAGTGTGTCCAGTGAGAGTCTGGACAGGTGAGTCTCTACAGTGTGTCCAGTGAGAGTCTGGACAGGTGAGTGTGTCCAGTGTGAGTCTGGACAGGCGAGTGTGTCCAGTGTGTCCAGTAAAAGTCTGGACAGGCGAGTGTGTCCAGTGTGTCCAGTAAGAGTCTGGACAGGTGAGTCTCTACAGTGTGTCCAGTGAGAGTCTGGACAGGTGAGTGTGTCCAGTGTGTCCAGTGAGAGTCTGGACAGGTGAGTGTGTCCAGTGAGAGTCTGGACAGGTGAGTGTGTACAGTGTGTCCAGTAAGAGTCTGGACAGGCGAGTGTGTCCAGTGTGTCCAGTGAGAGTCTGGACAGGTGAGTGTGTCCAGTGTGTCCAGTGAGAGTCTGGACAGGTGAGTGTGTACAGTGTGTCCAGTAAGAGTCTGGACAGGCGAGTGTGTCCAGTGTGTCCAGTGAGAGTCTGGACAGGTGAGTGTGTACAGTGTGTCCAGTGAGAGTCATGACAGGTGAGTGTGTACAGTGTGTCCAGTGAAAGTCTGGACAGGTGAGTCTCTACAGTGTGTCCAGGAAGAGTCTGGACAGGTGAGTGTGTCCAGTGTGTCCAGGAAGAGTCTGGGACGTCCAGAGGCAATCTGTGCTCTCAGAAGGCCATAATGGACCTGCAGCTTGGTGTTCCTCGGACCCGCGACCCTGTCTCTTGAGCCGAGGCGTGTCCTCAGTCAAGATCACCACTGGAAGTGTCTCTCCTCGTCTGGAGGTGCTACCGTGAGACCTGGTCTGTCAAGCGCTTTGCGCTGCTATGTGTGTGAAAGGTGCTCTATCAGTGAAGTTTATTATTATTATTATTATTATTATTATTATTATAATACAGCGAGCGCTGCTGGGGGCGGAGAGGCCAGTCGGAGGAGGGCTGGACGCTGGACGCTGGACGGCGGGCGGGAGGGGTGGACTTACGACGCCTCGCCGGGCCCGGGTCCTGCTGCGACCGCGCACGGCCGTGCGGCATCTCTGTCGGTCCATCGTCCTGCCGAGACAAGCAGAGTCACAGAGGGGAGGGGAGGGGGCGGAGCCACACCGCTGAGCGGCTTGTTCCCCACCCCCGCCCCCCTCTGTGTACAGAAGAGCCCCCTGTCCTGACTGGAGGAGCTCACCCAGCTGTGTCTGGAGAGAAGCCAGGGTATCGGCTTCAACCACACGGACTGGGCGGCCTGTTCCCCACCCCCACCACCCTCTGTGTAGAGGTGCAGCTCCTCTCAATATCTTTTTACAGCACGATCACACCCATAAGAGTGGAGTAACGGTAAAAAAAAAACAACTTATTTCTCCACTTATTTTGTTATTTCTTGCCAGCGGCGCTTTTGACTGACTTACCGATTTCACGGGGATACTGAAGAGCGATTCTGTTTATTAAGCGCTATATAGTTCTTTCCTCCTCCTCTCTCTTCACTCCTCTGAGCTCACGGGGCTCCGGCGCCGCCCCCCGCTAGAATCCGCCGCTCTGTGACGTCAGGCGGCTCATTGTGACGCCCCCGTGACGTCAGCCCCCGACGCGCTCACGGCTCGGCCGCGAAACAAAAATGGCCGCCATTTTTCGCGGTTGTTTTTTTTGGGGGGGCGGACATTTTATTTTTCCAACTCTCAGCGGCCAGCCGGGTGTCCCTGTACGACCCCGGTAGTCGCCACCTCGGACAGGCAGGGGAAACGGGTCCAGCTGTTTCCGGCCCAAGGGTGACAAAAGCTGCACTTGAATTTAAAGACAAAATCACGTCGAGGGCGCATTCAGCACCCCCACGTCCAACACGGGTTTCCGTGGGGTGGGGTTCAGTGAAAGTAGCACCCCCCCCGACCCCCAAGTCAAAGAAAGACCAACCTCCACCCCCCTCTAGCGCCCAAGGGCGGACATTTCGGGCCACGCCACGTCCAAAAAACACGGGTCCCCCCCGTCCTGCGGGGAAAAGAGACGCCATTTTCTTTTCCGAGCGCTGCGTGGGACCTCACGACCCCCCCCCCCCCAAAAAAAAACGGGCTTCGCAGACGAGGAAACCCAGGCACGTCGACCTCTCTACAACACCACCCGGCCGTTTCTGTTTCAGACCGTGGGAAAAAAATAAATAAATAAAATTTCGCCCCTCACCGACCGCCGCGCAAAAAAACACAACTTCACGCTACAGAAACGGCCTGTGTGTGTGGGGGGGGGGGGCACGGGAAAAAAATAAAACCTGCGTGTTTTCGGCAGAGTAAGCTCAGCGGGGAAACTCCCTGAATCTCGGGGTTGCTTCTTGAACCCCGAAAACGACCTTTTCTCTCTCTCTCTCGTTTTCTTGTTGTCTGGGACGTTCACGAACTCCGCCGCGTCAGTGCGATTCCCAGCGGGACTTGAACATAACCCCCCCCCGTGGGGCCACAGCGCCCCCGTGTGGCCGAGAGGACCACCACCCGCAGGGCTGAGCTTTTACTGCCGTGTCCCGCTTTCATCTGGCGATGAAGGAGGGAATCAAGGAGGAGAATTAATATTGTGATCCACCAGTCCATCACAGGACACACACACACCCTGGACAGGACACCAGTCTTTCACAGGATACCAGTCCATCACAGGACACACACACACCCTGGACAGGACACCAGTCCATCACAGGACACACACACACCCTGGACAGGACACCAGTCCATCACAGGACACACACACACACCCTGGACAGGACACCAGTCCTTCACAGGATACCAGTCCATCACAGTACACACACACCCTGGACAGGACACCAGTCCTTCACAGGATACCAGTCCATCACAGGACACACACACCCTGGACAGAACACCAGTCCATCAAAGGACACACACACCCTAGACAGAACACCAGTCCATCAAAGGACACACATACAAACCCTGGACAGGACAGCAGTCCATCACAGGACACACACACACTCACACACCCTGGACAGGACACCAGTCCATCACAGGACACACACACTCACACATCCTGGACAGGACACCAGTCCATCACAGGACACACACACCCTGGATAGAACACCAGTCCATCACAGGACACACACACCCTGGACAGGACACCAGTCCATCAAAGGACACACATACAAACACTGGACAGGACAGCAGTCCATCACAGGACACACACACTCACACACCCTGGACAGGACACCAGTCCATCACAGGACACACACACACTCAAACACCCTGGACAGGACACCAGTCCAGCACAGGACACACACACTCTGGATAGAACACCAGTCCATCACAGGACACACACACACTCACACACCCTGGACAGGACACCAGTCCATCATAGGATGTTCAGTGCCTCTCTCTAATAAAGTAGAAACGCGACATTAGACTCCGTTCGAAACGGGAGAAATCACCAGGACACGATACACCTTGCTCCGGACGAAGGGAGAAGACCTGTACCTTCACGAGTCCGGGTTGTGAAAACTTCTTCTGGCAGTTCAAAACGTTTCGAAGAGACAACAGCGCTACCCTGTTTTCCATTTCTATCGTGTGTTATTATACAGTCATAAGTATCTGTCCTGATCACAGAGTCCCCCTCTCACTGCCAGGACTGAAGCCCAGTGCAGCACGAATAATAATAATAATTAATAAGTCTGGACTCTCCACTCAGAGCTCTTCCCAGGTCAGGGGGATCCCCTCCAGCCCCCCCAGTGTGCAGCCCCCACCTGGATGATGCTCCAGTCCGCTCAGCACACAGCAGCTCTCAGTGGGGAGGAGAGCAGAGGGATGGAGCCAGTTCAGAGAGGGGGGGGTGATTAGGAGGCCATGATGGGTCAAGACCAGGGGGGGAATCAGACCAGGACACTGGGGTAACACCCCTACTCTTCTCCAGAGACACCCCGGGATTGTTAACGAGCACAGAGAGTTGGTTTGACGTCTCATCCGAAGGACGGCGCCTGTTTACAGTCCAGTGTCCCCCGTCACTATACTGGGGCATCAGGACCCACACAGACCGCAGGGTGAGAGCGCCCCCTGCTGGCCCCACTCACACCTCTCCCAGCAGCAGCCTTGGGGGGGGGGAGGGAAAAAACCAAAAGCTAAACAGATTATTTTAAATTTTTTTTTTATTGATCCTTAACAAAAGAATAAAAATTACAAGCTTCAGTCCAGTCCAGTCTGGTGTCTCTCAGCTCCAGTCCAGTCTGGTGTCCCTCAGCTCCAGTGCAGTCCAGACTGGGGTCCCTCAGCTTCGGTCCAGACTGGGGTCCCTCAGCTCCAGTCCAGTCCAGTCTGGGGCCCCTCAGCTCCAGTCCAGTCCAGTCTGGGGCCTCTCAGCTCCAGTCCAGTCCAGTCTGGTGTCCCTCAGCTCCAGTCCAGTCCAGTCTGGGGCCTCTCAGCTCCAGTCCAGTCCAGTCTGGTGTCCCTCAGCTCCAGTCCAGTCCAGTCTGGGGTCCCTCAGCTTCGGTCCAGCACAGACTGGGGTCCCTCAGCTTCGGTCCAGCACAGACTGGGGTCCCTCAGCTTCGGTCCAGCACAGTCTGGTGTCCCTCAGCTTTGGTCCAGACTGGGGTCCCTCAGCTTCGGTCCAGCACAGTCTGGGGTCCCTCAGCTTCGGTCCAGCACAGACTGGGGTCCCTCAGCTTCGGTCCAGCACAGTCTGGTGTCCCTCAGCTTCAGTCCAGACTGGGGTCCCTCAGCTTCGGTCCAGCACAGTCTGGGGTCCCTCAGCTCCAGTCCAGTCCAGTCTGGTGTCTCTCAGCTCCGGTCCAGTCCAGTCTGGTGTCCCTAGGCTCCTGTCCAGTCCCGTCTGGTGTCCCTCAGCTCCAGTCCAGTCCAGTCCAGTCCAGTCCAGTCCAGTCCAGTCCAGTCCAGATCTTAGCCGGCACAGAACCAGGAAAGGAACCTGGAAAGAATATTGTTATTGCAGGTGTGAGGGACACAGACACAGACGTCACCATGACATCAAACAGCAAGAGGAGACTCCTCCTTGAATCACAGACACGACCAGGCGGCGCCCCCCTGTCTGCTCACCTGCACCTCCTCTTCCTCCTCTTGTCCTTCCCGGCAGCCAGCTCCTCCTCTCCCTCGCTCTTCCTCTCCTGAGCTACGGTCGCCACCTCCATCGGCTCGTCCTGGTCTTCTGTCTCCACCGACACGCAGCTCAGGGAGTTAAGAAGGGCGCACCAGCGCTTCTGAAGCAGAGACAGGAGAGTCACGTTAAGAGTCGGACTGGACACTCCAGTACATGAACACTGCACTGAGAGAGAGAGGGGTTCATACAGACACACTGACTGGACACTCCAGGACATGAACACTGCACTGAGAGAGAGGAGGGGTTCATACAGACACACTGACTGGACACTCCAGGACATGAACACTGCACTGAGAGAGAGAGGGGTTCATACAGACACACTGACTGGACACTCCAGTACATTAACACTGCACAGAGAGAGAGAGAGGGGTTCACACAGACACACTGACTGGACACTCCAGTAAATGAACACTGCACTGAGAGAGAGAGGGGTTCATACAGACACACTGACTGGACACTCCAGTACATGAACACTGCACTGAGAGAGAGAGAGGGGTTCATACAGACACACTGACTGGACACTCCAGGACATGAACACTGCACTGAGAGAGAGAGAGAGAGAGAGGGGTTCATACAGACACACTGACTGGACACTCCAGGACATGAACACTGCACTGAGAGAGAGAGGGGTTCATACAGACACACTGACTGGACACTCCAGGACATGAACACTGCACTGAGAGAGAGAGGGGTTCATACAGACACACTGACTGGACACTCCAGGACATGAACACTGCACTGAGAGAGAGAGGGGTTCATACACACACACTGATTGGACACTGGACAGGAGTAAAGAGAGGATCAGAGCATCACCCACCTTCTTTTTCTTCTGTCTCACAGGAGGTGGTGATTGGACCTCCTCCAGCTGGAGTCCGAGGAGGGAGAGAGGGGGCAGGAGAGGGACAGCACAGGGAGAGAAAGAGAGAGACAGGTGAGTCAAGCGTCCCAAGAGCACAGAGACTCTGCTGAGATCACACTCGCAGGGAGTGAGCCTGGGTGTAGCCCACTAATACTGACCCACTGGACACCACAGGACAGAGAGGAGGAGGAGGAGAGAGACACACTGCCTGGACACCACAGGACAGAGAGGAGGAGGAGAGAGACACACTGAGGACAGAGAGGAGGAGGAGAGAGACACTGACAGACAGGGCTGAAAGAGAGAGAGACACTGAGACCCAGGGACAGGGAGACAGCAGGCTGAGAGAGAGACACTGACAGACAGGGCTGAAAGAGAGAGAGACAGAGAGGCAGGGACAGACAGACAGCAGGCCGAGAGAGAGACACTGACAGACAGGGCTGAAAGAGAGAGAGACACTGAGACCCAGGGACAGACAAGACGGCGAAACTCCACCACAGACAGGACAGGGGGCAGGGTGGGACCAGCACTGACCTCCTTCCTCTCTCCTGCTGGAAGAGCTGTTTCCACCTCCTCTTCCTCCTGCAAGTCAAGAGACAGGCTGAGAGAGAGACGGGCTGGCGGGACATCGGCGAACAGAGCTGAAGGCAGAGAGCCGGGGAGACAGGCCCAGCTGGGACAACGCAGGACAGACAGAGAGCAGGGAGACACAGGGAGAGAGACCCAGCTGGGACAATGCAGGACAGACAGAGAGCAGGGAGACACAGGGAGAGAGACAGGGAGAGAGGGACAAACACAGAGACTCAGACAGAAGGACAGAAAGACAGAAAGAGCGAAGTACAGACGGACAAAAAGACAGAGAAAAGGACAGATGGACTGATGGACAGAAAGAGAGAAAAGGACAGAAAGACAGATGGACTGAAGGACAGATGGACAGAGAAAAGAACAGAAAGTCAGAAGGACAGATGGACAGAGAAAAGAACAGAAAGACAGAAGGACAGTGAAAGGGACAGATGGACAGAAGGAAAGATGGACAGAGAAAAGGACAGAAGGACAGACGGACAGAAAGACAGACGGACAGAAAGAGATGGACAGAAGGACAGATGGACAGAGAAAAGAACAGAAAGTCAGAAGGACAGATGGACAGAGAAAAGAACAGAAAGACAGAAGGACAGTGAAAGGGACAGATGGACAGAAGGAAAGATGGACAGAGAAAAGGACAGAAGGACAGATGGACAGACAGACAGATGGACGGACAGACAGATGGACAGAGAAAAGAACAGAAAGTCAGAAGGACAGATGGAAAGAGAAAAGAACAGAAAGACAGAAGGACAGTGAAAGGGACAGATGGACAGAAGGAAAGATAGACAGAGAAAAGGACAGCAGGACAGATGGACAGACAGACAGACAGATGGACAGACGGACAGACAGACAGACGGATGGACAGACAGACAGACAGACAGACGGACAGACGGACAGATGGACAGACGGACGGACAGACGGACAGACAGACGGATGGACAGACAGACAGACAGACAGACAGACAGACGGACAGATGGACAGACAGACAAACAGACAGACAGGCGGATGGACAGACAGACGGACAGACGGACAGAAGGACAGATGGACAGACAGACAGACGGACGGACAGAAGGACAGAAGGACAGACGGATGGACAGACAGACAGACAGACAGACAGACGGACAGACGGACAGACAGACAGACAGACAGACAGACAGATGGACGGACAGACAGACAGACAGACAGACGGACAGACTCTGCCCCACTTGCCTCGTCAGACATCTCCGCCTCTCTCCTTGCCCTCCGCACCGGGGAGCCCCAGGCGGGGCCTGGCGGGGGCGGGCGGGCGATGGGGGGCAGGACGGGTGGGGGCAGGGGCAGGGGCACCGCCCCGGGCAGCAGGGGGGGCTCGAGGGGCATGGCGGGGAGGAAGGGGGGGCGGCGGGGCGGGGCGGTCAGGGGCCGGAGGGGGCCGGAGGGGGGGGCCGGGGGCGGGGGGCGGAGGGGGCTCTCGGGCGAGGACGGGGGGGACACCGAGCGGAACGAGCCGGGCGAGCCCGAGCGGGACGAGCCGGGCGACTCTGGGAGCTCCAGATGCAGCTCGGCCGCCCTCTCCAGCTTCTGGACGAGCTCGGGGAGACACGAAGACACCTCGGGATTCTGTCCAGCGGGGAGAGGGGGAGACACAACGCAGGGGGGATGAGACTACGCCTGGACAGGTGAGTGTGGACAGTGAGAGTGTGGACAGGTGAGTGTGGACAGTGTGTCCAGTGAGAGTGTGGACAGGTGAGTGTGGACAGTGTGTCCAGTAAGAGTCTGGACAGGTGAGTGTGTCCAGTGTGTCCAGTGAGAGTGTGGACAGGTGAGTGTGTCCAGTAAGAGTCTGGACAGGTGAGTGTGTCCAGTGTGTCCAGTGAGAGTCTGGACAGGTGAGAGTGTACAGTGTGTCCAGTGAGAGTGTGGACAGGTGAGTCTCTACAGTGTGTCCAGTGAGAGTCTGGACAGGTGAGTGTGTCCAGTGTGTCCAGTGAGAGTCTGGACAGGTGAGTGTGTACAGTGTGTCCAGAAAGAGTCTGGACAGGTGAGTGTGTACAGTGTGTCCAGTGAGAGTCTGGACAGGTGAGTGTGTCCAGTGTGTCCAGTGAGAGTCTGGACAGGTGAGTGTGTACAGTGTGTCCAGTGAGAGTGTGGACAGGCGAGTCTGTACAGTGTGTCCAGTGAGAGTGTGGACAGGTGAGTGTGGACAGTAAGAGTCTGGACAGGTGAGTGTGTACAGTGTGTCCAGCAAGAGTCTGGACAGGTGAGTGTGTCCAGTGTGTCCAGTAAGAGTCCGGACAGGCGAGTGTGGACAGTGTGTCCAGTAAGAGTGTGGACAGGTGTGTCCAACAGTAAGAAGCTGTCTTACCCTGTAACCCAGCTCAGGGGTGTTAGGGGGTGCTCTGTCTCCTCCCCAGATCTCACCTTCAGGTCTTGAGAAATGACGGACCACTAGGAGACGCTGGAAACGAGGACACAAGACAGAGGTCAGGTCCACAGAGCTCACTCAATCACTACAGCAAGCAGAGACCTCTCGGCCATCAGGACTGTGGGGGTCAGAGTGTGGAGCTGTAGGGTATCGGGAGTTTAGGGGTCAGTGTGGGGAGCTGTAGGGTATCGGGAGTTTAGGGGTCAGTGTGGGGAGCTGTAGGGTATCGGGAGTTTAGGGGTCAGTGTGGGGAGCTGTAGGGTATCGGGAGTTTAGGGGTCAGTGTGGGGAGCTGTAGGGTATTGGGAGTTTAGGGGTCAGAGTGGGGAGCTGTAGGGTATCGGGAGTTTAGGGGTCAGTGTGGGGAGCTGTAGGGTATCGGGAGTTTAGGGGTCAGTGTGGGGAGCTGTAGGGTAGATGTGGGGCACCGGGCCCACCACAGGGCGGCCGGTCCAGTCTCGCGGAAGGCGACCGGGTCAGACTTACGGAAAAGCACCGGGATTTGGGCCGGGACCTCTCCCGCTGCCAGTCCGGGTTCGGCCTGACCGGTGTGACCTGTGAAGACGCCAAACAGCCCATCTCCGAGACAGCTCTGACCACATAGCCCAGCCCAGTCATGTCGAGACTAGAGGCCTTGGGCAGTCTCTACAGTGTGTCCAGTGAGAGTGTGGACAGGTGAGTGTGTACAGTGTGTCCAGTGAGAGTCTGGACAGGTGAGTCTCTACAGTCTGTCCAGTGAGAGTCTGGACAGGTGAGTGTGTACAGTGTGTCCAGTGAGAGTGTGGACAGGTGAGTGTGTACAGTGTGTCCAGTGAGAGTGTGGACAGGTGAGTGTGTACAGTGTGTCCAGTGAGAGTCTGGACAGGTGAGTGTGTCCAGTGTGTCCAGAAAGAGTCTGGACAGGTGAGTCTCTACAGTCTGTCCAGTGAGAGTCTGGACAGGTGAGTGTGTACAGTGTGTCCAGTGAAAGTGTGGACAGGTGAGTGTGTACAGTGTGTCCAGTGAGAGTGTGGACAGGTGAGTGTGTACAGTGTGTCCAGTGAGAGTCTGGACAGGTGAGTCTCTACAGTGTGTCCAGGAAGAGTGTGGGACGTCCAGAGGCAATCTGTGCTCTCAGAAGGCCATAATGGACCTGCAGCTTGGTTTTCCTCGGACCCGCGACCCTGTCTCTTGAGCCGAGACGTGTCCTCAGTCAAGATCACCACTGGAAGTGTCTCTCCTCGTCTGGAGGTGTTACCGTGAGACCTGGTCTGTCAAGCGCTTTGCGCTGCTATGTGTGTGAAAGGTGCTCTATCAGTCAAGTTTATTATTATTATTATTATTATAATACAGCGAGCACTGCTGGGGGCGGAGAGGCCAGTCGGAGGAGGGCTGGACGCTGGACGCTGGACGGCGGGCGGGAGGGGTGGACTTACGACGCCTCGCCGGGCCCGGGTCCTGCTGCGACCGCGCACGGCCGTGCGGCATCTCTGTCGGTCCATCGTCCTGCCGAGACAAGCAGAGTCACAGAGGGGAGGGGAGGGGGCGGAGCCACACAGCTGGGCGGCTTGTTCCCCACCCCCGCCCCCCTCTGTGTATAGAAGAGCCTCCTGTCCTGACTGGAGGACCTCACCCAGCTGTGGCTGGAGAGAAGCCAGGGTATCGGCTTCAACCACAGGGCTGGGCGGCTTGTTCCCCACCCCCACCACCCTCTGTGTACAGTAGAGCCTCCTGTCCTGACAGGAGGAGCTCACCCAGCTGTGTCTGGAGAGGAGCCAGGTTATCAGCTTTGTTCCACAGCCCCGCCACCCTCTGTGTAGAGAAGAGCCTCCTGTCCTGACTGGAGGAGCTCACCCAGCTCTGGCTGGAGAGGAGCCAGGGTATCAGCTTTGTTCCACACCCCCGCCACCCTCTGTGTACAGAAGAGCCTCCTGTCCTGACTGGAGGAGCTCACCCAGCTGTGTCTGGAGAGAAGCCAGGGTATCGGCTTCAACCACAGGGCTGGGCAGCTTGTTCCCCACCCCCACCACTCTCTGAGTAGAGGTGCACCTCCTCTCAATATCTTTTTACAGCACGATCACACCCATAAGAGTTGAGTAACGGTAAAAAAAACAACGTATTTCTCCACTTATTTTGTTATTTCTCACTTTTGACTGACTTACCGATTTCACGGGGATTCTGAAGAGCGTTTCTGAAGTTGAAACTAACGAGCTAAGTCGAAGTAACTTTATTGGAAGAAACACGTGTTTAGAAAGGACTATATAGCGCTTTCCTCCTCCTCTTCTCTCTTCACTCCTCTGAGCTCATGGGGCTCCGGCGCCGCCCCCCGCTAGAATCCGCCGCTCTGTGACGTCAGGCGGCTCATTGTGACGCCTCCGTGACGTCGCCCCAAACGCGCTCACGGCTCGGCCGCGAAACAAAAATGGCCGACATTTTTCACGGTTGCTGTTTTTTTTGGGTGGACATTTTATTTTTCCAACTCTCGGCGGCCAGCCGGGTGTCCCTGTACGACCCCGGTAGTCGCCACCTCGGACAGGCAGGGGAAACGGGTCCAGGTGTTTCCGGCCCAAGGGTGACAAAAGCTGCACTTGAATTTAAAGACAAAATCACGTCGAGGGCGCATTCAGCACCCCCACGTCCAACACGGGTTTCCGTGGGGTGGGGTTCAGTGAAATTAGACCCCCCCCGCCGACCCCCAAATCAAAGAAAGACCAAACTCCACCCCCCTCTAGCGCCCAAGGGCGGAAATTTGGGGCCACGCCACGTCCAAAAAACACGGGTTCCCCCCGTCCTGCGGGGAAAAGAAACGTCATTTTCTTTTCCGACCGCTGCGTGGGACCTCACGACCCCCCCCCCCAAAAAAAACGGGCTTCGCAGACGAGGAAAACCGGGCACGTCGACCTCTCTACAACACCACCCGGCTGTTTCTGTTTCAAACCGTGAGAAAAAAATAAATTAAATTTCGCCCCTCACCGACCGCCGCGCAAAAAAACACAACTTCACGCTACAGAAACGGCCTGTGTGAGGGGGGGGCACGGGAAAAAAATAAAACCTGCGTGTTTTCGGCAGAGTAAGCTCAGCGGGGAAACTCCCTGAATCTCGGGGTTGCTTCTTGAACCCCGAAAACGACCTTTTTCTCTCTCTCGTTTTCTTGGTGTCTGGGACGTTCACGAACTCCGCCGCGTCGGTGCGATTCCCAGCGGGACGTGAACATAACCCCCCCCAGTGGGGCCACAGCGCCCCCGTGTGGCCGAGAGGACCACCACCCGCAGGGCTGAGCTTTTTCTGCCGTGTCCCGCTTTCACTCTGGCGATGAAGGAGGGAATCAAGGAGGAGAATTAATATTGTGATCCACCAGTCCATCACAGGACACACACACACCCTGGACAGGACACCAGTCTTTCACAGGATACCAGTCCATCACAGGACACACACACACCCTGGACAGGACACCAGTCCATCACAGGACACACACACACCCTGGACAGGACACCAGTCCATCACAGGACACACACACACACCCTGGACAGGACACCAGTCCTTCACAGGATACCAGTCCATCACAGTACACACACACCCTGGACAGGACACCAGTCCATCAAAGGACACACACACCCTAGACAGAACACCAGTCCATCAAAGGACACACATACAAACCCTGGACAGGACAGCAGTCCATCACAGGACACACACACACTCACACACCCTGGACAGGACACCAGTCCATCACAGGACACACACACTCACACATCCTGGCAGGACACCAGTCCATCAGAGGACACACACACCCTGGATATTACACCAGTCCATCACAGGACACACACACCCTGGACAGGACACCAGTCCATCAAAGGACACACATACAAACACTGGACAGGACAGCAGTCCATCACAGGACACACACACTCACACACCCTGGACAGGACACCAGTCCATCACAGGACACACACACACTCAAACACCCTGGACAGGACACCAGTCCAGCACAGGACACACACACTCTGGATAGAACACCAGTCCATCACAGGACACACACACACTCACACACCCTGGACAGGACACCAGTCCATCATAGGATGTTCAGTGCCTCTCTCTAATAAAGTAGAAACGCGACATTAGACTCCGTTCGAAACGGGAGAAATCACCAGGACACGATACACCTTGCTCCGGACGAAGGGAGAAGACCTGTACCTTCACGAGTCTGGGTTGTGAAAACTTCTTCTGGCAGTTCAAAACGTTTCGAAGGGACTACAGCGCTACCCTGTGTTCCATTTCTATCGTGTGTTATTATACAGTCATAAGTATCTGTCCTGATCACAGAGTCCCCCTCTCACTGCCAGGACAGGAGCCCAGTGCAGCACGAATAATAATAATAATTAATAAGTCTGGACCCTCCACTCAGAGCTCTTCCCAGGTCAGGGGGATCCCCTCCAGCCCCCCCAGTGTGCAGCCCCCACCTGGATGATGCTCCAGTCCGCTCAGCACACAGCAGCTCTCAGTGGGGAGGAGAGCAGAGGGATGGAGCCAGTTCAGAGAGGGGGGGTGATTAGGAGGCCATGATTGGTCAAGACCAGGGGGGGAATCAGGCCAGGACACTGGGGTAACACCCCTACTCTTCTCCAGAGACACCCCGGGATTGTTAATGAGCACAGAGAGTCAGGACCTCGGTTTGACGTCTCATCCGAAGGACGGCGCCTGTTTACAGTCCAGTGTCCCCCGTCACTATACTGGGGCATCAGGACCCACACAGACCGCAGGGTGAGAGCGCCCCCTGCTGGCCCAACTCACACCTCTCCCAGCAGCAACCTTGCTATATCCCCGCCAACTGGTGGCACGCCGACGACGAGGGCTCTCGGCCTCAATCCATCAACCACAAACTCTCCGGGATGAAAGAGAAGGACAGACTCTGTTCGTTCGTTTAGGTGGGGGGGGAGGGAAAAACCAAAAGCTAAACAGATTTTTTGTTAAACATTTTATTGATGTTTAACAAAAGAACAAAAATTACGATACAGATCAGGGTTTATTTAGTGACCCCCCCCCCCCCCCCATCTTACGATCATCACAGGACCTTAAAATAATACTTAATAATACAAGGTCATGCAGACGGTCTGAGGACTCAGGTGGAGATAATGTGAAAGTTTTCCACAGTCCAGTCTGGGGTCCCTCAGCATCAGTCCAGACTGGGGTCTGGAGTCCCTCAGCTTCAGTCCAGTCCAGTCTGAGGCCCCTCAGCTTCAGTCCAGACTGGGGTCTGGGGTCCCTCAGCTTCAGTCCAGTCTGAGGCCCCTCAGCTTCAGTCCAGACTGGGGTCTGGGGTCCCTCAGCTTCAGTCCAGTCTGAGGCCCCTCAGCTTCAGTCCAGACTGGGGTCTGGGGTCCCTCAGCTTCAGTCCAGACTGGGGTCTGGGGTCCCTCAGCTTCAGTCCAGACTGGGGTCTGGGGTCCCTCAGCATCAGTCCAGACTGGGGTCTGGAGTCCCTCAGCTTCAGTCCAGACTGGGGTCTGGAGTCCCTCAGCTTCAGTCCAGTCTGAGGCCCCTCAGCTTCAGTCCAGACTGGGGTCTGGGGTCCCTCAGCTTCAGTCCAGACTGGGGTCTGGGGTCCCTCAGCATCAGTCCAGACTGGGGTCTGGGGTCCCTCAGCTTCAGTCCAGACTGGGGTCTGGGGTCCCTCAGCTTCAGTCCAGTCCAGTTTGGGGCCCCCCAGCTTCAGTCCAGTCTGGGGCCCCTCAGCTTCAGTCCAGTGCAGTCTGGGGCCCCTCAGCTTCAGTCCAGTCCAGTCTGGTGTCCCTCAGCTCCAGTCCAACGCAGTCTGGGGCCCCTCAGCTCCAGTCCAGTCCAGACTGGGGTCCCTCAGCTTCGGTCCAGCGCAGACTGGGGTCCCTCAGCTTCGGTCCAGCGCAGACTGGGGTCCCTCAGCTTCGGTCCAGCGCAGACTGGGGTCCCTCAGCTTTGGTACAGTACAGTCTGGGGTCCCTCAGCTTCGGTCCAGTCCAGTCTGGGGCCCCTCAGCTCCAGTGCAGTCCAGTCTGGGGCCCCTCAGCTCCAGTGCAGTCCAGTCTGGTGTCCCTCAGCTTCGGTCCAGCACAGTCTGGGGTCCCTCAGCTTCGGTCCAGCACAGTCTGGGGTCCCTCAGCTTCGGTCCAGCACAGTCTGGGGTCCCTCAGCTTCGGTCCAGCACAGTTTGGGGTCCCTCAGCTTCAGTCCAGACTGGTGTCCCTCAGCTCCAGTCCAGTCCAGTCCAGTCCGGATCTTAGCAGGCACAGGAAAAGGAACCTGGAAAGAATATTGTTATTGCAGGTGTGAGGGACACAGACACAGACGTCACCATGACATCAAACAGCAAGAGGAGACTCCTCCTTGAATAACAGACACGACCGGGCGGCGCCCTCCTGTCTGCTCACCTGCACCTCCTCTTCCTCTTCTTGTCCTTCCCGGCAGCCTGCTCCTCCTCTCCCTCGCTCTTCCTCTCCTGACCCACGGTCTCCGCCGCCTCCATCGGCTCGTCCTGATCATCTCTCTCCACCGACACGCAGCTCAGGGAGTTTAAAAAGACGCACCAGCGCTTCTGAAGCAGAGACAGGAGAGTCACGTTAAGAGTCGGACTGGAAACTCCAGGACATGAACACTGCACTGAGAGAGAGAGGGGTTCATACAGACACACTGACTGGACACTCCAGTACATGAACACTGCACTGAGAGAGAGAGGGGTTCATACAGACACACTGACTGGACACTCCAGTACATGAACACTGCACTGAGAGAGAGAGGGGTTCATACAGACACACTGACTGGACACTCCAGTACATGAACACTGCACTGAGAGAGAGAGGGGTTCATACAGAGACACTGACTGGACACTGACTGGACACTGGACAGGAGTAAAGAGAGGATCAGAGCATTACCCACCTTATTTTTCTTCTGTCTCACAGGAGGTGGTGATTGGACCTCCTCCAGCTGGAGTCCGAGGAGGGAGAGAGGGGGCAGGAGAGGGACAGCACAGGGAGAGAAAGAGAGAGACAGGTGAGTCAAGTGTCCCAAGAGTACAGAGACTTTGCTGAGATCACACTCGCAGTGAGTGACACCGACACTAACCAGCCTCAGGACAGCACTGCTAGAGCACCACAACCCAGACTCAACCACATCACAGCACAGATCAAACAGCAATATCTCACACACTGGGACACACACACACAAACACAACATAAACTGGAATGCTACAGAACCTTAAACAGACAATACACACTAGCTGAATATTTGACCAAAATAAAAAATAACAAACAGAAACAGACCCTGACGAAGTACAGGCTCAGTGACCACAACCTGGCCATAGAAACTGGGCGACACAGGCAGACCTGGCTGCCCAGAGAGGACAGGCTGTGCTCCCACTGCCAGCGGGGAGAAATAGAGACAGAGGTGCACTTCCTACTGCACAATGACAGATACTCTGGGATTAGAGAAACATTCTTCCCGAAATTCAGAAATCTAATCCCAGAGTTCCCACACCTGCCAGAATCACAACGGGTCCCAATCCTACTGGGAGAGGGAGGAGGGAACTCAGTTGATCGGGCAGCCCAGTATGTGATCTCCTGTCACAGCCTGAGGAACAGTGAGTCTGTCTTCCAATAATGCTCCAGCCGCCTACAGTATATGTCAATATTTTATAATATGTCTTTGTTGTAAATGTCTGTAACATGTCTGCTTAACGCAGAGAGTGGCGGGGGTTGGATGTCAAGGCCTGACGATACCGCATTACGCAGAGAGTGGAGGGGTGGGATGTCAGGGCCATACGACACTTCTTTATTCAGAGAGTGGAGGGGGTGGGATGTCAGGGCTAGATGACACTGCTTTACACAGAGAGTGGAGAGGTGGGTGTCAAGGCTATATGACAGTGCTTTCCGCAGAGAGTGGTGGGGGTGTGAAGTCAGGGCCATACAACAGTGCTTTACACAGAGAGTGGTGGGGGTGGGATGTCAGGGCCATATGACACTGCTTTACACAGAGAGTGGCGGGGCTAGGATGTCAGGGCCATATGACACTGCTTTACACAGAGAGTGGTGGGGGCTGGATGTCAGGGCTTGACGACACTGCTTTATGCAGAGAGTGGAGGGGTGGGATGTCAGGGCTATACGACAGTGCTTTCGGCAGAGAGTGGTGGGGGTGTGATGTCAGGGCCATACGACACTTCTTTACGCAGGGAGTGGCAGGGGTGGGATGTCAGGGCCTGACGATACTACTTTACACAGTTAGTGGTGGGGGTGGGATGTCAGGGCCATACGACACTTCTTTACGCAGAGAGTGGCAGGGCTTGACGACACTGCTTTATGCAAAAAATGGAGGGGTGGGTGTCAGGGCTTTATGACAGTGCTTTCCGCAGAGAGTGGTGGGGGTGTGATGTCAGGGCCATACAGCAGTGCTTTACACAGAGAGTGGTGGGGGTGGGATATCAGGGCCTGACAACACAGCTTAACGCAGAGTGTGGAGGGGTGGGTGTCAGGGTTATACGGCAGTGCTTTACGCAGAGAGTGGTGGGGGTGTGATGTCAGGGCCATACGACAGTGCTTTACACAGAGAGTGGCAGGGGAGGGATGTCAGGGCTTGACAACACTGCTTTATGTAGAGAGTGGAGGGGAGGGTTTCAGGGCCATAAGACACTGCTTTATGCAGAGAGTGGCGGGAGTGGGATGTCAGGCCCTGACGATACTACTTTACGTAGACAGTGGCGGGGGTGGGATGTCAGGGCCTGACAACACTGCTTTATTCAAAGAGTGGAGGGGTGGGTGTCAGGGCTATATGACAGTGCTTAATGCAGAGAGTGGAGGGTTGGGTGTCAGGGCTATACGACAGTGCTTTCCGCAGAGAGTGGTGGGGGTGTGATGTCAGGGCCATACGACACTTCTTTACGCAGGGAGTGGCAGGGGTGGGATGTCAGGGCCTGACGATACTTATTTACGCAGAGAGTGGCAGGGGTGGGATGTCAGGGCCTGAAGATACTGCTTTTCGCAGAGAGAGGAGGAGGTGGGATACGACCTCTCAGTGGGGCCAGCAGGGGGCACTCACCCTGCGGTCTGTGTGGGTCTTAATGCCCCAGTGTAGTGACGGGCGACACGATCTGGCCCACCAGCGACAAGCAGGTTACCAGATCTAGACAAAGGGGGCAACTCTTAGTCGTATGAGCTTAGTCACACATCGCAGCGATTAAAAAAACAAAACAAACATATTATGTCTGTTACTAACGACTTTTTTTTCCTACATTGAAAGTCTCTTTCCCGGGTGATTTTCAAGCGCGACTGGGGCTCTTCATTTCTCCTCGGTGTCTCATCGCGAGCGGATTTGAAACAGACCACAGAAGGTGGTCACACACTATATTATTATTGAGAGACAGGCTCACTGTACCTCAGACTGGGACAGTAGATCACACTGTATTATTATTATTAAGATTATTGAGAGTCTGGCTCACTGTTCCCCAGGCTGGGACAGGAGATCCCACACTGTATTATTATTATTGAGAGACAGGCTTACTCTCTGTTCCTCAAGCTGAGACAGGACATCACATACTGTATTATTATTGATTGATAGGCTCACTGTTCCTCAGGCTGGGACAGGAGATCACACACCGTATTATTATTATTGAGAGACAAGCTCACTGTACCTCAGACTGGGACAGTAGATCACACTGTATTATTATTATTAAGATTATTGAGAGTCTGGCTCACTGTTCCCCAGGCTGGGACAGGAGATCCCACACTGTATTATTATTATTGAGAGACAGGCTCACTGTCTGTTCCTCAGGCTGGGACAGAGGATCACACACTGTATTATTATTATTTAGAGACAGGCTCACTGTCTGTTCCTCAGAGTTGGACAGGAGATCCCACACTGAATTATTATTATAGAGAGACTGGCTCACTGTATGTTCTCCAGGCTGGGTCAGGAGCTCACACAGTATTATTATAATTATTGAGAGACAGTCTCACTGTCTGTTCCTCAGTCTGGGACAGGAGATCACACACTGTATTATTATTATTGAGAGACAGGCTCACTGTCTGTTCCTCAGGCTGGGACAGAGGATCACACACTGTATTATTATTGAGAGACAGGCTCACTCTCTGTTCCTCAGGCTGGGACAGGAGATCACACATTGGCTTGTTATTGAGAGGCAGGCTCACTGTCTGTTCCTCAGGCTGGGACAGGAGATCACACACTGTATTATTATTATTGAGAGACAGGCTCACTGTCTGTTTCTCAGGCTTGAACAGGAGATCACACACTGGATTATTATTATTGAGAGAGGCTCACAGTCTGTTCCTCAGGCTGAGACAGGAAATCATACACTATTATTATTGAGAGACAGGCTCACAGTCTGTTCCTCAGGCTGGGACAGGAAATCACACACTCTATTATTATTATTGAGAGACTGGCTCACTCCTGTCTGTTCCTCAGGTTGGGAAAGGAGATCACACACTGTATTATTATTATTGAGAGACGGGCTCACTGTCTGTTCCTCTGACTGGGGCAGGAAATGACACACTGTATAATTAGTATTGAGAGACAGGCTCAGTGTTCCCCAGGCTGAGACAGGAGATCACACACTGTATTATTATTATTGAGTATCTGGTTCACTGTTCCCCAGGCTGGGACAGGAAATCACACACTGTATTATTATTATTGAGAGACAGGCTCACTGTCTGTTCCTCAGGCTGGGGCAGGATATCACACACTGTATTATTAGTATTGAGAGACAGCCTCAGTGTTCCCCAGGCTTGGACAGGAGATCACACACTGTATTATTAGTATTGAGATACAGACTCACTGTCTGTTCCTCCTGCTGGGACTGGAGATCACACACTGTTCTATTATTACTGAGGGACATGCTCACTGTTTGTCCTTCAGACTGGGACAGGACATTCCACACTAGGTTATCATTATTGAGAGACAGGCTCGCTTTCTGTTCCTCAGGCTAGTACAGGAGATCACGCACTGTATTATTATTATTTAGATACAGGCTCACTGTGTGTTCCTCTGGCTGGGACAGTAGATCACACTGTATTATAATTATTGAGAGGCTGACTCACTGTTTCCCAGGCTGGGACAGGAGATCATACACTGTATGATTATTGAGAGACAGGCTCACTGTCTGTTCCTCTGGCTGGGGCAGGGAATCACACACTGTATTATTAGTATTATTAAGAGACAGGCTCGCTGTCTGCTCCTCAGGCTGGGACAGGATATCACACACTGTTGTAGTGTTCTCTCACGAGGCACCAGTTCTGTAGGGGCTTGGGCATTTACTGGGACAATTATTTTTGTGGCAGTAAATCACAAAATTGATTATTTTAATGGTCTTAGAATCCAACCATGCGACATAACTCAAACAACGCACACACAGGTACTAATACACGAGGATACATTTGTTAATATATAGAATATGCATGCAAACCTAACAGATCTTATCGTAAGGGTTATCAGAATACAAAAGATATAAATTCATTCAGTTACAAAGAGTTACACATATCAAGAGGACATAAGTATATCATTCATTTAGACCGTTTCGTAATTGAACTTGTTTACAACTTCTACATGAGATACTCAAAACAAGAACATAACCCTTAGGAATTAAATTGATATCAACTGGTTGGGAGCAGTAATGCAATAAGGTTGAATACTCACTGCCGGTGGGTCCCTTTTCTCACCGTTTCCGTAGTGCAGCGGTTATCACGTTCGCCTCACACGCGAAAAATCCCCGGTTCGAAACCGGACGGGAACAGCCTCTTTTTGTACGCTCCTGTACTTCACAGAGGTCTTGAGCGACCAGTCATTTGTTCCTTTCCTTCTCAGTGACGTTCCTGCAACACTCTCCCGCTCCTCTTGGTGCGCTCATGCCGCAAGACAGGAAGGCTGGAGCAGGTGGCTGTGTGCTTTCTGCACCGCCGAAATAGCTCAGCTGGGAGAGTGTTAGACGGAAGTTTTGAAGGTCCCTGGTTCGATCCCGGGTTTCGGCATTTTGTTTCATCGCGCCCTTTGTTCCTCTCTCCAGCGCCACCTGCCTAAAGTGACGCGTCCCTTTCTAAGCCCGAAACGCAAGCGAGACACCAGCAGCGGTCCCTGCGGGTTTCCGTAGTGTAGCGGCTATCACGTCCGCCTAACCCGAGAAAGGTCCCCGGTTCGAGACCGGGCGGAAACAGCCTCGTTTTGCACGCTCCTGTACTTCACAGAGGTCTTGAGCGACCGGTCATTTGTTCCCAATGTAATTCCGGTGCCTTCGTGCACTCTTGTACCAAACGCACGTTCCTTCTGTAAGCGGAGCTGATCATTTGCAATTGGGCTGTGCCGACAGACCAGGACGAGCTCTGTCGGCTCAAAAGCAGCGCAGGACCTGCAAGAACAACAGAAAGATTAGCATCCAGTGGGGGCCTCTTAGTGAGCCCAAGAGCTCATCAAGAATCGGCTCCAGCAACAGGGCTGGGCGCATTGTTCCATTCTCCGCCCACTCTCGGTGTAAACAAGTCCCTCCTGGTCTCTGCTTGAAATGCACTTTCATGCGTTTGCTTTGGTGTACCTGGCTTCCCCTGCATGGTCGAATGTGAAGAAGATCCTTAGAAGAAAACCGAGAAGAGGTCGGAGTGGCCTCTGTTGTTTATCAACGATCCAGTCAGGCAGTACTCCTCTGTAAAGTGCCGTTCGTTCACATCGATTGGCTTTTTTTTTGCCTTCATTAGTGCAAGTAGTAAAAGCAGAAACCCCTTTAGCCTGTCAGCACCCGGAGTTTTCCCCTTCTGAAGCTCTCCATAGCCTCTCAGCTCTTCTACTGTCAAATCCCCCTCAAGTACTTCCCTATCTTCTTCACTCAAAACATTTTCTAGCTTTGAGGTAAAAAAATGAATTTCTTCATCCTTTACCTCTGTAGAGTTGTACAGTCTTGAGTAGAAGTGTCACGCCCTCTGCAGCCAGAGGGCGGTATTCTCTGTCCTGTCCCTAGTTTCTGGTCTGCTGTCCTTCCTGTCCCTCTCTTTCCCTTGGGCTAAATATTTCAGGGTCTTGCACTCTGTCCTCGCTCAGCACTGACGTTCGGATGTCCTGAGACCCGCCTAGCACCAGGGCGCACAGGTTTCTATACGGCATTCCTGAACTCTTTGCACTAATGAGCCTGGGCCTTTTTCCCGTCTCGCCGCTACGCATATGGGTCTTTTTCCGCCCTCCTGCTCCCCACGGTTAGTCCCCTTGGACGTCCGTGACAAGAAGGCCTCGATGCAGGAGAGGATAGCACTCAGCTCTGTACTCTCTCTTCCCTCCTCATCAACTACACTTTCCATGACAGACTTGGAGCCTACCACTTTCCTGAAAAAGAAGCAAGTACACTTCTCATTTTCTTCCAAGAACTGCACTCAGCTTCATAACAGCACTCCTCGACTACTTTCTTCCGCTATGCTCCGGACATCCTTTTTTAAAAGGGTGATATCCTCGAGCACATCCAAGCCACTGTCTCGTGTAGAGACGCTGCAGCTGCCTCTGTTTCCTGGCTAGCACTCCTCTCCGTCTGGCAGCAGCCTTCCTTCCCTCAGCCATGAAAAAGGCCCTTGTCCTCACCTTCACCTCCTCCCACCACTCTCCTACTGACTCGTACAGACACTGCAAGGACAGCCACTGTGATAGTTTCTCCTTGTAGCGGGATACTACCCCCTCGTTCTCTAGCAGCTTTGTGTTGAGTTTCCAGAGGCCTGGGCCAAAGACAGTCCCGCCCTGGAGTTCCACTCTACACCCTAAAGCCTGATGATCTGAGAAGAAGACAGGCTGAAGAGCGACCCCAAAAACTTTCACTCTCTCTGAGACAAAGCAATAGTCAATTCTGGAGCTGCTATTCCTCCCTGACCATGTATATCCTGCTGTTGTGGGATATATACATCTATATGTGTCTGAGAGTTTAAAGTCTTGAACTAAGTTTTGCAGGGCCAGTGAGCTGGAATCCAATTTTATCGGAGAGCTAGACTGCCTGTCTGTATGCTTTAAGATACAATTAAAATCCCCTCCCACTATCACGTCTGTGCTACATAACAATAGGGGAGAGAGTGCTTTGAGTAGCTCCACCCTTCCTCCAACGTCAGTAGGACAATACACATTGATTAGCCGCAGGTTAACGGTCCCCCATTCCACATCCACACACAGCAACCTGCCATCTATGACCCTCTGAATACTTTTCAATTTGAATGCCCATCCTTTGAAAAGAATGGCCACACCAGAGGCTCTGTTGTTATTGTCCCCTGACCAATCAGAAGGCCCTTTATCCCACCTATCTGCAAAGCTTTTATATCTCTCTTGATTTACTTCTTTTTCTTTTTCTTCTTACCAATTTCCTGCCAGCCATCCTCTGAATGAGCCTTCATCAGGGTGGCAGCAGTAAAAGTGTTCACGGAGTCCATTTCAAGGAAGGGGGTAGAAGGTGGGGTGGAGGGGTTCCAGCTGTCCCCATCGCCATGCTCTCCTTCCTCCTCGCTCGGGGAGAAAACAGAGTCATTTTTCCTTTTCCTCAAGTCCAGCTCCTGGGAGCACTGAGGGGAAAGGGGTGCAGCCGATGCACCAGTCTCCTCTTCCCCCTCACCCACCAGCTGCTACAGATCCTCCGTGATGGACTGGATGGAGGAGAGGAGGACATCTCTAGCACTTGCAGAGTCTGAGAAAAGCAGCTCCGCTGAATCCTGGGTATCCTCGCTGGACCCGCTCCACCGGGGGGCCCCACACTGGCCCTCGTTCTGAGGAGCAGGAGTGGGGGAGGGGTCCTCGCTGTTCTCGGGGGTTTTCAAACCCTCGTGCTTGTCTGGTGCAGTCTGCGGTTGTGGGGGCGTAGTGGATTTCTTTTCCACCGGCCCCGGAGCCACAGCAGGACTGATCCTGGCTGGAGGCTGAGAGTCTTTGTCCAACAAGGGTTCTTTGTTTGACTTGTTATTTGCTTTGGATTTTCGGGCCGGTTTGGCTGAAACAAGCACTGCCTCATCCTTTCTCATTTTGAGTTTATTGGCGTAGGCGTGAGGGCAGTTCTTAAAAACGTGTCCTTCCGAGCCACATAAATTGCAATTTGGCAGCATTGAACAGTCAGAGGCTAAATATCCCTGTTTGCCACAGGTCTTGCAGCATTTCACAGTGCAGGACAATGCCAGGTGTCCCGCAGCACCACAGCGCCGACACACCTTTGGTTGTCCCACATAAAAAACATAGCCATTGCAGGTGCCCAGCCGGATTGTAGAGGGCAGGTGCCTTAAGCCTCCATTTACATTGTCCGGTAGCAAACGAACCTCGAATTTCCTTGCCTCCTGTTTTTATACTGTCAACATCTCTAACCTCAGTTCCATGGTGGACGGTGCAGTACTGGTTAAGCCAGGTTTGAATGTCCTCCGTCTTTGCCAGATTCGAGAACATAACAACATGCACTGTTTTCCTCTCTCTCTGTGTCAGAGGCTGCAAGTTGATCTTCTCAAGGGCAGGAACTTTCCCTCTTTTTGCCTCAAACACATCCACACATTGTTCAAACAGAGAATAGGTAGCAAAAACAACCTCAAATGCTTTCTGACCTGGGAGAGCGAAGATGAAATCCAAGTGCCGAGGTTCAAAGCCAAGTTCCTTCTGCAACAATTTTCTGCTGAACTGCATACGATCCATGAAGAGATCATCCAAAAGTTCAAAACGCACAGCATTCTTGCGGGATCCAAAATTTGCCATTTCGTAAACTGCAAAGCAAACACTGCTTCCACAAAACAAGAAAACAATCCAACTACTCCACCTACAGGCTGATCAAGGTATCTCCCCTGCCAGGTAAGTATGAGCTGTACAAGCGGCCCGCACCCACAGCACAAAGCGCGCAGCCTAGGCCAGCTCCTCGCCCCGCACGCCACCGCCTCCTGCTGGGCCCACTCTTTCGCACACTCACACGCCACACTAACACTCAAAAGGGTGGGCAAAACGAGAAAACGAGCGCGCCGTTTCCTACACATCTGCAGTCGCAAATGCGCATTCGCAGCATGTCCCAGGACGCAATTCGGCCTCATTTGCATAGCACCAGACCCGCAAATCGCTACGCAAGCTCGCGTCGTGCGCCTGCCACGCACCGAACAAACACCGGAGCCTTTTCGGCAATTTCCAAAAAACGGGCCTGCTCGCCTGCCCACAAGGCTCCGTCTCTTACCCGCTCTCCAGAGCCTGCTGCCTTCTGTGCTGTTCTCTCGGCACCGCTGCAGCGCACACAACTCCTGCAGCGCGGGGAGAAAGTTTCCACGCTCCGCCGCAGGGAAGGCTCGCTCCGTGCGCACATGTCCTTTCAATGCCAGTTCAACAAGTGCTCTGCATTAGCAGTGTCGGGGCTCCGGCGTGTCGCACCTCACCTCACCTCGCACAGCCCCCTCCTTGAATGTCTGGCGCTGGGCATGCCCCGCTCTCCTCCACCTTATCTTATCGCGTGTGACCACCGACAATGGCCACAATGCCGGGGAATGGCACCTGTAAAGTGTTAATTGGGGCACAGGAACAGCCCGTCTCGTCTCGGGGGCCGGCTTCAAAGACAATACAGCAAACACAGCGGGGCGGGGGAAGAAGACGACACGACACATGCAGGTACATTCAGCTCCGGCGGGAACGAGTCATTTGTCGGTCTTTTCAAGTGCTGGGAGTCGAGTAATCCTTCGCTTGTATCGTTTCTCCCCGGTGACTAGATCTCACCCTGCGACTCTCGACTGGGCTCACCCACGGCAGCCCAGCAGGTGTGAGCCTAGCTGGCACCCGGATGGGAGATTCCCCCCGGAAAAGCTCAGGTTGCTGCTGCTCCTACAAGAGGTGTGACTGGGACCAGTAGGGAGCGCTCACCCTGCGGTCTGTGTGGCTTTCTTATGCCCCAGCATCCTGATGGAGACACTCTGCTGCACAAACAGGCGCCGTCCTTCAGGGGAGGCATAAAACCGAAGTCCCGACCCTCCTTGGCCATTAAGAAATCCCAGGGTGTCTCTCAAAAAGAGACTCCGGGGGTGTCTCTCTGGTGTTAGTGTTCCCCTTTACCAATCAGTCGGGGTCTCCTCCTAATCCCCGTCTCATATGTAACAATCAATGACGAGGCCCCCCTGTCCCGCGATATTGTATTTGTCTCCTGGCCGCTGGCTAGCGCCGTGAGATTTAGTACTCGCGCAAGAGACCGGGGGCAGAGCGCGAACGCGGTCCCCCGCCCCCCACAAAGTGTATGCTCCAGGTTCCCTCTCGGGGCTCTGCAACACAGCGGAAAGGCAGCGAGAAGAAGCCTCTTGCTCTGACGCCGCAAGGCCACAAGAGGGCGGAGGCGCCGCGCGCCCGGCCGACGTGTTGGACTGGTGCGCTTTATGTGCTGAAATAAAAACGCGACAGCCCAGAAATGTTTTCAGAGTGCTGTGCACTGGAGGTTTTTGTCTTGTGAAGACTTGCCTTGTGCTCCTCCGTGCAGTTTGTTTGTTCTCCTCAAGTGCGGGACAAGCCAACACAAGGGAGCACATTCGCCAACATCCAGGTACGCAATGCGATTTGGAAAGAGGCTCCTTTCCAAAGAGTTGCACACGAACGATCCTTCAGTCCTGCTCGGGGGGCACAGAGCCCCAGCCACACACAGCTTCAAGTAGCGAGTTAGGCACGATGGCTTTTCCTTGTGGCCACACCACCCTGAATGTGCCTGATCTCATCTGATCTTGGAAGCTAAGCAGGGTTGGGCCTGGTTAGTACTTGGATGGGAGACTTCCTGGGAATACCAGGTGCTGCAAGCTTTTGCTCTCTTGGCCAGCAGGGATCGCCGTTGGTGCCGTAGGCTTTGGGAGGAAAACCTGGAGGATGGAAAGGTGATCTATAGCCTCATCTCTAGAAATGTTTTGTTGCTATGGCATGTGTGTGACCCATATAAAAAAAAACCCGTTTGTAAAACGAATATCGAAGCTGCCTCTAAATCTGCAAATGAAGATGAGTCGATAAACCACTTGTTTTTCGTATAACTATACATATATTCATTTATTACTGATTTCATTCATTGAGCACAGATACAATAGAGGTACAGCCATTCACTGTTTGATATGTCTGCACTGGTACAGAACCTAGCAATCAGAAAACGGGTGAAACTGTCTTGAGAATTAGCATACAGTACCGAGGCCCCCATGACCAAATAAATTGGCCTTAATAATGCAGACTACAGCAAAACGACTGACTTTGAAAAGGGAATGAATGTCCGGAAGAAGTAGTGTAACCAGCTTGAAATGCTTCTCTGGACCTCTAACTAAAAGAAACCGGGAACCAGCAGTGGCTTTCGAACTGGGATCCTATCGCAGCACGTGGTGTCGTAACTCTTCCGTATCTGATATTGGACCAAGCACATCAGGGGAGAGCGCGAACGCAGTCCCCCACTACCAGAAATTATCCAGTAGAGCCTCGCCCTGGGTGAATCGATTTTTTAAGAACTTTTAAAAGTTCACAAAAAAATATAGGACATCACAAATTAGAAAGCTTTACATTAATATACATATTTAAAACAGTATATATGATCACATCTCATTACATTTTGACATGGTACCAGTTACATAGCAACAATTTCTTTTTTTCTGGTGTAAATCACATTCTTTACTTAAACATGATAATGTTTTTCACAGTTTCTTGAGATATTGACCTATGCTCTCTATTTCCCACAGATTTTCTGCTTCCTCCCTCCTTTCTCTCCACAGATCTCTGAGGTAATAGTTCTCTCGGGTGATGAACAGGGCCAGGCTACCTGCTGCCTTGACTGGGACCTCGATGCCTTTGAACAGCCCCATGGTCCTCACTCTCCACAGGGCGTCTTTCCCACTGTTCACCACGGCCCAGATCCTGTCAAACACGTCAGGAGGAAGTTTGACAGGGGAGATGCCGTTGTAGCGGCAATGCTTGTTAATAAGACAGAATTAAGCGGTGGTATGCTGTCCTAAATGAGGCCCCATCTCACCCTCCATCTCTGTGGTGCTTGTGTATTAGCGTGAGCGTTTTTTATTCTGATCATGAACAGTTTTACAAGTCCGCAAAGGATCGAGGAAAGGTTTATCGCCAGCTGAAAAGAGACACAGCGCTTCGGCTGTGGAGACTTGTTCGGCTGGCGTTTTGGGAGTCGCGTTTTTCAGAATTGTATTGAGATCGTTTTCCACAGAGCTCAGATGTCAAAGCACAGCAGCAGCTCTCCACAGCGATCCTCTATAGCGCCCTTTCTCCCGCAGCTCCGTCCTCATTGGAAGGAAGCAAGAGTGAAAGGCTGAAGTGAAATACAGATGCAGCCATTCAAAATGAGCGTTAAAAACCCGCGGTTCAGTAACCAACCCGCAGGGCACCGTAGGGCACCGCGGTAAGTGATTGGCTGGCCAAAATGACCGACAGGGGCACTCGTGGTGCATTGGTTGGTAGTGAAAAGATTTAATCATTTAATGTCTTTACTGTGCACGTTTCAATACGCTTAGTTTTGAATATTTATATGGAATTTTACCACTAAAGGGAAATTTTAGTAGCTAAGCATAAAAAGAAGAGGAGCATAACGCATCTGAAGGTCATAAACGATATTAATTTAGGAACATAAACATTACTGTATGTACATAAACTGTACTGTGTATGGCTGGTCTTGATAGTTTAAAGAAAAAATACACACCAGTCTTCCATTTCTCCCTAAACATTTTAAGCATGAAAGTTTTATGAAACGGTACCCAAACATGTGATTGCTGTATAGAATGAATTTTAATTTTTAAAAATTATTTAACACGAAAATTAAGCTGTTTACATCTTCCGCCTGAGAACAGTCAACCGTTGCTACCCAACGCAGAAACACAGCCACTAACTAGCAAAGAGAGGACATTAGCTAGCCAATATGATAAAGAAATAAATGATTATTTTGTATATTTCTTTTGCACATTTATTTGAACATTTCTATCAATTGTACAAGCACTTGGAAACTGTCCAATCCCTAGTTCATCAAGCATTTACCGGTCTGGCGCCGGTCTGTGTCTTCTAGGATATAATGCCAGTGAACTCTTGTTTTTATGTCCACTATAACTACGCTGGGCAAACGTTCCAAGGTCAAATTATTCCAGCACAGGGGTACCTTTAAAGCGGAGACGACGGCACTGAAATTTTTTGGCGCGCCTTCTCTTTGAAGCCCTGGTCAAATATGAAGACAGTACGTACAGTTATAATTCAAACGGAATTAAAAACTACACATCCCAGTTACCATGGTGGTGCTTGTGATCATTGCGTTTAACCAACGAAACAGGGCGAAAAATCAGTCACATGACTTTGGGGCAGAGTTTCGAAAGCTTAACCTATCAGCAACAAAGCGAAATTTACACGATAGGCTACCTCAAACTGTCAGTTACACGACTGTGTATGTCGCTTAAGCCACTCCTATTTGGCATTTTAGTTATGGAGGCGAGAAGACGCCCCCCCCCCTCTGGGTGTCTGATTTGCCGCCATCTTTAACTGTTCGGTGTCTGAATCGGAGTAGCTATGCGTACGAAATAAAGTTAATCCCAACTACAAAACATATATTTTTGTGGTAAGAGGGCGCAACACATCAGTATTTACTGCTATTAATTACTGTACGATTTATAGTTGAAATCTGAGCCTAGATATAAAGTTAGATATAAAGTTAAAATCTCGACAAAGCAATGTAGGAAATACAGAGAAAATAAATCCTTTCTGACATCTAAAATCAGTTTCGATCCAGGTCTCTAAAACGAACAAGAAAAAGAGGATTTTCAGAGGGCAATTACGCTGTGTTTATATAGAATAACTGATTTATGAGCAATCTAATTTCTTGTTCGTTTAAAACAGTGAAATGTCAGCTGCAAAAGATCGCACCAGAAACAGCACTCTCTCTGCCTGTCATAGACGTTCAGGAAAGGCTGAATGAAGTCATGTCAAGTACAATAATTCGGTGATCAATAATAACAGTTGTAGGACAGTATATAAGGAGGATACGGATTTTGAAGTTGACTCTAAATCTGATAGGTAACCAGTGCAAGGACTTGAAAACAGGTATAATGCATCCCTGATAGGATTCTTGCTGTCATATTCTGAACATATTGAAGATTGCTCAGTGTGGATTTAATTTCCCCAGTGAACAGGATGTGCATTTATTAATTCTAGAAAAAAAGCCTTTCTTGATTTCTCTAGTTCTTAGTTTCTCTATTTCCCTTTAAAATAAACTATTATTCCACAATGCAGAGTATTACATGGCCAGTATTTACACATGATATTTGTGATTTAAAGAAATTAACACAAGCAGCTTTTGGAGATTTAAGTGTTGGCTGAGTTATTGCAGGATAAAAGACTAGAGATGTTGACAAGAAGAAGATAATTTGGGGAAACCTGAGGAATACACTTATAACAAGAACACTTTCTAATGGGGTTAGGCATACTTTTGATGAAGATGATGAAGTTAACAGACTATATGTTTACATAGATACTGAAATAAGGATTGTATTTTAGATTATGTGTAGTTGCTGGCATTGAACTGTGTGTTGGATGCACATGAATTGAAGGAATGGGCAAACATAGCTGATGCGGATCCACAGAGCCAGCATATTAAGATGTTTATAATTAGAGGCAATTTGTTTAAATAACTAGGTATGGATACTGATGTGCAAGAGAGGTGGAAAGGCTGTTTCCTTAAGCCAGCACTATAAGATATTTTATTCTCAGTGAGATGCTGCCATTTCATAGTGGGTTTCTAACACTGTGTATAGTTCCATCCACACAGTGCCTTTACTTCCATCCATTTCTAATCTCTTTATCCAGTACAGAGGATTTGGAGCCTATCCCAGTAAGCAACGGACACAAGGCAGAATACACCCTGGACGAAGCGCCAGTCCATCACAGGACAGACAGACACAAACACACACACACCAGGGCCAGTTTTCCCATACATCAATTAACTTACCAGTATGTTTTGGAGTGCGAGAGGGAGTCATATCACACATATGGAGAAAAACCATGTAACCCAGAGAGAACATGTAAACCCCACACACACAGGATGGCAGGAATTGAACATAGGACCCCAGTGCTGCAAGACAGCAATGCTAACCACTTTGCCACCATTATAAATGGATGGATATCTTAGTTATCTTTCTAGTTCACAGGTTTGCATGCATAATTTAATTTTGAAAGCCACTGAGACATCAGGTACTACTATTGTATTTATGAAAAAGAAACAAAACAAAAAACATACTAACAACTGTGCCATCCTACTCCTTAGTTAATACATTTTATTTTAACATTGTTAACAAAATATTTTGAATTATATTTAACCCTATTTTTTCTTTAGTTTTGTATTTAACTTATTATATGATAGTCAGACTTAATGTATATTTGAACAATGAAAATATATTTTTACAAGATGCGGGGGAAAGTGCAACAGCTTATTACAGTGCTAAATTTAATATTATTGATTGCTAATAGTTTATGCTAACACCTAACTTTCTTAATTAGATGTATTTAAAACAGTGAACTAAGTGTAACATACTATTCAGAAATACAATCGAAAATAGTTTTGTGGTGTTTGTATGGATGAAACGTTTCTAAAATGTATAACGTAACAAAATTAAAGACGATTAAAATCTGTAATCTTTCCACTTGTAATGTCATTAGACACGTTTCTGGTTTGTATTAATTAGCTAGTATTAGTTAGTAGTTAGTAGTTTTAATTTAATTAGTATTGCAATTCGCACTGATTCCCTTGCGAAGATATGGACTTAAGAATATTCGTGCCTGGTCAAAAAATGGCATTAAGCACTTAAAATGAATATGGTTAATAATAGTAAACTGTAACATGCTGTAACAAGATCGGTTAAACTGCGAAGAAAATGCTTTCTGAGAAAATGTTTCAGGTGTGAAGAACATAGAACTCCAATGCAATTTCAACCAAACCTGTTCCCACACACCTGCCCCCACTACCATTAGAATATACACAAAGCACTCGAGCTAATGATCAGGTTACCCGAGAGAGAGCGAGAGAAACACCAAGGGGTGCGGAACCAGGGAACTATTTACATGGAAAACGGGCGATCTCCCCAGACTGTCCGCCCGTTTCACTGTTACCTGGATACCTCTTTATTTAGAACTCACTAACACTGATTTTTAGTTTAGAAGGATTCAAGTAGGGTTTTAGATGAAAGGCAGCGACCTTAATCAAGCCCAAATCATAATTGAACCCATTCAGAGCCTACATTACATTTTAGTGTTTCATTCTGAGCAGAAGACCCTCACACCTGAAGAAGGCTTACGTTTTCTCTCTTCTCTTTTAAGCATGTGTACAATGTGTAATACAATTACAATGTGTAATTACAATGCTGTAATACAATTTGAATCGTATGAGGGTGGGGGGGGAGGGGGAGGTGTCTTTCACTGGAAATCTCGCCTGCTTCTACTTTACAAGTACAACCCCTCTCTGCCGGAGTGCTGGCTGTGACGAATTAAACCGGTTTCACAGGTTTCAATCACAGACCATGTGACATGGGAGTCAGGAAACTAACACACAGCGCCACCGGATTTGATAACGCTATAAAAACGCTATAAAATAATGTGACTAGGCACAGAACAAGTTTACAGCACAGTACAATAATAAATGCTGACCATGACTTTAGAAGCATAAATTGCCTTACACTCAATTTAAACATAAGCTGTCTTTAGCCCTCTAAGCTGGTTCATACAGAAATGTAGAGATCCAGGCTCAGAACACACAGCTTCATTAGCGAATACATATGCAGGACAACTAGAGAAGACGTTTTACAGAGGATGGATTTTTAGAAACATCCCATCAGTGACATCACTGAAGTCAACTCCTAGGTACTGTAACTGTCGTGTGGATAGTTTCACAAGAACCAGACAAAGGTTTAAGCATCGCTTGTTCTAGATAAAACTGAAAAAAAAAAAAACAACAACCCATAAAGTACTTCTTTGCGGCTCTGTTTGCCCAAATCATATATTCACAACATGAAATTTAGAAAATAATATTATGTAACCAAAATCCGCAATATGGAAACAGAACCTGTGTAATTATTGATAGATGATGTACTCGTAACATTTTTACAAGACGAACTACAACATTTAAAAAATGACTTGTATGTACTTGATATCTCTAATCAATCCACGGCGACATTGTTAAAGCAGAGTCCCAGTAAAACAAAACTAAAATGCCCTGGGCATACCGTTTCGCGCTTCTTATTAGTTGCTCAAAAGAAATTTGACCGTATGAAATGCATAATATAAACCTAGAAACATATACGTGAGCAGTATTTACGTACTGTAGTATCGGTGTTAAGACATACCTCTCAAATACTGTAAATCAAGTTAAAAATATCTCAAGACCGATTCTGGTCATAATGAAACCATGTTTCGTGTATGTTTTCTTTAAAGTACCGAGACCAGCCATATACTGTATGTTTATGTTCCAAAATTAATATCGTTTATGGCCTTCACACGCGTTGCAGTATTCTCCTATTCTTTTTATGCTCAGCTACTAAGATTTCCCTTCAGTGGTAAAATTAGATATGAATATTCAATACTTAAACGGGCACAGTTAAGACATTAAATATACATATACATACTGTATACAGTACAGTTTTCATACAGTAATATGTTTACGTTCCTAAATCAATCTCTTTTATGAGCATGTGAAAGGCATGGTGAATCGATTCTCAAAAATTACTGTACTTTGCATGATTGGAAACAAATGCGTGATTGCGAAATGCTGTGGTGTTACTTTTACAAAGACGGTCAATGAAAAAAAGAATGTTGACCAGGGCAATACTTTGAGTTTACACTTACAGCTTGTCCAAGGTCATTCATTATTAATACTATTAGTAATATCTTCGTTAAAGACTTTGATGGCCACAGCTCAAACATGAGAGGTTGAGCTTTATTAGCTCCACCTTGCCGAAATTCCGGATACTATTATTTTGCTTGTCATATTATAGGAGAATGTACGGTAACTAGCGGTATTTACCGGTAACTCGCGGTATTTACCGGTAACTTGCGGTAGACTGCGTACAGCGTACCGGTATCGCCCACGCATTTTGAATGGCTGCATCTGTATGTCCCCCAGCTCTGAGCCCATTGGGCCTACTGGTGTGACCAGAGCTGCAGCGTCGCCATGCTGGTGGGGGTCAGTTCGCCTTTTCTGTTGGAATGAACAGGGGGGTTACATGATGGTGCTGTCTGTGGTCTGGCTGTCCTGCTGGTCTGGATAAGGGGTGCGTAGTGTGGTGCAGGTTCTTGTCCCATCCTGCTCTTGGTCCAGGTTGGAGGGTTGCACCGATTCTGAGTCTTGTTAGCTGGTATGGATGGGTTTGGGGGTGTTGATACCAGAGTGGTCCGGGGGGGGTGCAGGTGTCTCGGGGGCATTCTTGTTTTTCTGTGAGTTCAGGTTGGTTTTGCCACGAATCTCCCTCACGCAGGCAAGCGCTCCCGCATTCCTACGAGCTCTCCCCGTACCAAACGTGCACGTGTCAATCAGTCCTCTGCTTAAACCCTCATCTGCCCCCCGGTCATTGCTCACGATTGAGATTCTCTCCAGGAGCTTACGTACTAACTACACCTTTGCCTTACTATGACTTCTCCCCTGGACCTCGACCCCGCTTTTCCGACTACCGCTTTAGCCACTCGATTTTGTACCTTCGCCTGTTTTACGCTTTCTCGGATCCTGACCCCAGCCTGTCTCTTCGTTTACGCCTCTGCCTTCTGAATCCACACCGACGCAACTTCTACGCCTTCCCGGACTCCGACCCCTGCCAGTCCCTCGACTACACTTTCGCCTGTTGATTCTGTGCCTACGCCTGTGCTACGTGTGGAAGACCGAGTCAAAAGGTCAGGACAGTGACTATGTGTGGGAAAGGTTATCTGTTCGCACCTAAGACCACTGTCTTAGGTGCAAACTAAAGCCTGTGATTCCTCACACCCATTCAATCAGACAAAATTGAAACAGATTGTAGGATGCCAAATGGCACCCCCCTGTCCTGTTTGTTTGACTTCTGACACTGCCCCTTTCCCTGTATGTTCCTTTGATATGTTAAAGTATTTCAGGTGGGTAGCTGAGTCAGCATGCGTAGGCTGCAAAGGAACAAGTAATAGGTTTATTCCATGCTGAAAAAAAGAAGAAAGAGAACACAACGTTTCGGCCGTGGAGCCTTCTTCAGGTGTGAGAGAGACAGGGCAGTAGGCAAAGGTAAAGTAGCGGGAGAACAAAGGTTGGGAGGGAGGAGGAGTGAGAGGCGGGAGCAGGGGACAGAAAGAGAGGCCAATCAAGAGGTGTGAAGTCAGAATGGGTGCAGAGAGGTGTGAAATGAAACTTCCAATGAATGGAGAAAATTTAAAAGAACAGTATTCTGTCGTTAAGGGAAGGGAGAATGTGTGATCCTAACTGCAGAATAATTTTAGTTTCGGTGGTCTTTCTGATGTATGAGTTCGGAAAACCGTCTTTGAGAACACAGACGGAGAGATTAGTGTGGTCGTGGCCGTCAGAGGTGAAATGAGAAACAATGGGCTTGGAGAGATCTTTAATCTTCACAGCCCTGACGTGTTCTCTGAAGCGGTCTCCGAGTCTCCTTCCTGTTTCTCCAATGTAGATGGCTGGGCATTTACTGCAAGAGATACAGTAAATAAGGTTGCTGGAGGTACAAGATGCTGTCTGGGTGATCCGGAATTGTCCTGAGGGGCCTTGAATGAGTGTGGTGGTGGCTGTGTACTTGCAGGTGATACAGCGAGCTCTGTTGCAAGGGAAAGTGCCTGGTGTGGATGGTTGTTGAGGGCGGTCAAGGGAGCTGTGAACAAGGAGGTTACGCAGATTAGGTGGTCGGCGATATGAGATGATAGGGCGATCAGAAAAGAGGGCCCCAATGGAGGGATCATCCTGTAGGATGGAAAAATTCTGGTTAATGGTCCTGGGGATAGGAAGTGTGTTAGGGTGGTAAGGAAGCACCAAGGGAATGCGGTTGTTACGGCGGGAGTTCCTGATCGGGTTGATGGTCCGGGGGGTGTTTTTGGCTCGGGCAAGGGCCCTGTCAATCACACTGCTGGGATATCCTCTGTTGATAAAAAATGAGTACATTTCGAGGGCTTGGTTCTCGAAGTCGATGTCGTCGCTGCATAGTCTTCGTAACCTAAGGAACTGTGAAAAAGGAAGAGAGTTTTTAGTGTGGTTGGGGTGAAATGAGCTGTACAGGAGGTAGCTGTGTGAATCCGTGGGTTTGTAATAAACTGAAGTGGAAAGTCGGGGGTAGTTGATAGACAAGTGGATGTCTAGAAACGGAAGAGTGGTGGAAGATATGTGAACTGTATATTTGAGGGACGGGTGGAAGTTGGTGAAATGGTGCAGGAAGAACTCGAGCTGATCGTTGGAGCATGTGGCGGCACCGACGCAATCATCAATATATCGTTCAATATATCGTCTCTACAAACGATATATTGATGATTGCGTCGGTGCCGCCCTCAACAACCATCCACACCAGGCACTTTCCCTTGCAACAGAGCTCGCTGTATCACCTGCAAGTACACAGCCACCACCACACTCATTCAAGGCCCCTCAGGACAATTCCGGATCACCCAGACAGCATCTTGTACCTCCAGCAACCTTATTAACTGTATCTCTTGCAGTAAATGCCCAGCCATCTACATTGGAGAAACAGGAAGGAGACTCGGAGACCGCTTCAGAGAACACGTCAGGGCTGTGAAGATTAAAGATCTCTCCAAGCCCATTGTTTCTCATTTCACCTCTGACGGCCACGACCACACTAATCTCTCCGTCTGTGTTCTCAAAGACGGTTTTCCGAACTCATACATCAGAAAGACCACCGAAACTAAAATTATTCTGCAGTTAGGATCACACATTCTCCCTTCCCTTAACGACAGATTACTGTTCTTTTAAATTTTCTCCATTCATTGGAAGTTTCATTTCACACCTCTCTGCACCCATTCTGACTTCACACCTCTTGATTGGCCTCTCTTTCTGTCCCCTGCTCCCGCCTCTCACTCCTCCTCCCTCCCAACCTTTGTTCTCCCGCTACTTTACCTTTGCCTACTGCCCTGTCTCTCTCACACCTGAAGAAGGCTCCACGGCCGAAACGTTGTGTTCTCTTTCTTCTTTTTTTCAGCATGGAATAAACCTATTACATGTTAAAGTATTGCCTACTTTTACTGTATAAAAAAGGAAAGTATAACTTCAGTCCAATGAACATGTCTTGAGTGCTAGGGGAAACCCTTTCTCTGTGATATGCTCCCCTTCAGCTGATTGTATTAAAGATCTCTGTTGACAATCTCCCAGCCTGAGTGAAGAGTTTTCTTCGACATACTCCTTCCCGGACTCGGACCCCTGCCTGTTTACTCCGACTACGTCTGCGTCTCGCGCCAACCCTACCAAGGGCACCGCATTGGATCCCTATCCTCAGCAGTCAGCCAATGCGTGACAGGTTCTGTGTGTCTTGTTTACATCCGTTTGTGTGTATAGATGAAAAAGCTATTGAAGAGCACCCCAACACCCTCCACCCATCTCGGTGGAAGTTGCCATGTTCAAAAAATCCTAAAAAGATAATTAAAGTTTCACACAACAAAGCATGACTTTGAAAGGTCAGGAGGCCTGCCTAATGGTGGTGCTGGCCCCACTAGCACCTCTTCCAGCAGCAACCTTAGTTTTTCCCAGGAGGTCTCCCATCCAGGTACTGACCAGGCTCACACCTGCTTCAGTACTGAAGGCTGCTGATTATGGCCAGCAGCCATATCACCCTGCAACTCACAACTGGCAACCCACTGAAGCTAAGCAGGTGTGAGCCTGGTCAGTACCTGGATAGTAGACCTCCTGGGAAAAACTAAGGTTCCTGGGGGAAGAGGTGCTAGTGGGGCCAGCAGGGGGCGCTCACCCTGCGGTCCATGTGGGTCCTAATGCCCCAGTATAGTGACGGGGACACTATACTGTAAACAGGCGCCTTCCTTCGAATGAGATGTAAAACTGAGGTCCTGACTCTCTGTGGTCATTACAAATCCCGTGGCGTTTCTTGAAAAGAGGAGATGTGTAACCCCAGCGTCCTGGCCAAATTTCCCCATTGGCCCTTATCAATCATGGCCTCCTAATAATCCCCCTCTTTGAATTGGCTACATTTCTCTTCTCTACTCCTCACTGATAGTGGTGAGTGTTCTGGCGCACTATGGCTGCCGTCGCATCATCCAGGTGGATGCTGCACATTGGTGGTGGTGGAGGGGAGTCCCCATTACCTGTAAAGCGCTTTGAGTGGAGTGTCCAGAAAAGCGCTATATAAGTGTAAGCAATTATTATTATTATTAATGAGCACAACACTTGATTACAGTAAAAAAATCATTAAAAATAAAGAAATGTTCCACAACTCAAAGCGAGGTTGTATAAGGTTAGGGGAGCTGTCTGATGTGTAAAACACCTGGTTGCAGCACTGTGGCTGTTGTGCTTGAAGAGCTATTGACTCGTGAATACCACCCCCCTATCCCCATGTACCGGCTGTCTAATGGTGCCATATTGAAAAAATCATTACAAAATAAATAAAGGGGCCGCATCCACAGCAAGGTTGTATAAGGTTAGGAGGCCTGTCTGGTGTGTAAAACATATGGCTTTAGCAGTGTGGCTGTTGTATTTGAATTGCTATTGAGCCATGAAGAAGACCCACCTATCCCAATGTATTACCTGTAGTGTTACCTTCAGAAAATCATAAAAAAATAAAGAAAGGGGTCACAGCCACAGCAAGGTTGTATGAGGTTAGGGGGCCTGTCTGGTGTGTAAAACATATGGTTTCAGCAGTGTGGCTGTTGTATTTGAATTGCTATTGTAGCGGCAATGCTTGTTAATAAGACAGAATTAAACGTTGGTATGCTGTCCTAAAGGAGGCCCCATCTCACCCTCCATCTCTGTGGTGCAGCCACAGAGAAAGTATTCATGCAGGCTGATTTAAGATGTTTTCTTTTGATAAGGAACAAGCTCCCAGACGGGGATGCACTTAGCTAAGCCTGGCTATCATGATCAATGGTCATCCATTGGTGCCTATCAGTCTAGAGAGTGCCGAATGGACATCTGGACTGCATTCCTAAGTGTCAAGAGTAAGTGACTTATATCTCATCTTGACCAACCAATCAGGGACTGGCAGGGCGTGGTAATACCATTTGGGTCTCCAATGTCCGCCAAACTCTCAACCAGTCAGCACACATCTGGGTCTTGGTCAAAAAGGGAGCGCAAGCTCAGATCGGGGCTCTCCTTGGCCATTTTCGCGCATCCTCAGAGACAATCACGTGACAACTGCTGTTGTCTGCAAAAGGACTTGGACTTTGTTCTAAGCGCGAGGCCGAAGATCCCGTACGTACTCAGAATTCTACCAACGTGAATGCTCCACTTGATCAACGGCAGCCTACAGTTGGACCCTCGTCGACAACCTGAATAGCTTATTCAGAAGCAGCGCCGGACCGGGAACGAACCAGCTTCTTCCCAGGCAAAAGAGTGACTTGTGAGGACTCGCGGTCACACTCTGTGCATAGAGACTTTCTACTAGCCAGCCGGACTCCTGGTAGATCCCCTCGGAGCAACGACTGCCCTGTGCGCCGCAGTCAGATTTCTCCGCCCGTCCTACTCCGAGCTGCACCTTGACTGGTTGGCCGGTAGCCAGAGAACGCCGACACAACGCCCATTGGACAACCGCTGCAACAGAGGCTGCAACAGAGCCTGTCAGCTGGTTTGGTGTTCGTGCCGGGAGAGTCCCGAGAATTCAATTGTACCTCAACACAAGTTGTTATCAATTTAATTCATGAGTAATGTATTTACTTCCGAGTTTAGAGTAACAGTGGGTAATAACACTGATTAACAATTTGATAACCGAACGATATATATTGACATATATTCTCTGTTGTGTATCTCTTTGTGTTTGCATCTCTTCGAGATTATATACCTTGTATATTGATAACCCTCACAGTAAGGTCTGCCGCTCGTATCCAGGCAGACTAGTATATCTTTGGTGCACAATTTATATTAATAAATGTATCTCGTGTATTGAACCCGTGTGTGTGCGTTGTTAGTTGTTCTGACAATTGATTTTCTAAAAGCTACAACGAACAACCTCGTGATTACTGTTACAATTAATAATTGTCTCAGTAAACCCATCAAACCACTACATTTAATGGCGTCCCTGTGCGGGCGAGTTTAGAATGAAATGAGAATCAATCGCACAGAATAACTGATGTTGCTGTGAGTTCAAGTTCAGCACAGCACCACGGCTTCTATACGTGAATACCGGGTGTGCTGATAACTGCCTAAAGAAATCCCCCTGTTTTCTAGCATTTAGTGTAACGTGTGCTGATTGGAAATCCATCTGCTCGGGTGTTTAGATTCCGTACTGTATTTTGGTAAAAAGGAAAAAAAGTAATACTCTTAAAGTTTTTCTGACGTAATGACAATGGCTGCTAAAATGTCTGAAGTGGAGTCGCTTATAAATACTATTTCTAGCGACGACAATCCTATTTGCTGGAGCGGTATCGAAAATTTGAACTTTGATGATATTGAGAAGCTGCAAGTAAATCTAGTAACTAAGGTAGCGAACCAGCTTAACACAGGAGGGTCTGTGAATGCAGTTCAGGTCCTATCGAGTTTCGCCTTAAATCTAGCTAAACAGCTGGAACTGTCTTTGTCCGAGCTGACAAAGTTTCAAAAGCTTCAGGGAAAGCTAGAAAGATATAAGGCGGAGCGAGTTGAGTTGTTGGATATAATCAGAGAAAAGAGAGTGAAAAATGAGGAAAGTGAAGACAGACAGTGAAGACAGAAGTTTTAGGTAAATTAGATGACCTGTCTGCAAGAGAAACTGCGGCTGAGGTAGCTAGGAGAGACCTGGAAGCGACCTTGAAAGAAAAAGAAATTGAGAGTTTAAATGAGCTCAGCCAGGAAAGGCAAAAGGAGTTAGATGCTGCCGTACTGGAAGCAAAACAGGCTAGATCCCACTTGCATGCCAGCCCACCTAGCAGCCCGGAGCGCTCACCCAGCGCGCCGGGAGGAGGTTTCTCCCGGCCAGGGTCTGTGGTCGGATCAGCATGGGGGAGATCGCCAAGTCCTGCGCGTGACGCAAGGGCGATTCAATTCAGGCATAGACCCCCTGCTCCTGATCACGGCCATCCTCCTGCCCGCGGAGAAACCGTAAAAATTAACCTCCACTCCCTGAGGCAGTTAGCCAAAGATGTAGAAAGGTTCGACCTGTCAGTGTCAGGGAATAATGTGGAAACCTACATCGATGAGCTGAGATATACTTTGCAGTTTATGCCCGAAGCGTCCGAACAGGAAAAGGCTATGTTAGTAAGGAAAACTACCAGCCGAGCGGTCCACGAGTGGATGTCTAGACAAGGACCGGAGGTCTGTAATAGCTTTGAGGAGCTGTGTCAGGCAATGATCGGAGAATTTTCGGCTTTTATCGATCCCATATCTGCCGTGGCCGCTGCGCACCATATTAAGCACGAAAAAGCTGAAGCCCCTCGCGACTACTATGAGAGGCTTAGGCGCACTTATTTTGCAGGGCGGAATGAAGAGGGTTGCGAAGAGAACGTGAATTTCAAAGGTTTATTCATTGCTAATCTGCATCCCTCAGTCAGGAAAATGATTGTGATGCACACACTCAAAAAGCCTGGGGAGCTGAAGTCTCTGCTTCCTCAGAGCGAAAACCTGCTAAAACGGCCGTGTTCACCACTAAAGCCAGCAGGGTTGACGACTCGCCTCAGCTTGAGGGAGCTGAGGTTCCTGAGCCCGCTAAGCCCCGGCGCAAAATAGGCAGGCAGGACTGCACTAAGCGTCAGAGCCGCTGTGAGCGCTACGGGGAAGGCAAGGGCTCAGGCAGAGCCTATCATAAGGCTGGACGAAGGGAGTCGACTGCAGCCCGCCTGGCCCGGCTTGAACAAGCCCTGTGTCATGATATTAGTCCCCCCTCCTTAAGGGTGCTCCAGCCCTTTCACTTAAGACTTTATTCTCTGCACCTGTTTCCCATTCCCAGCCCACCTTAAAAGCCAGGCGCTGACGCTCATCCGGTCTCTGCATCTGATTTCCATATCGTGCGAGTCCGGGACCTGGAAGCGCCTGGTCCCGTTAAGGTTTTAACCTCCGTTCCCGTTCCCGTTCCTGTTCCTGTTCCCCGTCCGCCGGTTCCGACCCGGCCTTCGTGGCTTTTAATTCCTTCTTCTGATGGATCTTCTGGTTTTGGACTTACCCTTGTGTTTTGGATATTCCCAAAGGACTACTCTCTCGGATTGTTCGCCTCGGCCACACCTTCCCCGTGCACCAGCGCACCTTGGACACGCCCCCCTGTCTTCAGCCCCGTATTCCTGCATGACGTTTCCCTAGTGTTTCCCCACTCCGTCGGACTGTGTCGTCCGCATAGGGTCCGGAAAGAACTGTTCGTTACACCCTGCTTGAGAGATCAGGACAGGGTAAACCTTCCGCACCGAATGCTGGAAGCGTGAATAAGCTGAGGGGGACCACGCCCCTTCTCACTGGAGGAGGCGGGGATCCGTCCCAAACCCCTCCCTCAGTCTATCTGATTGGGTGGGAGGGTTCCTGCCTGGAAGAAGGCTGTGACTCTGAGTTGGGCGCTGACCCCGCCCCTGAAGTCAAAGAAAAGACAGGCTTCCAACAATTCTTAGGGAATCTCAGCCAGAAAGGCAAAGCAAGGCGTATTTATATCAAGGTTTCTCTTGAAAACGTCTTAGATAGAGAAGCACTGATTGACACTGGGGCTGAAATTAGTTTGATGTCAGCCGATCTACTCAGCGAGCTCAAACGAGTAGCAAAAGGAAAAGGCATCAGACTTAAGGTAGAACCATGTAAGACAGATATTTCCAGCTATACCCAGGATCATGCCAGGATCACACACCGAGTGTGGGTGGCACTTAGGTTCGGGCCAATGAACATGGTGCATCCTGTTTATAACTCTAGGTTTAAAACAGAGCCACTACTCATTGGCCAAGACCTGCTTGACAGGCTGGAGCCTCTGGTGGACTGCCAGCGTGGAAAATTGTGGGCTCAGGTCAAAAACCCTAAGCCTGTCGCACAGCAAAAAGGGGGGTTCAGTGGTTATGCTGTGATCACACAGTGCCCACTGAACACTATAGCTGAGTTGGAGGTTCCTCCTGGTTCCTCTGGACGAGAAATAAATGTCTCTTCTTGCTTTCCAAAACTACAGGGAAGTCGTGCCCTGGCCAAGGTCCCAACAGCCTCCATGCCACAGGAGCGGTGCTCCGAGCAGCCGCCTGATCCACCAGGTAAAGCAAACCCCATTCACATCCCTAAAGAGGAGCGGATCTCCCCACTTGGTGATGAAAAGGAGCTTTCCCTGTGCACCCTGGCACCCAAGAGGGGTCAGGACCACCACCCCGCAGGGGTGGAAGGGATCCAGATGGCAAGAGAGCAGGTTGGTGATGTAGCCCTCACCCTTAGCCCTGAGAGGTCCTCTATTAGTGAGGATCTGCTTGAGCAGCTGTCACAGGGCCACCGCCAGGTGCCCCTGGTGCAACATTCACAGGTTAGACAGGAGGTCCAGCTGGACACTGGGACTACTGCGCTGTAGCTTACCGCTGTGGATGCCGATTCCCTCTGCTGTGATCCAGGGAACCTGCAGTCAGGTAACATTATTTCTCACAACTACCAGGTAGTGAGAGAGACCGACCTGATTGTTCCTGCCTCAACGGCAGGGTTTCCAACACATCCAGTCCCCAAGAAGGGACAGGGAATGAAAGCCGAGCCGGTTTTCTTACAGCCACCAGCTCAGTCTGTCAGTCTGAGTCTCACCAACAGTGGTTCAGCCATACTGGAGCTGGATGCTCAAGCCACCCGCCTGCCAGCGCAGGACATCGCAAAGAGGGGTGTCAGAATCCCCGCCTGCACTGACATGGGCCTGGTGGGTGATAGCGAGTTCAAAGACAGTGAACTAGCTATCCCAGTGCTGGGGCAGCTCCCTGAACCCCTAGCGAGGGAAGGGGGGAGTGAGCAGGTGTCCTACACCCACGCCCAGCGAACGATTGTAAACATGCCGATAGAGGGATTCCTCAATCAGGAGGGGTGCAGGGTGGACCTGAACAGTGAGAATGGGGTAACAATCCCAGATCACTCAGGTGCTCCAGATGACCACTCAGCCGAGGGTCAGGCATGCTCCACCGCTGCACCGCCCCCTGCAACGTTCCTAGAGCACAGGCATGAACAAATCAAAAAAGCAGATGCCCTGGAAATGGAGGAGCAGCATCAGCAGCTGCGTCAGATCTCCCCAGATTTCCAGGATGTTGGTGCCCAGGATGCCACATGGCATACTGAGAAAGACACCATGTACACGCTGCGCCAGCTTAGAAAGGCGACAGTCACTCAGAAGGAGATGACTGGGATCAGCCACCCTTAAAAACTTTTGGGAGGACTGATTGCTGCCGCCACTGTTGTGCATTTGCTCTTTTTGATAGGTTTGTTTGTTACCGGCACTCTCACCCTGACTGCCCCAAGAAGGCAGGTGTCAGAAATGCCAGAGGGTAGTGAAAGACTGTATCAACAGAAGCAGCGGCTGGAAAGCCTAGGGAAAACCTTACAGGGCACAATATTAGCAGTAAACCTTCATGCAGCAGTGTTAAATAACACCCTCCACACCGTGGGCAGGATTGTCGACGTGTTACAGTGGGATTATGCTTACGTGCAACAGGTCAGAATGCTGATGCAGGATTTGCTTAGGGAGCTTAGTGCCATGGTAACTAGCCTAGCCATGGGACAGATTCCAACCTACTTGGTTCCACTGTCCTTGGTAGAAGAAGTACTGAGGATCACCACTTCTGAGATGGTGCAGCCAGTGCAAGTACATCTTGCATACAGTCTAGGCAGTGCCATTCCCATACATGTCAACCCCGAAGCCAAGGAAATAGGTTTCCTGTTGAACCTTCCCATCGTGAGTAGCAAGGATATCTATAGACTCAAGTCTATATCGAACGTTGGCTTCTGGAGGGGGGACATGCATGTGAAGTTGACCACCCCATCGCTCGTAGCTTACCAGGAGGATGATCCAAATTTGTACCTTGTTCCAAACCTGGAACTGTGTATGTCAACCAAGGATATCCACTGGGTATGCCCAAGTAAGCCATTCCTTAGGGACACAACTCAGAGGTTGTGTGGTATCAGAAAGGGGGCTGCCACTGAAAAGTGTAAAGCCACAGTGACGAGCAAAAGTGAGGTTAATGAACCCCAGGTTGAGCAGGTGGGAAAGATATGGCTGGTCAGCACACCACAGTTAACTGTTACAAGAACCTATGACAGACATGACATAGCTACCGAAGTGCAGCTACCCAACCAAACAGTTTTTCTACAAGTTTCTGAAGGAGCTATAGTGCATCTCAACGATTTAGCACTATATCACCTGGAGTCAGAACTGTATGAAATGGAACTCGAGATTGAGGACGCTTTCAGAGGACACAGCGTTGACTTGGATGAGAGAATCCAAGAGACAGTAAGCCTTGAGGGTGTACAGTTACTTGAATTTGTTCTCAACGACACAAACTTAAAAACTACGCTGGTAGGTCCCAAGCACGGTCGTTGTGGATCCTCTGGGGCGCTGGGAACAGTAAACGTGGTCATCTTGACACTGCTGCTGGGTAGCTGGATCATGGCTGGGGTAATGTGTTGGATGCTGTTCTCTTGTATCAAAGCCTTGCGGGGTAGTTTGAATGAGACAAAGGGAGCAATGGTGTATCACCGAAATCAGGTAACCACTCCCAAACGTCTGCCTGCTGCAGAGCTATCCGATACTGATAGTGAACTGCCGGAAGTTTAAGGTCTAGGGCTATTGATGATGCCCGATGCCTCATTTCTATGTACCTTATAACTGAGAGCAGGTATACGCAATGTTCTTTCCAACACTATTTCCTGTACAAATTCTCGAGAGGTAATGTGAATATTGGGTGGTAGAATCCACCGTGGTACAACAGACATCACTTAACTCTGTTTTTGTTTTGAAGGCAACAACGCCTCAGGACCTCGTGACCTTCAAAAAGGGGGGATATGTAGTGGCAATGCTTGTTAATAAGACAGAATTAGGCGTTGGTATGCTGTCCTAAAGGAGGCCCCATCTCACCCTCCATCTCTGTGGTGCAGCCACAGAGAAAGTATTCATGCAGGCTGATTTAAGATGTTTTCTTTTGATAAGGAACAAGCTCCCAGACGGGGATGCACTTAGCTAAGCCTGGCTATCATGATCAATGGTCATCCATTGGTGCCTATCAGTCTAGAGAGTGCCGAATGGACATCTGGACTGCATTCCTAAGTGTCAAGAGTAAGTGACTTATATCTCATCTTGACCAACCAATCAGGGACTGGCAGGGCGTGGTAATACCACGTGGGTCTCCAATGCCCGCCAAACTCTCAACCAATCAGCACACATCTGGGTCTTGGTCAAAAAGGGAGCGCAAGCTCAGATCGGGGCTCTCCTTGGCCATTTTCGCGCATCCTCAGAGACAATCACGTGACAACTGCTGTTGTCTGCAAAAGGACTTGGACTTTGTTCTAAGCGCGAGGCCGAGGATCCCGTACGTACTCAGAATTCTACCAACGTGAATGCTCCACTTGATCAACGGCAGCCTACAGTTGGACCCCTCGTCGACAACCTGAATAGCTTATTCAGAAGCAGCGCTGGACCGGGAACGAACCAGCTTCTTCCCAGGCAAAAGAGTGACTTGTGAGGACTCACGGTCACACTCTTTGCATAGAGACTTTCTACTAGCCAGCCGGACTCCTGGTAGATCCCCTCGGAGCAACGACTGCCCTGTGCGCCGCAGTCAGATTTCTCCGCCCGTCCTACTCTGAGCTGCACCTTGACTGGTTGGCCGGTAGCTAGAGGACGCCGACACAATGCCCATTGGCCAACCGCTGCAACAGAGGCTGCAACAGAGCCTGTCAGCTGGTTTGGTGTTCGTGCCAGGAGATTCCAAATCCATACACAGTGGATAAGTAAACCCCATACTCTACGTTGCGTCTCGAGAATTCAATTGTACCTCAACACAAGTTGTTATCAATTTAATTCATGAGTAATGTATTTACTTCCGAGTTTAGAGTAACAGTGGGTAATAACACTGGTTAGCGATTTGGTAACCGAACGATATATATTGACATATATTCTCTGTTGTGTATCTCTTTGTGTTTGCATCTCTTCGAGATTATATACCTTGTATATTGATAACCCTCACAGCAAGGTCTGCCACTCGTATCCAGGCAGACTAGTATATCTTTGGTGCACAATTTATATTAATAAATGTATCTCGTGTATTGAACCCGTGTGTGTGCGTTGTTAGTTGTTCTGACGATTTATTTTCTAAAAGCTACAACGAACAACCTCGTGATTACTGTTACAAATAATAATTGTCTCAGTAAACCCATCAAACCACTACACTATTGAGCCATGAAGAAGACCCACCTGTCCCAGTGTATTACCTGTAGTGTTACTTTCAGAAAATCATAAAAAAATAAAGAAAGAGGCCACAGCCACAGCAAGGTTGTATGAGGTTAGGGGCCCTGTCTGGTGTGTAAAACATATGGTTTCAGCAGTGTGGCTGTTGTATTTGAATTACTATTGAGCCATGAAAAAGACCCACCTAACTCCAGTGTATACCTGTAGTGTTATCTTCAGAAAATCATAAAAAATAAAGGTTCCACAACCCAAAACAAAGCTGGAAAAAGTCAGAAGACCTGCTTAGTGTGCAAAACACTTACTTGCAGCATTGTGGGTGCTGTGATTTAAATGCTATTGGTTTGTGAACAGAATATCCCTATCCCAGTGCATTGTGCCATATTAAATAAAAGCACGAGAAAAAGAGATTCAGAACGCAAAGCTGTGTCAGTGTTCTGTGTAAAATATCGGTTTGAACATCATGGGAGCTGTTTTTAATGAGCTGCTGAGTAAAGAATATTTTAATCTTCCTGCTGTCAGTAGTATTGTCAATATAGTTGACCCTTACCTGAATGAAAACAGGGCGTAAAGGAAGGGTTTCAGAAATCAAACAAAGCTTTATTCCTGTGCTTACAGTCTGGGTAATTGGAGACTGCACTGTTCTGCTTCCTATGGTCATATACGGCTTATTCGCACGAAGCCGTATTGAACAGTATTTCTTGCGTTGTGAACGTCTGTACACAGCGGTCCTCCAGGTTCCAGTAAGTGCGTAATTATGCATCGATGAAAAACCGGAGGTTTAAAAAAAGATAATTAGCCCACTGATAGTTTGATGTAGATGCTGTGGAAATATCCACAAGTCTTGGTCTTTAAAATGCATTTGGTTTGACGGCATTCTGTGCTTCCTTTGGGAAGATATGGACAAAAGAATATTCGTGCTCGGTCAAAAAAATGTCATAAAAACGAAAAAGTAAAGGCTGAGAAAGCATTCACAATGTATTTTATACACAAAGGAAGTATTCTCGCAACTCTAAGAGGTTTCGTGGTTTAATTTTTTTTAATTGTTGAATCATATTTAAATGTTAAACAACTGAAGAGCATATTGCTGTAGACCAGGATGGCCGAGTGGTTAAGGCGTTGGACTTAAGATCCAATGGACAAATGTCCACGTGGGTTCAATCCCCACTCCTGGTAGTGTTGTAATAAGTTTTAAGTGACAGAACACTTTGATGATTTACACTCTATTTAAATATGAATTTAATAAATTTCAGTTCAGTTCTCTTCACTCCCACTCCCTGGCATAACTGAGCTCTCACTATCGCATACTGAAGGCTTTACATGCATTAGCTGTGATTCAGTTCCCAATAAAGACGGAATCAAACAGTTTGTTCTGTCTCTCATGGTGATCCTCTTCTCGATCCAAATGAAATGTTTAATATGATGCCTCGAGAAAAAAAAAGGAGTGGATTTCCACCTATAATGATGGATGCCCCATCAAACATTTTGTAACATCCCCGGAAGATTATACAGTAGAATCCTGGTTTGTGGCTTAAATTCAAGGTAAACAAGACTAAGGAAACGAGTTGGAAACTTGATGTCGAACTGGAATTTAAGTACCCGGAATATTTCACTACATTGGGCAATATGTGCCAGAGAAGAGCACTTTAAATCCCTTCGATAGCTCAGTTGGTAGCGTGGCTGATTGTATTAGAAACAGTTTGGAATCCTTAAGTCGCTGTTTCGACTCCAGCTTGAAGAAAGGTGCTTTTGTGAACTTTAATCAAATAGTTAAAATAGCAAATCTTTTTCACTCAGACGTTGATCAAAAGCTCAATAAACAATGAAGCAGAGGCTCTTGTTCCGAATTCAGCTAACATCTGGTTGTCTTGTTTTGGCAAATATCTTATCTTTGAATTAAGGGACTACGCTGTCTGATTTGTAATTCAAAAGTAGATACAAATGTCACTGTTTTCAAAGGATAGGTACTTAATTGGCTTTATGATTTAGTATTGATTTTGTATCATTATATTATTACGTTTGTGCTTTTTGTGTTTTTTATCATATTGTGAACTTATTTTTTTAACAAATGCTTACAAAGGCAAACACAGCACACATCTGTTTATACCAGTGGTGAATTGTACATTTTTATTAAGTACAATCTACTGTATTTTTAGAAAAAAATGGCATACTGTGCAGGATATGTTGCAGAAACACAACCTGATATTTTCATAATTATTATTTTAATCATTTGACAAGTATGAGGTCCCGGATCCAAATCTTCAGTTCTGATTTTTTTTAAAGTGATATCTTCTCTTCCTCTCGTGGAAATCACAAGATGTGAGCAAATGTTTTTTGTTCTTTTTTTTTCACGTTGCGATCCAAAGAGCCTCAGACACACAGTCTGACAGTAACCAAACCAGAATGGATTCTGCTGGGAGCCGGACTGAGCTCATTCTCACTCCCTGTGCTGAAAACAGAATTATCTCTTCCCCGAACATCATCTACAGCTGCTAGATATTGCTCTGCGTCCTACTGCTCCAGCAATTCCTTTGACCAAAGACAGATCACTTGTGCACTTTTAACCTTTTTGCTGTTACAGGCTCTTTGATGGCTCATGCTGATCGTCCTGTGGATTTGAAAGAAAATGTTAAAGCTGATATATTTTCAATTGTAATTTGCATCTAGCTACAACGTCCCTGGAAAAGATAATTTATTAGTTGCGTGCAATCGGAATCTTTTACTTTACGGATGGTAGTGGAAATAGTTTTAAAAATGTTTTCTAAAGAAGATTGTATTGCCAGGACCTGCCTTTAGCGCTCAGTAGCGATTACGCTGTTGATATAGATGGAGAAGAAATGTAAGATGAATTGATGATCTAAGCTAAAATATCCCTAACACGCCTCCTGTAACAGTGTTTGTATTCATAGCAAGTAATATTCTTTTTCAAACCCGAACGTTGCTTTTTCATTAAGTGTTATGGAACCATTAGCGGTTTCGGTAACTTCTAAAGAGCGTACTTTTCCAAACTGAAGCCTATAAGAATTTTGTTTCATCAAAGAGTACAGAAAGAAGAAAGAAAGGAAAAGTGTCGTAAATGAACTCTGTTGCCCTTGGGAGATGTCAAGCGCATTGGACATGAAAAGTGCCCAATAAAAGCCATTTCTCTTCGTTTCTTTTACGGTCAGGGCTCCTGTTCCGTGTAAAGGAGACAGCTTGCTCAGCCGTCAGACTCAGGGCTTAGTGAATGCAAATGGCTCAGAGCGGTGTGTCCAAGCGGCTGTAAAAGAGGAGAATTCTGCCGGCACTGTAGCTGAATCGGTTTAAGTATCTGTCTCGTTAACTGGGGATCCTGGCTCCACATCCCAGCTGTGCCTTTCTTCCTGTCTTTCTGTGCAGAAACAACCATCTTGGACAACCGCATAGGGCTTGATTTAGTTTAATGCATGAATGCATTTCCTTTCTGCAACAACTTGTTTTTCAAGAAATTCATACAGCTTGTGAAAAATGAAATTTAATTTTTGCCTATCAGAGCAATGTTTAATTTTTGACCAGAAAGGTGCGAATGGAGGAAAGCCTCTCTCATCAGTCTCTGTGGCGCAATCGGTGAGCACGTTTGGTTGTTAACTGAAAGGTTGGTGGTTCAAACCCACCCAGGGACAATCTTCTTATTATTGTCAATGTAAACACTGTCTCCGCTAAAGCTGAAACCTTAACCCTCTTTATATTTGCAGAAAATGCGAGTCTTTTGCCCGTGTCCAACAACAACACTTGAGACCGGGGAAGTCCAATAGTGATCAACACCGCAACTCCCCAGAAATCCATATTTACCCATGGAAAAGTATCTTTGAATGGCTGGCGGGAGATATCATTTATACTCCTATTGCGTCCTCTGCTAAAAGAGATTCGAAATACAACGCAGATTTGTTTGAGAATTTGACAAGCATTGTTACGAGTAGTATAAAGCGACACCTTTCGTCAAACTTTTGACAGGTACCACGCCCCCCTTTTCCAGCCAATGGGCGTCAGCGGTGTTTGGCTGTCCCGCCCCCTTGCCAGCCAATGGCGTGTTGTTATTTGTGCATGTCCCGCCCCCTCAGGAGCCAATGGTGTGTCGTTAAGGGTCGGAACTCCCGCCTCCCCCTGGCCGGTCGGTCCGGAGCCTTAGGGTCCCAAAGCCCCAAGGCGGCGCATCCCTCGCTTGTGTGTGAAAGTGTGTATTGGTTTGGAAGGGGACCATGTCTGCCGCGGGGTTGAGTGCGCTCTATTATAACCCTAGGAAATCGGGTAGTTTTCGTGTCTGGGAGTCTGGTGAGGGCCGCGAGATCCCCGGGTGTGAGCAGCGCCAGCCGCGGCCGGGTGGCCGAGTGGTTGTCTGGCCAGGCTGCTTATACGCTGCATAAGCTGTGTCTCAAAAGCATCAGGGGTGTAAACACACACACAAACACACACACACACACACACACACACACACACACACACACACACACACACACACACTGCGTAAAGTCTCACGTAAAGAACGCACAGGACAAACACCATGTGAAATGTGAACTGCTTTATTTCAACGGGGGGTTTTCAAACACAGAAACAGCGCAGCAGCACTTTTCACACAAGTTACAGACTCCAGTTTGCAAGTATGTGAAATGTGAACCGCTTTATTTCAACAGTGCGTGCTTCAAACACTGAAACAACGTAGCACACACGCGTTACCGGCCCCTGTTTGCATTCAACAATTAAGTGTTGGTGCGGAAAATTAGTTCGGTACACGTAACCACCACCCCAACATTGCTGAGAAACTTTGAGGCATCTGAAAAAGCATTCATAACCCCCTTCCGCTCCCCATGTCTAAAGCCATGCTAACCACACTGGGCGATCCAATCTAGCAGAGCAAAAAAGTTTGCCTGCGTAGACAGCGGGATGGTGTTACCACAGGTTCTGTGCAAAACACGCTGTATTTTGGAATACACACTGTAGAACACCCCAGGCTTCCATTTCTGATCTGAAAACATCAGATCTGCAATAATTTCACTCAAGTTCTTGACATACACATCTATCTCTTCAACAAATTTAAGGACATTAGCATTCGACTCTTTGTTTTGCATATCAAGCTTTGTAGAGAGAAGTGTGTAAAGCACTCTTAGTAAGAATTCAGACGTATACATTAGAAATACTTCATTCTTCGGACGATGGCACACCCGGGTCTGTAAAACAGAGTGAAATCTGTATTCACATTTTACATAGATCTTTTTTTTTGCGTCTGTAAAAATAAGAATAGTGTTTCTTTTGCAACGCATCAAAAGTCACGTCTACTAATTTTTCATCCAGCTGTTTAAGTATGGTGTGTACATGCTCGAATGGGGAGCGGTCCTCAATTATATTTTTCAGCAACTGTTTTATGCCCCGCTCAGTGTCATTTGTAATGGTGTACGAACCCAGACACCTGGCAGTGTACAGAACAGCCGATAAATTTCAGGCTAAACTGAGAGACTTATAAATTTCTAAAGCAGCAAACGTCACATCTTCAAACCCATCTGTGTAGCCGACAGACAGGCATGTGTGACCTTGCTGCCCGGGATGGTCAATCAAACAGGCCGAGCAGTCATCAACCAGGACCCCCTTTAAACAGTGTTTGAAGATGCAATAAACTACTGCTTTCACAATCTGGGGCATAACATCGGGCTCATTAGGGACATGGGCATCAGCTTTATTAACATTTGGCCAAACACATAGACACGAAACATTCAGTTGTGCCAGTAGGCTGAAGATTGACCCGTCCACATCCTCTTTATTCTATTAAAGGAAAAAGAAAAGGAAGGCTTAACAAAATAGACATGCTTTGTACCTAAAATATCGAGCATTTAACGCACTTTTGAGCTAAGGTTTTTCATTAATATTTACCATTTGTAGCGTGGTATCATCGCTAGCACCCAGCACTTCTTCTGGTACCCCAGCTGAACTCACATCCCCGCCGTTGTCACAGGGTGCAGAGGGTGGGGTCTGGTTTTGCTAAAAAGAAGACCAAGTATTAAAATGACATACGCTAAGCACCGATACAACAATTCCACGATCAGAAAAAATATTTTAGCCACCTACCTCTTCACTTTGTAGAGTAGCGGACCCCGATGTTTCTCCACACAAAGAAGCCATCTTCGCAGTTCCCAACAAGGGGTGGTGTCTGACAGCTCCAGGGACGCGCTGCGACCCTGTCAGGCCGGCGCGTTTGAGAATATGCGCTAATGGTGTTACCAAGCCTACATAACACAAGACATTTTTCAATTGGTTGTGATGCTTTAAAAAGACCCCCCCCCCCCCATTGTTTTATCGAGAGTGAAAAGTATTCACATATCAGTTTATAAGTTTTAAACTTTAAAAGTATTAACACACAACGCAAACAAATGATGTGTTTGCCCAGAAAAGAAATTTTAAACACGCGGGGTTGGTCTTAAAGTTTTTAAAATAATGTAATAAGATTTTTAATAAAACATTCGCAACAGCTTTTTCGAAAGTTTGAGATAAATTTCCACACATCGCAAGCATAAAAATCTTTAAGGTATTAACAGGCAACAAATGATGGGGTGTTGTTCTTTATACTTAAACGGATTGGTCTTAAAGTTTTAAAATCACGCATTAGAGATAATTTGAGTTGTTTTGGAGACGAGCGGTGTGGCGTTTAGTTAAAGGCTTTGGAATGCAGAGTGGGGGAGGGGGGCTAAAATTGACCCCAGGGAAAGTTTACATTTTATATTCATGTTTTTCTAATTTACAAGCACCACATGTATTTCACGGAAAAATGTTCTTAACATCGCATCGCGAAAAAATAAAACCTCAAAAGGTTAAGCTTGGTTTGTGAACACGTCGCTATAAAGAACAGATACATTTTCTTATAGCGTTAATAAAAAACATTTTGCTTGATAATATTCTTAGCGGTCTGAATCAAACACAGACACCGCAGCACATTTTCACCAAGAACAGTGTGAGTAACCTCGCAAGTCACAAATGTAAAGAGAAACTGTGCTCGCGTTGTAACAACGTGATCGACACCCCTGACACACATTTGTGCTACATACTGCCTTTGGACAACCCCAAAATTTCAAACAAGTACATTTTTTTCGACTTTGAATGCATGCAAGAAACAGGGACACACATACCAAATTACGTCCACGCCCTTCATATTAACAATAAACAAAGCTGGGAATTTTATAGTGAAACTTGTCTAAAGGATTTTTTGTGTAAATTCATCGATAGACGTTTCAAAAACCATACGTTAATATCGCACAATGGCAAGGGATATGACAATTACCTAGTGATCAGACAGTTGTTAGCTGAAAAGATGGACGTTGAACTAATTAATCAGGGTGGAAAGATAATGTGTATGACCGTAAAAGCTCTGAACATCAGATTTATCGATTCTTTAAACTTTTTGCCTATGAAATTAAGCAAACTGCCGGCCGCCATGGGGTTCCCCGGGTGTAAGGGTCATTTTCCATACTTGATGAACCAAAATTATGTCGGCCTGATGCCGCCGCCAGAACTTTACGGCATTAACTACATGCTGCCGAGCGAGAAAGCCGAATTTTTGGTTTGGTATGAAGAATGCAAGGGAAGTGTGTTTATCTTACAGAGAGAGCTGAAACGCTACTGCCAGATCGATGTGGCAGTTCTAAGAGAAGGCTGTGTCAGGTTCCAGGCAAGGTCATGACTATGACCAGACAGACACGCGTGACTGATTCAGGGGCAGCCTGCATTGTGTGCATCGACCCCTTTCAGTTTGTGACCATCGCTAGTGTCTGCATGGCCATGTTCAGACTTATGTTTTTACAGGAAGAGACGATAGCGTTGCTACCCCATGACAATTACCACCACCAGCAAAAACAATTTCTACACCCAGCATTCAGTGGCTTATGTATATCGAACACACAGAGCCCGTTAAAATCCAACACGCCTTAACCACGGCTGGTGAGTTCAAGGTTGGCCCATATTTTCTGGATGGTTATGCTGTAATTGACGGAGTGCAGATAGCCTTTGAGTTCAACGGTTGCTTTTTCACGGTTGTAGCGTTTGTTATTGTGAAAATGGTTTTAATCCACTGACAAACACTACTTTTAGTTGGTTGTACAGAAAGATGGTGGTGAAAATTAATTTTCTCAAAATGAGAGGTTTTAACATGCGTGTTTTGTGGGAACACGAGTTCAGAGACATGCTTGTTGAAAATGGAGACTTACCAGAGCCTCTGCAACCGAGCGATTCGCTTTTTGGGGGGAGAACAAATGCTATTTGTTTGCATTACATCGCACAACCCGGTGAAAAAATTCATTACTCTGATTTCACCAGTCTGTACCCATTTGTGAACAAAACTAACAAAAACCCAATGGGGCACCCCTGAATAATTTATAACAACTTTGGAGATTTAAAACGGTATTTCGGTTTAGCGAAGGTGAAAGTTTACCCACCCAGACGTTTGTACTTTCCAGTTCTTCCAACCAAAATTGACAAAAAACTGTTTCTCACACTGTGTCGTACATGTGCTGAAACAAAACAGACCACTCCCTGCGAGCACAGTGATGAAGATCGTGCCTTGACTGGTGTCTGGTGCACCCCGGAATTACATATGGCCTTAGATCTGGGGTATAGAGTGGGTAAAAATTACAAAATTTGGCATTTCGAAAAGTCCTCACACGATCTTTTTACCGACTACATCAAACTGCATCTGAAAGGGAAACAGGAAGCTTCGGGGTTTCCAGAGTGGTGTACAGATGTCGAGAAACAACAGAGATATATCCGCGAATATTATGAAAAAGAGGGTGTCCGGCTGGACCCTGGCAACATTAAAAAGAATCCGGCCAAAAGACAGCTTTCAAAAATTGCCTTGAACAGTTTGTGGGGCAAGTATGGACAAAGAGACAATTTACCACAGACCACCATTGTGAGAAACCCCGATGAATTGTTCAGGTACTTATTTACGCCATATCATGAGGTGTCAGCCTGCGAGTTTATCGATGAAAACACAGCCTGTGTTACGTGGAAACACACTAAACACCACTATACGGGCCATTCAAACACTAACATTTTCATCGCTAGCTTTACAACCGCCTATGCCCGCTTGGAGTTATACAATCTGCTAAATGCTTTGCAAGGCCGTTGTCTCTACCATGACACAGATTCCGTTATCTTTGTGAGCCGGGAGGGTGAGTGGAATCCGGAACTGGGCGACTACTTGGGTGTGTTGACCAGCGAAATCGATGCTGGTCAACACATCACCGAGTTTGTGTCAACAGGACCCAAGTCGTACGGGTACAAACTGTCTGGAGGGAAAGCCTGTTTAAAGGTGAAAGGCATTACGCTCAATGTGAACAATTGTGAAAAAGTTAACTTTGAGAGTCTGCGGGACTTGGTTTTTGACTATGGCGTTAACCCTTATGCAGAGTGCCGGGAATTTAAACACATTTCTATTCAACAGCCGATGATCGTGCGTGTTAAAAAGGATTGGCGCATTGAGACCCGGACCTTAAAGAAAACCCAGAAGGTGGTGTACGACAAGCGGGTGCTGCAAGAAAATTTGACATCGTTGCCCTACGGATATTAACACAATGGATGTCAGGTTAAAACACCCTTTTTCATGCATTTTGTCCGGACCCTCGAATTGAGGTAAAAGTTATTTTATAAAACAGCTCTTGGAGAGCGGTGATACCGTTATGACTCGTAAACCCGAAAACATAGTCTGGTGTTACAGCTGCTGGCAACCTCTATACGACGAGTTGCTTGTGAAATTTCCATACATTCAGTTTATAGAAGGACTACCGACGTCGTTTTCCGACGACCAGCTACTGCCGCCGGGTAGAGTAAATTTGATTATAGTGGATGATTTGATGGAGTCTGCGTGTGAAAATAATGAGATAGAAAAAGCTTTTACCAAATACGTACACCACCGAAACCTCAGCATCATGTATATCGTCCAAAATGTGTTTTGTCAAGGCCGGAAAAGTAGAACCATCGCGTTAAATACAAAGTACATGGTGCTGTTTAAAAACCCTAGAGATAAAATACAGATTACAACCCTGTCCCGGCAGATGTACCCCGGTAAAGCCAAATTTTTTTTTGGAAGCGTTCGATGACGTTACTAAAAAACCTTTCGGTTACTTGTTGGTGGATTTAAATGCCGACACCCCAGATGACTATCGCTTGCGAACAGGTCTTTTCCCCCCAGATGTAGCCACGGCTTATGTGTTTAAAAAATCTAAAAGTCGGTGATCTCACAACCACCGACTCAGTCGAAAAAACACGTTCGGGGCGTCGTCATGTCTTCACGCGTTCGGAGAAACCTGACTCTCTTAAATTTTCTGGTAAAAGCCACCCCCAAACAGCGGAAAGCTATTCTCTGCGGGGCTACAAATGATCTTGTACAGGCCATAGCTGAAATCGCCTTGAATACCTTGAAAGGGAACATACCGTTATCTGCTAAGCAGTTTGGGACCCTGAAGAGAAAGCGTAAGCTTATAAAGACTTTGAGTCGAAAGGGTCTTTCTCTTAAAAGAAAGAGACTCTTGGTGAACCAGTCCGGTGGTTTTATCGGGGCCCTGTTGAGTATTGCAGTACCACTGATTACGGGGCTTCTACAACTTCGATAATGGAGAACGCTGAAAAAATGTACCTGGTACCTCAGAAACAGCTCGATCGACTCCGAGAGCGGTCTGGGTTCGAAAGCGATGTAAGAAAAATAACCGCCCGTCGCCTGGATGATGAAATGCGTGACATTCTGCAGAACTCGCATCTGGCCGAATATGAAAAAGTGAAATTGTACATCCAGGTGTTGCAACGGTATTTGACATTAGTACGCCAGGAGACTTCCGAAAAGGGGACATTAACCGTTGTACTACCGGAAAATGCACCCACCGAACTATCACGTACGTTCGCGCAACCGCCGTCATCGAGCGAGGCTGACTTTGAGTATATTTTGGACAGCGTGTCTCAGAGGTTCCGGAGAAATGCCGAGATATTGTTAAAGACCATGGCCCGCAATGAACCACTAATAGCCTGGAATGAAAAGGGGGAATTTGTGTACAAGGGGGCACCCGTTGAGGGCTCTCACATGATTGATCTTGTCAGGGCTCTCACGCAGCAGCAAGCAGTTGCTGGCGGTAAGAAGCCAAAAGGTTGGGATGTGTTCATGGAGGCTATGGCTGAAATCAACGTGCCGGGCACCTTGCTAGCCAACGCTGGTAACCGAGAGCTACTTGAAAAATTCAAGGCTGCCCCGCCGGGGTGTGCCGCGTCGGCCAAAACTTTAAAACAACCGGTAGAGTTGTCGACGGTCGACCCGGTCTCTAAGATAACCGCTGAAAGGAGACGATCATTAATACCTAGACCCACATGGCTGTCTTTGTAACATTTTTTTCTCTGGGTCTGTGTGTTTGTGTTAAATGACTTGAAATGTATATTAAAAAGCGTGCGCAATATGTTTAAAAATGGTTTGTCTGTAACATGTATTAAAAAAAGCTTGAGCGCTGTAACAGCGAATGTATAATAAAAATATTGTGTTGATTTTCATCCATGTTTTGTGTTCTTTTTAAATAATAACCACACAGACGTCGAAATGGTTCGATTTCATTTTTATTTTAGATGACCGATTAACATTTATGACATGTTTTAAATTGTCGTAAACACCCGCATAATTGAACATTCGTATTTTCAAAGGGCTTGAAAGGGTACAGGGGTCTCCGTCTCACGACACGACGTCGGTTTTTCAGAAACATTTCCACCATGCGGTCATTCTGGATTGCATCCGTAGAATAAAGTTCTAAAATGTTTCTAAAAGATAAACCTTTACATCTATGGTATAGAAAAAAGACGCAGTGTAGACCGCAGGTCACTGCAAAAGAATCTTGCAATTATCTGTTATTGTAAAATATGGAGTTAGCATTTCTGTTTAAGAAATCATTAATGTTCTTGGGAAAGAAAAGGCTTGGGGTGAAAATCCGTAGGAGTCGAAAAATTCTGCGCCCTCGTCGTCGGGTAAGTAAATAGCCAGCCAGTGTTCACCGGGGCGGTCGTGTGGGTGAGTATTAACTATTAAACTCAGAGGGCGCCGCGCCAGTCTCTCGCTCGGTAGGGCATCACTGGGGAACACGCCTAGAAAACTGTCTCGGGTATAGCGGTCTCGGGTTAGAATGTCTTCCAGCTGTTTGGTGTTCATCTTTATGTGCAGGTTGTGTGGTCTCCAAGTGCTTTTTAGCTGAAGTCGTAAATGACTTGACGTCTCATATCCAGCTCTATCACGTTGTCGAACAGCGCGTACACAACCATGTTAACTGTAGTGGGTAGCGGGAGCGCGAAGCGTATTTCAGCTCTCAGATTACCCGTTTTGATAAGTGAATAATGTCCTGTGCACTCGTCGTCGGGGCTGAGGTTGAAAGCGAACAATGTGTAACCGCGCGCGTACTCCTCGTGGTCCACCAGAACTGGTTTGTCTTTCAGACGCTTCCCGGCTGTTTCCACCAGATTAAAATATTCACGGACGCAATGTCCATTCTGGAAGTCTGGTTGAAGCGGTTTAGTGGGGATTTGTTCCCCGTCCGCGTAGAGAGCCAGAAAGTTAACGTTGTAGTGTTTAAAATTGAAGGGGTTTTGGGTAAAACTGCCGCTGAATGCCGCGTTGTCCACAAACCCCAAAATGACCACTTTGGGTAACTGCCCGAGAAAGAGGTTTTCTTGGTTACACACACGGCTCCCTGCTGGCAGGCTGAAGACTTTCATCTGTACGCGGTCTATGGGGTATTTAGCGTTGGCCGTCAGGAGTGCTTCGGCGTGTCCCAGTCTGACCCCGGGTGACACTCTGACTCTTTTCACAAACAAAGATGCAGAGAGTACGCTCAGTTTGTGTTCTCCGGCGTTGTTCATTAAGCAGAAAGCATCTCTGTTTCGCGTGAGTTTTATTTTCAGGTCTACTCCATTCAGAAGTAGTTTGTCCTGAAAAAACAGGTCAGCGTGAATGTGACCCAGGAGCTCCAGTTTTCGGCTTTGCGCCGTGTATGATGCTCTTTTTCGGAACCCCTGATTGGGACCATCCAAAATTGTGGACTCGTGTTCCCCGGCTGTGTCTTTGTAAAAGAGACCTGTTGAATACTGCGTCTTCAGCGTCTCTTCACTGTAGTTCAGGACCGACTCTATAAAGGCTCTGTAAGGATAGCAGTTGTTGCTCTGGCTGATCAATCGGTCTCCTACGGTGATGTCAACCTGGCTGAAGATGGCAGCGATGGGGTAGTTCACCAGGCTCACACGGGCTGCCGCATCAATGTCCCGACCGTCTGCTTCCGTTATTTTACAGGTCAAATAGAGCAGCGTGTTGTTTAAATCTAAATAATCTTCACCGTTGCCTGCGACGTAGAACTCCAGAGGTGCGTTTTCCGTAAGGGCCGTGAGGGGTGGAACTTCTATGTAAAAGCTTTTCTCGACGCTTGTTTGGGTAGGTGCTAATTGAAATATGTCCAGCTCTGACTTGGCGCATTCTGCAGACCCGCCGTGAACAAAAGCCATGTTTAAAATAAGTCTTGTTTCGTGTCGCGTTGATTGCGGTGTGTCACGCTCTTCTTGGTCGACCTGAAGCTTCTATGAGTTGCCTGTCTGCGCTTAGCCGTTCTTTTATCAGGTTTCGGCGGCCCCCGACGGTGGGATGATGACGTCTGTCTTTTTCTACTGACACCCCTGCGGATGTATGCTAGACCCGAACCTTCCTGCTGATGTGCAGCCACCTTAGACATGACCGCGCTTGTAACGTTGCCGACCACGTCTTTGGCGATGTTTTTAGCTGCCGATGCCATGTGCGGCTTAGCTATTTCAAACCCGCGTTTCAGAAAAGGCACGGCTTTTCTAAATAGCGCTCTGAAAATACCCCCGATACCAGCGCCGTACTGAACCGGTAGCCCTGAAAATCCTGGTAATCCATAACCAGCCTGTTGTTTGTAGTAGTGCGTATACAGAGAAGGATCCCCTAGCTCTTGATGACCGTCATCCTTTTAGATGTTTGACGCTTTCACAGGTCTGAAATGCAGCTTGACGATGACCTTTCCAAATGCAAATGACACGTGTTCGTTTTGATCCGTCTTTATTTCAATAGTGATGTTGTTAAAATGGTCGATGCTCACCGGCACGTAATGGGGTTTGTCGTACAATACTGTGACGAATTCACCATCCACGCCTCTGAAGGGCACACAACGCAAAAGCGGTGCGTAGACGTCGCCTACTAACTGGTGTTCTATGATATCGGTGTATATATACATGGTGTTAAATCCGCCAGTCATATCGACGGGGTGCGGTGATTTTACACCCGCTACACCCGAATTGAAACCCAACATCCGCGCTAGGCGATTACGCAGCTGCATAACAAACCGTTTATCACTAACAATCCTTACCGACCGGCTAATGGGGTTGTATTTAAGACTTACAGCCGATAACTTGGATTTTTCAGCAGCCCGTTTCATTTCATGCAAGAGCTGCTCGATGTTGCCGTAGTACCCTCTCGGTAACGTACAGGTCCAGATAGTCTTGAGCTCCTCGCTGATGAACAGAAAAACTTTGTCTTCATCAAAAGTGTTTAGTGTATTCGGATAGTGTAGTTCGACCAGGCCCACTTCCCAGGCCCGTCCAGGTCAATCGCCTTTGCCAGATGCTCTGTGAAGCAGGCGTTAGTGTTCTTTGGAAACATCTTTGAGGATGAATTACTGGCCAGCGTCACATAGAAACCATTGGGGTTCATTTTTCACCACCTCTATATGTCTCGGACCTCAGAAGCCTTCACCCAACTATTGAATTTATCGCTCCAGCCACGCCACTTTACCAAAAGCTGTTTGTTTTTGCCACGACCCCTGGTTGCTAAAATCGTTTGGATGCGGTAGACGTTCTCAACATCCGGGTTTATCTTCTGTAGCTCTTCGGCATAGAAGGAACCCTTAATATCGTCGCCTGCGTAGTCCTGCAGTTTGTAATAGGGTCTCAGAGCCGCGGACCGCTCTTTGACAATGAAAATTTCATCTGTGAAGGTCTGTTCATATCCCTTCTCAAACACTCCCTTTATTTTGGACACCCGCACGCGATCACCCACATTAAATGAAAACTTTGACGGTTTTCTCTTAAAGTGCGCGTCATAGACCGTTCTCCACACCTCAAGGGAGTTGTCGGGCGTAACAGAAGCCGGGGTTCGTTTAATAGTCGTGTGGTAACTATGGTTATAAGCGTAAATAAGATCTGAAAGGACGTCGATATAACGAAAGGTGTTTTTGTGTGTCGGGTACCTCCACATTTTTGTTTTAATAGTTCTGTTAAACCTCTCGACCACACTAGCCTTCACATCGCTGGCCGTATTGAAATGTTCAATATTCTCACGTTTGAGAAAATTTTGGAAGGTCCTGTTAAGAAATTCTTTACCCTCGTCCGTTTGTAGCTTTTTAGGAGCACGCCCCTCTTGCAGTATATTTCGGAAAGCGCCTGTCACGGCCCCACCAGTCTTGGTTTTCAGCGGCACGGCCCAAGCGTATTTAGACAGCATGTCTATACACATTAAGATGTAACAGAAACCGTCGTTGAACGCGTGGTGTTCTCTCATGTCAACCAAGTCGGCCTGCCACTGCCAGTCCATTTCGGACACCAGCGTCCTGTTTCTCTTAAAACGTACGCGCGCCGGCTTGTGCAGCGTATAAGCAGCCTGGCCGGACAGCCACTCGACCACCCGGCCACGGCTGGCGCCGCGCACACCCCGGGATCTCGCGGCCCGCAACAGACCCCCTGCGCCGCCGTAACTGCCCGATTTCCTAGGGTTATAATAGAGCGCACTCAACCCCGCGGCAGACATGCTCCCCATTCCGAACCAATACACACTCGCACACACCCAGGGATGCGCCGGCTGGGGGCTTTGGGACCCCGAGGCGCCGGGGCGACCGGCCGGTGGGGGTTCCGAACCACACCATTGGCTCCTGAGGGGGCGGGACATGCACAAATAACAACACGCCATTGGATGGCTGGGGGGCGGGACAACCAAACACCGCGGACGACCATTGGATGGAAAAGGGGGCGTGGTACCTGTCAAAAGTTTGACGAAAGGTGTCGCTTTATACTACTAACACGCAAGAGAGTTGTCACTCAGAGTGTCGAAGGGTCGATGTATACTGGGGCTCAGTTGAAATGCAACGTCAGGACTTTTCCGAATTATGTCACACGAAGAGAGCACAGCCCTTTCCGCCCTGCCGCGTGTGTCTCGGTAACTCGCTGTGATCGTATAGTGGTCAGTACTTTGCGTTGTGGCCGCAACAACCCCGGTTCGAATCCGGGTCACGGCAGAATAGGGGCGTCTGCTTTTACTACTCGCACGAATGAAGGCAAAAAAAAGCCAATCGATGTGAACGAACGGCGCTTTACAGAGGAGTACTGCCTGACTGGATCGTTGATGAACGACAGAGGCCACTCCGACCTCTTCTCGGTTTTCTTCAATGACTTACTAAGGATCTTCTTCACATTCGCCCATGCAGGGGAAGCCAGTTACACCAAAGCAAACGCAGGAAAGTGCATTTCAAGCAGAGACCAGGAGGGACTTGTTTACACCGAGAGTGGGCGGAGAATGGAACAATGCGCCCAGCCCTGTTGCTGGAGCCGATTCTTGATGAGCTCTTGGGCTCACTAAGAGGCCCCCGCTGGATGCTAATCTTTCTGTTGTTCTTGCAGGTCCTGCGCTGCTTTTGAGCCGACAGAGCTCGTCCTGGTCTGTCGGCACAGCCCAATTGCAAATGATCGGCTCCGCGTACAGAAGGAACGTGCGTTTGGTACAAGAGTGCACGAAGGCACCGGAAATACATTGGGAACAAATGACCGGTCGCTCAAGACCTCTGTGAAGTACAGGAGCGTGCAAAACGAGGCTGTTTCCGCCCCGTCTCGAACCGGGGACCTTTCGCGTGTTAGGCGAACGTGATAGCCGCTTCACTACGGAAACCTGCAGGGATAGCTGCTGGTGTCTCGCTTGCGTTTCGGGCTGAGAAAGGGACGCGTCACTTTAGGCAGGTGGCGCTGGAGAGAGGAACAAAGGGCGCGATGAAACAAAATGCCGAAACCCGGGATCGAACCAGGGACCTTTAGACCTTCAATCTAATGCTCTCCGAACTGAGCTATTTCGGCAGTGCACAAACCCCACAGCCACCTGCTCCAGCCTTCCTGTGTTGTGGCATGAGCGCACCAAGAGTAGTGGGAGAGTGTTGCAGGAACGTCACTCAGAAGGAAAGCCACCCAGCTGCGCCCTCTGAGCTCTGTCCAGCGCATCTTCCTCGCATGGACTCCTGCCTGCGACGGGCAGGAAACAATTAGCAAGAACAGAACGACACCCCATGGGTGTCTCATGACCGCACCTTAGGTTGTGACACGTGCAGGTGTGAGGGGTTGCCGGGCTACTTTGGAGCAGAGCTTGGGCGGAGGGGGGGCGGGAAAGCAGACAAAGAGGTGACACCTCAAGGTCTGCACGATCACAGCTCTCCGCCGCCCCAGGCTTCCGCTCGATAAGCTACTGGACACACCCGCCCCTCCTCACACAGACCGTGGAAAAGCCCCCGAGTGGGAGGGCTCGCTCTTCCTCCCAGGAGCTCTTGGACACGACGCCCAGACAGGGCGCGGGGAGCCGCCGCCTGCAAACACGGCTCCAGGCAGGACTCCACTCCGCAGGAGCCGCAGAGCAGAGGAGATGAGGGCAGCTTAGCTCCTGTGCAGAGACCTGAGCTGTTGTTGCTGTGGATGCTGTCTTTTCTGCACTCGGGGTAGGAGTGAATGTTGAGCTGCCCTTAGAAATGAAGCAGAGCACTTCAACGGCACGGGTGTGTGTGTGTGTGCGCCCTGGTGATTCTGGGAGACAGATCGAACCTGGGCTAAAAGAGAGGGGGCTTAGCCCTCTTCCATTTGCTAGTTCAAAGTTGTACAACCCCTTTGTATCTGCTAGGCGGCGCAGTCGTGCACAAAGAACACTTTGAAAAGCGTCAAAGGCAAGTCATTCCGAGTTGGTCGTTTGTGTTTTCCGTTCAGACGCGAAATGCTGACATGATCTCTCGGCTCCTCGGTTGTCATTTCTGCTCCGTAAAGGAATCACAGCACGCGTCGGCTTCCAGCACGGTGGGTCGGGACACGATGCCGGGGGTCGGAGAGAGCGTTGTCTTCCTCGTTAGTGTAGTGGCAAGTATCCCCGCCTGTCACGCGGGAGACCGGGGTTCGATTCCCCGACGGGGAGTAGCTTTTCTTTCACCTCCTTAGAGAAATGACTGCCTTTCACTTCTCTGTTTTCTTTCACAGCGTCGTGCACCTTTTCATTGCTCTCGCTTTCAGAGCCTCCGCACGGCAGTCGACTCGACATCAGGAAGCACATTGAAGTGAAAGCAGGAAGCGCTGCGACATGCACTGTGCAGATCCCGCCACACTAAGAGGTGAGTGGGTCTATTCGATGCACAAAGAACGCTTTGAGAAGCGTCAAAGGCAAGTCATTCCGAGTTGGTCGTTTGTGTTTTCCGTTCAGACGCGAAATGCTGAAATGATCTCTCGGCTCCTCGGTTGTCATTTCTGCTCCGTAAAGGAATCACAGCACGCGTCGGCTTCCAGCACGGTGGGTCGGGACACGATGCCGGGGGTCGGAGAGAGCGATGTCTTCCTCGTTAGTATAGGACCTGTCACCTGTCCCCACCTGTCACGCGGGAGACTGGGGTGCATCAGGACGCGCCTTGAAGTGAAAGCAGGATGCGCTGTGACATGCACTGTGCAGATCCCGCCACACTAAGAGGTGGGTCCAGTGGGTCTGTTCGATCACAGCGCTAGGCGAATCCCCAATCCCCTTTTGTGCCTGGCGACAAAAGATGTCTGTTTCCGCCCGGTTTCGAACCGGGGACCTTTCGCGTGTGAGGCGAACGTGATAACCACTACACTACGGAAACGGTGGTAAGACGTGCCCAGCGGCCCAGCCCTGAGCTTCGCCAATGCGATTCAGCTGCTTCCAGTGCCTTTATTGGAGTGCGCTGATGGACCGTGCTCTCTCTCCAGAGACCAGCACGCCTGTCATGGACGGAGCAGGAAAGGCGGCGCCACATTCTACAGCCCTCTCCACGCAATCGACGAAATCGGGCTACTGAAGTGGAGAAAATCGCCTCTCCAGAAAGTGCAAATATCATCTTGGAGACTATAAATCCTATTGCCGAAGGTCAGCCCTGTCTACCAGAGTAACCCTCCCACAGCGATGATCAGCTCGTCTCACACGCGAGAAGTTTCGGTTGGAAACAAGCGCCCCCTCTTCTCGCACGTTTTGCACGTTCGAGTAGTTTTAATGCGGCTCTTTCGTACACGGTGCTGATCTTTTGGAAAGCAGGAGGCAAAACCGAGTCGAACCGCCTGGGTGAAAACCAGGAACCCTAACCGCTAGACTATATGGCAGCGAACAACCATGCTGTTCCCGGCATCATGCAAGCAAACTACATAAATATGAGAAAACACGCAAGAGAGTTGTCACTCAGAGTGTCGAAGGGTCGATGTATACTGGGGCTCAGTTGAAATGCAACGTCAGGACTTTTCCGAATTATGTCACACGAAGAGAGCACAGCCCTTTCCGCCCTGCCGCGTGTGTCTCGGTAACTCGCTGTGATCGTATAGTGGTCAGTACTTTGCGTTGTGGCCGCAACAACCCCGGTTCGAATCCGGGTCACGGCAGAATAGGGGCGTCTGCTTTTACTACTCGCACGAATGAAGGCAAAAAAAAGCCAATCGACGTGAACGAACGGCGCTTTACAGAGGAGTACTGCCTGACTGGATCGTTGATGAACGACAGAGGCCACTCCGACCTCTTCTCGGTTTTCTTCAATGACTTACTAAGGATCTTCTTCACATTCGCCCATGCAGGGGAAGCCAGTTACACCAAAGCAAACGCAGGAAAGTGCATTTCAAGCAGAGACCAGGAGGGACTTGTTTACACCGAGAGTGGGCGGAGAATGGAACAATGCGCCCAGCCCTGTTGCTGGAGCCGATTCTTGATGAGCTCTTGGGCTCACTAAGAGGCCCCCGCTGGATGCTAATCTTTCTGTTGTTCTTGCAGGTCCTGCGCTGCTTTTGAGCCGACAGAGCTCGACCTGGTCTGTCGGCACAGCCCAATTGCAAATGATCGGCTCCGCGTACAGAAGGAACGTGCGTTTGGTACAAGAGTGCACGAAGGCACCGGAAATACATTGGGAACAAATGACTGGTCGCTCAAGACCTCTGTGAAGTACAGGAGCGTGCAAAACGAGGCTGTTTCCGCCCGGTCTCGAACCGGGGACCTTTCGCGTGTTAGGCGAACGTGATGGCCGCTACACTACGGAAACCTGTAGGGACTGCTGCTGGTGTCTCGCTTGCGTTTCGGGCTGAGAAAGGGACGCGTCACTTTAGGCAGGTGGCGCTGGAGAGAGGAACAAAGGGCGCGATGAAACAAAATGCCGAAACCCGGGATCGAACCAGGGACCTTTAGATCTTCAGTCTAACGCTCTCCCAACTGAGCTATTTCGGCAGTGCGCAAATCCCACAGCCACCTGCTCCAGCCTTCCTGTGTTGTGGCATGAGCGCACCAAGAGTAGCGGGAGAGTGTTGCAGGAACGTCACTCAGAAGGAAAGCCACCCAGCTGCGCCCTCTGAGCTCTGTCCAGCGCATCTTCCTCGCATGGACTCCTGCCTGCGACGGGCAGGAAACAATTAGCAAGAACAGAACGACACCCCATGGGTGTCTCATGACCGCACCTTAGGTTGTGACACGTGCAGGTGTGAGGGGTTGCCGGGCTACTTTGGAGCAGAGCTTGGGCGGAGGGGGGGCGGGAAAGCAGACAAAGAGGTGACACCTCAAGGTCTGCACGATCACAGCTCTCCGCCGCCCCAGGCTTCCGCTCGATAAGCTACTGGACACACCCGCCCCTCCTCACACAGACCGTGGAAAAGCCCCCGAGTGGGAGGGCTCGCTCTTCCTCCCAGGAGCTCTTGGACACGACGCCCAGACAGGGCGCGGGGAGCCGCCGCCTGCAATCACGGCTCCAGGCAGGACTCCACTCCGCAGGAGCTGCAGAGCAGAGGAGATGAGGGCAGCTTAGCTCCTGTGCAGAGACCTGAGCTGTTGTTGCTGTGGATGCTGTCTTTTCTGCACTCGGGGTAGGAGTGAATGTTGAGTTGCACTTAGAAATGAAGCAGAGCACTTCAACGGCACGGGTGTGTGTGTGTGTGCGCCCTGGTGATTCTGGGAGACAGATCGAACCTGGGCTAAAAGAGAGGGGGCTTAGCCCTCTTCCATTTGCTAGTTCAAAGTTGTACAACCCCTTTGTATCTGCTAGGCGGCGCAGTCGTCGTGCACAAAGAACACTTTGAAAAGCGTCAAAGGCAAGTCATTCCGAGTTGGTCGTTTGTGTTTTCCGTTCAGACGCGAAATGCTGAAATGATCTCTCGGCTCCTCGGTTGTCATTTCTGCTCCGTAAAGGGATCACAGCACGCGTCGGCTTCCAGCACGCTGGGTCGGGACACGATGCCGGGGGTCGGAGAGAGCGATGTCTTCCTCGTTAGTATAGTGGCAAGTATCCCCGTCTGTCACGCGGGAGACCGGGGTTCGATTCCCTGACGGGGAGTTGCTTTTCTTTTACCTCCTTAGAGAAAGGACTGCCTTTCACTTCTCTGTTTTCTTTCACAGCGTCGTGCACCTTTTCATTGCTCTCGCTTTCAGAGCCTCCGCACGGCACACGACTCGACATCAGGAAGCACATTGAAGTGAAAGCAGGAAGCGCTGCGACATGCACTGTGCAGATCCCGCCACACTAAGAGGTGAGTGGGTCTGTTCGATGCACAAAGAACGCTTTGATAAGCGTCAAAGGCAAGTCATTCCGAGTTGGTCGTTTGTGTTTTCCGTTCAGACGCGAAATGCTTAAATGATCTCTCGGCTCCTCGGTTGTCATTTCTGCTCCGTAAAGGAATCACAGCACGCGTCGGCTTCCAGCACGGTGTGTCGGGACACGATGCCGGGGGTCGGAGAGAGCGATGTCTTCCTCGTTAGTATAGGACCTGTCACCTGTCCCCACCTGTCACGCGGGAGACTGGGTACATCAGGACGCGCATTGAAGTGAAAGCAGGATGCGCTGCGACATGCACTGTGCAGATCTCCCCACACTAAGAGGTGAGTGGGTCTGTTCGATCACAGCGCTAGGCGAATCCCCAATCCCCTTTTGTGCGTGGCGACAAAAGAAGCCTGTTTCCGCCCGGTTTCAAACCAGGGACTTTTCGTGTGTGAGGCGAATGTGATAACCACTACACTACGGAAACAGTAGCGGCCTAGTGCTGAGCTTCGCCAATGCGATTCAACTGCTTCCAGTGCCTTTATTGGAGTGCGCTGATGGACCGTGCTCTCTCCCTCCAGAGACCAGCACGCCTATCATGGACGGAGCAGGAAAGGCGGCGCCACATTCTAAAGCCCTCTCTACGCAATCGACGAAATCGGGCTACTGAAGTGGAGAAAATCACCTCTCCAGAAAGTGCAAATATCATCTTGGAGACTATAAATCCTATTGCCGAAGGTCAGCCCTGTCTACCAGAGTAACCCTCCCACAGCGATGATCAGCTCGTCTCACACGCGAGAAGTTTCGGTTGGAAACAAGCGCCCCCTCTTCTCGCACGTTTTGCACGTTCGAGTAGTTTTAATGCGGCTCCTTTGTACACGGTGCTGATCTTTTGGAAAGCAGGAGGCAACACTGACACGTTCCCATCCCAGGAGTCGAACCCGGGCCGCCTGGGTGAAAACCAGGAATCTTAACTGCTAGAGCGAATGGGAGGGCGCCACCCTGCTGTTCTGGGCATCATGCAAGCAAACTACATAAATATGAGAAAACATGCAAGAGAGTTGTCACTCAGAATGTCGAAGGGTCGATGTATACTGGGGCTCAGTTGAAATGCAACGTCAGGACTTTTCCGAATTATGTCACACGAAGAGAGCGCAGCCTTTTCCGCCCTGCCACGTGTGTATTGGTAACTCGCCGTGATCGTATAGGGGTCAGTACTTTGCGTTGTGGCCGTCCTGATGTACCCCGGTCTCCCGCGTGACAGGTGGGGATACTCGCCACTATACTAACGAGGAAGACATCGCTCTCTGCTTAGTGTGCAAAACACTTACTTGCAGCATTGTGGGTGCTGTGGTTTAAATGCTATTGGTTTGTGAACAGAATACCCCTATCCCAGTGCATTGTGCAACATTAAATAAACGCTCGAGAAAAAGAGATTCAGAACGCAAAGCTGTGTCAGTGTTCTGTGTAAAAAATCAGTTTGAACATCACGGGAGCTGTTTTTAATAAGCTGCTGAGTAAAGAATATTGTAGCATTTACAGGTTCTTTTCAGAACAAAGGACGAGTGGAGACGCGATTAACAAACAAGCAATTAGCTTTATTCGTTAACAACCACACAAAACCAAACACAGGATCTACACGCACATGAGGAGACTGACGGAACACGTACACATCGTTAGGGTGGTAATTACCTAACAACACACTATACTTTTACAGGACATTATTTACACAGGTAGGGTCAGCCGCTGGTCATCGTGCTGACCCTCAGACTCTCCCGGCTACCACTCCCAGCATGCCCAGCGGTACTACGAGCGACTGGGGGCGCTTCCTCCTCACCACCAGGCGAGGGTGTTACAATATGGACTCCCAGGAGGCTCCCATACTTCGGATTCTTGCGTTCTTATCAGAACATACTGATGCGCAAACATATTCATTACCATATTTCAAAGCATTGGAATAATATATGTCGTACAGCAACACAAAAACAGGAAGACAAGTATCACAGCTACTATAATCGGTGTTAGTAACTTAAAGAAAAACATTCCCCCTGGCCCAAACAGTGATTCTAACCAGGAGAGAAATGGGTGAGGCTGTAGAATGAGGCATTAAAGCACATACATAACAAGATGCATTAAATTTCTTTAACTTTACAGTATGATTTATAAGTTTATACCACAAATTACTCATATCCCCCTCATTATCAGTTTCATTCAGCCAGTTTGTATACAAAGAGGCTTCGCATTTAGATTCTTCCTCTTTCTGGGTGGTGACAGGCTTCCACATAAAAAGGAAAAAGGCTGTGCACATCAGTCCCAAGCATGTGATCCCCATCTATCCCTGTGGAGACATCACTCCTGCGCGTTGCTCAGTTCGTTTGTGACCTTTTTACAGTGGGAAGCATGAATTCAGGGCACCCTTTCCGTGACTTTCACAGCAGTCGCAGTGGTCAGCAGCCTTGCTACGGCCCCCTCCACCTGAGTGAACACCACTTCTTTTTCCTGAAGTCTTTCACCAGAAGAGTAATGACTCTTAGAAAAATCTACACATTGTTGCACTGCCTCAGCTGTGCCATTTTGCAGAACAATTCTAGCTGAAGTTGTAAAATTTCTTATTGGTCCGTTCCTGCAAAACATCTTATTATGAACAATCAAACCATAATAATAATGTGCATCTAGGGGAATCACTCCCAAGGGTAACCCCCCCTTAAAACTATATTGTTCTACCCATCAGGTTTTGCCACTAGATAAGAGAACCTTTCCCATGAAATCATTTTTTGACCATGATCCCTTCAGGGCGTACAATTAGCACAGAAGCAGCAGCTTTAGTCCACATGTTTTTCAAGCAGGATATTAACAGTATGATTATAACGAATAATACCAGACACACAAATATGTATTGAACCAGAGACCCTCTCCAGGTTCCTAGCACAGACTGTAGCCATGCACCAATGCCCCAGTCATCTGGATTATAATTATGATATATATTTTTCTTCATCATAGATGTGCTTTGCTAAGTCATTAATTTGCTAATAATTGTCTAGAATACAAGTACTGTTTAGTCTTTGCTCACCTAAACAGCTGTCTATCACCCTGATAGAGAATGGCCTAAAACTGTGATTATAGCAAGGAGCATACAGTTATTTCCATTCTAATACATCTGAGTTACACTCAGACTAAAAGCAGGGCTATTTACCCATGCCAATAAACCTAAATAATCACCTCTATCAAAGGGGATTACTCCCATGAGCATCTTTTATAGCAATACAATCCCAACATGAGCTCTGATTATTATTTGTGGCTGACTTATAAAGTATTGATTCCATATCCCCATTTATAAAAGTAAAACTCCTTACACTTAACAGGTACACTGTCAACCCCCCTCAGGAAGCTCAACAAACACAGAAACAGTGACAATATAATAATTAATGTTCACTCAGTCACCACTGGTGCAGTGGTTCGGTGTCAGCGCAATGCGTAGATCCAGCGATTTCATCCTGTCACTCAGATGGCAGAGTCGGTAGTCAGTTGCACTTGATATGGTCCTTCCCGGCAGGGTTGCAACATCTGGCAGGGTATATCTTCCTCACCCACACCCACTCGCCAGGTATCAGGTCGTGTCTTCCCTCTACTGGAGGTCTCCAAGCGTCCAGCACCTTTTCACCAGCCCCGTGCACCACTTCAATTAACAACCTACAATACTACAATAGAGAATTAGCAAATTCAACAATCCATTAGCCAAATTCATCCCTCCAGGAAGTTTCGTTGATTGGCCTGTGATGATATCAAACAGGCTCTATTACACAGTTCTGTTTGATCCAGCCCGCATCCCATGGCGTTCCTTCAGACTGATGTCTAGTCGATCTTTTAGAGTTTTGTTCCTTCATTGCACTGTTCCAGCAGACTGAGGGTGATCTCAGTCCATCTCCCCCCGAATAATACAGCCACAGCCTGTCCCTTGATCATAATACATGCGGTAGGGCAGTGCCCACCGAGGGCTTATCTCCATCATCAAGTGTTTGGTAGACACAGAGGCAGTGACAGCAACCCACTGGGAAAACAGATTATAAGAGCCAAGGTTTCCCTTTACAATTGTAAATTGTAAACATTTGCTACTGCATGAAAGGTTTCTCAGGAGCAGGCCTTTTGAGCTGTAGCACCTGCACCTGAACTGTAGTTGAGTTCCTTTGATAAGCATCACATTGAGATACCACATAAGTGGCTACCGCTTCAAACACGGTCCCCACCGAGGTTTGGGTAACTGGCACACCATTTGACTCACACCCAGGTGTCCGACAGAGTGCATTAGTCGAGCTACAAAGGGCATTAGGCTGTGAGGGCATGCAGAGCGTCCAGTGTGCTGGCAGCACCACACTCTTTTCTAACCATGTCCTTTTCTCTGCTTTAGAAGCCTGAATATCCTGTAGCTGTCCCCTTTTCACCAACAGAGGTCTCACAGGGGTCTCAGACTCCTGTTCTACCAGGACTGCGCACCTGACAGCTACATCTGCAAAGTTGTTCCCTCGAGTTACTGGAAACATTTCTTTATAATGTGATTTACACTTTACCACAGCTACTTCAGTCAGCAGCTGCAAAGCTTCTAACAGTTCAGAGACAAACTCAGCATTCTTAACTGGAGTCCCTGCCATGTTGGGGAAATCCCTATTCCTTCACTGCCATCTAAAATTGTGGTATACACCAAATGTATATATACAGTCTATATAAATTGCTACAATTTTCCATTTAGCATATTTACAAGTTTCAATTAAATCTTTTCATTCGGTCTGCTAGTTCTACACCAGATTATTCACAGTTTATACAGCCAGGCAGGTAGCCTGCACAATACATAAACACGGCCCCTTGGCCACCGCATCAAGGGGTCCTGAATAATAATAAACCCACCAGACGATGCCTATCTCCATGCTCCTGCACCAGCACAACAGCTCACAACCCATTTCTTTCACTTACATACAGATTACATACAGATGATCCGTCTGAGGGAATCCAGTCCAGGGCCAGTGCCGGCAAAAAAGCTTGTTTCAAAACATTAAAAATGGTTTCTGCTGCTGGGGTCAAAGCAATTTTGTCTTTGGACTGCACTACCCTCCTTAAGCTAATACGTCACCAGACGAGCTCGTTCTGAGAAGGAATTCCCATCCTCGAATTCACCCTGGCTTTATCATGTAGTTGGTTTTATACCCCTTTTTTCCCATCTGAAGATCTAATACTTGGAGTAGCCGGCCTTATGGATTCCCTCATTAGGTAAAACAATCACAATATCACATAACTCTATTGAGATAGTTCACATAAATGCTATTTCATACAGTAATTCCTTGTAAATGCTGCAGGGCATCCCAGCTCAATAGGTCTGGGGTGTCCCCCACCCACATCAGTAGTTGAAACTGTACATCTTTTCCCAAGCATACTGTGACAGCTTGTATTTGTTTTAGATAGATAGATACTTTATTGATCCCGTGAGGGAAATTGCAGTGCAACAGCAGCTTAACACACACAACACACAATAGTACAATACATACAATACAATACAAGAGTTACTCACAGTCCGGACACACAAGAGCAAACTAGAACAGAACAGTACACAGAAAATCGTATCACACATATGAATATAAATATAGATGTAACCATAGATATAAAAATAAATGTATTGCACAGGTCCCTGGCATATATTGCACAAAAGTGGTTGTAAATGGGAAAAAGAAAAAGAAAGAGAACAGATGTAGCAGTAGATGTGTATATGCGTTTAGTCCAGAAGCAGGTCACTGTCGATGTTGCTTCTGCCAAGACGCAAGGTGGATGCGTTGTACAGTCTTATGGCAGACGGCAAGAATGACCTCCTATAGCGCTCCCTGTCGCATCGTGGATGAATCAGTCTATTGCTGAACGTGCTCTTCATTCTTGCAAGCCTGTCATAGAGAGGATGGGAGAAGTTGTCCATGATGGCCTCTAGTTTGGACATCATTCTCCTCTCAGCCACTACCTCCAAGGGGTCCAGGTCAGACCCAATGACAGAGCTTGCTCTCCTGATGAGCTTGTTCAGCCTTTTGGAATCTACTGCTCTAGTCCCAGAGCCCCAGCACACCACTGCGTAGAAAATGGCACTCACTACCACCAACTGATAAAACATGTGTAGCATCTTACTACACACATTGAAGGACCTGAGCCTCCTCAAGAAGTAAAGTCGGCTATGTCCCTTCTTATAGATGGCCTCGATGTTCTTAGACCATTCCAGTCTATCGTCGATGTGCACTCCCAGGTACTTGTACGAGTCCACCATCTCCACGCCACTCCCATGGATGTAGACAGGAGTAGGTTTGACCTTTTTCCTCCTGAAATCTACCACCAGTTCCTTTGTCTTTGTAACATTCAGTTCCAAGTGGTTCACCCCACACCACTCCACAAAGCTGCTGACCAGTCCTCTGTACTCCTCCTCCTGCTCACCCTTGATACATCAGAGAAGTCGAAAAACATGATCCTTACAGTGTTGCCAGCCCTGTCCAGGTGTGAGTAGGCCCTTTGCAGCATGTAGATGATCGCATCCTCCACACCAACACTGGGCTGGTAGGCAAACTGTAGGATGTCCAGTGATGAGCTGACCAGGGGTCTCAGGTGGGATAAGACCAGCCTCTCCAGTGTCTTCATGATGTGAGAAGTCAGTGCAACTGGTCTATAGTCGTTGAGGACAGAGGGGCGCCCTTTCTTTGGTACCGGAACCAGGCATGATGTCTTCCAGAGCACCGGGACTCTCTCCAAGCGCAAAAACACAACCCTTGCCCCCCTTCTCCTGTAGCCTACTGTTACCAGTTAGAAAACTTTATATCACATCTTTATGCTGTTTTAGTCTAAAAACAGGACAGCTGTGCTCCTGTGTCCCCCAGTTACTGCACACTGTAAGATTATTTCACTTTTATTTAAATCCTGAGATAAACTTATGAAGGCTACAAAGGGGCTTACTAGATTAAATCTATTAGTTCACACACGGCTCTCATTTCAGCTTCTGACATGTTCTTTAATTGTGAAATCAAGCCTCTTTCTTACAATTTCTCCAAAAAACACCCTTTTTTTTAGTAACTGCACACCAGCTTATTAGTAGTTTTGTCTGTGGGGTCTTGCCCCCCTTTCCCCCAGGGCTAGTTAACTCACCCCCGATCTGGATATGCCCAATCAGGAGATTTATCCCAGTCCTCATTATTTTTTTGAAGGGGTCTTATATCTTGGTATAATATTAAAGTCGCACAATAATTGTGACAAACTGGCAGCTCCTTTCTCTCCTCCTTGGGAGTCTTTTTACCTCCCATTTGCAGCGCTCGCACTTCTGCATGCATGCTTCGCGAGTTATAAAATCAAATCTGTCTCCGCTCTCCGTAATATCAGGAAAGCACAGTTGTACATTCTTGGCAACATCAGGTTTTAACCCACTCAAGTAAATTTGTTTTATTACTGTGGAAGTATCTTCATTCACTTCCTTTTCATCAGCTAACCCCAAGTATACTATCCATAAAGTTATAAACCTTTCTGTAAAATCTGAAACATCCTCACTTTCCTTTGCTAACATGCTGTTACTTTTTTCCAATCAGTTTTCGGTGGGTAATGCTCTTTCAAAAATCTCCACACTAATTCCCACCCTTCTCCCAGATTCTCTCTTAAGGCGTTCTATTTCTTCTTTTGCTTTTTCTTTTTCTACATATATAACTTTGTTTCATTCAGCCATTGCTTTTAGATTTTCCGTCAGGGATTTTTGCGTCTCATCTATGATATTCTGTTGAATTCTCAAATATTCCTCTAAAATAAAACCCTTATCTGTTTATTTTTATCCCAATGTTCATACACTTTTCTACATTCCTGTTCAGCCTAAATTCCGTCTGACAGTCCATATTTCTTTGCATTAATCTAATTTTTTTCTTCACACCAAACCATTTTCACGTCTCCCACGCGCCCCACGGAATCCCCCAGTCAAGACAAACTGACGAACTATCACAATACGGGAACATGGACCAGGTTCCAAATCCTGGCTTTAAACACACAGTTGAATCGGCTCTTCTGCGAGTACAGTTCTAGTTACTTCAGCTTCAGAAAAACCCTGAACCCACCACAGCAACATGGAGAGGACAAGCGACTTTTTAGAAAAGAGGAGTCCTTACCTCTTTTTAGATGCGGCCGCCTAACTTTTCCATTCCATGTCCGTGTGGTTTAATTTAGATGGATACTTCTTCATCATTTGGGTCATGTATCCGCCAATCTGCCTCCTCCTTTTTAGAGGACGTTGTAAGCCTTTAGGAACAATATGATCTAGCAACAAGGTTATGTCACGGTAATTAGGCTTAAAACAATCAAGAACAAGGCTTACCTTTCTTTTAAATTCTTTACGATCATCAGGCAATTTAGGAAAACACTTGACTAATGCAAATAATTCACTAGGAGACCAAGGTCAATGTACATATGCTGGAGTTCCTTCTGGACCTGTAAAAATGCACATTGGCATTTCACGAACAAGTGAAAAGGCTTTGGCTCCGGACCGCTTTCTAGTTTCGGTGGAGACTTTTTCTTTTTAGAAGGCATGGCCATGACTTTAGCTGCAGCTTGCTGTTCTTTAGTTTCAAGACTAGTCTTTTTTGAAGCTTCCCATTATTTCTGTGATTCCTCTTTCCATTACATAAGTTTTCCACTTCACTTTCTTTCCTTTCTTTTCCTTTCTCGTCATTCTCGTCTAAGTTTTCCCTTAACATTTCTATTTTATCCCTGTCATCTCATCTTCAGGAAACTTCAGGAAACTTCTTTTCCTAATTCCACTTTCCCCTGTCCATTCTGACCACTTACAAAGATACAAAGATCCTTCATAGTTATGGGCCCCTAATTATCATATATAAATATATATCATATATAAATAATGTGCAAGTTCCCTTACACCTTTTACCAGTTCATGGTAATTTTTGGTTCAAAAACCACACATCTGTGTTAAGATAAGTTCTTTATATGAGTCCCAGACTCATCAAACCCGCGGGAGAACACCCTCACCAGCCTCCCATTTCTCTGCAACAAAAAGATCACTTACTGATGTCAGACTGCTGTGAATTCTCCAGACGCGTCTCTGGAAGGATAAAAAGTTTATCCCCCAAGGTTCGTCCAATTTACTAAAATTGTCCGGGTCCGGATGAAGTTTCAGCAGCCGTCCGCGCTCAGGTTTGTGATCCCGGATGAGCCCCCAAATTGTCATGGAAATATAACTATCAAGGAAGCCACAAGAGAGAGGTCTTTATTTCAATTTTGCAATATTGGGAGCCCTGTTGCCACTCTGCCACTCTGCACATCAGAGACAACTCATTACAAGCAATACGGGATTACGGGATTTTTTTAAGATGTTGCAGTGTAAGGGAAAGTTCAGCATTTTGTCATTTCTAATACATTTCTAATACATTTCTAATACTTCCCCTTTCCTTAGGACAAAAACAGATTACATCATAAAAACGAAAAAAAGAAGCACCAATATATTTTTTGCAAAGCTTATCAGTTACCTTCGGCTAATCTAATGACCCAGACAGTACATACTGTTTTGATACACTATCTTCTAAAAGTAACCTAGACAGTTACTGCGAAAATAATTTACTTCGTGCACTGTGCAGAGTGCCGTATACTCCTAGTTGCGGCACACACGATACATACAGTAAAAAGCCTCAGGCACTGTGTTAGATGTGTTTTCGACGTTATATATGCGTTTATTCATGTCGTCGATTTTACGGTTGCAATTCGGCGTTGATTATACGTCGAGGCGATGTATATATACGTATAGACGTAATTTCGCCGTAAATATACGTATATTCGACGAATCAATGCCCACAGCTTGGCATACAAGGGTTTTGCTGAGGGGGTCTTGCCACCTGCCTGAAAAAAAACTGTAAAATGTTTGAGTGCCTATAGAGTTTCTATTTTTATTTTCTTGACAAAAGTTGATACCATTTCCTGGACACCCCGTCCCCCATCAGTGCGCGGTGCCCGGGGAAAAATCTGTAGGGGGGCGTCTGAAATTCTGAGGGGGAGTGATATTTCGGTTGAAACGGAGCTGTACGGTGAAGCTACCCAAATGAAATCTCGCAGCTATGCCATTGATTAGTGCTTCATGATAGAAGATAACGACTAGCAATCTGGTATTTGCGATGAAGTTCAGTTTCACATTTTTCGTCACTCTCACGGTTTGTATTGCCTGGAGCGAAAAGTACCATAAGCGTTCATTTTTGCAGCTACATGGATGTTCTGAATCGTTAAGAAAAAAATGTTGTAAAACCAACAGAAAGCACAGACTGCTATAACTAGTCCTAGTTATATAACGATTTTAAGTATAATGATAAACTACTGCAAGGAATCGGTCCACCTGAGCAAACAGGATCGTAATGTTGACACTCAATAACGACACTGATATGTGCAGTTCCTGGACAGATAGCCCTCCTGCCCATCAAACAGACTGAGTGACTGTTCGTGTCATTTAGTGTTTTCTGACCATTGACAAAGTACAACTATTTTTTTAGGGCGCAAATTAAGTTAGGTAAATCTTTTTGCCCAAAACTGAAGGGGCGACATTCCCCCCTCCCCCCGTGATGCCAGGCCTGTCCCCATCCTATTCCATAATGTCATTATATATAATACCATACAACAGTGACCGATCCTTACTAACTGCATGCGTTAAAATTGAACATCAGCTCATAGCAGGGGGCACATAGCCGCGATGTATTATCAATGTTAAATTTCAACCATAATATCGACAACATTAATAAACGCATACGTTGAGAAAATATCGAACCCAGCACATTTTCCGGTTATATACCACAATGCATTGCTAGTATTCGTTGGTCACCATTTTGGACACGTTTTTCAAACGTAGAAGTATATCCGCAAATATCTCAGCAATCCTCTTTTCACGAGTAAGTATGAACAATAATATACTATCTGAATACATACAGATCTTTCTTAATATTATTTTGATTAAAATAGTACGTGAAAAAGCAAAAAATGGCACATAAAATAGTGTGAATGGGGAAGATGACACAAAATCGTTTTGCTGTTTCTCTTATTCTTATTCTATGTTGTCCTTTCAAACTTTGGGTACTCTTTAATTAGGACAGACTTTATTGCTCAACTGCTATGATGCAAGCCAAATTTTATATATTTATTTGAGCTTTGAGCTTAGTAAACCGTTCATTTTTTAGATTATACTAAAGAAGATATTAATCATCATTTATTTGGGAAGTAATATTATATAATTTTCTCATAGCTGCAGTGCTGAAGTCCCACCCTACATCAACAGAAAAAGAAATAAAGGAGCACGCAATGTGTTACTTGAAGAATGCATATGCAAGGCAGGAGGCCAGGAGATCTGGACACTGAAAATAATAGGTTTTTGGTTCTAACTGATAGGACAATTAGACAGGGTTTGCAAATAGTGGACAAAAAAATCGTCTTAACTTCCATTGTAATATTTTTTTTTCTTGGAAATATAGAAGTTGTACGTTTTAAAATGTATATTTGAATCAAAATGTGGTTTTGAGTTAGTGTGTTAATGTAATTAGTTTTGTGTTTGTCATTACTATACTGTATATTGCCATGTTACCAGAATTTGTAGCTGAAGTTTAAAACTAGTTGTGTTTTTTATGATTATTGCCCATATGTTGATTGCTGATTGATTGTATACAATGTATAATTTGAAATACATATGTTTCAGGTGTGAATGTGTATTTTCAGAATAAATTTCTAAACCTAATCATTGGCTTGGTTTACTTGTTTCTACACCTATAAAATCTATCTTTGATGTATAATAGACCTCTACCCATATACGTATAATAGACCTCTACCCATATACGTATAATAGACCTCTAAAGTTATCCGTATAATAGACCTCTAACCATATACGTATAATAAACCTCTAAAGTTATCCGTATAATAGACCTCTAACCATATACGTATAATAGACCTCTAAAGTTATCCGTATAATAGACCTCTAACCATATACGTATAATAAACCTCTAAAGTTATCCGTATAATAGACCTCTAACCATATATGTATAATAGTCCTCTAAAGTTATCCGTATAATAGTCCTCTAAAGTTATCCGGAACTCCAACCATATATGTATAATAGTCCTCTAAATTTATCCGTATAATAGAACTCCAACCATTTATGTATAATGAACGTCTAAACATAGACGTATAATTGACGTATAACTTTAGACGTATATTAGAATTTCATTCTAGATGAATTGTAGACCACATTTAGACGTCTAAGGTATACGTTTAATAGACGTATATTATACGTATTTTGCCCACTGGGAATATCTCTTGATATCAACGTTCAGTTGAAAGATTTGAAGAAACTCTCAAACAAGCAACTGCAGTAGCAGAGAGTTTTGATTTAAACCGATGCTTGCAGCTCAATACTCCATTCATCCTTGAAAGAAGCAAAGACAGGGATATTTTGAGTGTCTCCATGATCCTCTTCTCAATCCAAAAGAAAGGTTTTATATGATCCTGATCCCACTAGAAAAAGGGTCAATTTCAGCCTGCACTGATGTCCCTTCAAACGTTTTATAAGAACTCTGGACGTTTATACAGTGGAAGCCTGGTCCATTTCTTCTTCTGAACGAGACTATGGGAGTGAGTATTTTGACGTCGAACTGGGATTTAAATAGAGGAACACCACTACATTGGGCTACACGTGTGACAAAGCGTTTGCTTTCCGACCTCTCGATAGCTCAATTGCTGGATCTTAAGACTATAGACAAAAACAGGGGGCATTTCTTATGTCCCTGGTTTGAATCGAGCTCGAAGGATGGTGTTTTCTTGTTCCTTAATCAAAAAGTGAAAATTGTGAATTTGTCTTTCACTTTGACGTTCACCCGAAAGCTCAGTATATAAAGAAGTAAAGGCTCCTGTTCTGGATCCTAATCCTAATCCTCACGTCAGATTGTTTTGCTTAGACCTTTAAAATGTACACTGTGGACTGTTTGCTCTTCCTAACACAATTAAAAAGCCGCCGACAAACTTATCGATCGGGAGTTTAGTTCAGTGATAGCGCGCACTTAAGACGCTCCGTTTTCTATCGCCGGCATCTCTGTATTCTTTTTAAACGCGATATTTTTTATTCTTCGTGTGTGAATTTCAGGGAGACTGATAAACCCTTTGTCTGTTTTAAAGATACATTATTTTAAACCAGACATAATGAAAGACGTAGTAACTAGACACACATACAAGACACATGAATAGTAGCGGCTCTGAATGCAATACAAACGCCAATGGCGCAATGGATAACGTGTCTGATTACGGATCAGAAGACTTTAGGTTTGTACTCCTTCCTGGTTCGTGAAGAAGCTTTTAAACCTCACTACTCAACACTGACATCGTAGGGTGTGCGGTCCTACACAACCTTACTATCGACTGGATGAGTCTTCTGTTCAATCTCCGAATCTTTCCGCACATTCCTGCTATTTCACCACCGTTATTGTAGGATAACAGCCACAGACACGAGAAGATATACTATTCCGAACAAATGTCTTAAAAAATCACGTTGAAAAAGGTGACAATACGTTTTTGTTTCTTTAACTTAACCTTACTTTTGCCTGTAAAGTTCACATTATTTTCTGTAGCCGCAAATCCCCAATATTTCTGCTGTCTCCCGGGAAACACAAGCGTGGAGTCAAATCATATTAAATGACACAACACATCTATTAATTTAACACCCAGATGTGACAGAACACATGTAAGACTTACACACAGCTTTTAATATGCTCTAGTGAATTTGCAGGTGTCCTGGGGAGGGAAGAGAACTGATATTAAGGAAATACATATTTAAAGGGGATGTAAGTCTTAAATGTGTTTTGTCACATCTGGGTGTTAACTGAATAATTTTTTAGCATTATTTATTGTGTTTTGACTCTATACTTGTGTTTCTCAGGAGACAGCAGAAATATTGATGTTTACATTTCTATTCACATTCCCGGTGATATTGACTGAGGTAATGCAGAAGCATGTTCTCTATAACAATAAACGGTGCGAGAAGACAGGAAGAAAGGCACCGCTAGGATTTGAACCCAGGATCTCCTGTTTACTAGACAGGCGCTTTAACCAACTAAGCCACGGTGCCGGCAGAATCCACCTCTTTTACTGCGACTTGGACACACCGCTCTGAGACACCTGCGTTCAGTAAGCGCTGAGTCGGCTGGCTGAGCACGTTGCCTCCTTTACATTCAATAGGAGCCCCGACACTAAGAGAAACGTATAGAAATGGGTTTTATCCGGCACTTTTCATGTCCAATGCACTTGACATCTCCTACGGGCGACAAAGTTCATTTACGACACCTTTCTTTCTTCTTTCAGCAGGAGTACAATAATGGCAACAACATGTTTGGAGTTCGGCATTTCATTTATTCTGCGGAAACATCGTATCGGAATGAACTGCTCGAGATAAAAGAGTAATTGCGGCTTCTGATCATTTTTACAGAGCATTGCGTTGTTCTGTTCATGCTGACTGCACGCTTTAGATATGTCATTTACTGCAAGCGTTGCTTTTCCAGGTTTTCCTGAAATTCCTCGTATTTGAGCCAGCACTAAAATATTTCATTCCCGTCGCTGAATACATCGTGGAAACGGTATTTGCAACGGAATGCTGTCACACATGAAACTTCTTTGTTATTCGGTTCTGAAGTTTGAAAATGAAAATAAAACGGGGGTCACCTCATAGGCTTGAAAGAAGTCCAAGCAGCATAAAAACCCGTGAATTCTCACAAATTGCATTGTGCTGCACCTTTCTTCTGCTGCTGTTATAAATCTGCCTTAAACATTTGAATGCATACCTTACCGGTGCTAATCACATTCACGTGTTTATGAAGCTTTTTTCTGTCCGTTATGTTTTTGCTAAGCAGTTTCTCCGTTTTCCTCGTACTGTGATTGTCAGCGAGCACAACAAGACTGAAACAGTGTAAAGGCAGGTAAAAAAGACAGGGTAAAACGCCTGACTGTCGGGAGTGGGATTTGAACCCGTGCCTCTATTTGGAGAGTGAAACACAAAGCTTAAAAGACACGAAGCTGTGAATTTGCTGTTTTAAACCGCTCGACTATCCTGAAAAAATGTGTGCTGATTGCACCAGTCGCATCCGATTTTCTGTAACTTTAGGACGATTGATACATCTGGACAAACACAATTTGTGGCGTTTAGCATGACATGGAAAACGGTACCGGAGCATTCGGGCCCGGACCACCAGACTCAGAGACAGTTTTTACACCCGCACTATCAAACTATTAAACTCCCAGCCTCTCTCACTCTCTCCTCACCTCTCACCTATGATCTGAACCTCACGGTGCCTTCTTTCTTACCAAAAACCCAAACACACATTGAAAATCTACCTCTACCATACATGTCAAAAGCTCACTCCCCATCATTTCTATCCCTTTATTTCATTCTTTTTATGCATGTTTTTCCACATAACCTGTTACCTTTTTGTTGTTTTGCACACTATCTGTTGTTTTTTGCACATCGGCTGTTGTCTCTGTCTTTCTTTTATTATACAATTGTATTGTTGTTGTGTTTTTTTCTTTGTACTACTTATGTCCGAGAGCTAGCTAAATAGCATTCCGTTATACCATATACCTGCGTATGAGTATAATGACAATAAACTTGAACTTGACCTTTAAACTTGAACTTGCAGGCAGTATATTATTTTATCGTTTACTCGGTTAAAAAAACACGGTCTTCTCGTTCCTAAGTCAGATTTTTAGTGCTTTCGAATGTTTCTTCCAACCTGGACTGACAGCTCACCAGATCTGTTTGTGATCAGACCATGGAGTGGGGGGCTGTACCAAGCGCATGTTCCTTCCAAAGCTGAGGCGATCATTCGGAAGATGGGTGTGAAGAGAGACAAGCTTTGTCGACTAAAAAGCAAGGCAGGATATGCACGAATACTAATCACTGGCAACAGTTATGTTCTCTTACTATTGAGACTCCTACATTGCAAGTTTGTTTGAAGACTTTGAAACAGGAACAGGTGGAGTTTGAAACCACAATCTTTGATTTACGAGACTGACGCCTTACCACTATTCCACTACACCTTTAAGGAAACATGGGAATAATGTTGTCCAAATTATTTTTTTTCTGAATCTGGTTTACATCGCCTGGAGGTAGCAACAACAATAAAAGGGATACTTAACAAGGAGATACGCTGTAGCAGTGCGACTCCAACAGATGCTCCTGAAGAGGCTGGAGGTTTAAGCCAGCTCCTTAGAGCACTCGGCCGCGTTACTATCAACAGCGGCTCTTCAGCTCTTGTTGTTTGACCTAGTGGTTTTATAAGGCGTGGAAACGACCGCAACTTCGTTTTCTGAGATGCTTTCTCTCACGTGGTGAAATCTCTACCTCTTTGGCATCTCTGGCTATAGTTCTTCTGTAGAGCACCTCTGCTTATAGTGCCCTTGAAGTCATTTTATTTTTACAGGAAGACGCATTCCCTAACGATCTCTCCTGTTTTAGAAATGCTTCATAAGGCGTGTTTGATTCAACGGACAAACAGTATACTAATTGTACAATGCAGATCCATGCGGCATTCGTACTGGATTTGACTGGGATTCTGAAATACTTCTTGAAAAGGTATTCAGATTTTCTTGAACCTATAATAAAAACACAGACCTGAAACTCCCTAGCTTCCAATCTCTGATGTTGCTGTCCTTAAACTCGGACGTGATGTTCTGCAGACGTGCAGTGTCCCTTTACTCTCGTTGTTTTCAAAACGACCTCCGTTGTCGGGCGCAGTTAAAGTGGAACTGGCCTGACTGCACAGGAAAGTACAGAATGATAAAATGTTTCTACGGCTCAAAATGTCCCTTTAGACCCTCGTCATGTCTCTGTGAGGAACGGGTAGGTAGAGAGGTTTAACAGATGCTCATGATGTTTCACACGGGGTGTTACCTGTTGTAGTGTTTCAAAAGATGTGTTAGCGGACCACAGATTATCTTGAAAAGATTTGGGTTTGCACTGGTTGGGATTCAAACCTGACTCAATTATTTGGAAGGCGCCTGTACCAACAACGCACTTCCGAGAAGCACCTGCAAATTATCACAATCCTCTCTCTCACCTACAAAGTTATGGAGACACAGACGTCCAATGAAAGCTCAAGGCTCCACTCAAGGCTTTATTCACTCAAGCCTCCACTCTTTTGTTGTGATGTCCTTTTAATTAATATTAGCTTTGATAAGGTGTCATTTTTGCCTCTTAAAGGTAAAGTCTGCTCCTTTCTCCCTGGTATAGAAAGAACGTGTTCCATCTTTGTTTAAAAACACCACTAAAAGTAAATTATTCAGCTCTACCGCCTGTGTGCATTGACAAGACATCTCAAAAGGACATATTAAATAAGAACACGATCCTTCCTGTTACCATTCCTGTGGTTGGGGCGTCGTTTCACCCTTTTACGTGAAATCATCAGCACTGCTGTTTTTCTATGCATAGTTTAATCAAGAGCACTTAAAAGATGCAAAAAGCTTTCAAATAAAATAGAATTGAAAGACAGTCGAGTAAGGAGGTAGAAAAAAAGCACTCCCCCATCTGGGAATCAACCACCGTCGCCCATGTAACTGGATGCAAAAATAACAGATTAATTTGTGCCCAGTCTCTTGAAGCTTCGATGCGATTATTTTTCCTTCCTTATTTTTTCATTCCTATGAATTTACTCTGTAGTAGAAGAAATGCGAAAGTGGGAAAGTGCAGGCATTCTTCGTGAGTGGTGTGATCAGTGAGCATTTGCACATCTCTAAGTCTGTTCCATAACGTTTTTCATTGGGGATGTAGCTCAGTGGTAGAGTGCATGCTTCGCATGTATGAGGTCCCGGGTTCAATTCCTGGCATCTCCAGGTGCTTTATATTACAGTACTCACATCGCAATCTTCTGTTGAGTGAGAACTCTTTGCTTGTGTTCAGAGAGAGCCAGGTTTACACAATTAAATGCAGGCACACTCGACGTGCTGCAGAGTTGCGCTGCTGTTTTAAATGTACCTCTTTTAGTTCTGTTAAATCCTAAATTATTTGAACTAATAATTTAGTTCAAATTCAGGAAATCCTGAGATTGCTTCACACTTGTCATGGCTGTTGCAGAAAACACCTGTTGAATCTCGCCCGGGATTTCCTGAGAGATCATTCAGCGAGCGAATCCTCCTTCTGAACTCCGCACTAAACTGAAAGCTTCACGAACTCCTCACTGCGTGTCCTGTACTGTTACAGGACACGAAAGTGCTTTCGTGTAGATGTGAAACACTGCCATAAACACACTTTGAACTTTTTCCATTTGTTAAGGAAAATGCAAAAGAGCATGACAAGTATTGAACGTATAAAATATCCATGGCACAACTCGAGAAAGTACTGAAGGACTACACATCGACTTTTGATGATTACAAGAGATTCAAGAAACACAATCGTCCGCAGCTGGATTTGGATCCTGAACTCTAGAGTTAAAAGAACATAAGCGACGGATATGACCTATAAACTCTCTGAATTGTCTTATAGTTTATGAAATAAAACAATTTCTTAATAAATTCTAACTGTTGATAGACGATTTATTGAATTTTAACAAAATCACAATTACAAACTTTTTCGGTTAAACTGTTATTCACATACTCTAACGTAAATAAACGTGTGTCTTCCGGTGTGTGAGCCAATTTCTCCAGCAAATATTTATTAGTCTGTCGGGAGGCTGTGCAAGGTGTTAAGAAATAGAATTTCGAAAAGACAGGCTCCCTAAGCTTAACATCAAGGCTGTTTTCTCTACAGATATGCTCTTTAAATTTCAGCAGTGTTGCAACTCCCTTTATAAAGGGTGTGCACACGTATACAACCAAGGCATTGAAATATTTTTTATTGTTCCAAAAAACGTTCCATTTGTTTTCTTTTTAATGTTGTTGATTAAAAGATTTTATTAAATGAGAAAAAAATCTGAATGTGAAAAAAGGTCAAAATGCTATTGAAAAAAATCAGTAATGTGAGGAAAGATGGATTGTGGCAGCCCCTTAACTACCCATGTCATGCTGTATTTCTCACTCATTCTACTGGGAGTGGTGCCGTCGCTTCTGCATAAAGTCTGTCAGTGGTCATTGCAGACGGGTCAGGTATGACTACTCTTCGGCACAAGAGACACGTGACTCGCGAGGATCCAGACAGTGTAGCCTTTCTTTCAGAGCCCGGATAGCTCAGTCGGTAGAGTATCAGACTTTTAATCTGAGGGCCCAGGGTTCAAGTCCCTGTTCGGGCGGTTGTGCTGTTCTGAAGTATGTTGTGAATGTCATTCTAAATAGTCTTTTATCTTTCACTCTTCTAGCTGTACTGTGGTTATTTTAAATGTCCATTACTTGTATTTACAGTAGTGTATTTAGTGTTTCATTTCACAAACCGAAAATGTTCAAGTAGATCTTGTCACTCTACTCCACGTAATCATCTAAATTAAATCACAGTAGAGTACAGAACACGCAGTGAGGAGCTCACACAGTGAGTAGTCTTGAATACGACAAGAGGAAAGGCACACTGCACATCTGCAGAACATCACGTCCGAGTTTACAGTGACAGCAGAGGTTGGAAGCGACGTAGTTTTTTATTACTCGCTCGCTGAACGATCTCTCAAGAAACCTCGGTGGAGATTTAACGGGTGTCTAATAATCACGTTCAAAAAGGTGACGATAAGTTTTTTTTAACTAGGTAGCCTTAATGGCAACACGGTGTGAGTAGATCTTAAAGCAGCTGCAGACAGAGTACCCGTAATGGCAACACAGTGCTTTGAGTTCGGCTTTTCTTATTTCTTCGGTAGAACCAGTGGTATCGGAATATACTGATCCGGATAAGAAGCGCTTTCGGTTTCTGATCATTTTTATTGAGCGCTGCTATGGTCTTAGGCGTTGCGTTCAGGTCGCAGTTAACCCTGGAGACGTTTGTTAAAATCTCACTTCTAATAAAGAGGTCTTTCTCGTTAGAGTAGAAACGATAGAAGCCTTAAGCGGGAAAAAAATCACAACATCTCGCATTTCACGTGTTTAATGTTAACTGTCTCAGTGGTTGCCTCGGTGATTGATGGCTCGTCTCCCTCGCAGGGTGACGTCAAACTTCTTCTGAGAGAGAGTCTCCCACGCACGGCTTTTCTTTATCAAGAGCTGAGACAACAGAAACAGACTTCCAACTGACATGAATTACTTCTTGAGCGTTTATGACCGTCTTTAAAAGCTGAGGGCAGGTGAAAAAGTCTTTGGAAATGAGGAAATGACTGCTGACAGTAAACAGAGCTGGCACTCAGCTGCAGACAAGCGCTCCTCTTTAGTATAGTGCTGAGTACCCTCGCTTGTTGCGCGGGAGACCGGGGTACGTTTCTGTGACAGATCGCTGGTTTAATTTTTTAACAACCTGAGTTCACTTAAAAAGTGTGTACTGTGTCCTACGTTTCGGACTAGTTACTGCGGTAGAATATGGAGATCATCTCCAGCTTTGAGCTCAACTGCAACAAGAAGTCCTGCTAAATGTAGTATAGTGAGTAGACATCGCGAGACAACAGAACGAGAGAGTAGAAGGCAGGAATATATGGTGTAAGGGTGTGATCTGTGTAGTTAATAAAATAGTTAAAATAATATAAAAACGTCTCTTTATTAAGATACACAACATTTATGGCGACGAGAGATGAGTGCTTGACGGATTCAAAGCGAGCAGAACACTGCAGATTTTAGTTCTCTTGCTGGTAGAAACGAACTTCTGAATTTTCGGACTTTTCGTTTAGCTTGCGCCATGGAAGGCATTACTCGCAAATAGAGCGTGAAGCCTTGGGTTGTGTTTGGGCAGTGGAACATTTTAGGACATATTTATGGAGAGGCAAGTTCACACTTCAAATGGATCATAAACCCCTCATTTACATGTTCAATCCCAAAAAGGCAACATTGTTACCACCCAGGATACAAAGACTTGGATTGAGATTACAGCCGTATGATTGCAAAATTGAACACATAGTAGGGAAAACCAATGTTGCAGACTCATTGTCACGTCTTCCTTTACCAGACACAGAAGACACTGGTTACGTAGATACCTATGTTGATAGAGTGCTTTCAATCAGCACTTATGAACGGCATCCACTGACACTTGAGGAACTTAAACAAGTAACAAACGAAGATGACACATTGAAATTGTTGATGTCCATGGTGGAAAAAGGACAATGGTTTAATCCAATTCCAGATGAACTGCAGCCATACCACAGGTGTAGGTTGGAGTTATCTACATATGATGGACTGCTTTTAAGAGGACAGAGGATTGTGTTACCGAAAACAAAAATCAGACAAGCATTGAAAATAGCACATGAGACACATCAGGGTGTGGTTCGTACAAAACAGTACCTGAGAAGCAAATTTTACTGGCCCAACATGGACAGTGATGTTGAAAGACTAATCAGGAATTGTTCCACTTGTGTGTTGAATCAGCCATTGCAGGAGGATCAACCTCTCCAACCACTTGAATTACCACCAAGGCCTTGGACAAAATTGGGCATTCCCATTCAGAATGAATACATATTGACTGTCATAGACTATTATACTTCTTAACCTGAGGCGGTTGTTGTATCAGACACATCTTCAGCCACAGTTATTAGAGAGCTGATGAACATCTTTGCACGATTTGGTTATCCACTAGAGGTAGTAACAGATAATGGCAGGCAATTCATAGGACAGTTGTTTGAATCATTTCTGACTAATTGTGGAATTAAACACATCCGTGCATCACCTTACTATCCGAGATGTAATGGCAAAATTGAAAGATTTCACAGATACGTGAAAAAGGCCTTAAGAGCAGCTGTGACAGAAGGAAAAAAGAGAGAGAGGAACTCCCTAAGATTCTGCTGACTTATAGATCAACACCACACAGGGCATCTGGAGAAACCCCAGCTAATCTTATCTTTGGGCGTGATATCCGGACTAAATTACCAAACATGGAAAAGAAAGAAGAAGAGCCAAGGGACATTCAAAAGACAAAAGATATCCATAGACATCATGAGGAGTATGCACACAAAATGAAATTATATGCAGACCAGACACGGATCATAACTTCAAGGTCAGTGACGTAGTGTTTGTGGCTGGCCTAGACACCGGTAAATTGGATGCCAAGTTCAAAGACACTCGCTATGTGTTATTGAGAAACACCTCTTGTAACTCTTTTGAGTTAGTGAATGTGGAAGATGGCTCAAAAATAATGAGAAATGTAAAACAACTTTGACACGCTCCTCCATTGGATCTTGATTTTGAATCTGCAGAAACAGAAAATGCTGAGAATACAGGACTTTCTGACGTGCAGGAAGTGCCGAGTCCTCAGACAGTGGAGAGTACATCCGTAGGAGAGCCAGTAACTTTACCCAGAAGTAACGTAACAACCATTAGTGGCAGGGTTATCAGGAAACCGGCTCATTACAGAGACATTTAAAAATACAGGACTTGCATAGCTCTCCAAATGTTAAATTGCCCTATTTTGTTTGTGTTATCTATGTAGATGTTGCTTAGACTGCTAGAAATGAGGTGATATTTAGAAGTGACTTAAGTAGAAATTGAACTAAAATTTGGGTTGGTACGCATAGAAATTGTTGTAAAAAAAGATGAATGTATTGAATAGAAATGAAAGGGTTTATATACATTTTGTTGTAATAGTTAATAACCGTTTACTATGTGTTGATATAAAATTGTTACAATTGTATGGTAAAGTTATAGACTTTAAAAATAACAAAGGAAGGGATGTAGTATAGTGAATAGACATCGCGAGACAACAGAACGAGAGAGTAGAAGGCGGGGAACATATGTTGTGAGAGCGTGATTTGTGTAGTCAATAAAATAGTCTAAATCATATAAGAAAGGCTCTTTATTAAGATACACAACATGCTCGATAAGCTACTGGACATACCCGCCCCTCCTCACACAGACCGTGGAAAAGCCCCCGAGTGGGAGGGCTCTCTCTTCCTCCCAGGAGCTCTTGGACACGACGCACAGACAGGGCGCGGGGAGCCGCCGCCTGCAAACACGGCTCCAGGCAGGACTCCACTCCGCAGGAGCCGCAGAGCAGAGCAGAGGAGATGGGGGCAGCTTAGCTCCTGTGCAGAGACTTGAGCTGTTGTTGCTGTGGACGCTGTCTTTTCTTTTCACGGGGTAGGAGTGAATGTTGAGTTGCCCTTAGAAATGAAGCAGAGCACTTCAACATTCGATCTGTCTCCCAGAATCACCAGGGCACACGGGTGTGTGTGTGTGTGCGCCCTGGTGATTCTGGGAGACAGATCGAACCTGGGCTAAAAGAGAGGGGGCTTAGCCCTCTTGCATTTGCTAGTTCGAAGTTGTACAACCCATTTGTATCTGCTAGGCGGCACAGTCGTTGTGCACAAAGAACGCTTTGAAAAGTGTCAAAAGCAAGTCATTCCGAGTTGGTCGGTTGTGTTTTCCGTTCCGACGCGAAATGCTGAAATGATCTCTCGGCTCCTCGGTTGTCATTTCTGCTCTGTAAAGGAATCACAGTACACGTCGGCTTCCAGCATGGTGGGTCAAGACACGATGCCTGGGGTCAGAGAGAGCGATGTCTTCCTTGTTAGTATAGTGGTGAGTATACCCTCAAACTCATATCTAACATAAACGAGTGAATTGGCCAAATCGATTACAGACTCACCTAATTGCAATGAAAAGCATCTGCTCATCTTAACGCGCTCTACCAGTGTACTTTTGAAACCATCCGCCATTTCAATAATTCTATGAGTGACTGTGTCTTTCAGAGGGGGCAGCAGGTCGAGCTGTTTAGCAGCTTTCTTTCACACATAATACATGTCAGCTCTTTTGTTAACAGTAAATAAGGGTGTTCAAAAAAAGTGTCTGTTTATTAGGTGTAAAAATTCCTTAACGTCTTTGATGCTGTCATCAAAGATAAACTGCAATCAGCAAAGATAAAAGGATAATAATCTTTGCATACTGCCCTGTCTTTCTCACACCTGAAGAAGGCTCCACAGCCGAAACGGTGTGTTTCCTTTCTTCTCTTTTCAACATGGAATAATCCTTTACTTGTTCCTTTGCAGCCTACGCATGCTGACGCAGCTACCCACCTGATATACAGTGCCTTGCGAAAGTATTCGGCCCCCTTGAACTTTTCAACCTTTTGCCACATTTCAGGCTTCAAACATAAAGATATAATTTTTTTATTTTATGTGAAGAATCACCAACAAGTGGGACACAATTGTGAAGTGGAATGAAATCTATTGGATTTTTGAAACTTTTTTAACTAATATTTTTAATAATTTTAATTTTAAACTAATAATTTTTAACTTTAACTGTGTGTAATCAAGTCTCTGTATAAATGCACCTGCTCTGTGATAGTCTCAAGGTTCTGTTGAAAGCGCAGAGAGCATCATGAAGACCAAGGAACACACCAGGCAGGTCCGTAATACTGTTGTGGAGAAGTTTAAAGCCGGATTTGGATACAAAAAGATTTCCCAAGCTTCAAACATCCCAAGGAGCACTGTGCAAGCGATCATCTTGAAATGGAAGGAGTATCAGACCACTGCAAATCTACCAAGACCTGGCCGTCCCTCTAAACTTTCAGCTCAGACAAGGAGAAGACTGATCAGAGATGCAGCCAAGAGGCCCATGATCACTCTGGATGAACTGCAGAGAACTACAGCTGAGGTGGGAGAGTCTGTCCATAGGACAACAATCAGTCTTACACTGCACAAATCTGGCCTTTATGGAAGAGTGGCAAGAAGAAAGCCATTTCTTAAAGATATCCATAAAACGTCTCGTCTAAAGTTTGCCACAAGCCACCTGGGAGACACCCCAAACATGTGGAAGAAGGTGCTCTGGTCAGATGAAACCAAAATCGAACTTTTTGGCCACAATGCAAAACGATATGTTTGGCGTAAAAGCAACACAGCTCATCACCCTCAACACACCATCCCCACTGTCAAACATGGTGGTGGCAGCATCATGGTTTGGGCCTGCTTTTCTTCAGCAGGGACAGGGAAGATGGTTAAAATTGAGGGGAAGATGGATGCAGCCAAATACAGGACCATTCTGGATGAAAACCTGTTGGAGTCTGCAAAAGACCTGAAACTGGGACGGAGATTTATCTTCCAACAAGACAATGATCCCAAACATACAGCAAAATCTACAAAGGAATGGTTCACAAATAAACGTATCCAGGTGTTTGAATGGCCAAGTCAAAGTCCAGACCTGAATCCAATCGAGAATCTGTGGAAAGAGCTGAAAACTGCTGTTCACAAACGCTCTCCATCCAACCTCACTGAGCTCGAGCTGTTTTGCAAGGAAGAATGGGCAAGAATTTCAGTCTCTCGATGTGCAAAACTGATAGAGACATACCCCAAGCGACTTGCAGCTGTAATCGCAGCAAAAGGTGGCTCTACAAAGTATTAACGCAAGGGGGCCGAATACTTTTGCACGCCCCACTTTTCATTTTTTTATTAGTTAAAAAAGTTTCAAAAATCCAATAGATTTCGTTCCACTTCACAATTGTGTCCTACTTGTTGGTGATTCTTCACATAAAATAAAAAATTTATATCTTTATGTTTGAAGCCTGAAATGTGGCAAAAGGTTGAAAAGTTCAAGGGGGCCGAATACTTTCGCAAGGCACTGTATAACATTCCTATAATCACAACTATGAATTTCCACTGTGGGTATTACATGTCACAACGCAGAAATGCAACAGTGACGTGTCGTAATTACAAATGTACATGATAAGTGATTTTGTCTCTCCTACCTTAGTGTCGGAATATTAGGATGTTCTGGTGACAAGGAAGGAGGGAAAAAGTAAATCAGCAGAAGGGGTGCTATTTTGTTGACTGTTAATCCTTACATGTTCAGAAGGTCATATTTAAAAAATGGTACAGTAAATTTTCTTATACTTAATGATTTTCATAATTTGTCACATTACCTCAGTGGCAGAATTGTGAGACTATTTTATAATCAGGAGGGAGGGTCATAGCAATAAGCAGAAAGTGCCATCACCCTTTGCTCATCTTCGGTTAACCATATTCTCACATGCCATGTTCTAAATGTCCCATTGTAGACGCCATATTAACATTTCTTGCAAAATGCAAGATTTTGAGACTTTTAATAATCAGAAGGCAAGGTCGTGGTAAATATGCAGAAAATGCCAGTGAATTAATGGTTTGCTTTCGTCTTATTTACTTGTCGTCTAACATGCCAGTTTGTGTTATTGTGAGTTTTGAAAATTGGTTTTCGATTTTCTTAAATGTGTTTCATACAAAAATGCAATTTGGATAATAATTATTTACATATTCCTCTTTACTGAGGCTATGTCCAGTAATCCACTCGGATAAGTATTTTTAAAAATAACTATAGAGAGCCATCTACAGGCGAAAGGCGGCATAACATCACAGTAGCATCTTATAAGGTGGAACGAAAAATGCGAATAAGAAGCTGGCGAATAAGCAGCCAACTTCAGCTTCGTTAATGCAACAGGATTGGGTGAGGTGGAAAAATATTTCTTCCTCTGAATCCTAACATTTTTGTAGTTGTTCCAGGACTGCTCGCCCCAGATAAAGCTGCCAATACATCACTTGTTTCTACTCCATCAATATCAGCAGTGTTATCGGTACTAAGCTCCACAGCGAGCCTTCCCTGCAGCGGAGCGTGGAAACTTTCTCCCCGCGCTGCAGGAGTTGTGTGCGCTGCAGCGGTGCCGAGAGAACGGCACAAAAGGCAGCAGGCTCTGGAGAGCGGGTAAGAGACGGAGCCTTGTGGGCAGGCAAGCAGGCCCGTTTTTTGGAAATTGCTGAAAAGGCTCCGGTGTTTGTTCGGTGTGTGGCAGGCGCACGACGCGAGCTTGCGTAGCGATCTGCCGGTCTGGTGTTATGCAAATGAGGCCGAATTGTGTCCCGGGACATGCTGCGAATGCGCAATCGCGACTGCAGATGTGTAGGAAACGGCGCGCTCGTTTTCTCGTTTTGCCCACCCTTTTGAGTGTTAGTGTGGCGTGTGAGTGTACGAAAGAGTGGGCCCAGCAGGACGCGGTGGTGTGCGGGGCGAGGAGCTGGGGATCAAGAAGGAGGTTCACCCAGATCGAGGCTCGGCTATTGCACTCCGACTGTGCTGACCCCTGCGAATTCCCCTAATGTGGGAATCTCGACTGCATCATTTCTGGTAGTGGGGGACTGCGTTCGCGCTCTCCCCTGATGTGCTTGGTCCAATATCAGATACGGAAGAGTTACGACACCACGAGCTGCGATAGGATCCCAGTTCGAAAGGAGTCGATGCCACTGCTTGTTCCCGGTTTCTTTTAGTTAGAGGTCCGGAGAAGCATTTCAAGCTGGATACACTACTCCTTCCGGACATTCATTCCCTTTTCAAAGTCAGTCGTTTTGCTGTTGTAATGTTGCCATAGCCAAAATGTAATGTAGTGTGCTCTCTGAAGGCACCAGTTCTATAGGGTTTGGGCATTTACTGGGACAATTATTAATTGTAGCAGTAAATCACAAAATTGATTCTTTTGATGGCTTTAGAATCCAACCATGCGATATAACTCAAACAACGCACACACACAGGTACTAATGCACGAGGATACATTTATTAATACATAGAATATGCATATAAACCTAACAGATCTTATCACGAGGGTTATCAGAATACAAAAGATATATATTCAGTCAATTACAAAGAGTTACATATATCAAGAGGACATACGTTCAGTATATCATTCATTAAGACCGTTTCGTAAATGAACTTGGTTATAACTTCTACATTAAATACTCAAAACAAGTACATAACTCTTAGGAATTAAATTGATATCAACTGGTTGGGATAACAATTGAATTCTCGAGCTGTAATGCATTGAAGTTGAATACTCATCCAATCTCTGGGGATTCAGATCTCCTGCGGGCACAAAGAAACAGTTGCAGGCTGTTGCTGTCCAATCCGCGCTCTCTGGCTCGGTGCCAGGCTGTGCTGTGCGGCTTGCGACGGTGCGCTGCTGATGTTCACTGACCAGCTAGTTAGTGTTGGCTTTAACTAGCAAAGTTTGTGCACAGGAGAAAAGATGACTGTGGGTCCCAGCAAGTCAGGAAGAGGACCGGTTCGTTCCTGATGAAGAGCTAGTTCTGAATAGTGATTCAGCTGTCCACAGTTCCGACCTGTTCACGAGGCCTGCTGCTGATGCAAACCTCGGGTGGATCCTCTGGTTACTCTCTGGCAATCTCCGCTCTAGACTCTTAGAACAAAGGAAAGTTCTGGCACTCGGACACACTGGCCGTTCCGTGGTTGTCCGGGCTGAGTCTCAGGATGGTCAGGAGGCGTGCTGCGAGAATGTCCTACCCTTGGGAGCCTTCTGCTCCTTGGCCGTCCTGCCCTGGAATTCTCCTTTGAATTCCCTTTAGAAAAGTCCACAGAATTCTCACAGAATCCCCCTCTGAATCTCCCAGGCTCTCTGTGTTGCCTGTTTTTACCTGGAGGAACTTCAGCTCGTTGATTGGCTGAAAGTTCCATGGGCATCAGAGTCCCACGTGGGTTACTCGGCCCTACCAGTCCCTGATTGGTTGATCAAGGTGAGATATGAGTCACTTACTCCTGACACTTAGGAATGCAGTCCAGATGTCCATCTGGCACTCCTTAGACAGATAGGCGCCAATGGATGACCATTGATCATGATAGCCAGGCTTAGCTAAGTGCATCCCCCTTTGGGAGCTGTCCTAGGAAACCTTATCAAAGGAAATCTTAAATCAGCCTGCATGGATAGTTTCTCTGTGGCTGCACCACAGAGATGAACAGAGAGATGAGGCCTAATTTGGGAAAGCTCAGAAACACTTAATTCTGCCTTATTATTAATCCACTACATATCCCCCCTTTTTGAAGGTCACGAGGTCCCGAGGCATTGTTGCCTTCAAAACAAAACAGAGTTAAGTGATGTCCCTTGCCATTAGAACATTAATCTTAAATGTCTACATTACTCCTCGAGAATTCATACCGGAACCAGCATTGGATACAAACAGGATGAATAACATCTGGAGTATGTATAAAGACGGTAGGAGACATTATCTAAGTCTAGGAATTACACATCAGGAAGTTCACTGTCAATATCTGATACCTCTGTAGTAGATATTTTGGGAGAAGTCACTTCCTTTCTTTTGACATGCTACCTTTGACTCATTCATGCTACCCGGAGTACATCTTGATGTGAGAGTACAGCATTCAGAGTACACTGTCAGTCATGATCCAGCTACCCAGCAGCAGTGTTACAATAACACCAGTTCCTGTTCCCAGCCCCCCGATAAACCACAACACCTGTGTTGGGTATCTGCTAGGGTGGTTTGGAGGTTTGTTCCATTAAAGCAAACTAACTACCTGTACTTCTTCAGGGCTTGCTGTTTCTTGGATTTCTATCCAATTCAATAGTGTGGCACTTGAAGGCATCAATGACCTCAAGTTTGGTCTTATGTTGTCTGGTTCTAGACAGTACAGTGTTAAGTTCAAGCTGTACTATGGCCTCCTCGGGAACTTGCAGGAAAACTGTTTGATTAGGTAGCTGCATTGCGGTAGCTGTATCATGCCTGTCACAAGTCATGGTGACAGTTAAATGTGGTGTGTTGACCAGCCATTTACGTCCCACCTGCTCTTCATGGGGTTCATTAACCTCCCTCTGCTCGTTAGTAGCTTTACACCCTTCATTGGTGAATCGTTTAGACACAGCCAATGGATAGCTTTGGTAGCCATACCCATCTCAAGATTTGGAACTGAATTCAATCCTGGAATGCCTTCTGGGTGAGCTATGAGCGATGGGGTTAATGTCACATACTCCTCTACTGAGAAGAGTGGAATCAAGTGGGTTGGGAATTGTGCCATGGCTAGACTGGCTACAGTGGCACTAAGCTCCCTTAACAGGTTTTGTGTCAACATTCTGGCCTGTTGCACACAAGCATAAACCCACTGTATAACACCAACAATCATGTCCACTGGTTGGGGAATAAAGTTTAACCCTGTTGCATAGGAAGTTGCCTGTAGGGTTTTCCCTAAGCTTTCCAACTTTTGCTGCTGTTGATACAGTCTGTCACTACCCTCTGGCATCTCAGACACCTGCCTTCTTGGGGCAGTCAGGGGGAGAGTGCCAGTAGCACACAAACCTACCAGAAAAAGCAAACGTGCAACAGTGGCGGCAGCAATCAGTCCACCCAAAAGTATTTTCGGGTGGCTGATCCCAGTCATCTCCTTCTGAGTGACTGTTGCCTTTCTAAGCTGGCGCAGCACGTACATGGTATCTTTCTCAGTATGCCCTGTGGCATCTTGGGCACCAACATCCTGGAGATCTGTGGAAATCTGACGCAGCTGCTGATGCTGCTCCTCCTTTTCCAGGGCATCTGCTTTTTCAATTTGTTCATGCCTGTGCTCTAGGAACCCTGCAGGGGGTGATGCAGCGGTGGAGCATGCCTGACCCTTGGCTGAGTGGTCATCTGGAGCACCTGAGTGATCTGGGATTGTTATCCCATTCTCACTGTTCAGGTCCACCCTGCACACCTCCTGATTGAGGAATCCCTCTATCGGCATGTTTACAATCGTTCGCTGGGCGTGGGTGTAGGACACCTGCTCGCTCCCCCCTTCCCTCGCTAGGGGTTCAGGGAGCTGCCCCAGCACTGGGATAGCTAGTTCGCTGTCTTTGAACTTACTATCACTCACCAGGCCCATCTCAGTGCAGGCGGGGATTCTGACACCCCTCTTTGCGATGTCCTGCACTGGCAGGCGGGTGACTTGACCATCCAGCTCCAGTTTGGCTGAACCACTGTTGGTCAGACTCAGACTGACAGACTGAGCTGGTGGCTATAAGAAAACTGGCTCGGCTTTCATTCCCTGTCCCTTCTGGGGGACTGGGTGTGTTGGCAACCCTGCCGTTGAGGCAGGAACAATCAGGTCAGTCTCACTCACTACCTGGTAGTTGTGAGAAATAATGTTACCTGACTGCAGGTTCCCTGGGTCAAAGCAGAGGGAATCGGCATCTGGGAACAGGTGTGTCCACAGCGCAGTAGTCTCAGCGTCCAGCTGGACCTCCTGTCTAATCTGTGAATGTTGCACCAGGGGCACCTGGCGGTGGCCCTGCAACAGCTGCTCAAGCAGATCCTCACTAATAGAGGACCTCTCAGGGCTAAGGGTGAGGGCTACATCACCAACCTGCTCTCCTGCCATCTGGATCCCTTCCACCACTACAGGGTGGTGTTCCTGACCCCTCTTGGGTGCCAGGGTGCACAGGGAAAGCTCCTTTTCATCGCCAGGTGGGAAGATCTGCTCCTCTTCAGGGATGTTAAAGGGGTGTGCTTTACCTGGTGGATCAAGCAGCTGCTCGGAGCACTGCTCCTGTGGCAGGGAGGCTGTTGGGACCTCGGCCGGGACACGACTTCCCTGCATATCCGGGGAACAAGAAAATATTTTTATTTCTTGTCCAGAGGGAACAGAAGGAATCTCCGCATGGGCTTCTGTGTTCGGTGGGCACTGTGTGAGCACAGTCTGCCTCTTGGCCCCCCTTTCCTTCTGTACAGAAGGCTTAGGAGCCTTGACCTGTTTCCACACCTTGCCTTTCTGGTGATTCACCAAAGGTTCCTCTCTGAGTCGCATGCCCTTTCCTTTTTCTACCCGTTTGAGCTTGCCGTGTGACATCAAACACCTTTCAACCTCAGTGTCAATCAGTGTTTCACTGGGTAAGACATCTCCCATGGCAGCCTTGAGGTAAAAGCTTGCTTTTCCTCTGCGTTTTACTGCCTGCTCTGTGACTTCAGGGGTGGAGTCAGCACTCGCTTGGGAGTGGCTGACCTCATCCAGGCAGGAACTCTTCCGCTCAATCAGATAGACTGAGGGAGGGAGAGGGGGCGGGTCTCCGCCTCCTCCATTGGAGAGTATCAGGTCATTCACGCTTCCGGCAGCCTTGGGGAGCGGTTGTCCCTGTCCTAATAAAGCTTGTTCAAGCCTGGCCAGGCGGGCGGCTACTGAATCCTTTTGTTCAGCTTTTTCTAGCCCTTTCCCTCCCCCGGTGTTCTCATGGCACTTAGGACGCTGGGTGCGGTCCTGTGTGAGTGCTTTGGAATGGGGCTTAGCCAGCTCAGGAGCCTGTGCTCCTTCGAGCAGGGGGGAATTAACCCTGCTGGCTCTGACGGCGAACACAGTCGCTTTAGCAGCTTTTTGCTCAGAGCGACTTTGGACATCATACTCCCAGGCTTTCTGCACGAATCTCTTAATATCAGTCATTTTCATGGTCTGTGCATCTGTATGCATTAAGATCATCTTTCTGACTGACGGGTGGAGATTCGCAATGAATAAACCCTTGAAATGTGTGTTCTCTTCGCAACCCTCATCATTTCGCCCTGCAAAATAAGTTCGTCTAAGTCTCTCGTAATATTCGCGAGGGGACTCTGCTCTCTCGTGCTTAATGTTAAGAGCGGCGGCTATCGCGGCAGTCGGGTCAATAAACGCACTGTATTCTTCGATAAGTGCTTGACACAGCTCCTCAAAATCATTACAGACTTCTTTCATCTGCCTAGCCATCCACTCATGTACGGCTCTGCTGGTAGTTTTCCTGACCAGAAACACTTTCTCCTGTTCTGTGGCGTTTGGCAGGTACTGCAGGTAATACCTGAGGTCTTGAATATAACTCTCGATATTATTCTCTGACACTGCGGGGTCAAATCTCTCTATGTCCTTCGCTAGCTCTCTCAGAGAATGGAGATTTATTCTCCTAGCTTCTCCGCTGACGGAGATATGGAAGAGATCGTGGTCAGACCTGTCGCTGCTAGAGAGAGTGCTTAATAGCGACTCGAATTCAGACCTTTTAGCAACCATCGTTAAACTTAAAGAGTATTACTTTTAAGTACGAAATCACAGTTTTACCACAGAAAACCACAAGATCAAGTATGCAATCAACCCGGTAGATCGCAAAAGATCACAAAACAATCAAGCACTGCTTAAAGAGCAAGGGGAACTTTTTCTTTCGGCTTTCAGCACACTGTATTGTCGTGTATGAAACCCGCGGCGTTTTATATTGAATTATTCCGCTTGGTTGACTCATTTCAGTCTTGCCACGCCCGTGCCAGGGACGCCAAATAATGTAGAGAAAACCGGTTCAGGGACGCCAAATAATGTAGATTATGCCGGTTCAGGGACGCCAAATATGTAATCATAGTGGCTCTCTGAAGGCACCAGTTCTGTAGGGTTTGGGCATTTACTGAGACAATTATTAATTGTAGCAGTAAATCACAAAGTTGATTCTTTTGGTGGCTTTAGAATCCAACCATGCGATATAACTCAAACAACGCACACACACAGGTACTAATACACGAGGATACATTTATTAATACATAGAATATGCATATAAACCTAACAGATCTTATCGAGAGGGTTATCAGAATACAAAAGCTATATTCAATCAGTTACAAAGTGTTACACAAATCAAGAGGACATACGTTCAGTATATCATTCATTAAGACCGTTTCGTAAAGTGAACTTGGTTACAACTTCTACATTAGATACTCAAACAAGTACATAACTCTTAGGAATTAAATTGATATCAACTGGTTTGGATAACAATTGAATTCTCGAGCTGTAATGCATTGAAGTTGAATACTCATCCAATCTTTGGGGATTCAGATCTCCTGCGGGCACAAAGAAACAGTTGCAGGCTGTTGCTGTCCAATCAGCGCTCTCTGGCTCCGTGCCAGGCTGTGCTGTGCGGCTTGCGACGGTGCGCTGCTGATGCTCACTGTTGGCTTTAACTAGCAAAGTTTGTGCACAGGAGAAAAGATGACTGTGGGTCCCAGCAAGTCAGGAAGAGGACCGGTTCGTTCCTGATGAAGAGCTAGTTCTGAATAGTAATTCAGCTGTCCACAGTTCCGACCTGTTCACGAGGCCTGCTGCTGGTTACTCTCTGGCAACCTCAACTCTAGACTCTTAGAACAAATAAAGTTCTGGCACTCGGACACACTGGCCGTTCCGTGGTTGTCCGGGCTGAGTCTCAGGATGGTCAGGAGGCGCGCTGCGAGAATGTCCTGCCCTTGGGATTCTCCTTTGAATTCCTTCTGAATCTTGTTGAATCTGAATCTGAATCTGAATCTCCCAGGCTCTCTGTGTTGCCTGTTTTTACCTGGAGGAACTTCAGCTCATTGATTGGCTGAAAGTTCCATGGGCATCAGAGTCCCACGTGGGTTACTCGGCCCTACCAGTCCCTGATTGGTTGATCAAGGTGAGATATGAGTCACTTAGTCCTGACACTTAGTAATGCAGTCCAGATGTCCAACTGGCACTCCCTAGACAGATAGGCGCCAATGGGTGACCATTGATCATGATAGCCAGGCTTAGCTAAGTGCATCCCCCTTTGGGAGCTGTCCTTGGACCTTAAATCACCTTGCATGAATGGTTTCTCTGTGGCTGCACCACAGAGATGAACAGAGAAATGAGGCCTAATTTGGGAAAGCTCAGAAACACTTAATTCTGTCTTATTATTAAGCCTCGCCGCTACACTGTGAAATAACTTCCTCCAAGGTATTGCCCAATTGTGGCATATTTACCAGATGGTCCTTAATTTCTTCACTGAGTCCTTGACGGAAAAGAAAAATAAGGACCTCATCGTCCCAGTGAGTCTCTGCTGCCGCTACTCGAAAATCAATAGCATAATCATGTACAGACCGGCGGCCTTGGTGGATGGAGGAGAGGCGGAATGCTGAGTCTTGGCCAACTACGGGGCGACAAAAAACCCCCTTAAATTTTTCTAAAAAAAAATCATAATCCTGAACTTCAGGAGCCCCGCGATCAAGCAGAGCAGTAGCCCATTCCAGAGCGCGGCCGGTTAGCAGTGAAACTATGAAGGCGATCTTGTCCTGAGGAGAAAAAAAGGTTTCCGGATGGAGCCTGAGAACCAGCGCACACTGTGCTAAAAAGCCCCGACATTTGGTAGGGTTGCCGTCAAACCTGTCAGGTGGAGTTAGTGGAAGAGGTTGAGGGGCAGGTGTAGCAGCTGGCGGGGGCGGAGCCGAAGCGGCAGCTCCAGCGTTGCTTCCTCGATTGCCGATGGGCGGCATTGCAGACAGGTGCGCAGAGATCTGTTGGACGGAAGCCTGGAGCTGGAGTAAGGCTTGTCCGTGCTGATCTCCTGTTGCTCCGCTGGGTCCATGTTAAATGGCTCAGTATTCTGTTATGAGTTCGGTAATAGGGACCGAACCAGTGAGTGAACCCACTTGCAGGAGCGAACAAAGCCAAGTCGTAATCCGAAAGCAAACAGTAATCGTAGGAACGAGCCGAGAGTCCAGGGGAAGCCAGATATCCGAAAGGGTACGTGTACCGAAGCCGAAGAGTAATCCAAAGCCGTAGTCCGTAGAGTAATCCGAGAATCCAGAGGTAGCCAGAAATCCAAGACAGAGCGAAAGCACCAATCCAAGCCGAGATCCGAAAAGCCGAAGTCCAAAGGGAAAAACCGAAAGCCGAAATCCAAGACAAACACAGAGTAGAAGAAGCGCAACCAGGAAGCTCGATAGGGAAAACCAACACTGAGCAACAAGTTAGGGAAGGACAGGTGTTTAAGTAGGATGAGACGGGGGTGTGGTGGTGAATGGGAAAACTGATAGGTGAACTGATAGATAGGGGCTACGCCTACTTCTGCCTCCTCCGTTGCCGGGAGCCAGGGTTCGTAACAACAAGTAGTATTCCTGCAAGAAACTCATTTGAAAACTGAGGATGTGCATCACATCTGTAGAAATTGTGATGGACAAGCTTATGGATCTGGAGTTTCATCCAAAAAGGGTGCTGTTGACATTCTTATTCATAAACTTGCTCCCTTTTCACTCAAAAGTAAAATAGAGTGTCATGATGGTAGATTTATTTGTTTGACTGGTAAATGAAACTCCAAGTTAGTGACTGTTGTTAATGTATATGGTCCTAATTTAGATGACCCAATATTTATTACAACGATAGAAGCTGAATTGATAAGGTTTGCAAACACTTATATTTACACTTATACTTATATAGTTAGCATTAAGCAGAGCACAACATAGCTTCTGTGAAGAAGGGGAAAAAGCAGGGAAAATGCTTGCAGCTTGGTTAAAAAAGCGCTGTATGTGCAATACTATTAGCAACATCAAGAAAATGGATGGGACAATTACCAAAGATCAGAAAGAAAGAAATTCAACCTTTGTTAGTTTCTTTGAAAAATGTATATTCATCTGAAGCCTTTAGCACACTGGAAGATATGCAGATACAGAGCTCCCAAAATTTAGTACAGAAGATAGAAACTTGAGTCATCTCTCACTCTATCAGAAGTCAAAGAAGCAATAGCAATTCCTTTTCTCACAATAAATCACCTGGACCCGATGGATATACAGCTGAGTTCTACCAGACATTTCAGTCCGTACTTAGTCCAATCTTACTGCAAACATGTAATAATATGTGGTTAACAGACATGACTTCACTATCATTTAGAGAGTCTCTAATAACCCTTATATATAAAAAGAGTAAAGATCCATCATTGTGCAGTAGCTACCGCCCAATAAGCTTAATGAACTTGGACAATAAGGTTCTAGCCAAAGTATTTGCTTATCGGTGCTACCAAAAACCATACATCCAGATCAAACAGGAGTTATGAAAAATAGATATTCTTTAAATAATACAAGAAAAATGTTTAATTTGATTTATCATGCTAAACTCAGTAAATCAACATCAGCTATATGCACACTGGATGCTGAGAAGGCCTTTGACAGAGTTTAATGGAAGTACTTATTTAATGTGTTAAAAGTGTTTTGTATATGGGTAGGAATCTTATATCGCAGTCCACAGGCATCCATAGTGACTAACAGCTGTGTATTCAAACCTTTTGTTTATATAGAGGCACCAAACAAGGGTGTCTTATTTCATCTTTACTATTTAATTTAGCACTCGAACCTTTAGCCTGCAAAATAATAGAATCAGTCAAGATTAAAGGTTTAGGTGTTCATAAAAATGTTTATAAGATTGCTCTATAGGATGATGATGTTATACTGTTTTTAACAGATGTGCACAAATAAGTCTCAGCAGCTGAAAGTTGTCATTGAAAGTTTTGGTAAGATGTCAGGTTATAAGGTCAACTGGAGCAAAATGGAGCTTATGTATCTCAATTCATTATCATTGAATCATAAGATTGCTCACCCAGTACGAGTTACAACAGAGATAGGGTATCTGGGGCTGAGAATAAAGTCTAGCTTGAAAGCTACCAGAGATGTTAATTTAAGAGACTTGTTAAATCAAATAAATGGGGATATACTCAGATGGAAATGCTTATCTATTTCCATGTGGGGTAGAACTAATAAAGTCAAGATGTCAATACTACATAAAGTAAATTATACACTGAAAATGCTACCTGTGGAGATTGACAAGAAATGGTTTGAGGCACTGCATAAAACGATTACATCTTTGGCCTGGAAAGGGAAAAAAGCTATTTGTTCTTTTGAAATACTTACTGTAGCATAAATTAAGGTGGGTTAGACCTTTTTTACAATTATTACTTGGCATTTGGCTCAGTTCAAGCAAAGGAGTGGTTTAAATCAGAAAAGAAAAGGATTGGGTACAAATTGAGCATGATACAGTATCATAGCTAGGTATCTCCTTAGAAAGTTTGTATTATAGCAGAGAATGCCCTAAATCTTTACTTGAAACACCATTGGTTCTTCTTTTAAAAAGAAGTTCTTATTTGGTTGATAATAATAAGAAGTATATAATAAGATGATAATCAGAACAAGTTGGTTCTTATTAAAAAGCTGCAATAAAATATTATCTTATGATGCTTCACTATCTGTACATCAACCAGCTGTTAGTAAATTGGGTCATGTGTAAGGTCAGAGAAGTCTTTTGATATGTGTGCATCTCAGTGGACAGCTGATCTCTGTGTAGGGTCAGAGGACATAGACTGTGATATTGTGTTGCATAATGTTAGTTATCCATTTAGAACTATACATAACAAACTGCTTGAGTACAAAATTTTAAACAGACTCTATTATACCCCAGAAAAACTGGCATAAGTGGCATAATACAGGAATGTGTTCCAAATGTAACACACATAAAGGATCACTATCGCACTTTGGTATTGCACTTGGCACTATGGTATTGTCAGCACATACAGTCATTCTGGACCTCCACAGTGGGAAAAGCTCTCAGGCACCTAAATATCTCAATTCCACTTACTCCCATTACATGTATCCTTGGTGATTTATCAAAGGTTAAAGCAGCAATTCAACATAAAACTACTTTTTTGACTCTCTGTATTATTGCTAAAAAATAATATTGTGAGAATGGATGGACAGTACAGGACCATCTTACAAAGAATGGATTAAAGAGGCTGTATCACAAGTTACATTTGAAAAGATTTCATATAATTAACAGGGGAAACTTAAGGAATTTTTGATGCCCATTAGAGACATACTTGAATGGCACTGGATGTTAAGAATATTAGTAGGACGTTTTTGGATTATTTTTTTGTGAATGTACGTTTTTCTTTTTGTTATTGTCTAATAAAGAACAAAAATGAGTGAGTGAAAACAAAAATAAAAATAACAAAGTCATCCAAAGTTGTGGGGTGGAGGTGGGTTAAAAAAGACATTGAAAAATTATTGAAAATAAAAAATTATTTTCTTTATCTTTAAGTTTTAAACTCAGTGTGCAACCTTTCGTAGCAAGCCATGTATTTTTCCAAGACATACAAAGCTGGAAAAACAGATCTACATAGTTGTTTCTTCAAGACTTTCTAAGTTAAAACAGTTATTTTCTTACATTCTTAAATAGATCAATAATGGATTCAATTTCCATCTGTTACCTTCATTCTTACTGGCAGGATCTCCAACTTTCAGATGAAAGTGGTGAATGTTTCAATGTTATAATAATATATGTGTTTTCCTTGTGTTCAGCTTTTAACACGCCTTTATTTCACGCATTACTACTCTTGTACTGGAACTCTCAGGGGATGAGGGAGTTCGTCTTGGGGTGAAAAAAACTTTCTTATACTATGTATATCTTCAGGGTTGTCAGGATTATCTCCTGCCCTTCTCCTTTTCCATCTCTCTCTTACAACAAATTTCCTGATCCTTCCACACAATCTATGGAAGTCTAAAATAGAGTGGGAATATGTAAAAAAAAAAACTATTTTTAATTTATGGGTGGTTTTGTGACCAGCATCATGGCTTTGTTTCAGCCACCTTGTTAAGCCCAATCAAGATGTCAATCATTTTTAGCAACATTTGGAAGTGTAAAGATTCTCCACCAGTAAGGAATCAAAGGTATTTCCTCAGATGTCTGAAGGATAGGGACATAGACACAGCAGTTAGTGTATTAGTCTTGAGGGAAGAACCACAGTTAACTCTTTCTGTTGTTATATCTAGTCACTTCCAAGGATGCACTATCCGAAAGATGACCTGCTCCAGGGTTGTGGCAGGGATGAACACAGTCAGCTCGCCACAACATATTTTCCACAACTAGGAGTTATGGTTCTTTCTGATTCTTTTATTCATTTTTTTTCATTTTTTTATCACTTATATATAATTCATTAGATAAATGAAACTTATCATCATGTTTGTAACACAATACAACTGATTCTAAATAATTCTCAAGAACTTGTGTTGGAGACCCTTGTTTTAAAGTTAACTGTGATAAAGTATTTGACAAATCAGGTAGTTTGTTGTTTACTTAAACATTATTTAGGGACTTTGACAGTATGCCCAGGCGATGCATTACATACCTGTTACATCGCCCTGCTAATGGAGATATGTGTGTCCTCCATCTAGGAGAAGGGATTTGCAGTTTTGGTAGTGCAGATGAAATTGGGGAAATAGTAAACATCAAGACAAGGTGATCGCTTGTAACTATTCATAACACTATTAATAAAATGTTAAGGTATAGTTTACAAACAATTGCTATTATTACTACTGCTGCACTGGTTTCACAGAGGACAATGCATTCCATAATCATTACAGGGACTATGGCATTGCAAAACTGCATAAACAGACTTGCCACAATCAGCTGATACTACCCTTATCTGTAAGTGACATTCTTGAAAACCAGCCTTTTGTTTTCTGCTTACCTGCACTTCCTCATACTCTTGAAACCTCAAAAAGCAGTTCTCATTATCTTTGACTTCTTCAGGGAGGTAAAAATGCTAGTCATCTAAAAGCTACAGTAGAAGTAAAACTGAACAGAATAATGCCAGTGGTGGAAATTATGTAAGCTTTGATGATTATTTGGATTCAACATTCATGAAATGCTATGAGCTGTAACAAAGTAGTTGGCACAGTTGGTATGTAATTCTTACATAATTTCCACCACTGGCATTATTCTGTTCAGTTTTACTTCTACTGTAGCTTTTAGATGACTAGCATTTTTACCTCCCTGAAAAAGTCAAAGAAAATGAGAACTGCTTTTTGAGGTTTCAAGAGTATGAGGAAGTGCAGGTAAGCAGAAAACAAAAAGCTGGTTTTCAAGAATGTCACTTACAGATAAGGGTAGTATCAGCTGATTGTGGCAAGTCTGTTTATGCAGTTTTGCAATGCCATAGTCCCTGTAATGATTATGGAATGCATTGTCCTCTGTGAAACCAGTGCAGCAGTAGTAATAATAGCAATTGTTTGTAAACTATACCTTAACATTTTATTAATAGTGTTATGAATAGTTACAAGCGATCACCTTGTCTTGATGTTTACTATTTCCCCAATTTCATCTGCACTACCAAAACTGCAAATCCCTTCTCCTAGATGGAGGACACACATATCTCCATTAGCAGGGCGATGTAACAGGTATGTAATGCATCGCCTGGGCATACTGTCAAAGTCCCTAAATAATGTTTAAGTAAACAACAAACTACCTGATTTGTCAAATACTTTATCACAGTTAACTTTAAAACAAGGGTCTCCAACACAAGTTCTTGAGAATTATTTAGAATCAGTTGTATTGTGTTACAAACATGATGATAAGTTTCATTTATCTAATGAATTATATATAAGTGATAAAAAAATGAAAAAAAATGAATAAAAGAATCAGAAAGAACCATAACTCCTAGTTGTGGAAAATATGTTGTGGCGAGCTGACTGTGTTCATCCCTGCCACAACCCTGGAGCAGGTCATCTTTCGGATAGTGCATCCTTGGAAGTGACTAGATATAACAACAGAAAGAGTTAACTGTGGTTCTTCCCTCAAGACTAATACACTAACTGCTGTGTCTATGTCCCTATCCTTCAGACATCTGAGGAAATACCTTTGATTCCTTACTGGTGGAGAATCTTTACACTTCCAAATGTTGCTAAAAATGATTGACATCTTGATTGGGCTTAACAAGGTGGCTGAAACAAAGCCATGATGCTGGTCACAAAACCACCCATAAATTAAAAATAGTTTTTTTTTTTACATATTCCCACTCTATTTTAGACTTCCATAGATTGTGTGGAAGGATCAGGAAATTTGTTGTAAGAGAGAGATGGAAAAGGAGAAGGGCAGGAGATAATCCTGACAACCCTGAAGATATACATAGTATAAGAAAGTTTTTTTCACCCCAAGACGAACTCCCTCATCCCCTGAGAGTTCCAGTACAAGAGTAGTAATGCGTGAAATAAAGGCGTGTTAAAAGCTGAACACAAGGAAAACACATATATTATTATAACATTGAAACATTCACCACTTTCATCTGAAAGTTGGAGATCCTGCCAGTAAGAATGAAGGTAACAGATGGAAATTGAATCCATTATTGATCTATTTAAGAATGTAAGAAAATAACTGTTTTAACTTAGAAAGTCTTGAAGAAACAACTATGTAGATCTGTTTTTCCAGCTTTGTATGTCTTGGAAAAATACATGGCTTGCTACGAAAGGTTGCACACTGAGTTTAAAACTTAAAGATAAAGAAAATAATTTTTTATTTTCAATAATTTTTCAATGTCTTTTTTAACCCACCTCCACCCCACAACTTTGGATGACTTTGTTATTTTTATTTTTGTTTTCACTCACTCATTTTTGTTCTTTATTAGACAATAACAAAAAGAAAAACGTACATTCACAAAAAAATAATCCAAAAACGTCCTACTAATATTCTTAACATCCAGTGCCATTCAAGTATGTCTCTAATGGGCATCAAAAATTCCTTAAGTTTCCCCTGTTAATTATATGAAATCTTTTCAAATGTAACTTGTGATACAGCCTCTTTAATCCATTCTTTGTAAGATGGTCCTGTACTGTCCATCCATTCTCACAATATTATTTTTTAGCAATAATACAGAGAGTCAAAAAAGTAGTTTTATGTTGAATTGCTGCTTTAACCTTTGATAAATCACCAAGGATACATGTAATGGGAGTAAGTGGAATTGAGATATTTAGGTTCCTGAGAGCTTTTCCCACTGTGGAAGTCCAGAATGACTGTATGTGCTGACAATACCATAGTGCCAAGTGCAATACCAAAGTGCGATAGTGATCCTTTATGTGTGTTACATTTGGAACACATTCCTGTATTATGCCACTTATGCCAATTTTTCTGGGGTATAATAGAGTCTGTTTAAAATTTTGTACTCAAGCAGTTTGTTATGTATAGTTCTAAATGGATAACTAACATTATGCAACACAATATCACAGTCTATGTCCTCTGACCCTACACAGAGATCAGCTGTCCACTGAGATGCACACATATCAAAAGACTTCTCTGACCTTACATTGAGAAGGTTGTAAAATGTCCAAGCCTTCACTTGTATGGTAGTCTGCAATAGTTTATTGCTGTAATTATCCAGTTCTTGTTTTAATTTACTTAGCAGAAAGGGTTTAGACAGTACACTTTTAAGTTTTGAGTAATTTAAAAACAAATTCGCTGGAAGAGATGTTTGATGAGATAATTCAGAAAAGGACAACAATTTGTTATCTCTAATCACATGACCCAATTTACTAACAGCTACTTGAATCCATACTGACCAATTAATTTGTTTTGACAGTATAGTTATTCTTGGTGATCTAAATAATGGTTGATGTACAGATAGTGAAGCATCATAAAATAATATTTTTTTGCAGCTTTTTAATAAGAACCAACTTCTTCTTATTATCATCTTATTATATACTTCTTATTATTATCAACCAAATAAGAACTTCTTTTTAAAAGAAGAACCAATTGGTGTTTCAAGTAAAGATTTAGGGCATGCTCTGCTATAATACAAACTTTCTAAGGAGATACCTAGCTATGATGCTGTATCATGCTCAATTTGTACCCAATCCTTTTCTTTTCTGATTTAAACCACTCCTTTGCTTGAACTGAGCCAAATGCCAAGTAATAATTGTAAAAAAGGTCTAACCCACCTTAATTTATGCTACAGTAAGTATTTCAAAAGAACAAATAGCTTTTTTCCCTTTCCAGGCCAAAGATGTAATCGTTTTATGCAGTGCCTCAAACCATTTCTTGTCAATCTCCACAGGTAGCATTTTCAGTGTATAATTTACTTTAGGTAGTATTGACATCTTGACTTTATTAGTTCTACCCCACATGGAAATAGATAAGCATCTCCATCTGAGTATATCCCCATTTATTTTATTTAACAAGTCTCTTAAATTAACATCTCTGGTAGCTTTCAAGCTAGACTTTATTCTCAGCCCCAGATACCCTATCTCTGTTGTAACTCGTACTGGGTGAGCAATCTTATGATTCAATGATAATGAATTGAGATACATAAGCTCCGTTTTTGCTCCAGTTGACCTTATAACCTGACATCTTACCAAAACTTTCAATGACAACTTTCAGCTGCTGAGATTGATTTGTGCACATCTGTTAAAAACAGTATAACATCATCATCTTATAGAGCAATCTTATAAACATTTTTATGAACACCTAAACCTTTAATCTTGACTGATTCTATTATTTTGCAGGCTAAAGGTTCGAGTGCTAAATTAAATAGTAAAGATGAAATAAGACACCCTTGTTTGGTGCCTCTATATAAACAAAAGGTTTGGATACACAGCTGTTAGTCACTATGGATGCCTGTGGACTGCGATATAAGATTCCTACCCATATACAAAACACTTTTAGCACATTAAATAAGTACTTCCATTAAACTCTGTCAAAGGCCTTCTCAGCATCCAGTGTCCATATAGCTGATGTTGATTTACTGAGTTTAGCATGATAAATCAAATTAAACATTTTTCTTGTATTATTTAAAGAATATCTATTTTTCATAACTCCTGTTTGATCTGGATGTATGGTTTTTGGTAGCACCGATTAGCAAATACTTTGGCTAGAATCTTATTGTCCAAGTTCATTAAGCTTATTGGGCGGTAGCTACTGCACAATGATGGATCTTTACTCTTTTTATATATAAGGGTTATTAGAGACTCTCTAAATGACAGTGAAGTCATGTCTGTTAACCACATATTATTACATGTTTGCAGTAAGATTGGACTAAGTACGGACTGAAATGTCTGGTAGAACTCAGCTGTATATCCATCGGGTCCAGGTGATTTATTGTGAGAAAAGGAATTGCTATTGCTTCTTTGACTTCTGATAGAGTGAGAGATGACTCAAGTTTCTATCTTCTGTACTAAGTTTTGGGAGCTCTGTATCTGCATATCTTCCAGTGTGCTAAAGGCTTCAGATGAATATATATTTTTCAAAGAAACTAACAAAGGTTGAATTTCTTTCTTTCTCTTCTTTGGTTATTGTCCCATCCATTTTCTTGATGTTGCTAATAGTATTGCACATACAGCGCTTTTTTAACCAAACTGCAAGCATTTTCCCTGCTTTTTCCCCTTCTTCACAGAAGCTATGTTGTGCTCTGCTTAATGCTAACTATATAAGTATAAGTGTAAATATAAGTGTTTGCAAACCTTATCAATTCAGCTTCTATCGTTGTAATAAATATTGGGTCATCTAAATTAGGACCATATACATTAACAAAAGTCACTAACTTGGAGTTTCATTTACCAGTCAAACAAATAAATCTACCATCATGACACTCTATTTTACTTTTGAGTGAAAAGGGAGCAAGTTTATGAATAAGAATGTCAACAGCACCCTTTTTGGATGAAACTCCAGATCCATAAGCTTGTCCATCACAATTTCTACAGATGTGATGCACATCCTCAGTTTTCAAATGAGTTTCTTGCAGGAATACTACTTGTGTTTTTAACCTCTTCAATCTATTCAATATCTTAGAGCGTTTGGTTATACTATTGACACCTTTATTATTCCATGTCACAATGTTGAGAATTATCCATTAAACATAAACAAATACAGTGTAAGAGTGAGAGAGTATGTTACAATGTTGTATATCCCAACCACCAAAGTGATGACTCCAAAATGCTGTCTCAAGCTCCCACCCTCCATTCCCCTTCCCTTAATGATCATGAAGCTGAGAAAAAAAAACCTTGCTTTTTACTCACCCAAGTCAATCATTATACCAGTATCTAAATGTATTCGTTATTAGTATACAACTTCACAAAATAATGTACATAAACATTATTACATTTCATATCTTGCAACATATTGTACTCAGAGGGCAAGGCTATCTTTCCAAATTTCAATGTGTTTAAACAATACACAAAGCACGTAAGCTGCTTTAACACAACATAGCACAACATAGACACAAGCAGAAGAGATTATAAATTCTATCCAGTTAAATGAAATACATAGGCGTTACACCATGTAAGAGTGGGGAACGAGGCGGACAGATTTCACAGACGTCTGCTCTTTATTGTGCATAACTCATAACAGACACAGAACAGCAAAAACCCGCCAAGGCACCCAAGTGCCGCAACGTGGTAATCCCCAAAACCCAAAGTGCCACAGCATCATAAACCCCAAATGGACGCTGTGTATGACATCCCCCATTCACCCCTTCAGAAGATGAAACAAACACAGTTCTTCCAGACAGTGAAAAGCACTGCTGGAAGTAGGGCTGGCCAGCACAATAAAAGCTATAAAAAATCAGTAATAAACACATTAAGCCAGGCTGGTCTGGACCTGACTCTGGCTGGCCATGGAGAAGGAGCTATGGGTTGCTCCGTCACAGGAACAGACGGCTCCACCGGGACTTTGACCTTTCACCTGGGAGTCCAGAAGGGGCAGGCTCGGCCTCCACGTCAGAGTGTGTGGGCGCTGTCACTCTGCGGAGGCAGCTGGCGTGCCATCAAAAGAGAGGCAGAAGGTGGAGGGACCCAGCTACTCTGTGACCTGTAAAGGAGAAGATAAAAAGACTGTAGCTTGTGCTCCCAATTGGGCCTTCGGATCCACCTGGACAGCGATCCCAAGCGGCTTCATTCACCCTGTGCGACATGTCATTCCACCTTTCATGTGGCGCTGGCGTTCGGCCACCCTGCTGTGGGTGCGTGCCATTTTTGAGAGTCTGGATCACGCGTTCCACACACCCGTTTGCCTTCAGGTTGTAGAAAACAATGCGAATGTGTCAAATGCCTTGATCAGTCAAAAAAGACTCAAACTCTCCAGACACAAACTGCGGCCCATTGTCAGCGGTGTTCAGGGGAGCCCAGTCAGCTGTGTGATTTCAGGCCAGTGAGATTAGAGCAAAGCACACAGATATGTGTTAGACAAACAGTGGTGAAGTTACTATAGTACAAATGGTACCTGTGTGGCTTTTCCTCTTATTACTGCGGTCTTACTGTAGACTTTTTCTTGGTTCAAGAGGCTGTTATTGCTATTCCTACAGAGAAATATAAAATCCAGTTAACAGTGTAAAAATACATAACATGATCGTTTCTGAGTGTTACATTGCTCTGATCTGTCAGTGTGTGACCAATACTGTGTTACGCTGCTCTGGGCTTTCAGTGTGCGATTGATATTGTGTGTTACACTGCTCTGATCTGTCAGTATGATTTATGTTTGCTCTCCAGTCAAACAGGCCACATCCTCACAGTACAGTACAGTAAAGCCCAAAGAGAACAGGATAAACTCACAGTGTAATGCAATAAAACCAAGTGATTTCAGGTAAAAACCCAGTCTGTGGAGTAAACCCAGTGAAATTATGACAAAAGCACAGTGCAGTAGAACCTATGAGATCAGAGTAAAAATGCAGTGCAATGAAGTAGAACCTATGAGACCAGGGTAAAAACACAGTCCAGTGCAATGAAGCCCAGTGTAATTGGGGTATAAAACAGGTCCAATGCAACAAAGTCCAGTGAGATCAGAATTTAAAAGAAGACTGTCGGGCCGAAAGTGTTCTAGCAGTAGAGTCTTTCATAACAATTTCTGTGAACCCTTCTGAGTGAGCAGCTCATAATTGATAGTTCTAATTTCCTTAAATGGAACATCTTTCACTTTCACTTCAACTCTGCTGAAAAAGGAGCTGCTGCTTTTGGTGAGTAATACAAATTAAATCTTCTCATCCACACAGACAGGGATCAGGAGAGCCCAGACAGCTGTGGTATTTCAGTACAGCCCAGTGAAATTAGAGCAAATCGTACAGATGTGTGAGACTAGCAGAGCTGAAGTTATTATCTTCATCCAGGTGGGGCTGCACACTGGTGGCGGAGTGGGATTCCCCATTACTTGTAAAGCACTTTGAGTGGAGTGTCCAGAAAAGCGCTATATTAAGTGTAAGCAAATATTATTATTATAGGACGGACTGTGTGGTGTTGAGTTCTGTGTGGCTGTTCCTCTTATTATAACTGTCTTACTATACTTCTTCTTGGTTCAAGAGCCTATTATGGCTTCAGAGAAATTTAAAATCTATTTAACACTGTGAAAATACTGGACCTGTATCTGAAACATAAATACTTTGTAATGTGATCAGTGTTAAATATTGCTGATTTTCAGTGTGTGATCACTGCTGTCTGCTACACTGCTAAGTAAATGTCGGTGTCTGATTGTTACATTGCTCTCATCTGTCAGTATGTAATTGATACTGTGAGTTACACTGCTGTGGGCTGTCAGTGATTGATACTGTGAGTTACACTGCTCTGATCTGTCAGTGTGTGATCGATACTGTGTGTTACATTGCTCTCATCTGTCAGTATGTAATACTGTGAGTTACACTGCTGTGGGCTGTCAGTGATTGATACTGTGAGTTACACTGCTCTGATCTGTCAGTGTGTCATCGATACTGTGAGTTACACTGCTCTGATCTGTCAGTGTGTGATCGATACTGTGTGTTACATTGCTCTCATCTGTCAGTATGTAATACTGTGAGTTACACTGCTGTGGGCTGTCAGTGATTGATACTGTGAGTTACACTGCTCTGATCTGTCAGTGTGTCATCGATACTGTGTGTTACACTGCTCTGATCTGTCAGTGTGTGTATTTATAAATGCTATCGTACTTGAATTGGTCCTTGTTCTTGTTTTTATCTTTGTCTAAACAGGATTATTGTGACTTGGGACAGTCAATGGGGAATTCTCAGTGCCCATCAGAAAAAAGGTATTATTATGATTTAAACTTAAAATCATAATAATGTGTTTAGAAGACAACTCAGTTCCAGGACAGCTGGTCCTGCCATTCAAGTCCTTTTCTGTCTTTGGCTGTGGATTGGCTGCTGACTGTGTCTCGGTCTCTCTCTTCCCACTGCTCCAGCATGTCTTCGGCCTGCCTGATGTCCGAGCAGCAGCAGGAGGCAGTAGAGAGCTCTCTGTTTCCCGATCTCGAGCAGGAGGACATAGGAAGCTCCGTGTTGTCTGAGCCTCAGTGCTCCATTTGCTTGGGCAGTTTCTCCAAGCCAGTGATTATCCAGTGTGGCCACGAGTTCTGCCAAGACTGCATCGAGTCCTTCTGGGTCGACCTCGTGGTCACCTGTCCCCAATGCCACAAGGTGTGTGAGCGTGCGAGCACAGTCAAGAGAGAGGAGGTGAGTTGTAGTATTGTTTTCTGCGAGGGCTGCAGGGTGACACAGAGGCTGCGTCTCTTTTTCCATTAGAAGCTTTCCTGACAGTCAGGCTACGGGGAACATTTTGAAACCCAGATACACTTGCTGGAGAATCCTGGTGTGGCAGGTGCACAGTGTACACTGTGAGATGGGTAGACTTTAGATGCCCTGTGCTCCTGGTGCAACAGCAAACACTCTGACCTGGGGGATGTCAGAGAGAGATGCCCGTCCAGTGGGCATCAGCACTCTGCTCCACACTTCCACTACCCTCTGTGTAAAGTTAAATGCCTCCTGGTCTCAGTTCTAAATGTTGTCTCCCACCTCCAGGGCTCTGGCAAGCCCATTCAGCTGGTCCATGTCAGTCCTGATGGCTCCCTCCTGTTGAAAGAGAATGTGCTTCGGCAGTGTTTCCTGCGCTCAGATGTAAGGGAGACTCCACTCTGTGTGGTGGCCATTGTCGGGGAGAGGAGGAAGGGCAAGTCTTTCCTCCTCAACTACCTCCTGCGCAAACTGTCTAAAATGGTGAGAGCACCCCACCCCCTCCGCTCTCTGTATAAAGCAGTGTCATACAGCCCTGACATCCCACCCCCACCACTCTCTGTGTAAAGTCCCGTCTTATGACCATGGTTGTGAATGCTCCTTTACCTGTGAACACAGGACATCTGGATGAGTGACGATGAGCCTCTGCGAGGGTTCGAGTGGCAGCCTGGAACTGAGACCATGACGAAGGGTGTGTTCATCTGGAGCCAGCCTCTGTTTCTGGAGACACAGGAGGGCAAGGCAAGGGCTGGGCAAGCTGGGAATTCATCTGTTGTAGGGGGCGCAACTGTATGACTCAGACAGGTGCAGGTTGAACTAAGTCAGAGAGTCTTTCACAGACCCTGCAGGCATCCTGAATAAGCAGGAATGAGAGCTCTACTGACCCTCACCAGCCCCTGTTACCCACTTGTCCACACTCAGGGCATCTGTGTGGCATTCTCTGCTCAGGAATGGGAAGGTTTTGGTGCATCAAATCACCAGACAAATAAGAGGAGGTCATTCCCATCCAGTCTGATTGGTACAGTAGTTAGTAGGCCATTGAGCCATTGGCTGGGCAGCTTGTTCCACACTCTCACCACCCTTTGTGTAAAGCTCTGTCAGCTCTGTGTTGGTACCGGAAGGGAAGAGGAGACAGATGACCACTGCATCTCTGATCAGAACATTCCGTTTTTGTCCCCTCTGTCCAGTTGGCTGTCTTCCTGGTGGACACTGAGGGATCCGTGGATTTGTTGCGGGAGACGGAGCTGAGCGTGAAGCTGTCTGCCCTGAGCGTCTTTCTCAGCTCACATATGGTGAGAATTGCGTGCCCCTGTCCCACCTTCCTTGATGACTCTGTACCCCTTGCTGTGCTCTGGAGAGGTGACGTCTCCCCTGTCCTCTCTCCCAGATCTTCAACGTTCATGCTGATGTGAAGAAAACAGACCTGGAATACCTGGAGGTACAGCACCCAGCCACGGTCTTATCCCCTGATGTGCCACACAGCACCTGCACAAGGGAGCTGTGGTGCAGTGGGGGGCTAAAACCGGGAACCTCTCAGTGTCACAGGTCCTTCAACTGGGACTGTGGAGCAATTGCAGTGCTGGGTCTCTCTGACCGGGGTATGAGTTTGCCCCCTGCTGGTGACGTGTGGCATGAGCACAGCACTGCATGACTCGAGGTGCTATTGTGTGTGATGCTCTGTGCTGCCTGGTTTTCCTCACAGGGCTATATAAATAGGCCAGTCCTATCTTTCCCCATGTGTGTCTGTCGGTGTATGTGATTGTATTTGTATATTTGTTTTATATGTGTATCCATGTTTATTTTTTATGAGTGCCTGTGTCTCTGTCAGACTGTCTGACAGATTCAAATTCTTCTCAGGATTATTGGCATGAGTGGTAAACTACACTGTTGCCAAAACAGAAACAATTAACTCTGCAATTACAGACAGTTTTAACAGAGAGAACCTACAGTATGACTTTCTCTCTCTCTGTCTCTGACACACAGCTGGCTTGTGTTTACTCTGTTTGCAGCTGCTGTATCTTGTGGCACAAAAGGGTGAAGGAGCCTTTAACCTGAAGCATTTTCAGGTATGAAATTTACTCTTGAGTGCAGTGAACACAAAAAAAGATCAGATCTCTTTTATCACCTGCAGACCAAGGCCTGTTTTAACTGATTGCGAGGTGGGGAGTAGGGTGATAATAGTTCAGACAGTTACTGAGGTGCCAGGCCATGCAGAACCTTATAGGTGAGCAAAAGGATTTTGACACCAACAAGAAACCTAACAGGAAGCCAGTGCAAGGACTCCAGGACAGGGGTAATGTGATCACGTGCACCTGGTTAGGAAGTCAAGCTAGGATCACTCCTAAATTCCTCAATTTTGATTGAAATTCCAGCACACTGCTGTCCACAGATAGGGCTACTACACTGGCTTTACCTTAGTGTTACACAGGTGCACCATGACTTCAGTCTTGTTGTAGTTTAAGTTAAGGAAATTTAGAGTCACCTAGGGTTTTATATTAGAAATGCAGTTAGTGCAGAGACAGCCACTTCAGTGTCAGGCTTAGTATGGATGTATATTTAAGTATCATCAGCATAGAAATGATAGATCAGACCATGTGATCTTTATAATTGACCACATAGATACAGGCAAATTCTGAATAGTATAGGCCCCAGCATCAGATAAGACCTGAACCATTGGAAGCAGTGTCAGAAACTGCAAACACAGCCACAGTCTCTGCAAACATGAGAAAGGAAGGTATCATGGTTAACAGTGTCGAAAGCAGCCATAAACACATTGTTTTTAGCAGTACCAATTTACTAAGGCATGCAGTGTCCAATTGAGAGAAAGCAGGTTTGCAGGCATCATAACAGTTGTCATAATATTGGTTTGGCTATTTCATCTATTTCAATCATTCTCATGCACATTATTACTTGAGCTGTACTGTAGAACAGCAAGTGAGGCTCTTCAATCTATAGAAATCGTTAGGATTTCATGACTTTGTGAGGTGAGCTGATATGAGATCTTTCTCAATCTCTGATAAAGGGGTTTGATTTCCTGGTGCGGGACTGGACACAAACTCGGGAATTTGGACAGTCTGGAGGATTCCGACATCTGGAGAGAATCATCCAGGTAGGAGAAATACTATGGACCTTATATACAGACGCAGCCATTCAAAGTGCGCGGTACAGACACGTACCGTGGGTAATTGGCTACGGTATCGCGTATCATGACGCGGTACGTGATTGGTTGACCGACAGGGGCACTCGTGCTCCGTTGGTCTGTTGTAGAAAGACTTACTGTAAATGTCTTTACTGTGCCCGTTGTAGATATTGAGTTTTACCACTGAAGGGAAATCTTAGTAGCTGAGCATAAAAAGAATAGGAGCATACTGCAACGCGTGTGAAGGCCATAAACGATATTAATTTTGGAAAATAAACATACAGTATATAGCTGGTCTTGGTACTTTAAAGAAAAAAATACACACCAGTATTCCATTTCTCCCTAAACATTTTAAGCTTCGAAGTCTTTAACTAACGTGATACCGGAGTCAACAAGCATACTTTTAGAATTTGATTAAAAGGGAATATAATATGGAATCGCGTATCTCAAGAATTTAATAACGGTATGATTATATTCATGTACTGCAACATGGCTGTGTAAGGCTGTTTCGCCTCCCTGTTCATGTGAGTTCCCCTGTAGCCTACTGGTCTAGGTGTGTGACTAACAATGTACAGGTTGTGTGTTCCAATCCAGCTGGTGCTGGACTTTTCTTTTAACAAACATTTCTTCGAAAAAATAGAATAGCGATATTATGGACAATCAATTGACTTTTATATTTCAAAATATCACAACATGATCGATTCTAAGTCATTTTTGATAACAATGAATAGTCACTTTCTTCCTTTCTGACAGCGGTTCCTGCTTCTATTGTGTGTGTGTGCAACAGAGTAAATTTTTATAGAGAAATGGAGGCTGAACAGTATGCGTTACAATATAAACATTAGATATGAATATTCAATACTTAAACGAGCACAGTTAAGACATTAAATATACATATACATACTGTATACAGTACAGTTTGCATACGGTAATATGTTTATGTTCCTAAATCAATCTCTTTTATGAGCATGTGAAAGGCATGGTGAATCACTGTACTTTGCATGATTGGAAACAAATGCGTGATTGCGAAATGCTGTGGTGTTACTTTTACAAAGACGGTCAATGAAAAAAAGAATGTTGACCAGGGCAATACTTTGAGTTTACACTTACAGCTTGTCCAAGGTCATTCATTACTAATACTATTAGTAATATCTTCGTTAAAGACTGATGGCCACAGCTCAAACATGAGAGGTTGAGCTTTATTAGCTCCACCTTGCAGAAATTCCGGATACTATTATTTTGCTTGTCGTATTATAGGAGAATTTACGGTAACTAGCGGTATTTACCGGTAACTCGCGGTATTTACCGGTAGCTTGCGGTAGACTGCGTACAGCATACCGGAAAATAATGTGGTATCGCCCGCGCATTTTGAATGGCTGCATCTGTATATATAACCCTGACCCGTGCTGTGAAAGGCAGAGAGATACTGATACCGGTCAGGAGCTACAACAGTGCCTCATACAGACAACTACAGGCCACAGACTAAGGAGAAGCAGTTCCTTCAGTCTGTCAGTGTGGGACACTCCTTTTGGATTAAAAAAGACTCTGTTCCTCCAGCTTGGCAGTGTGGGACACACCCTTCAGACTAAAGAGACTCAGTTCCTTCAGACTGTCATTTTGGGACTCAAGACTAAAGAAACCCCCTCCAGAGCCTGTTCCTTCAGGCTCAGAGCTGCATTATTTTAGACACAGAGGGATGGGATCCTACCCCTTTCCTGTCGACATGTCTGTCTGTGCTTTCAGCGCTTGGAGGAGTCAGGGACAAACAAACAGGTTCTGAGGATCCTCAGGGAGAAGAGGTCATGCTGCCACCTCATGCCCTTTCCTGGGGACCGACTGCTTTGGAGTCAACAGGGAACCATGCAAGGTAAAAACCGGACACCTCCACTCCCAGAGCAGCTGCCCTAATCTTGTAGACAGGTGTTCTGGTCAACCACAGGGAGGTACTGTTGAGTAGCAAACCAGCTACAGGTAGCTCCGGGTGGTAAAGTTCTGCAATGCTGTGAGTTTGTTAATGGCCTGGAAGCATGTGTGGTACAATGCAGGGAGTGTTTGGTGTGGAGGGTGGAAACTCGGATTAAGGAAGACACGTTGCCATGGAAACCACACCAGACTTGAATAGGTGAATGAACTGCAGCTGTAGAAGTGGTTTAAAAGGGGGGGAACATCCAGCAAGAACATAGTGTGGCTGTGGCTGCAGTAGTGAAAGGACAAATGTGGAGGCTCTGCTGTGGGAGAGCCGGGCTGAAGCTTGACAGTAGCGGCTGTGAGCTGCTGTGAGCCGCTACTAGTCGGGACGATGTTAGAAGAGTGTGCCGCCATGTCTAGTATGAGTGAATAAAGAATGATTCGCTGATGAATTAACCTTGTGAGGGGGTGGAGACGAATGACAATTCCAGCGGGGATTATGAGAGGAATAGCCTGCGGGGAAAAGAGTGAAAACGTCAGTCTGTGAGGAGACTGACAGAAGAAACTGAGCTTTATGAGATCATAGAAAGATTTAAAGGGACAGCATCCTGCTAGTGTGTGAGAGCAGGGCTGTCGTGTCCACTGTATGTGTGAGTTGTGAGTTAGTGTGTGTGGATCAGAGAGGGTTGTGTGGTAGAGGGACCCTCCCCCTGGCAATACATTGTTATCGGGGAAGCGAGTGGGGTCTATCTAGTTGCACCCTCTGGGAGATAGTGCGGTGGTGGCTGGGCACAATGAAGTGAGCTGGCAGCTACGTAGGTGTAACACAGTGGTGCGCTGGCAGCTGTGAGTTCATTACCTAAAGGTGTGAGAGTGAGAAACCAGAGAGGTTGTGAGTGTGTGTTAGAGAGGGACAGTGTGTTGGGTCTCGGCACAGTGTGTAGTGCCGAATAGACTCTGTGATGTAGGTAGTGTGAGCTTGTGTGAGCCACCAGGTTGTAACTCAACCTGGTGGCGTCAGGGGAGGACATCATGGCTGGAGGTGGACCTGGGAATCTGAGGCACCTGTTGAGTGTGAAACAGTGACCTAATGGAGTAGAAGCATGAGGCTCTGTGTTGGGGTCTGGAAGCAGGAGGTTCCTAGCAGTGAGGAGAAACGGATGAACTGGAGACTCTGAAGTCACAGGGCCCAGATGTAATGGATTATGGAGTTATGTATCCTGCTACCTCAATGATGTGGTTAGTGTGATTGTCACCCTCAGTGGAAAGTGTGTGTATGATAAAGAAAAGAAACCCCAAAGAGCTTATAAAGGAGTGTGACAGGGAGAATGAGAGCCTGATCATGCCCAATGTGGTGTTAACTACCCCCATGGCACCACACAGGTTACAAACAAGAGGAGGACATCCAGCTTCTGTAGTAGATAGCAGATCATTGATCTGAGAATCTCATCCAGCTGGATAGCTTGTGTCACACTCTCACTGCTCTTTGTGTAAAGATGCGCCTTCTGCTCTCAGTTTTAATGCACTTGTTTCCATTTGTGTCTGGTTGGTGGTTTAGTGTTCATTTTGAGGAAATCCACTGGGTTGCATGTGTCAGAGTTTGTGAGGATTGTGAATAGCAAAAATTAGTAGTCTAGTCTAAATTCAAGACTAGCTTCTATTACTCATTTGTTTTCTCGTGTTTTTCTAAGAAATGAATGAACAGTTTCAGCACTGCTTGAAAGAGTACATCAACCACATTGTCCAGGTCCTGCAGACAATACAGTCAACTGTGACAGGAAAGACACTGGCAGAGATATTCAAGGTAAGACATTATTCATTGAACCAATCAACAGCCATCAATACACCACTAGGGTAAAACACATCAAAGATCATGTTAAAAAGTTAAAAACCAGTACAGTGCAGTAAAGCCCTATGGACTACAAGCCATACAGTAGATACAGTGTGATATGAACTGTTAGTTGTTCTGATGTGTTGTCTGTCAATTATTGAGAATGAATTCAGAAACCTTATTCATTTATTACAAAAAGTACAATACATTTCTCTTGGTGCAGGTATTGACATAAATTCCAATAACACAAAAGGAATATATATATATATTTAATGGCACATTCTACTGATATTTTCTGTAAATATACACAGTATTAATTTTACATTTTATTACTTAACTGTGTGTATCGTTAAATTGTACATATCACTTTTTATCTGTAGATTTTGTTTTTGCACTACAAATGAAGATATACAGCTGATCACAGAGGAGGGATGAGAGAAGTGTCCTTGTTTATAAGAGTTATGGCCTGGGGGAAGAAGCTGTGTAGGTGTCAGTCCCAATTTGACAGAACTGGGGGTAACTAGCACCTGCATAGCCTGTGATGGAAACTGTGAAGCTGTGACCCCACACTACACAATGAAACCACACTGAACTTGTTCTTGTCTTCACAGGAAGTGGCACATGTGATTCTCACAAGCACATACAGAATTTCCTCTCCTGCAGAGGTGTGTCCCTCTCTTCCCTGCTGACCCAGAAAACCTTTTCAACTGTTCTCTGTTCCTGTCTTCAGTTCCTTCAGACTCAGTTCCTTCAGCCTGTCAGGATAGATCATTCCTTGAAATGTGTGTTTCATTCCAGAACATCTCTATCAATGTCAGTTAAATAGGTAACTCCTTTGCTTCCTCCTCCAGCTAATCCATGCCCTCAACAAGCTCACTCTCCGGCATGTGAAGCAGGAGTTCACCATCTTTCTGAATGAGCAGGTAACAGTGTGTGAAAGTGTGTGACAATGTTAGTATAAAGGTGTCAGAGAGTGTGTGTGTGTTTGAACTCCTGGGCTTGTTGACCTTGCTCCCCCTTTCTTCAGAGAATGATCATGCACAACACCACACAGGGGATGAAGAGGACTGTGGAGCTGAAAGAGGCTGAGCTGAAGGCCCGTGTGCAGGGTGAAGTCAGTCAGCAGGATTTCCAGAAACTCTTGGAGATCCTGGGCTCTGAGCGTGAGACATTCCTGAAAGAATATACTCTCCTCATCATCACGAGGGAGAAGCAGGAATTCGCCAACTTTCTGAATGAGCAGGTGAGTGTGTGTGTGAGAGTGTGTGTGTGTGTAAGAAACTGGGGGGGTGTGAGACTGTGTGTGTGCATGTAAGAAACTGGAGGGGGGAGGGTGCGAAACAAGGAGGGTGTGGAAGACTGAGTGACATGGGTTTAGACAGTGATGATGCGCAGGAAAGGTTTTCTGTTTGCACCTAAGACCGCTGTCTTTCTGCAACTAAAGCCTGTATTCAACTAGAGATAAATGGCATCTTCCTGTCCTGTTTTGTTTATGCTTGAAAGACTTCTGACACTGTCTTTTCCCTGTATATTTTTTTTGATATGTTAAAGTCTAGCCTACTTTTAATGTATAAGGAAAGTGTAACTTCAGTTAAGTGAGCATATCTTACTGAGTGCTAGGAGAAACCCATTCTCTGTGATATGCTCCCCTTCGGCTTATTGAATTAAAGATCTCTGTTTGACAATCTTCTGACAATCTTGTCTGGAAAGCTGAGTGAAGACTGAGTTTTCTTCTCCGAGGGTTTGTGAATGAGAAACAAGGAAGGTTTGTGTGTGAGAGTGAGAAACATGGAGGGTCTGTGAGTGATGAAGAAGAAGGGTATGAGAGTGAGAAACGAGGAAACAAGGAGGGCGTGAGAGTGTGTGAGAAAGATACAAGGAGGGTGTGAGAGTGTGTGAGAGAAACAAGGAGGGCATGAAAGTGTGTGAGAGAAACAAGGAGGGTGTGAGAGTGTGTGAGAGAAACAAGGAGAGCATGTGAGTTGTGTGAGAGAGCCTGAGGAACAGTGAGCCCGTCTCCCAATAATGCTCCAGCCGCCTACAGTATATGTCAATATTATATAATATGTCTTTGTTGTAAATGTCTGTAACATGTCTGTAGATTTTATTTTACTTCTATTTTTTGTTTTGTTCTATGTTAATTTTATTATTTTTATTTGCTTTGGCAACACTGATTGTACCCATCGGTCATGCTAATAAAGCACCTTGAATTGAATTGAATTGAATTGTGTGTGAGAGAAACAAGGAGGGTGTGAGAGTGTATGAGAGAAACAAGGAGAGCATGTGAGTGTGTGAAACAAGGAGGGTGTGAGACTATGTAAGAGAAACAAGGAGAGCGTGTGAGTGTGTGAAACAAGGAGAGCGTGTGAGTGTGGAACAAGGAAGGTGTGAGAGTATGTGAGAGAAACAAGGAGAGCATGTGAGTGTGTGAAACAAGGAGGGTTGAGAGGCTGTGTGCGAGAGAAACAAGGAGGGTGTGGGACTGATGAAGAAGGGTGTGAGTATGAAACAAGAAGTGTGTGTGTGTTCTACTTATAATCCTTCTGTTTTCTTTTTTTGAAGTATATTATTCGGAGACGAATACTACAATGAAGGGCAAATACATATAGACTTCCATAAGGTTCCATGCAACAAGATTTGTGTAAACTAGTTTTCCAAGAGCATTTTTAGATTGCAGGCAGAAGACAAGGTACTCCCAGCATGGGAAGCCAATTTATCTACCAGCATGTCTTTGGACTTTGGGAGGAAACAGGAGCACCTAGAGAAAACCCACATGAACACAGGAGAACATGTAAACTCCACCCAGATAGAGCCCCAGGACCAGAACTGATATGAAGGCACCAGCGGCGCGAGACAGCGATACTAACCATGGGTCCCCTCATCTTTCTGAAGATTTGATATTTTCACACTCCTGCTTTCAAGCTGTTGTGCAGCAATGTCCTCTCTGTGTTTCTATTTCCCCTAATGTTTTCATTACAGTTCAAGTCCTGTGACTGCTAGAGGTATTTCAAGAACCTACTGGTTCTGACTTACAGCATACAGCAACAGAATTATCAGTTATGATCAGTAAGAATTTCTTTATTTTCCATTATTGTTACTACAAAGCAATCCTACTTCTTGTCTGTCACAATATCAGGGAGCAGGGTGTCACAGGGAGGGCAGGAGGGGTGCCCAAGTTAGTTATTTTAAAACAGAACAATGGCTCGGCCACAATAGCACTTAGGTGCAAAAGTGATGATTTATTAGGACAGTGCTCCCCACAAACGAACAAACAATTATATATAGTGGAAAAGTAAAGAAATGAAACAAATATACACAAAAAATAATAAACCCTTCCTCTGATAATTACAAACCAGGAGTCCCAACACACTTAGGCCCTATCAGCTCTCTCACACAGCTAAGTACAAATAAACAGAAAATATAACGTTAGCCCTTCAGAGTTTGTGTTTGTGTCTGATTTACTACAGATAACAGGAAACTGATTTCAAAATAAATTCTCGTAATGTTTTGCGTGTATGAAATGGGAAACTGCCAGCCAAGCCACGAGGGTGACCCCTCATGAGCTAGCTAACTGACAGGAAAGTGGATGCACAACAGGTGTAACTTGTGGGATAATGTGTGTCGTGTACTGTACCGTCCGTGGACGGTGAAAGAGATCCCTCTGGATCAAAAGGACCTAAGACTTGAAAGATTTGAAAAGGTTCTGCTTGAAGTCAGATCTTACTGTCTCTGCGCTCTATGTGTCTTGGATACTGAGACAACCTGACTTCCAGAAAACCATTTACTCCTCTGAAAGCTCATGTAGAATTAATGGCTCGCTCCCAAACCTCAAGAAAGAAACATTACCCAAAAATGTTCTCAGACATCCCTACAAAGGTTCACCTTGCAGACAATATTGCGAGGAACTGAGGATCCTTTGATATGTTAAAGTCTTCCAAGGAGGGTGTGTGTGTTAGGGTGAGAAACATCGAGGGTGTGTAAGAGGGAGAAACACGGAGGGTGTGAGAGTGAGAAACAAGGAGTGTGTATGAGAAATGAGGAGGGTGTGAGTGTGTGAAATAAGGAGGGTGTGTGAGAGTGAGAGTGTGAAAGAAACAAGAAGGGTATGTGAGGGTGAGAGAAACAAGGAGGGTGTGTGTGTGAAATGAGGAGTTAGTGTGTGAGATTGAGGGTGTGAGAGTGTTTGTGTAAGAGAAACAAGGAGGGTGTGTGTGAGAAACATGGAGGGTGTGTTAGTATGTGAAGGAGGGTGTGAGAGTATGAGAAACAAGAAGCATGTGAGAGTAAGAAACATGGAGGCTGTGAGAGAGTGTTTGTAAGTCACATTGTGTATTTTACTGGATGCCACTGGGATGTCTTCTGCTTGTTTCTGGGGTATTTTGGGGTTGGCTCCTTTTTGTTTCTGGGAGCACTGTGCAGTTCAGAGGGCGTAGTGTGTTGCCCTCTGCTCTAAAGTGGCCCTGTGCTCTGTTTCCTCAGAGAAGCATCATGCCCGTCCCCACACAGGGGATGAGGAGGACTGTAGAACAGAAGGAGGTAGAGCTGCTGTCCCATGTGCAGGGTGAAGTCAGTCAGCAGGACTTCCAGGAGCTCTCACAGTTCCTCTACTCTGAGCGAGAGAAGTTCCTGAAGGAGTTCATTCTCCTGCAGGCGCAGCAGGAATTTGATGGCTTTCTGCATAAGCAGGTAAATATATGATTGTGTGTGAATATTTTAGTTTATAGATGTGTGTGGGAGTTCACAGGCTTAATTGGGGTACCTCGTGCTTCATTCTGGGGTGTCCTGATGGACACTCCTTGTTTCTTTGTGTACATTTGCATTCTGTTAGGACACCCAGAGCCACCAGAGCATAGGCTCTTGTCTCCAGGGTGTTCTGGAGTAGTCTTCTGCTTGTTTCTGGGGTGTACTGGAATGTTCAAAAGATATATGGAGCTATCCTTTACTCTGAAGTGTACTTACCCCTCAATGTTCTGTAGAGCAATAACATGCTGAAACGTCCAAAGAAGATGAGGGAGATGTTGGAGGTAAAGAAGACAGAACTGCTGGACTATGTAAAGGACAAAGTCAGCCAGCGGGAGTTTGAGGAGCTCTGCGAGTACACAGCCACTAAGAGTGAGAAGTTCCTGCAGATCTATCAGATCAAGTTTGGCCTGACTGTGGGCTGTGTGGTGACCATACCTGTGCTGACCGTGGCTGGGGGTGTGGCTGGAGGCGTGGCTGGGGCCTTCTTGGTCGGGGGCGCTATAACTGTGCAGGCTGGGATCGCCACAGGAACTATAGTCGGCACTACAGCCAGTGTATGGGTGGGTAGAGCAGCGTCAGCCGTCTACGAGCGGATCAAGAGGAACAGGCCATAATAGTGATACCTATCCTCTCAAACACTGAGCCACGGCTGGTGAGAGAGGCACTGCACTCTTTATCTTCAGGTGTCCTGTCTTGACTATGGCCACAGCTACAGGGTGCACCAGTGCAGACAAGGGAACCACTGTGCACTGTGCAGATGGGTGAACGCCAGGGGGTGCTACAGCATCTGGCAGAGTTTTCAGTAATGAGGAAATATCCACCAGTAGCCATTCCTGGTGCTGACTCTCTGTCCACAGTGTCCACAGAGCCCAACATTCCCCTACAGAACTGGATTCACACCCTGTACATTGGCCTTCCTGCATGGGGGGGTGGGTAGGAATCCTCTGGATTACTCTCCCGCATTCAAGAGACAAGTCTGCTTCGCCTCTTACAGAGACTCAAAACCAGAAAAAGCCTTTAAACATTTTTCTTACTCACTGGTGCAGAGTAACTCCTCAGGTCTACAGTCTTAATTAGTGCAGGTTAGCTCTTCTCAGGTCTACAGCTAATAGGAACTATGAGCCTGCCCGACTGGTCTTTGAACTCTAGTGCAGAGAGGACTCCTTTTGTACTTTGTGTCAAGCTGATTTTGACTTTCAGAGATTAAAGTCATATTACATATCCCGGTCGTCTGTGTTATTTCAATCTGATTCTATGTCAAAAAATAAATTTCCCATCAACTTTGAAATATCTCTGTTGTGTATCTTAATAAAGAGCCGTTCTTATATTATTTTAACTATTTTATTAACTACACAGATCACGCCCTTACACCATATATTCCCGCCTTCTACTCTCTCGTTCTGTTGTCTCGCAATGTCTACTCACTAAACTACATCCCTTCCTTTGTTATTTTTAAAGTCATAACTTTACCATACAATTGTAAAAATTCTATATCAACAAACAGTAAACGGTTATTAACTATTACAACAAAATGTATGTAAAACCTTCCATTTCTATTCAACACCTACAACTTTTTTTTTCAACTATTTCTATGCGTACCCACTCAAATTTTAGTTCAATTTCTACTTAAGTCACTTCTAAATATCATCTCATTTCTAGCAGTCTAAGCAACATCTACTGTACATAGATAACACAAACAAAAAAGGGCAATTTAACATTTGGAGAGCTATGCAAGTCTTATATTTTTAAATGTCTCTGTAACAAGCCGGTTTCCTGATAACCCTGCCACTTCTGGTTGTTACTTCACTTCTGGGCAAAGTTACTTGCTTTCCTATGGATGTACTCTCCACTGTCTGAGAACTTGGCACTTCCTGCACGTCAGAAAGTCCAGTATTCTCAGCATTTTCTGTTTCTGTAGATTCAAAATCAAGATCCAATGGAGGAGCGTGTCGAAGATGTTTTACATTTCTCATTATTTTTGAGCCATCTTCCACATTCACTAACTCAAAAGACTTACAAGAGCTGTTTCTCAATAACACATAGCGAGTGTCTTTGAACTTGGCATCCAATTTACCGTTGTCTAGGCCAGCCACAAACACTACATCACCGGCCTTGAAGTTGTGATCCCTTTGATCGATGTGTCTCGTCTGCATATAATTTCATTTTGTGTGCGTACTCCTCATGATGTCTATGGAAATCTTTTGTCTTTTGAATGTCCCTTGGCTCTTCTTCTTTCTTTTCCACGTTTGGTAGTTTAGTCCGGATATCACGTCCAAAGATACGATTAGCTGGGCTTTCTCCAGATGCCCTGTGAGGTGTTGATGAATAAGCCAGCGGAATCTTAGGGAGTTCCTCTCTCCATTTTTTTCCTTCTGTCGCAGCTGCTCTCAAGGCCTTTTTCAGGTATCTGTGATAATGGCAAAATTTAAATCTTTAAATTTTGCCATTACTGCTCGGATAGTAAGGTGATGCACGGATGTGTTTAATTCCACAGTTAGTCAGAAATGATTCAAACAACTGTCCTATGAATTGCCTGCCATTATCTGTTACTACCTCTAGTGGATAACCAAATCATGCAAAGATGTTCATCAGCTCTCTAATAACTGTGGCTGAAGATATGTCTGATACAACAACCGCCTCAGGGTAAGAGGTATAATAGTCTATGAGAGTCAATATGTATTCATTCTGAATGGGACCTACCAGATCAATGCCCAATTTTGTCCAAGGCCTTGGTGGTAATTCAAGTGGTTGGAGAGGTTGATCCTCCTACAATGGCTGATTCAACACACAAATGGAACATATTCCTGACTAGTCTTTCAACATCACTGTCCATGTTGGGCCAGTAAAATTTCCTTCTCAGGTACTGTTTTGTATGAACCACACCCTGATGTGTCTCATGTGCTATTTTCAATGCTTGTCTGATTTTTGTTTTCTGTAACACAATCCTCTGTCCTCTTAAAAGCAGTCCATCATATGTAGATAACTCCAACCTACACCAGTGGTATGGCTGAAGTTCTTCTGGAATTGGATTAGGCCATTGTCCTTTTTCCAATATGGACATCAACAATTTCAATGTGTCATCTTCGTTTGTTGCTTGCTTAAGTTCCTCAAATGTCAGTGCATGCAGTTCATAAGTGCTGATTGAAAGCACTCTATCAACATAGGTGTCTACATAACCAGTGTCTTCTGTGTCTGGTAAAGGAAGATGTGTTAATGAGTCTGCGACACTGGTTTTCCCTACTATGTGTTCAATTTTGTAATCTCAATCCAAGTCTTTGTATCCTGGGTGGTAACAATGTTGCCTTTTTGGGATTGAACATGTAAATGAGGGGTTTATGATCTGTTTGAAGTGTGAACTTGCCTCCCCATAAATATGTCCTAAAATGTTCCACTGCCCAAACACAACCCAAGGCTTCACGCTCTATTTGCGAGTAATGCCTCTCTGTTGGGGTAAGTGAGCGACTTGCATATGCCACTGGCTTGTTCTGTCCATCTTCTTGTCTTTGTAGGAATACTGCTCCAAGCCCTACAGGACTCGCGTCACTGATCACTACTGTTGGCGCATCTAGTTTGAAGTATGCCAGACACGGTTCAGTTACAAGTGCTCTTTTCAACTCGGCAAAGGCTTTCTCAGTTTCCGATGTCCATTCTCACTTCTGTCCATTCCTCGTTAGTTTTCTAAGGGGTTCTGATATATCCTCATAATTAGGAATGAATTTCATCAAAAATCCACAAGTGCCTAAGAACGAGCACAAAAGTGCAACATTCTCAGGTCTCGGTGCACTGCAAAGAGCTGTCACCTTTTTTGGGTCTGGTTTTATTCCTTCTGCAGTGACCAAATGTCCCAGTATCTCGATCTCTTTCAGGCCAAATATACACTTATCTTTATTTAAAGTTAAGCCTCTGTCTTGGAATCTTTGGAATACTTGCCTGAGCCTCTGTTCTAGTTGTTCTTCATTTTCCGCATGTACTACAACATCATCCATATACCATACAACATCTGGTATTGCACGCAACATCAAGTCCATAGCCTTCTGACTAGCCTCTGGGGCACTAGACAAGCCAAAAGGATCTTTTCTGAAAAGGTAACAACCCCTGTGTGTGATGAAGGTAGTCAGGTGTCTTGATTCCGGGGCCAACTCAACTTGCCAAAACCCTTTTCAAGCATCTAACTTTGCAAAAACTTTGGCTCCTTGCACTGCTTGCAATATGCTGTCAGCCGTTGGTACTGGATATCTCTCTCTGATAACTGCTTTATTCAATTCTCACAGATCCACACACAGTCTCACTTCCTTGGTGTCTTTTTTAGGCATTATCAGAATATTTGAGATCCATTCTGCATCTTCATTCACGTCTTCAATAATTCCATCATCCAACATTTTATCTAACTCCTGATTAACAGCTTCTATCATTGGATAGGGTACTCGTCTCAGACTTTGAGCTACTGGCGAAACTTTCTCATCTACTGTAACCTTGTGACTGTAACCCTTGATCTGTCCTAAACCTTTAAAGAGTGACTCATATTCCTGTGCTAACCGCTTAAACCTCTCTGAAGACTGGTCAACCGCATTGACAGTGTCTCCTACATTCAGAATCTTCAGATCAAAACATGCTTTTCTTCTCAACAACGCTTCTACATTTCCTTCAACTACATAGACTTTGTCCTTTATTACATTTTTCTGCCATTTCAGCTGTGCCTCAAAGTAGCCAACACACTTAAGTGGACTAATTTGTGCATAGGCATAAAATTTATTCTTAGTCTGCTGAAGTTTAGTTCTGTGTGCAAACACTTTCTTTAAAAGTTCTACTCCAATGAAGTTTCTTTGACTTCCTGTATCTATCACCATTTGTATCTCTTGGCCATTTATTCGAACAGTTTCTTTACCTTCAGGGTCAATGGAATTAACAAATTCATCTGAGTCTGAAGACGTTTCTTGAACTGCTCGCAGTTTTGTCCCTTCCTTATTTGTATTACATTTATTTTCCTGATGGGAACCGTCTTTCTTTCTACACACTCGTGCATAATGTCCTGTTTTCTTACAGTGTAGACATTCTGCTGTTCGCGCTCCGCATTCATCTGCTTTGTGCGTTGTTAGTCCGCACCTGTAACATGTAATGTCAGCCGTCCCCTGTTCTTCTATATCTCTAGCATGACTGCGTCCTGCTGCTCGGCTTTTGTTTGTAAAGTATGGGCGAGCGCCCCGTTCAGTGTAACTGTGGTCAGAAAGCATTATTGATTCTGCTTGAGCTGCTTCATGAATTCTAGCGACTGTAAGAGCTCTTCCTAAAGTCAGTCTTTATCCTGCAGCAATTTATAGTCTCTTATGTGCACATTTTTCCACAAGTTGATCTCTTAACATGTCAGATTCCAATACTCCAAAGTCACACGATTTAGCCAGTCCTCTTAGTGCAGTCACAAAAGCATCAACAGATTCGTCCTGAGACTTCTCTGCCTAAATTTATGCCGTTCCAAAACCACATTTCTCCGCGGTGTAAAGTAAGCGTCTAAGGCAGCTACAGTCTGTTCATATGTACCTTTTTCTCCAGGGAGGATGGCGAAAATCCGCTGCACGGGAGCCCCGATACAGTGCAGTAATGTAGCACGTCTCACGGCATCCTGAGCTTCTGTAGATCCACTGGCTATTTAAAAAAAACTGTACGGCTCCATCCATATCTTGTATTCCGTATACAAATCCGGTGCTCCGAGGTTCAGTAGAAGCGGTGGAAAAAGCTGGGCATAAGCAAAGCTTCTCGGCGCGGCTGCCATATCTTCCATGGCGCAAGCTAAACGAAAAGTCCGAAAATTCAGAAGTTCGTTTCTACCAGCAAGAAAACTAAAATCTGCAGTGTTCTGCTCGCTTTGAATCCGGCAAGCACTCATCTCTCGTCGCCATAAATGTTGTGTATCTTAATAAAGAGACGTTTTTATATTATTTTAACTATTTTATTAACTACACAGATCACACCCTTACACCATATATACCTGCCTTCTACTCTCGTTCTGTTGTCTCGCGATGTCTACTCACTATACTACATTTAGCAGGACTTCTTGTTGCAGTTGAGCTCAAAGCTGGAGATGATCTCCATATTCTACCGCAGTAACTAGTCCGAAACGTAGGACACAGTACACACTTTTTAAGTGAACTCAGGTTGTTAAAAAATTAAACCACCGATCTGTCACAGAAACGTATCCCGGTCTCCCGCGCAACAAGCGGGGGTACTCAGCACTATACTAAAGAGGAGCGCTTGTCTGCAGCTGAGCGTCAGCTCTGTTTACTGTCAGCAGTCATTTCCTCATTTCCAAAGACTTTTTCACCTGCCCTCAGCTTTTAAAGACGGTCATAAACGCTCAAGAAGTAATTAATGTCAGTTGGAAGTCTGTTTCTGTTGTCTCAGCTCTTGATAAAGAAAAGCCGTGCGTGGGAGACTCCCTCTCTGAAGAAGTTTGCCGTCACCCTGCGAGGGAGAACCAACTGAACCACTGAGACAGTTAACATTAAACACGTGAAATGCGAGATGTTGTGATTTTTTTCCCGCTTAAGGCTTCTATCGTTTCTACTCTAACGAGAAAGACCTCTTTATTAGAAGTGAGATTTTAACAAACGTCTCCAGGGTTAACTGCGACCTGAACGCAACGCCTAAGACCACCAGCCATCTTGCCTGTGGTATTTAGAGCAGCGCTCAATAAAAATGATCAGAAACCGAAAGCGCTTCTTATCCGGATCAGTATATTCCGATACCACTGGTTCTACCGAAGAAATAAGAAAAGCCGAACTCAAAGCACTGTGTTGCCATTACGGGTACTCTGTCTGCAGCTGTTTTAAGATCTACTCACACCGTGTTGCCATTAAGGCTACCTAGTTAAAAAAAAAAACTTATCGTCACCTTTTTGAACGTGATTATTAGACACCCGTTAAATCTCCACCTTGGTTTCTTGAGAGATCGTTCAGCGAGCGAGTAATAAAAAACTACGTCGCTTCCAACCTCTGCTGTCACTGTAAACTCGGACGTGATGTTCTGCAGATGTGCAGTGTGCCTTTCCTCTTGTCGTATTCAAGAGTACTCACTGTGTGAGCTCCTCACTGCGTGTTCTGTACTCTACTGTGATTTAATTTAGATGATTACGTGGAGTAGAGTGACAAGATCTACTTGAACATTTTCGGTTTGTGAAATGAAACACTAAATACACTACTGTAATGACAAGTAATGGACATTTAAAATAACTACAGTAAAGCTAGAAGAGTGAAAGATAAAAGACTATTTAGAATGACATTCACAATAGAATTAAAAACGGCACAGCCGCCCGAACAGGGACTTGAACCCTGGGCCCTCAGATTAAAAGTCTGATGCTCTACCGACTGAGCTATCCGGGCTCTGCAAGAAAGTAAACACTGTCGGGATCCTCGCAAGTCACGTGTCTCTAGTGCCGAAGAGCAGTCATACCTGACCCGTCTGGAATGACCACTGACAGACTTTATCCAGAAGCGACGGCACCACTCCCAGTAGAATGAGTGAGAAATACAGCATGACATGGGTAGTTAAGGGGCTCCCACAATCCATCTTTCCTCACATTACTGATTTTTTTCAATAGCATTTTGACCTTTTTTCACATTCAGATTTTTTTCACATTTAACAAAATCTTTTAATCAACAACATTAAAAAGAAAACAAATGGAACATTTTTTGGAACAATAATTAAAAAAAAACTTTCAATGCCTTGGTTGTATATGTGTGCACACGCTTTATAAAGGGAGTTGCAACAGTGCTGAAATGTAAAGAGCATTTCTGTAGAGAAAACAGCATTTTTTCTGCCTCGATGTTAAGCTTAGGGAGCCTGTCTTTTAGAAATTCTATTTCTTAACACCTTGCACAGCCTCCCGGCAGACTAACAAATATTTTTTTGGAGAAATTGGCTCACACACCGGAAGACACTAACGTTTATTTACGTTAGAGTATGTAAAACTCAGGCTTTAACAGATGTTCATGATGTTTCACACGGGGTGTTACCTGTTGTAGTGTTTCAAAAGATGTGTTAGCGGACCACAAATTATCTTGAAAGGATTTGGGTTTGTACTGGCTGGGATTCAAACCCGACTCAATTATTTGGAAGGCGCCTGTACCACCAACGCACTTCCGAGAAGCACCTGCAAATTATCACAATCCTCTCTCTCACCTACAAAGTTATGGAGACACAGACGTCCAATGAAAACTTATTTTATTCACTCAAGGCTCCACTCTTTTGTTGTGATGTCATTTTAATTAATATTAGCTTTGATAAGGTGTCGTTTTTGCCTCTTAAAGTTAAAGTCTGCTCCTTTCTTCCTGGTATAGAAATAACATGTTCCATCTTTGTTTAAAAACACCACTAAAAGTAAGTTATTCAGCTCTAACGTCAAAAGGACTTATCAAATAAGAACACGATCCTTCCTTTTACCATTCCTGTGGTTGGGGCGTTGTTTCACCCTTTTATTTTCTTCTACAATATTTGCAGACAGGGCTTTATCACTCGAGTTGTACAGAACAAGTGTGCATCGGTCCATGAAAATAATCAGTAGTGCTGTTTTTCTATGCATAGTTTAATCAAGAGCACTTAAAAGATGCAAAAAGCTTTCAAATAAAACAGAATTGAAAGACAGTCGAGTAATGAGGTAGAGAAAAAGCACTCCCCCGTCTGGGAATTAACCACCGTCGCACGTGGGACTGGATACAAAAATAATAGATTAACTTGTGCCCAGTCTCTTGAAGCTTATTTTTCCTTCCTTATTTCTTCATTCCCATGCATTTACTCTGTAGTAGAGGAAACGCGAAAGTGGGAAACTGCAGGCATTCTTCGTGAGTGGTGGATTGTGATCAGTGAGCATCTGGACAAGTCTGTTCCCTTATGTTTTCCATCGGGGATGTAGCTCAGTGGTAGAGTGCATGCTTCGCATGTATGAGGTCCCTGGTTCCAGCAACCAGTGAAGTTGCTTCACACTTGTCGTGGCTGTTGCAGAAAACACCTGTTGAATCTCACCCGGGATTTCCTGAGAGATCATTCAGCGAGCGAATCCTCCTTCTGAACTCCGCACTAAACTGAAAGCTTCACGAACTCCTCACTGCGTGTCCTGTACTGCTCTCGTGTAGATGTGAAGCACAGCCATAAACACACTTAGAACGTTTTCCGTTTGTTAAGGAAAATGCAAAAGAGCATGACATGTATTGATCGTATAAAATATCCATGGCATATCCAACTCGAGAAAGTACTGAAGGACTACACATCGACTTTTGATGATTACAAGAGATTCAAGAAACACAATCGTCCGCAGCTGGGTTTAGATCCTTAACTCTAGAGTTAAAAGAACATAAGCGACGGATATGACCTATAAACTCTCTTAATTGTCTTATAGTTTATGAAATAAAACAATTTCTTAATAAATTCTAACTGTTGACAGACGATTTATTGAATTTTAACAAAATCACAATTACAAACTTTTTCGGTTAAACTGTTATTCACATACTCTAACGTAAATATAGGTTAGTGTCTTCCGGTGTGTGAACCAATTTCTCCAAAAAAATATTTGTTAGTCTGTCGGGAGGCTGTGCAAGGTGTTAAGAAATATAATTTCTAAAAGACGGGCTCCCTAAGCTTAACATCAAGGCTGTTTACTCTACAGAAATGCTCTTTAAATTTCAGCACTGTTGCAACTCCCTTTATAAAGGGTGTGCACACATATACAACCAAGGCATTGAAAGATTTTTTTAATTATTGTTCCAAAAAATGTTCCATTTGTTTTCTTTTTAATGTTGTTGATTAAAAGATTTTATTAAATGTGAAAAAAATCTGAATGTGAAAAAAGGTCAAAATGCTAAAAAAATCAGTAATGTGAGGAAAGATGGATTGTGGGAGCCCCTTAACTACCCATGTCATGCTGTATTTCTCACTCATTCTACTGGGAGTGGTGCCGTCGCTTCTGGATGAAGTCTGTCAGTGGTCATTCCAGACGGGTCAGGTATGACTGCTCTTCGGAACAAGAGACACGTGACTTGCGAGGATCCCGACAGTGTCAACTGTCTTTTAGAGGCCGGATAGCTCAATCGGTAGAGCATCAGACTTTTAATCTGAGGGCCCAGGGTTCAAGTCCCTGTTCGGGCGGGAGTGCTGTCCTTAAGTCTGTTGTGAATATCATTCTAAAAAGTATTTTATCTTTCACTCTTCTAGCTGTACTGTGGTTATTTTAAATGTCCATTACTTGTATTCACAGTAGTGTATTTAGTGTTTCATTTCACAAACCGAAAATGTTCAAGTAGATCTTGTCACTCTACTCCACGTAATCATCTAAATTAAATCACAGTAGAGTACAGCTCACACAGTGAGTACTCTTGAATACGACAAGAGGAAAGGCACACTGCATATCATCACGTCCAAGTTTACAGTGACAGCAGAGGTTGGAAGCGAAGTAGTTTTTTTATTTCTCGCTCGCTGAACGATCTCTCAAGAAACCAAGGTGGAGATTTAATGGGTGTCTAATAATCACGTTCAAAAAGGTGACGATAAGTTTTTTTTTAACTAGGTAGCCTTAATGGCAACACGGTGTGAGTAGATCTTAAAGCAGCTGCAGACAGAGTACCCGTAATGGCAACACATTTCTGCTTTGAGTTCGGCCTTTCTTATTTCTTCTGCAGAACCAGTGGTATCGGAATATACTGATCCGCATAAGAAGCGCTTTCGGGTTCTGATCATTTTAGAGCGCTGCTCTAAACTTTACATTTGCTCGGGCTAGTTTTCCCCATGGAAAAAAAAAGACATATCCCTAATTATATGATTTCACTTTTTTTCTTATCAACGAGTAGAAAGAAATAAAATATATACTTCATTATAAGTACCACAGGCAAGATGGCTGGTGGTCTAAGGCGTTGCGTTCAGGTCGCAGTTAACCCTGGAGACTTTTGTTAAAATTTCACTTCTATTAAAGAGGTCTTTCTCGTTAGAGTAGAAACGATAGAAGCCTTAAGCGGGAAAAAAATCACAACATCTCGCATTTCACGTGTTTAATGTTAACCGTCTCAGTGGTTGCCTCGGTGATTGATGGCTCTTCTCCCTCGCAGGGTGACGGCAAACTTCTTCAGAGAGGGAGTCTCCTACGCACGGCTTTTCTTTATCAAGAGCTGAGACAACAGAAACAGACTTCAAACTGACATGAATTACTTCTTGAGCGTTTATGACCGTCTTTAAAAGCTGAGAGCAGGTGAAAAAGTATTTAGAAATGAGGAAATGACTGCTGACAGTAAACAGAGCTGACGCTCAGCTGCAGACAAGCGCTCCTCGTTAGTATAGTGCAGAGTACCCCCGCTTGTTGCGCGGGAGACCGGGGTTTGTTTCTGTGACAGGGCGCTGGTTTAATTTTTTAACAACCTGACTTCACTTAAAAAGTGTGTACTATGTACTACGTTTCGGACTAGTTACTGCGGTAGAATATGGGCCTGATCTGTGTAGTTAACAACATAGTTAAAATAATATAAAAACGTCTCTTTATTAAAATACACAACATTTATAGCGACGAGAGATGAGTGGTTGACGGAATCAAAGCGAGCAGAACACTGCAGATTTTAGTTCTCTTGCTGGTAGAAACGAACTTTTGAATTTTCGGACTTTTCGTTTAGCTTGCGCCATGGAAGATATGGCAGCCGCGCCGAGAAGCTTTGCTTATGCCCATCTTTTTCCACCGCTTCTACTGAACCTCGGAGCACCGGATTTGTATACGGAATACAAGATATGGATGGAGTCGTACAGATTTTTTTTAAATAGCCGGTGGATCTACAGAAGCTCAGGATGCCGTGAGACGTGCTACATTACTGCACTGTATCGGGGCTCCCGTGCAGCGGATTTTCGCCAACCTCCCTGGAGAAAAAGACTGTAGCTGCCTTAGACGCTTCCTTTACACCGCGGAGAAATGTGGTTTTGGAATGGCATAAATTTAGGCAGAGAACTTTAAACCAGGAAAGAGTAGAAATCTAAGGTCTTCTGATCCGTAGTCAGACACGTTATCCATTGCATCTGTTGATGCTGTTGTGACTGCACTAAGAGAACTGGCTAAATCTTGTGACTTTGGAGTATTGGAAACGGACATGTTAAAAGATCAACTTGTGGAAAAATGTGCACATAAGAGACTATAAATTGCTGCAGGAGGAAGGGCTGACATTAGAAAGAGCTCTTACAGTCTCTAGAATTCATGAAGCAGAATCAAGAATGCTTTCTGACGACAGTGACAAAGTGACACTGAACAGGGCGCTCGCTCAAACTTTACAAACAAAAGCCGAGCAGCAGGACACAGTCATGCTAGAGATATAGAAGAACAGGGGACGGCTGACATTACATGTTACAGGTGCGGACTAACAACGCACAAAGCAAATGAATGCGGAGCGTGAACAGCAAAATGTCTACACTGTAAGAAAACAGGACATTATGCACACGTCTGCAGAACATCACGTCTCTAAAACAGGAGAGATTGTTAGGGAATGCATCTTCCTGTAAAAATAAAATGACTTCAAGGGCACTAAAAGCAGAGGTGTGAAAGCCTGCTCTACAGAAGAACTATAGCCAGAGATGCCAAAGAGGTCGAGATTTCACCACGAGAGAGAAAGCATCTCAGAAAACGAAGTTGTGGTCGTTTCCACGCGTTATAAAACCACTAGGTCAAACAACAAGAGCTGAAGAGCCGCTGTTGAGAGTAACGCGGCCGAGGGCTCTAAGGAGCTGGCTTAAACACCCAGTCTCTTCAGGAGCATCTGTTGGAGTCGCAGTGCTATAGCATATCTCCTTGTTTCCAATAAAAACGTTGAAAAATTTGAATATCATCTCTTTATATATTGTGTTGCTTTTTACTCGGAGTAAAACTATTGAACTGAAGGAATGCTTACTGCAGGGTTAAAATGTATCGTTATTAGGAGAAATCTATGAACTCGTAATTTTATATGCTTTAAAATACGGCCATACACACAGGAAAAACGACAGTGCTGATTATTTTCCCGAGACGGAGCACTGATGACCTATCCGAGCCAATTGATATAGCCCACCCAGAGGATACTCTAGCAGAACGTCAAAGAACGTTCAGATTTGTAACCAAGGCAACCAGAGGAACAACATCAAAACGCGCAATCAATTCCCCTGTTAAATCTTTCGTGTAAGGTGTGCTTTCTGAAAGCATAAAGTGAATCCCCTGATCACTTTTGAACATGGACAAAGTATTTTTGAATGAGCGCTATGCGCAAAGATTTAACTTTACCCCTGCCGATGATTCGGCGTGAAGAAGTAAAAGTTTCACAGATAAAAGGAGCTCGCAACCACAGCCAATATTAAATGTACTTGACAGAACACTACCGTGTGCCCTGGCTCATAGTGATCGCGGTAGACGCTGTTCCCTATGTAAAGCTGAAAGTGCCAAAAAGCATTTCTATTGAGAAAACAAAACATATTTTCTGCCTTGATAGCTGACAGCCTCTCTTTTAGAAAGTCTATCTCTAAACTCCTTGTCTCCTCTCGAGAGACTAACAAAAAACGCTTTTACTGATCATATTACAAATCAGAGGAAATAACGTCTTAAAACCGGGATATACACAAATGTGAAAGTTGTATAATACTTTACTTTACTTTAGGCTCGAATTTTAATACAATTTCGATCAAAAGAAAACCCAAATCCGTATGATTTTACTGTCAATATCCCTCGATATTGATGTTCAGTTGAAAGATTTGAAGAAACTCTCAAAGAAGCAACTGCAGTAGTGGAGAGATTTGATTTGATCCGATGTTCCGATGTTTGCAGCTCAATAATCCATTCGTCCTCGAAAGAAGCAAAGGCAGGTATGTTTTGAGTGTCACCATGATCCTCTTCTCAATCCAAAAGAAAGGTTTTATGTGATCCTGATCCCACTAGAAAAAGAGTCCATTTCCACCTGCACTGATGTCCCTTCAAATGTTTTATAAGAACTCTGGACGTTTATAGAGTAGAAGCCTGGTCCATTTCTTCTACTAAACGAGACCATGGGAGTGAGTATTTTGATATCGAACTGGGATTTAAATAAAGAGGAACACTTCACTACATTGGGCTATGTGTGTGACAAAACGTTTGCTTTCCGACTTCTCGATAGTTCAGTTGCTAGCTCTTAAGACTGTAGAAAAACCAGCGAGTATTTCTTATGTCCCTGGTTTGAATCCAGTTCGAAGGATGGTGTTTTCTTGTTCCTTAATCAAAAAATGAAAATTGCGAATTTGTCTTTCACTTTGACGTTCACCCGAAAGCTCAGTATACAAAGAAGTAGAGGCTCCTTTTCTGAATAATCCTCACATCTGATTGTTTTGCTTAGACCTTTAAAATATACACTGTGGACTGCTTGCTCTTCCTAACACAATTAAAAAGCCGCCGACAAACTTACCGATCGGGAGTTTAGTTCAGTGATAGCCCGTACTTAAGACGCTCCGTTTTCTATTGCCGGCGTCTCTGGATTCTTTTTAAACGCGATATCTTTAATTCTTCGTGTGTGAATTTCGGGGAGACTCATAAAACCTTTGTCAATTTAAAAGAGACATTATTTTAATCCAGACATAATGAAAGACTTAGTAATTAGACATACGTACAAAAACACATGAATCTAATTGAGAAAATGTTGACCGGAGCGATGTATTACTAATAGCGGCTCTGAGCTCAATGTGGTGCTGTATGGAAATGCAATAGGAATGCCAGTGCCGCAATGGATAACGTGTCTGACTACGGATCAGAAGACCTTAGATTTCTACTCTTTCCTGGTTTAAACCAAGCTACTTAACACTGGTACCGTAGTGTGTGCGGTCATACACAACCTTACTATCGACTGGGTGAATCTTCTGTTCCGATTCTTTCCGCACATTCCTGCTGGTTCACCACCGGGGTAAAGTTAGCTTGAAGTTCGAAAACGATTTTGGCACGCCCGTAGCGCTTTCACGAAATCTCTTAGAGTTACAAAAACACTTGCTTTGTGTATAAAATACATTGTGGATGATTTCTCAGCCTTTACTTTTTCGGTTTTATGATTTTTTTTGACCAAGCACGAATATTCTTTTGTCCATATCTCCGCAATGGAAGCACAGAACGCCTTCAAACCAAAAGCATTTTAAAGACCACGACTTCTAAATATTTCCACAGCCTTTACATCAAACTATCAGTGATCTTATTATCTTTTTTTAAACCTCCGGTTTTTCATCGATGCGTAATTACGCACGAACTGGAACCCGGGGGACCGCTGTGTGCACACGTTCACAACGCGAGAAATACTGTTCAATACGGCTTCATGCGAAAAACCCGTATATGACCATAGGAAGCAGAACAGCGCAGTCTCCCATTACCCAGACTGTAAGCACGGGAATAAAGCTTTGTTTGATTTCTGAAACCCTTCCTTTACGCCCTGTTTTCATTCAGGTAAGGGTCAACTATATTGAAAATACTACTGACAGCAAGAAGATTAAAATATTCTTTACTCAGCAGCTTATTAAAAACAGCTCCCATGATGTTCAAACCGATTTTTTACACAGAACACTGGCACAGCTTTGCATTCTGAATCTGTTTTTCTCGTGCTTTTATTTAATATGGCACAATGCACTGGGATAGGGGTATTCTGTTCAAAAACCAATAGCATTTAAACCACAGCACCCACAATGCTGCAAGTGTTTTGCACACTAAGCAGGTCCTCTGACATTTCCCAGCTTTGTTTTGGGTTGTGGAACCTTTCTTTATATTTTTTTAGGATTTTCTGAAGATAACACTACAGGTAATACACTGGGATAGGTGGGTCATCTTCATGGCTCAATAGCATTTCAAATACAGCACCCACACTGCTGTACCCAATGTTTTACACACCAGACAGGCCCCCGGAACTCGTACAACCTTGCTGTGGCTGTGGTCCCTTTCTTTATTTTGTAATGATTTTCTGAAGATAACACTACAGGTAATATAGTGCCATAGGCGGGTCGACTTCATGGCTCAATAGCATTTCAAATACAACAGCCACACTGCTGAAACCACGTGTTTTACACACCAGACAGCCCCCAGAACCTTATACAACCTTGCTGTGGTTGTGGCCCCTTTCTTTATTTATGAGTTTTTCAATATGGCACCATTAGACAGGCGGTACATGGGGATAGTACATCGTGCTCTTCACGAGTCAATAGCTCTTCAAGCACAACAGCCACAGTGCTGCAACCAGGTGTTTTACACACCAGACAGCTCCCCTAACCTTATACAACCTCGCTTTGAGTTGTTTAACATTTCTTTCAAATCACTTGGGTTCATCAATCATTTGATCATTTTTCAGCGTGGAATAAACCTATTACTTGTTCCTTGGAGATTACCATCTGCTGATAAGATATGATCGCTATATTGACCATATACAATTTCTTGCATAAGGAATTCATATTTTGCATACACCGATCCCCCCGGAGTCCCAAGTGATTCTGGTTTTGGAAAGCTAAAGGACAATGAGCTTCACGATACCAGGGGGACAGTGGGTGGTCAAGTCTCCCCTAAACAATGGATCTTGTCAGATTATGATGTCAGTGCATTTAATAATGTTGTTGAACTCTCTTTAGCCCAAATACAGAGGAGCCCAGACCCAGAATGTTACACATACTGACAGAGAGTGATCTCATTATGTGTGTTTGGATTTTAACAACTATTTTTATTGTTTGCTAGAACCAAAACAATCTATGTTAGACATTTTCATCTTCAGCCAAAAATACAAACCTGTGTACGTAGTGTGGTGCAGGTTCTTGTCCCATCCTGCTCTTGGTCCAGGTTGGAGGGTTGCACCGATTCTGAGTCTTGTTAGCTGGTATCGATGGGTTTGGGGGTGTTGATACCAGAGTGGTCCAGGAGGGGGATTCAGGTGTCTCGGGGGCATTCTTGCTTTTCTATGAGTTCAGGTTGATTCTGTTGGTTCTGTCATGTATCTCCCTCACGCAGGCAAGCGCTCCCGCATTCCCTCGAGCTCTCCCCATACCAAACGTGCACATGTCAATCAGTCCTCTACTTAAACCCTCATCTGTCCCCCGGTCATTGCTCACGATTGAGATTCTCTCCCGGAGCTTACCTACTAACTACGCCTTTGCCTTACTATGACTTCTCCCCTGGACCTCGACCCCGCTTTTCCGACAACTGCTTTAGCCACTCGATTTTGTACCTTCGCCTGTTTTACACTTTCTCGGATCCTGACCCCAGCCTGTCTCTTCGTTTACGCCTCTGCCTACCGACACAACTTCTACGCCTTCCCGGACTCCGACCCCTGCCAGTCCCTCGACTATGCCTTCGCCTGTCGATTCTGTGCCTACGCCTGTACTACGCCTTCCTGGACTCAGGCCCCTGCCTGTTTACTCTGACTACGCCTGCGTCTCGCGCCAACCCTACCAAGGGCACCGCATTGGATCCCTATCCTCAGCAGTCAGCCCCTGCGTGACAGGTTCTGAGTGTCTTGGTTACATCCGTTTGTGTGTATAGATAAAAAAAAACTATTGAAGAGCACCCCCACACCCCCCATCCGTCTCGGTGGAAGTTGCCATGTTCAAAAAATCCTAAAAAGATAATTAAAGTTGCACACAACAAAGCATGACTGTGAAAGGTCAGGAGGCCTGCCTAGTGAGCACAACACTTGATTACAGTCAAAAAAACTATTAAAAAATAAAGAAATGTTCCACAACTCAAAGCGAGGTTGTATAAGGTTAGGGGAAATGTCTGGTGTAAAACACCTGGTTGCAGCACTGTGGCTGTTGTGCTTGAAGAGCTATTGACTCATGAATAGCACCCCCCAATCCCCATGTACCGCCTGTCTAATGGTGCCATATTGAAAAACTAAAATTCTTATTAAAAAAATAAATAAAGGGGCCACAACCACAGAAAGGTTGTATAAGGTTAGGGGACCTGTGTGGTGTGTAAAACACTTGGTTTCAGCAGTGTGGTTGTTGTATTTGAAATGCTATTGAGCCATGAAGACTACCCACCTATCGCACTGTGTTACCTGTAGTGTTATCTTCAGAAAATCATAAAAAAATAAAGAAAGGGGCCACAGCCACAGCAAGGTTGTATGAGGTTCGGGGGCCTGTCTGGTGTGTAAAACACTTGGTTTCAGCAGTGTGGCAGCTGTATTTGAAATGCTATTGAGCCATGAAGTCGACCCACCTATGGCACTATATTATTACCTGTAGTGTTATCTTCAGAAAATCATTACAAAATAAAGAAAGGGGCCACAGCCACAGCAAGGTTGTACAAGGTTTGGGGGGCTGTCTGGTGTGTAAAACACTTGTTTTCAGCAGTGTGGGTGCTGTATTTGAAATGCTATTGAGCCATGAAGATGACCCTCCTATGGCACTATATTACCTGTAGTGTTATCTTCAGAAAATCATTACAAAATACAGAAAGGGGCCACAGCCACAGCAAGGTTATATAAAGTTAGGGGGCCTGTCTGGTGTGTAAAACACTTGGTTTCAGCAGTGTGGGTGCTGTATTTGAAATGCTATTGAGTCATGAAGATGACCCACCTATCCCAGTGTATTACCTGTAGTGTTATCTTCAAAAAATCATAAAAAATTAAAGAAAGGGGCCACAGCCACAGTAAGGTTGTACGAGGTTCGGGGGCCTGTCTGGTGTGTAAAACACTTGGTTTCAGCAGTGTGGGTGCTGTATTTGAAATGCTATTTAGCCATGAAGATGACCCACCTATGGCACTATATTACCTGTAGTGTTATCTTCAGAAAATCATTACAAAATAAAGAAAGGGGCCACAGCCACAGCAAGGTTATATAAAGTTAGGGGGCCTGTCTGGTGTGTAAACCACTTGGTTTCAGCAGTGTGGGTGCTGTATTTGAAATGCTATTGAGCCATGAAGAAGACCCACCTACCCCAGTGTGTTACCTGTAGTGTTATCTTCAGAAAATCATAAAAAACGAAAGGTTCCATAACCCAAAACAAAGCTGGGAATAGTCAGATGACCTGCTTAGTGTGCAAAACACTTACCTGCAGCATTGTGGGTGCTGTGGTTTAAATGCTATTGGTTTGTGAACAGAATACCCCTATCCCAGTGCATTGTGCAACATTAAATAAAAGCAAGAGAAAAAGAGATTCAGAACGCAAAGCTGTGTCAGTGTTCTGTGTAAAAAGTCGGTATGAACATCATGGGAGCTGTTTTTAATAAGCTGCTGAGTAAAGAATATTTTAATCTTCCTGCTGTCAGTAGTATTGTGAATATAGTTGACCCTTACCTGAATGAAAACAGGACGTAAAGGAAGGGTTTCAGAAATCAAACAAAGCTTTATTCCCGTGCTTACAGTCTGGGTAATTGGAGACCGCGCTGTTTTGCTTCCTATGGTCATATACGGGTTTTTCGCATGAAGCCGTATTGAACAGTATTTCTCGCTTTGTGAACGTGTGCACACAGCGGTCCCCCGGGTTCCAGTTCGTGCGTAATTACGCATCGATGAAAAACCGGAGGTTTAAAAAAAGATAATTAGCTCACCGATAGTTTGATGTAAAGGCTGTGGAAATATCCACAAATCGTGGTCTTTAAAATGCTTTTGGTTTGAAGGCGTTCTGTGCTTCCATTGCGGAGATATGGACAAAAGAATATTCGTGCTTGGTCAAAAAAAATGTCATAAAAACGAAAAAGTAAAGGCTGAGAAATCATCCACAATGTATTTTATACACAAAGCAAGTGTTTTTGTAACTCTAAGAGATTTCGTGAAACCGCTACAGGCGTGCCAAAATCGTTTTCGAACTTCAAGCTAACTTTACCCCGGTCGAAAACCGCAATACAGTACAGGACACGCAGTGATGAGCTCACGCAAAGAATAGTCTTGAACATGCCAAGCGTAAAGGCACACTGCACATCTGCGAAACATCACATCCTAGTTTAGTTACAGTGAGATTATAGACTGGAAGCTAGGAAGTCTCAGATCACTTTTCTATTAAATGTTCAAGCAAACCCAAATACCTTTGCAAGAGACATTTCAGAATCCCAGTCAAATCCAGTATGATTGCTGGATCCCTCGAATTCGACAATATCACAGATCTGCAGTCCACGTTGTTTAAGACACACCGCCCAGAGCATTTCTAAGACAGGAAATACATTTTCGTTACGAAAAGAGATATACTGTACGTAGAGTGAAATGGTCTGGTACAAGTCCTAAGTTTGAATAGTTCAAAATAGACGAAAAAGGGTAATTACAGACTCTTTCGAAATGTAAGAACATTAAAGCTGTGCGGACCTTATCTTGATTTACCTAGTTTAATCGTTTTCAGAAAGTGTAATTGTATTATTTTATGTACCCTTGACGATTCTACTGATGTTATAAGTGCTCTTGTTTATATTGAATCTATTTTGTTGTTCAAATAAAAAGTAAAAAAAAAAAACATTCCGGATGCGTCTGCTGTAGAAATAAAATGACATCAAAGGCGTTGTACGTAGAGTTCTGAAGCCTGTTCCACAGAAGAACTAGCTGAGATGAAAAGCTCGATATTCTACTGACAGGGCTATTCCCATCAACTCAGTTTCTTTCTGAAACAACGTTTTCCAAGAAAAACTTACACTTTGCAAAATTTGAAATAAAATACTTGCGTAAAAGTGCAGATTATTTTTTTTCCCAAAAAATGTAAAAGGAGAAAACCGACCCGTTGGAGTCTCTGTCGTACCATTGCTCAGTGCGGTCAGGTCGGGACTAAAACGATAGTAAGGTGCTGGTTCAAGCACATCTAGGCACGACTTTCTCACTGTTCCATCGTGAACATCATCTAGAGAAAAAGTGGCATGTAATGTTTAATACATTATTGGCCTTATTAATAATTTGAGGGAATATAAATGCTTTGCATGTATCGAATTACAGCACGTAACAACTGAGTACCTGAGTCGATATCACCGGGCAATTTCCAATAACGACCAACATCAGAAACTTCAAGAAAAATAAGATTCCATATCTCGGAATGTAGGGCGGGAGAATTCATTTATACTCCTGTTGCATCTTGATCTTAACTTTCTTTTAAAAATATGACCCAGATTTGCTCAAGATACTTGCAATCCTTAAAGATTACGCCTTAAAGAGAGTTTTCATGAAAACGTACATCGGCTAGCTCTCCACTGTTAATTGACAGAACTTTTGAAGAAACTGTTCTTATATAAGCAACATACAAATTACACATCTTAATGAACATGAAGGGAAATCTATGGAGGCCCGTTTCCGTCAGGGAGTAAAAAAAAAACGCGCTATGGTATCTCATTGTATGTTCTTTTTTACTTAAAAAAGGTCTTCTTTAGCTCAGCTGGCAAGACCTGGGTTCGAGCCAATGCAGTGAGGCAAGAACTAGGGTGGGAGCTGCGAGGGCACAAGCCCTAGAACCCGAATCCGTTACAATAACAAAAGGACAGACATTGAAATATGGGCTATTTCGAAGTCGCAAATGTGAGATATAAAGTCGGAATTCTGAGTTACTAAATCGCAATTCTGAGTTGCTAAGTCGGAATTCTGAGATACCATAGCGGTTTTTTTTACTTACTGGCGGAAACGGGCTTCCATAGAAATCCGGGTTGTGAATAACAACTGTCACTACACACGATTGAGTTCTTGAGGCTGGCACCTAAGACCACTCAGCCATCCTGACAAGCAGTGGAGGATGCCCGTTGCTTTGTTAAAGGATTATTAACTACTTTTCTTTTCTTATTATTACAGAGATTTCAACATTGCAAGACAATTGACGATTTAGATAAAGGTACATCGTGGTACGCAAACCAGGCACGGAGAGAGTTTGAACCCGCGCTCTTCAGTTTATGAGACCGATGCCTTACCATTTGGCAACCGCGCCCACAGCTTAGTTTTTTACCCATCAAGGCTAATACATTTTGAAAAAAAAAATCTGTGCACAAATTGCAATGGCAGGAGAAGTAAAACAAATATGATTATGATGTACAGTAATTGTTCACTTAGTGAAATACTCACTTTTTTGGACCACTGAATATAGTTCTTCTGTGGAGCTGGCTTCAGACTCTGCTTATAGCGCCCGTCAAATAAAATAGATATTTAATTTGTACAGGAAGACGCATTCCGAAATGTATCTCTGCAGTTTTAGAAAACGCACAAACCGTATTCTAATTGCAGACTGCAGATCTGTGCAGCAATCGTACTACATTTCACTGTGATTCTGAAATACGTCTAGCAAACATATTCAGGTTTCCTTGAACTTTTAATAAAAAACGACTTCGCTTTCAATCTCTGATGTCACTGTAAACATCGGACGTGATGTTCCGCAGATGTGCAGTGTGTGCCTTCTAGTCTTATTCAAGTTTACTGGATTTTTGAAACGAAAATACAAACTGGACAGTTTCAGACACATGAAGACTCATAAATGTCACTACAAATGACAAATTTGTAGTGTAAATCCGCCGGGCTGATTTACGTGTCTGACCATCTCTCTCCTCCCTCTTTTGCAGTGAGCACTATTTTTTCATTTTCTTCCCTTGTAGTTTCCTCGCTCTTTTGCTGTCCCTTTCTCCCACGGAGAGACGGAAAACGTGCCGAAATCGTTTTCACCCTGTGTTTGTGCAACGTCAGTGTGTGTAGGGAAAGCACTTTCCGCGGCTCCAGTGGCGCAATCGGTCAGCGCGCGGTACTTATACAGCAGTGCACAGCGGAGTCATGCCGAGGTTGTGAGTTCGAGCCTCACCTGGAGCAGCGTGTCCTGTCTTTAGCTACTGAAAGCAACTGTCCACTTTAGATACTGCTACTTATAGGTCGTCCTTACCACTTTATCTAACGGGATTGTAGCCTGTTAGGTATTTGCTGGAAATCCGGTCTAAATTAACATCAAAGGAACAGGTAAAGGTTTATTCCACGTCACACCCGAAGAAGGTTCCATGTTGTGTTTCCTTCTCCTTTCAGCATGGAATAAACCTATACTTTTTCCTTTGCAGCTGACGCAGGTCACTACTTAAATTCCCATCAGCTGTGGACCCCCAGCTGATCTCTACACAGATAGATGAGAGATATCTTCTTAGATGAGAGGTCTACTGGGACTAAGGGAGCATGATGGGGTACCAAAGACTTGAAAAAGCTCTCGCATTAGATTCTGTTTTTGTTGTTTCCCAGATTTGTTTTTAATGTTCTTTTTGTTTTGAAGTTGTTCCTTTAAGTATTTTTTTTATTTTATTTTCTGTAGTCGTTAGACTACTACAGTGATTTACCTAGGTTCCCGGAAGGCTTCTCGCATCGTGGTTGTTGTGTTTTTGGGTTACAAGTATTTTTTTTCTATTGATAGGACCCCACGCATTACTGTGGGACTAGTTAACTTAAGTTCTTACATTGTACCTGAAATTACCACATAAACTACTACTCTGTTTTTCTTTTTTTCTAAATAAAGGCACAACTTATGTTTTTTTTTCTTGCAGCTGATTGGCAATGACCCTACAACGGGTCATTGCAACGAACGTGGCTGCTGAAATTTGTCAGCAGCTCCATACTAAACCTGTTCTCAATTGCAACAAACCTAAAATAACATATGCTGCCCATTAGATGTAACCGATGTAGGAGACTAACTTAAACCACCTCTTCACAGGGTTTATGTAGCTCAGTAGAGGAACAGTCGATCGCATTTGAACTGTTCTGAATGTAGTGGAAATAATATAGTCACAAAGTAACGAACATACGCACCACTCGCTTGAAATATTTACTGTAGCTAAAATTGTTTTCTAGACACCACAACTGTTCACAATGAATTTGATGAATACATGTCTTTATTAATAAAAGTGTAATTTATTAATAATTAAGATTAATGTATATCTTTATTAGTAGCTGTATTACCGGTAATGCATGTACAGTCCTTAATATGGGATAGTGAACTTTCAGGTATCCTGGGGAGGTAAGAAAAGTGAAATGAAGGAAATACATATTTAAAGGGGGTGTAAGTCTTAAATGTGTTCTGTTACATCTGGGTGTTAACTGAATAGATTGTGATTTGACACATGTCTTTCTCAGGAGACAGCAGAAAAATTGGGGAATTTGCAGGTACAGAAAATAACTTGAACTGAACAGGCAAATGTAAGGTTATGTTAAAGAAAAAAAAAACGTTGTCAGCTTTTTCAACATGATTATTTAAGACAGTTTATTGGAACCGTATCTCTCCTCCATTCTGTGGCTGTGGTCCAACAGTAACGGTGGTGAAACAAGCAGAATGTGCAGAAAGAATTGGAGACGTAACGGGAGACTCATCCAGTCGATAGAAGGGTTGTGTACGCTGAGAAGTGTAGTTTAAAAGCTTAACAAGCCAGGGAGGAGTCAAACCTACAATCTTCTAAAATGTATTTCCTGTCTTAGAAATGCTCTGTGCGGTATGTCTTGCACAACGTGGACTGCAGATCTGTGATATTGTCGAATTCGAGGGATCCAGCAATCATACTGGATTTGACTGGGATTCTGAAATGTCTCTTGCAAAGGTATTTGGGTTTGCTTGAACATTTAATAAAAAAGTGATCTGAGACTTCCTAGCTTCCAGTCTATAATCTCACTGAAACTAAACTAGGATGTGATGTTTCGCAGATGTGCAGTGTGCCTTTACGCTTGGCATGTTCAAGACTATTCGTTGCGTGAGCTTCTCACTGCGTGTCCTGTACTGTATTGTGATTTCGTTGAGATTATCTACGAGGAGTACAGCGACTAGAACGCCTTGAACCTTTTTTTCGGTATATAAAAGAAAACGCTAAAGCACATACAAAGTAACTAACAACTAAAATGTAGGTTTTCTGATTATATCTCTACTTTACTTAAATACCTTAGTGACAGGCGATTCTTTCCGATATTTGTTCCGGCGCGGTTATTGATCCCATACTAAAGATTATTTTTATAAAGAACATGTCACCTGCAAACTGGTATCGAGAAAGTTTTATAATATTACTTTTTATTTAAAAAAGTAAATTTATCATAACCTATATGATTTCTTACCAGCGTGGAGCTCGAATTCACAACCCCGAGATTAAGTGTTTGGCACTAGCTGCGCCACAGAAAAAATGAAATCTCTTATTTACATTAAATACTGCGGCTCCTGACCTTTTCTTCTCGTCAGAGAAGAGGTCGGTCTGGTCTCCAGATTATCAACTATAAGATCAGACCGTGCTCCTTTGTAAAGCAGTGTTGGTTCACATTGCTTATATGGGGCAACACATCAACTCGATGATCGCTCGCTGTACACGCATGCCCCCCTTCACTGAAATAACATAGACGAAGGAAACTCTCTTGTCTTGGGCTGCTGTCACCTGGATTCAAAGCGCGTGTAGTGCGGTCACAGCACAAAGTACTGACTACTATACCATCGCGGCGAGCAGGGACAGACTATCCTAAATTTTATTCAAATGCTCACAGTGTCTTTAATCTGATGGATTCATATACCGTGCTCATGAGAAAGTCACAAACCTGTCATCTACACACTGTTCCCAGAGCTGGATAAGTTATTCCAGATTCTACAGCTCTCTAGCAATAGTGGAAATCAGGCTACAGGAATGGAGAAATTCTCTTCAAAATGTGGAAATATATTCCCGAGACGAGTCCTTTCTCAAAGGTCAACTCTGCTTGTAAATCACCCCTCCCCACATCGCACGGTGTAGCGGTTATAACCTTCTATTAACACACCAAAGGGCTTCAGTGAGAAAGCGGGCAGAAACAAAGCGATCTCTTTCATTTTTACGTTTTGCACGCCTGACGGGGTTTTACGGTGCTCTTTTCTACACTGAACTGATCATTTGGACATCGTAAGGGAAGAGAGACACATTTCTATGTAATCAGGAAACCAGGAATCCCAACCGTTAGCCCGTTAGTGCCACAGAGAAAAAAAAACGTTTCAACGAGATAAAATTGCAGGATAAACACATTTTTTTTCTTTTTCGTAGCGTTTGTGTTTTGTTTGATTTAGCGAATTTTATACACTTTATTTCTGACACATGACTTAAAAGGCTGGTAGAGTATATTTAATACAAGAGCGCTGAACAACAATTTTCATCTACCGTATTGTAATGTTTTAAAAAAAAAGTTAAATGGATATATAGTAAATGTTTTTTTTCATATAATAGTGTTTATGGTCTGAAAAACATCATTCATTATTTAACGGACATTTGGTATAATTAAAAAAAAATACTCATTCACGAATGTTAAATTTTTTTACAATAACGTGTTCTATTGTGATCTTGCGCCCCGTGCAGCAATATCACCAGACAGTTTAATTGTCTTAGTTCAGGTGGGTAGCTGCGCCAGCATGCGTAGGCTGCAAAGGAACAAGTAAAAGGTTTATTCCATGCTGAAAAAAAAGAAGAAAGAGAACACAACGTTTCGGCCGTGGAGCCTTCTTCAGGTGTGAGAGAGACAGGGCAGTAGGCAAAGGTAAAGTAGCGGGAGAACAAAGGTTGAGAGGGAGGAGGAGTGAGAGGCGGGAGCAGGGGACAGAAAGAGAGGCCAATCAAGAGGTGTGAAGTCAGAATTGGTGCAGAGAGGTATGAAATGAAACTTCCAATGAATGGAGAAAATTTGAAAAGAACAGTAGTCTGTCGTTAAGGGAAGGGAGAATGTGTGACCCTAGCTGCAGAATAATTTTAGTTTCGGTGGTCTTTCTGATGTATGAGTTTGGAAAACCGTCTTTGCAAACACTGGTGCCCGGCTAGCTCAGTCAGTAGAGCATGTGACTCTTTAGCTCAGGGGTGTGGGTTTAAACCCCATGTTGGGTAGTGTCCATCTCCTTATTAACAAAGTTTCCTGCTCATCCTTGACCCTCTTACACCTCGATGGTACTGAGCACGGTTTTCCAAACTCATACATCAGAAAGACCACTGAAACTAAAATTATTCTGCAGCTAGGATCACACATTCTCCCTTCACTTAATGACAGACTACTGTTCTTTTAAATTTTCTCCATTCATTGGAAGTGAAGAGAACAGAACTTAAGCTATTATTTATATAAATGTAGCCTGAGGCTTTTATGTGTTCTATAAAATCGAGGAGTCAACTGGATAGATTTGTTAAATATTTTAGTGATGGGTCTCCGTATTTGTGGTTATTGGAGGAAAGCAGGGATGAGGAGGAAATAGGTGGCACCCAAGTATGTTAAAGGAAAAAACTCAGCATCTTAAGTGATTTATGATGGTTTACAGTCCCTTTTCTGTCCTGTGGCTGTGATCCAATGACTGTGTTGAAACAGCCAGGGTTGTGCTAGCTCTTGATGGACTGGTATGCAAACCAAATGACAGACAAGCAAAGCGTTGTTTTACAATTCTGAAAGCTCGTTCAATGTGGCTCCTTGTGTTTTTATGACTTCTGTTATAGTGCTGGTCTTGTAATGTTGTTGGATTGTGCGCAGGTGTCAGAAGATACCGTCATAAAGGATAGGCACGACTTGGCAAAACAACACGCCAGCAAGCACTTCCCCACTTTGAAAGGAAGATGTTGGAACTGATTAAAGAGCTTAATCTGAACTGACACAGGAGAGAGAGAGAAAATCAAAGTTCTGAAAAGTAAGCACAAGGCACACCCTGCTAAAGAAATGTATTGCCTTAAAAAAATGCTTAGAAGGTCAGAGGAACAATTGTTGTGTTGTTTTTTTTTGCTCAAGTATTTTTATAAGTTTAATTTCCAGTTCTGTTAAAAATAAAACTTAACTTTACTGGTTATTAGTCGGTGTCTTTTGTAACGATTTAGCTGTAATGATGTCTGCTTATTCATCTGGAGTGTTAAACAAAATTAATTCTGCAATAATACCGTAGTGTTTAATTTCAAATGCACAGCTGCTGTTCTCATTTGTTTCATGACTAATTACAATTGGGTATCTCATTAATAACTATGTAGCCTCATCATGTGAATTGTCGACTAAATGCAATTCTTAAATTAAAAACTAACTGATTTGTCAGGAAATTTCGTTTGAATATAAATGAAACAGAAAAGTAATTGTATATTAATGTGGCCTACATATTATTCTACTAATCAGAAGTGTTCTGATGTACAGTCCTCTCCAGTTCGGGCTAATTAGTACAACAAGGCCGAGCCCTTGGAACCGGATTAAGCACAAGTTGAGCTGAGCTCCAACTTTGTTCCACATGTTTTTTGCTGCAATTGAACTTGGAGCGGGAGATGATCTCCAGAATGTACCATACTAACTTAGTACGCGGCTGTGTTTTAACTCGGGAAGTCCATTGCATTTGACCCTATGGGTTTATATACATAGGTTTCTCTGCATACACTACCATAAGGGAGGAATGGTGAGTTAGAGGGAGGGCACCAGTTTGGTTTATCAAGAATTCACCAAACTGAGTAGAACTACTCAGTTCTCACAAAGTCTAGGCTAGGTGTTACACCCCACTGTGTTTATGTAGATAAGACAGTTCTACTTGGGGAGGGGAAGGAACTTTAAGTTTTCTGGTGTCATTGTTACCGTAAATTCTCCTATAATACGGCAAGCAAAATAATAGTATCCGGAATTTCCGCTAGGTGGAGCTAATAAAGCTCAACCTCTCATGTTTGAGCTGTCGCCATCAAAGTCTTTAACGAAGATATTACTAATAGTAGTAATAATGAATGACCTTGGACGAGCTGTAAGTGTAAACTCAAAGTATTGCCCTGGTCAACATTCTTTTTTTCATTGACCCTCTTTGTAAAAGTAACACCACAGCATTTCGCAATCATGCATTTGTTTCCAATCATGCAAAGTACAGTAATTTTTGAGAATCAATTCACCATGCCTTTCACATGCTCATAAAAGAGATTGATTTAGGAACATAAACATATTACCGTATGCAAACTGTACTGTATACAGTATGTATATGTATATTTAATGTCTTAACTGTGCCCTTTAAGTATTGAATATTTATATGGAATTTTACCACTGAAGGGAAATCTTAGTGCCTGAGCATAAAAAGAATAGGAGCATACTGCAACGCGTGTGAAGGCCATAAACGATATTAATTTTGGAACTTAAACATACAGTATATGGCTGGTCTCGGTACTTTAAAGAAAACATACACACCAGTATTCCATTTCTCCCTAAACATTTTAAGCATCGAAGTCTTTAACTAACGTGATACCGGAGTCAACAAGCATACTTTTAAAATTTGATTAAAAGGGAATATAATATGGAATCGCGTATCTCAAGAAATTAATAACGATATGATTATAGTCGTGTACTGCGACAGGGCTATGTAGGGCTGTTTCGCCTCTCTCTTCATTTGACTTCCCTTGTAGCCCACTGGTCTACGTGCCCGATTACCAACTCACGGGTTGTGTGTTCAAATCCAGCTGGTGCTGGACTTTTCTTTTAACAAACATTTCTTCGAAAAAATAGAATAGCAATATTTTGGACAATCAATTGACTTTTATATTTCAAAATATCACAACATGATCGATTCTAAGTCATTTTTGATTACAATGAATAGTCACCTTCTTCCCTTCTGACAACGGTCCCTGCTTCTGCTTCCTGCTTCTATTGTGTGTGTGTAATAGAGTACATTTTTATAGAGAAATGGAGGCTGGACAGTATGCGTTACAATATAAACATTTATATTGATTTAAATCGTGTTTTGATTTAAATCGCAAACGCATGTTTAATTATATGTGTTTTTGTAATCATAATCAGACTAATGCAACATAAATTGATACAGTATCTTTGTCTTCTAAGTATCTTAATAAACTTTCAGCATAGCTTTCTACCCGTTTAGATTTATTTTTCTTGGGATTTTGGGATCAAACGTGGAAGGATTAGATTGTAATCGTTTTTATTTTTCAAATACATTTTAGAAAAGTGTAATCTATACCTGCCCAGACTGTACGCCTTCCTATACCCCGCCTTTCATTCCTGTCCTGCTCTTCCCCGCGCACCCCAGCCGGGCACTCTTCGGCCTCTGCCCGGGACAAATGTATATTTTGATATTTACACCCGGCGCTGCACCGAGGGAGTGTCTGCATTTATAACTTAGTTTTTAAAATTAGTCAAGCAATATGAAGCATCTCCTTTTACTTTTAAGTCCCTTAAATACATTGAGCACAGCTTTCTCACCACTTAAGATTGCTTTTTGATACCATCCTTACACAAAGCAGAAACTTTCCGATGACATACAGTACAAGTGGAAAGATTACAGATTTTAATCGTCTTTAATTTTGTTACGTTATACGTTTCAGGAACGTTTCATCTGAACAAACACCCCAAAACTATTCTCGATTGTATTTCTGAATGTTATGTTACACCTACAGTAGTTCACTGCTTTAAATACATCGAATTAAGAAAGTTATGTGTAGCACTTTAGATCTTTTTTTCTGAACCAGGGAAAACCTGATCATGTTTCTCTATAACAATAATAAAAAACTTTATTTTAAATATCACCTTTAAAAGTGGCATCTCAAAGCAATACAGTAGATCGAAAAACAGTTAAAAGGGACCAAAGTAAATACCAGACAAACGCAAACGCGTTTTTAATAAAATGCTTTTATTCATTCAGCAGAGAGTGAGAGAGACATCCAGCAGAGAGAGACACACACACCGGTTTCCATTGACAAAATTGTTTTTTTTTCAATTCCTCTTGTCTAACAGGAATGTTTTGTTTGTGGACAGACTGTTAGACTAGAGGAAAAGAGCGCCTCCTTCTACGAAGCATTTCGTTGATCCGATCACAAATTCTTTTCCAGCCGCACGCAGTAAGGGTTGAGAATCTCTGATTCACCATGCTACTAATGGTTTCCCGGAGATTGCAAGGCAAGGCACTTTTGCCTCTGGACCCATCGAAATTAACAGACGTGGTCCACCCCCAGTAAATTTAAAAAGTCACAAGATTTCGAAACACGAGGGCGGCGTAGCGGTCGGCTCTTGCTTTCCCGTCTATGCCGATGCACTGCAAGTACAACCCCCCCTCCATCTCCTGAGTGATGGGTAGCAGTTGGACATCTGGGAGAATTATTCGTCCCACTGGCGTCTGTGAATTCCGCTCTGTAAACAGTGCTTCCTGGGGGGAGATAGACGGCGGGGACAGCATCAACAGATTCCTGCGTGGTGGTGAACGGAGAGGCCGGGATGGAGTGTCCTGAGGCGATGTGTGCTCTGCGGGGGGCAGAGCTTCCGCCAGGCATTGCAACCTGCGCGGCGGGGAGAGGCACTTTTCGGGAGACAGCTGCTCAACTGTTTGACTGCTGGAACATACTGTCTCCTTCCTCTGCATTTTCAGGAGTGTCTCTAGCCTCCCAATCCTCCCCAGTAATGCATCGTACTGCTCCCACTGCTGCCGAAATGTCTCCACACAGGTGCTGCTTCTACAGGTTGGCACCCTGGCCAGTGGCCGAGAGCAGAGACCCACGGCCTGTGCCAAAATAACATAATTCATGTAAGAAATAAAGTCACAAAGTAGTATTCATCAGTCGCGAAACAGAAGTCAAAATAAACTTTTCTTTTTTTCCGTCTTACCGCTTTCTTTTTTACTGTCCTGGTGGTAGATTTCGAAGATCGTTTCGCCCGTGCGGTGTTTTCTTGAAGAACAGGCTACGAAGCAATAATTATAATTGAATTTAAAATTCAAAACGGCAATAATACCTTGTAATATACGCTGTAATCACGTATTTCAGATGAAGTCTGCTGTATTTGCTTACCCTTCGCTCTTTGGAAGCTGGGGCGGCAGAAGCACCCCGTCTCTTCCCGTAAAAGGTCTTGGTCTCCATACTGTACTGTGGTCGCTGTAGTGCAGGTTCGCAGTTTTTTTTTTTGTGATGGGAGCTCACCCAATCCCTTGGTGTATTTATGCTATATTCACATCTACAGCTAGAATGTTCATTGTCTTCCAATGAAAGGCGGGTGCCTCTTGCCGAAGTCGGGAGACATTAGAGGCTTGCCACACCCGGACTGTTAAACCACCGCATTAGCATGTCAAAGCCCATTGAGGACCCTGGCGCAATAGTTGTTTTGTCCCTTGATTTAGTGATGTGCATTAATTAAATCTTGTCAGTCAGGTCTTTTTTTCTCTATTTGAATTGTCGTTTACACATGCACGACTTTAAAAGCTAGCAAGACAGGTTTCGATTCACATTAGCTGGCGAGCCTTGTTAACAAAAAAACGAATAATAATGTAACATGCCACTGTTTGTTCATGAACAAAGTTTTACTGAGATTTCCTTAGATACGCAATTAAAAAATAAATAAAAATTTGAATCCCCTGCGGAACACATTCCATAAGAATCAGCGCTTTTACAGTATATATCGCCTTTAAAGGTGGCTTCTCAAAACGCTTTACAGGATAAAAACAACCAGAACAGCAACAACAACAACAATATTGTATTTCATTGCACTTTGAAAACCAAGTAATAACTTAACTATACGTGCAAACGTTTCATATGTTGCTGTTGTGAATGCCTGTGGAGTGTATCTTATTTGCCTTGAGTCCTGGTTATCTCTCTCCCCCTTCCCCCCTCTCTCCCTCAATTCAATTCAATTCAAGGTGTTTTATTTGCATGACAGATGGGTACAATCAGTGTTGGGTATGTATATTTTGATATTTACACCCGGCGCGGCACCGAGGGAGCATCTGCATTTATAACTTAGTTTTTAAAATTAGTCAAGCAATATGAAGCATCTCCTTTTACTTTTAAGTCCCTTAAATACATTGAGCACAGCTTTCTCACCACTTAAGATTGCTTTTTGATACCATCCTTACACAAAGCAGAAACTTTCCGATAACTCACAGTACAAGTGGAAAGATTACAGATTTTAATAGTATTTTATAGTACTAAACTAGCGCTTCGCTAGGCAAATAAGATACACTCAACAGGCATTCACAACAGCAACATATGAAACGTTTGCACGTATAGTTAAGTTATTACTTGGTTTTCAAAGTGCAATGAAATACAATATTGTTGTTGCTGTTCTGGTTGTTTTTATCCTGTAAAGCGTTTTGAGAAGCCACCTTTAAAGGCGATATGTACTGTAAAACCGCTGATTCTTATGGAATGTGTTCCGCAGGGGATTCAAATTTTTATTTAAAAGTAAAATCACCTTTAAAATTGGTAGTACCTTTTTTAGTACTATATTTTTGTATTATATTCCCTATTAATCAAACTCTAAGAGTATGTATCGGCTTGTCAGTCAGGTCTTTTTTCTCTATTTCAATTGTCGTTTACACATGCACGACTTTAAAAGCTAGCAAGACAGGTTTCAATTCACATTAGCTGGCGAGCCTTGTTAACAAAAAAACTAATAATAATGTAACATGCCACTGTTTGTTCATGAACAAAGTTATACTGAGATTTCCTTAGACAGCGATTAAAAAATAAACGTTTCATATGTTGCTGTTGTGAATGCCTGTGGAGTGTATCTTATTAAGCTCTAAATTGCATTTTGAGCGCGGTTTTTGACTTTTTTTAAATTGCATTTTGGGCGCGGACAGCACATACAAGGGTTAATGAACTGCGCCAAGAAATTTAAAATAGTATTCTTTAGGTGTGAGGGTAGGAGTGGACCACAGCAGGCATAATCAGCAAACCAGGAAAACAAAGAACAGGACAGGTGAAATGTGTATCCAGAAAGCGAATGATCAGAAAAAGGAAATGGTGTTACACCCAGGTTTTCGACCCAATTGTTTTAACTTGCTAATGCATCAGACACATTTCCTGGCGTATTGTGTTTTAAATAAAATAGGAGTGTCTTTCCCTGGCATTAGCTCATCGGTATGGTGTAAGTTTTATCTGTACCATTCCATACAGTATATAGGTACAGAATTCAAGCTGCACCACTGTATCACTTTGGTAAGGGGACGGACAATGACTAAAATCACGAAGACTCTCTCACACCAAATAATGAAGATGAAAAGAAACGGGAAGTCAACACGGGACATTGTACAGCAGTTGGGTTCGATGGACATCTTCGTTTCTGAGAGCACAGTGAGATGGCATTATAAAGGGGAGAGGAGGCAAAGAGAATCTAAACCGAGGACGATTCAAAGGTAAATAAATTTCTAAAAATACCTTTCTTGCATGTAAATACAACTACGCACATTATTTTTAAAACTAACTGCTGATCTCTTTTTTTTTCAAGTCTTATTGTGCGAGCTATCAACAAACTGACTGGTGAAAATGATGAGCTACCGGCGATGCAAGTCCAAAGACGGCTATGGGCTGACCTCGGTGCGAACATTAGCCCGACATCGATAAGAAGAGTACGCAGGAGGCTTGGATGGAGATACAGAAAAACCAACACATGCCCCATGATAAGGCAAAAAAACAAAGAGGAAAGACTCAAGCAAGCGCTCCAATGGATTGAACAGGGGGAGGCATTTCAGGATGTACTTTTCACCGACGAAACAACAGTGGCTCTGGAACAGTTTTCAACAATGGCATTTTGCAAAAAGGGGAGATATGTGGACAAGCCAAAGCCCAAACATCCACTGAAGGTTCACGTCTGGGGGGGTATATCTAGAAGAGGCCCGGGACCACTTCTTATTTTCGAAGGAATTATGGACCCTGTATTCTTCGAGGAAGTTGTGGTCACACAGCATGCTGCCCCATATATCAGGGAGCAGTTTGGATCAAGGCACCGTCTCTTTCAAGACAACGATCCGAAACAAACAGCAGCAAGGGCGAGGCTTATAGCTGAATGAATAAAAGCATTTCTATTAAAAACGCGTTTGCGTTTGTCTGGTATTTACTTTGGTCCCTTTTAACTGTTTTTCCCCATCTACTTTTTCGCTTTGAGATGCCACTTTTAAAGGTGATAAGTAAAATAATGTTTTTTATTATTGTTATAGAGAAACATGATCAGATTTTCCCTGGTTCAGAAAAAAAGATCTAAAGTGCTACATCTAACTTTCTTAATTCGATGTATTTAAAGCAGTGAACTACTGTAGATGTGACATAACATTCAGAAATACAATCGAGAATAGTTTTGTGGTGTTTGTTTAGATTAAATGTTCCTAAAACGTATAACGTAACAAAATTAAAGACTATTAAAATCTGTAATCTTTCCACTTGTACTGTATGTCATCGGAAAGTTCCTGCTTTGTGTAAGGATGGTATCAAAAAGTAATCTTAAGTAGTGAGAAAGCTGTGCTCAATGTATTTAAGGGACTTAAAAGTAAAAGGAGATGCTTCATATTGCTTGACTAATTTTAAAAACTAAGTTATAAATGCAGACGCTCCCTCGGTGCCACGCCGGGTGTAAAGATCAAAATATACATTTGTCCCGGGCAGAGGCCGAAGAGTGCCCGGCTGGGGTGCGCGGGGAAGAGCAGGACAGGAGTGAAAGTGGTCAGAGCGGGGTTTAGGAAGGCGTACAGTCTGGGCAGGTATAGATTACACTTTTCTAAAACGTATTTGAAAAATAAAAACTATTACAATCTAATCCTTCCACGTTTGATCCCAAAATCCCAAGAAAAATAAATCTAAACGGGTAGAAAGCTATGCTGAAAGTTTATTAAGATACTTAGAAGACAAAGATAATGTATCAATTTATGTTGCATTAGCCTGATTATGATTAAAAAAACACATATAATTAAACATGCGTTTGCGATTTAAATCAAAACACGATTTAAATCAATATAAATGTTTATATTGTAACGCATACTGTCCAGCCTCCATTTCTCTATAAAAATTTACTCTATTACACACACACACAATAGAAGCAGGAAGCAGAAGCAGGGACCGTTGTCAGAAGGGAAGAAGGTGACTATTCATTGTTATCAAAAATGACTTAGAATCGATCATGTTGTGATATTTTGAAATATAAAAGTCAATTGATTGTCCATAATATTGCTATTCTATTTTTTCGAAGAAATGTTTGTTAAAAGAAAAGTCCAGCACCAGCTGGATTTGAACACACAACACGTGAGTTGGTAATCGGGCACGTAGACCAGTGGGCTACAAGGGAAGTTGCATGAAGAGAGAGGCGAAACAGCCCTACACAGCCCTGTCGCAGTACACGACTATAACCATATCGTTATTAATTTCTTGAGATACGCGATTCCATATTATATTCCCTTTTAATCGAATTCTAAAAGTATGCTTGTTGACTCCGGTATCACGTTAGTTAAAGACTTCGATGCTTAAAATGTTTAGTGAGAAATGGAATACTGGTGTGTATGTTTTCTTTAAAGTACCGAGACCAGCCATATACTGTATGTTTAAGTTCAAAAATTAATATCGTTTATGGCCTTCACACGCGTTGCAGTATGCTCCTATTCTTTTTATGCTCAGGCACTAAGATTTCCCTTCTGTGGTAAAATTCCATATAAATTCCATATAAAGAATGTTGACCAGGCCAATACTTTGAGTTTACACTTACAGCTCGTCCAAGGTCATTCATTATTACTACTATTAGTAATATCTTCGTTAAAGACTTTGATGGCGACAGCTCAAACATGAGAGGTTGAGCTTTATTAGCTCCACCTTGCGGAAATTCCGGATACTATAATTTTGCTTGCCGTATTATAGGAGAATTTACGGTAACTCGCGGTAGACTGCGTACAGCGTACTGGAAAATAATGCGGTATCGCCCACGCATTTTGAATGGCTGCATCTGTATGTTCCAGCAGTCAAACACTAGGGTGTCAGCCGTCTCCAAACAGACCTTCATCTCCTGAAAAGTGCCCCTCCCTGCCACACAGGTTGCTGTACCTGGTGCAATGCGTATCTCCATACGACCCTCCACCCCCAGCAGAGCACACCCCTTCAGGACACTCCATCCTGTCCTCTCTGCTCACCACCACTAATGAATTGGCTGGTGCCGTCCCCACTGTCTCTCTCCCCTCAGGAAGCACCATCTACACAGCAGAACTCACAGATGCCACGTACAGTTCTCCCAGATGTCCACCTTTTGCCCATCAGTCAAGAGAAGGAGGGATTGAATGTGCAGTGTGTCGGCACAGAGGGGACAGCCAGAGCCGACCGCTACGCCACTCTTCTGTTTAGCAATTTTGGGACTGGGGGTGAACCACATCCATAAATTTTGACTGGTCCAGAGGCAAAAGGGCTTTGCATTCTCCAGGAAAACATAGGTATGTTGAATTGGAGATTCTCAGAACTTACTTTGTATGATTGGAAACCGATACATGATAGGATAAACAAAATGCTTCAAAGAAAGAGGTGCTATTTCTCTCTGGTTTTAGTCTGTGCAGCAATAAAACAATCAGATTAAACAAGAGAGAGTGCGACATTACTTTTCGTCAATGAACAAATAGTCTTTTCATGTTTATTTAAGTGTCCTTCTTTCATTTGGATTGCATTAAACAACTCGGGAGTTATTGTTATGATTACTCTATTATCGAATCCTCAACTCGTTCACTTTTTGTTATTTTGGGAACATTTTGACATGTTGCTTTTAGCTGTCGATTCTGTTGAAATCACTCAGTTTGTAATGTAGGGTAAGTTAAACTTTGATACAGGACAAATGTATTTCCCACAAGCTGTACTGTAGTAGCATTAAAAGTATACAACATGACACTGTATGCATGTGGCACATCTTTGTTCAACTTAAGAAAAAACAGGACATTTGATTGCTGATTGCCTTATGTTAAAGGCCAACAATGACACCAGAAAACTGAAAGTTCCTTCCCCTCCCCAAGTAGAACTGTCTAATCTACATAAACACAGTGGGGTGTAACACCTAGCCTAGACTTTGTGAGAAGTATGGAGCTGCATTGCATTAAAATGGCTGCAATGGAATATACATAGTAGGCAAGAGTTAATTTCAAGCTGAAAAGAAAAGACTCAACATGTCCCATTAAAATCAGAAATTTTCTTACAAGTGTAAATCCAACTATTTTCTAATCGCTTTATCCAGGACAGGTAACAGTTTCACCAAAAGTATTTGGTAACTTTTTACGATTGTCAGACTTCAGAATGCTTCAACTGATGCTTAAAGATATGACATAATGCGTACTGTGTTAAAGAGCTATTGAGCACAGAACATCTTTACACTTGTGAAAAGATTTGCACGTGCAGTTTATTCTTATCTGTGTGAAAACAGGAAATATCGATGGAGTTTCAGAAAGTAAACAGAGGTCTGGAACACCATATCTCAGATGTTTAATAAATTGAAGTTTGTGAAAACAGTGACAAATCACCCGCAAACAAAATACAATTTTAGAATACAAGCAGTTTGAAATGATTAGTTATTAATAAATCACTTAACTTTGAACATGTTGTGATATTTAGAAATAGCAACAAATCAATATAATTTACTATTTTAGTTTTTCAAAGAAATGTTTTTGTTAAAGGAAAACTCATGCCAGGAGCTGGGTTCAAACAAAGCTAAAGCTGAAAAGGGCAGGCAAAATGTTTAAGTAATCATGGGTGAATGAGACAAATTGATGCAGATGTTTAGAAAGAAAGTGGACTATGGTAATATTTTGAGCTTACAGCCTATCCAATATTATTCTTTATTAATCTTTCATATCACATTAAAATGAATGTTTTTTTTTAAATGTAAGAGAATACACAACGCGTGTCCTCTATAACACTTCAGTGTACTTTTTAATCAGTTTAATTTTTATCAATGTTATACAAAGCTTAAAATTATTAAATTGTATATACCGTTTAGACTGTTAACGTCTGTAATTGACAAAAGATTGTCCCTCAGTATTGACAGGGATTCAAAACCAAACATTTTCTAGCAACAGCGCAAATGCTGCACATGAGACATTAAGCTTTCATAGCTCCGCCTGGCGGTTTTACAAGATATTTCACCCTACTTTGATACATCATGCGGTATCCTACAGTTCTTTGCAGAACAAGCACTGCTATTTACTGCACATTTTGAATGGTTGGATCTGTAGTTCTACTCAGTTTGGTGTATTCTTGATAAACCAAACTGTTGCCCTCCCTCCAACTCACCATTCCTCCCTTATGGTAGTGTATGCAGAGAAACCCATGTATACAAACCCACAGGGTCAATTGCAATGGACATCCCAAGTTAAAACACAGCTGCGTGCTAAGTTAGTACGGTACATTCTGAAGATCATCTCCCGCTCCGAGTTCAATTGCAGCAAAAACATGTGGAACAAAGATGGAGCTCAGCTCAACTTGTGCTTAATCCGGTTCCAAGGGCTCGTGTTAAGCAATTTTAATTAAATATTACAATGTTTCCAAGCGACGGATGCATAAATTCAGTACGTGGTAACAATATTATTTCCCCTATATTCTGGAGCTTTCTAATGCGATTCTTCGTTACACCAAGTATGGTACTAAGTTGCTCAAGCCATATTAATAGGTGGTTTAAAATAATTCACTAGTTTAGTCACTTCTAGGGGGCAACAACTATTAATTTGTGTTCGTTGTAACTGAGAACAGGTTTAGTACAGTGCTGTGGACTAAGCACAGCAGCAACGTTCGTTGCAATTGGACTTAAGGTGGAGCACAACTTCAGACCACAGCTGCGTACTAAACACGGGTTGAACGCCTGTTAGTACTTCACTTTCAGTTTGTTGCAATTAACCCCTAGACTTTGCACTACGAAGGTGTAAATCAAGCTCAAGCAGAGACAATCCATTAATGGCTTTCATAACTTCCATTAGTCTCCACCTCTGTCTTCCCTAACTCATTCTTGATCTTCCTAAACTAGGCGTTTAACTGAAATTCAGCCCAATGATACTGCTTAGTCTGAGAAAAAAAAATATAATAAGCGCTATTCCCGACAGCCTGAAAAGAAACACAGATTCCTATAGCCTCAACTGAGCAAAAGAGTCCATTTCTGCACCTTCTGAAGTATTATTTAAAAAAAAAAAAAAAACACCAGCACTGGCTGGAGAGGCTGTGTGTGTCCGGGCTCAACGGTTATATAGGACAGGACTCAGCGCGCAGCAGGTCTCATTGCTCTGCGCTGCCCGTGCGGAATGCGCGTCTCCTCCCTCCACACGCCACCGCCTCGCTAAACCGCCTTCATACTCCCCAGCGGCAATAACATCTCCATTTATTAAATTTATTCTTCCATCTTAACCCAGAAAACTCCTGGGACGTTTCTGTGAACCGGTAAAGCTCTCTCTGTTGGTGGTCACAAGTAGAAACAATGCACGAGCTGAAAGCAGGAAGTCAAAGCACTCCTCCCTCACTGTATATCTGGGTCCAGACTTCCGAAAACTCCTAAAAGTGAATTTCCAGAAAGCCATATTAAAGTCTCCCATCCGTTCGTTTCAAATACATAAATTAGATGAGTTTGGGTACTTTTCTAATGTATTTTAATTGTTTGGCACTGTGCCTTGTTAAATATGTTACAAGCAAAGTTTATCAACTTCATGCGAGGTTTTGCGTGGATACAAAAACATTATATGATATCTATAACACACGTGAAGAGTGAATCTGAATTAATCAGAATGCCTCGCAGCACCAGAATTGTTATTTACGTATTTTAAAAATACATCTGGTGCATCTGAAGACAGAATAAAACCCAGAACTGTAAAAGGACGACAGACCGTTAAACTGTCTGGTGATATTGCTGCATGGGGCGCAAGATCACAATAGAACACGTTATTGTAAAAAATGTTTACATTCGTGAATGAGTATTTTTTTTAATTATACCAAATGTCCGTTAAATAATGAATTACGTTTATCAGACCATAAACACTATTATATGAAAAAGAAAAACATTTACTATATATGCATTTAACTTGCTTTTTTAAAAAACATGACAATACGGTAGATGAAAATTGTTGTTCAGCGCTCTTGTATTAAATATACTCTACCAGCCTTTTAAGTCATGTGTCAGAAATAAAGTGTATAAAATTCGCTAAATCAAACAAAACACAAGCGCTACGAAAAAGAAAAAATGTGTTTATCCTGCAATTTTATCTTGCTGAAACGTTTTTTTTTTCTGTGGCACTAACGGGCTAACGGTTAGGATTCCTGGTTTCCTGATTACATAGAAATGTGTCTCTCTTGTCCTACGGTGTCCAAATGATCAGTTCAGTGTAGAAAAGAGCAGCGTAAAACACCGGGGTAAAGTTAGCTTGAAGTTCGAAAACGATTTTGCCACGCCTGTAGCGTTTTCACGAAACCTATTAGAATCGCGAGAATACTTGCTTTGTGCATAAAATACATTGTGAATGCTTTCTCAGCCTTTACTTTTTCGTTTATATTACATTTTTTGGACCAAGCACGAATATTCTTTTGTCCATATCTTCGCAACGGAAGCACAGAACGCTTTCAAACCAAATGCATTTTAAAGACCACGACGTGGATATTTCCACAGCCTCTACATCAAAGTATCAGTGAGCTAATTATCTTTTTTTTAAACCCCCGAGAAATACTGTTCAATACGGCTTCATGCGAAAAACCCGTATATGACCATAGGAAGCATAACAGCGCAGTCTCCAATTACCCAGACTGTAAGCACGGGAATAAAGCTTTGTCTGAATTCTGAAACCCTTCCTTTACGTCCTGTTTTCATTCAGGTAAGAGTCAACTACATGCACAATACTACTGACAGCAGGAAGATTAAAATATTCTTTACTCAGCAGCTTATTAAAAACAGCTTCCATGATGTTCAAACCGATTTTTTACACAGAACACTGACACAGCTTTGTGTTCTGAATCTCTTTTTCTCGTGTGTTTATTTAATGTGGCACAATGTACTGGGATAGGGGTATTCTGTTCACAAACCAATAGCATTTAAACAACAGCACCCACAATGCTGCAAGTAAGTGTTTTACACACTAAGCAGAGAGCGATGTCTTCCTCGTTAGTATAGTGGCAAGTGTAACGCTGCTCTGTAGAGGTGAAAAGGATCCGATGCAGATGCAGGAGTCGCAGGGAGGTAAGTAAATGTACCGAGCAAATCCAGGAGCTGAGTCGTAGTCCGAAGGCGAAGGTAAGTCGAGATCCGGTAAAGGCACTGGTGGCGAACAATCCAAAACGTGAGACAGAATCGTAGTCGAAAAGAGAGCTACAGGCTCATATCCAAAACAGCCAATGATAGCAAACAATCCAAGGGGCGAGACGAGATCCGAAGTCCGAAGGCAAAAGGTGCAGGCAGAATTCCAGGAAGGCAAAAGAGGGGTAAGAACGCTAGGCTGAGCAACAAGTAGAGAACTCAATACCGAGCAACGGGAATCAGGTACGAATGGTATAAATAACCCGGCGTGCCGCACGGTAGAGCAATTGCAGGTGTGTTAACTCGTGCGGCGGCGCTTGTTAGTAGTTATCCACTGCTGGTGCTGATTGGCTCGCTTACGTGATGATCTCCGCTGGCTGGTGGTCGTGACAGCAAGTATCCCCACCTGTCACGCGGGAGACCAGGGTACATCAGGACATGCATTGAAGTGAAAGCAAGATGCGCTGCGACATCCACTGTGCAGATCCCGCCACACTAAGAGGTGAGTGGGTCTGTTCGATCACAGCGCTAGGCGAATCCCCAAACATTGTGCGTGGCAACAAACGAAACGGGCCTGTTTCCGCCCGGTTTCGATCCGGGGAAATCGGGCCCAGTAGTGGCGGGATCTGTACAGTGCATGTCGCAGCGCTTCAATGTGCTTCCTGATGTCCTACCCCAAGAACAGAAAAGACAGCATCCACAGCAACAACAGCTCAGGTCTCTGCACAGGAGCTAAGCTGCCCTCATCTCCTCTGCTCTGCGGCTCCTGCGGAGTGGAGTCCTGCCTGGAGCCGTGTTTGCAGGCGGCGGCTCCCCGCGCCCTGTCTGGGCGTCGTGTCCAAGAGCTCCTGGGAGGAAGAGCGAGCCCTCCCACTCGGGGGCTTTTCCACGGTCTGTGTGAGGAGGGGCGGGTGTGTCCAGTAGCTTATCGAGCGGAAGCCTGGGGCGGCGGAGAGCTGTGATCGTGCAGACCTTGAGGTGTCACCTCTTTGACTGCTTTCCCGCCCCCCCTCCGCCCAAGCTCTGCTCCAAAGTAGCCCGGCAACCCCTCACACCTGCACGTGTCACAACCTAAGGTGCGGTCATGAGACACCCATGGCGTGTCGTTCTGTTCTTGCTAATTGTTTCCTGCCCGTCGCAGGCAGGAGTCCATGCGAGGAAGATGCGCTGGACAGAGCTCAGAGGGCGCAGCTGGGTGGCTTTCCTTCTGAGTGACGTTCCTGCAACACTCTCCCGCTACTCTTGGTGCGCTCATGCCACAACACAGGAAGGCTGGAGCAGGTGGCTGTGGGATTTGCGCACTGCCGAAATAGCTCAGTTGGGAGAGCATTAGACTGAAGATCTAAAGGTCCCTGGTTCGATCCCGGGTTTCGGCATTTTGTTTCATCGCGCCCTTTGTTCCTCTCTCCAGCGCCACCTGCCTAAAGTGACGCGTCCCTTTCTCAGCCCGAAACGCAAGCGAGACACCAGCAGCCGTCCCTACAGGTTTCCGTAGTGTAGCGGCTATCACGTTCGCCTAACACGCGAAAGGTCCCCGGTTCGAGACCGGGCGGAAACAGCCTCATTTTGCACGCTCCTGTACTTCACAGAGGTCTTGAGCGACCGGTCATTTGTTCCCAATGTATTTCCGGTGCCTTCGTGCACTCTTGTACCAAACGCACGTTCCTTCTGTACGCGGAGCCGATCATTTGCTCCATTCTCCGCCCACTCTCGGTGTAAACAAGTCCCTCCTGGTCTCTGCTTGAAATGCACTTTCCTGCGTTTGCTTTGGTGTAACTGGCTTCCCCTGCATGGGCGAATGTGAAGAAGATCCTTAGTAAGTCATTGAAGAAAACCGAGAAGAGGTCGGAGTGGCCTCTGTCGTTCATCAACGATCCAGTCAGGCAGTACTCCTCTGTAAAGCGCCGTTCGTTCACGTCGATTGGCTTTTTTTTTGCCTTCATTCGTGCGAGTAGTAAAAGCAGACGCCCCTATTCTGCCGTGACCCGGATTCGAACCGGGGTTGTTGCGGCCACAACGCAAAGTACTGACCACTATACGACCACAGCGAGTTACCGAGACACACGCGGCAGGGCGGAAAGGGCTGTGCTCTCTTCGTGTGACATAATTCGGAAAAGTCCTGACGTTGCATTTCAACTGAGCCCCAGTATACATCGACCCTTCGACACTCTGAGTGACAACTCTCTTGCGTGTTTTCTCATATTTATGTAGTTTGCTTGCTTGATGCCGTGAACAGCATGGTTGTTCGCTGCCATATAGTCTAGCGGTTAGGGTTCCTGGTTTTCACCCAGGCGGTTCGACTCGGTTTTGCCTCCTGCTTTCCAAAAGATCAGCACCGTGTACGAAAGAGCCGCATTAAAACTACTCGAACGTGCAAAACGTGCGAGAAGAGGGGGCGCTTGTTTCCAACCGAAACTTCTCGCGTGTGAGACGAGCTGATCATCGCTGTGGGAGGGTTACTCTGGTAGACAGGGCTGACCTTCGGCAATAGGATTTATAGTCTCCAAGATGATATTTGCACTTTCTGGAGAGGCGATTTTCTCCACTTCAGTAGCCCGATTTCGTCGATTGCGTGGAGAGGGCTGTAGAATGTGGCGCCGCCTTTCCTGCTCCGTCCATGACAGGCGTGCTGGTCTCTGGAGAGAGAGCACGGTCCATCAGCGCACTCCAATAAAGGCACTGGAAGCAGCTAAATCGCATTGGCGAAGCTCATTGCTGGGCCGCTGGGCACGTCTTAGCACCGTTTCCGTAGTGTAGTGGTTATCACGTTCGCCTCACACGCGAAAGGTCCCCGGTTCGAAACCGGGCGGAAACAGACATCTTTTGTCGCCAGGCACAAAAGGGGATTGGGGATTCGCCTAGCGCTGTGATCGAACAGACCCACTGGACCCACCTCTTAGTGTGGCGGGATCTGCACAGTGCATGTCACAGCGCATCCTGCTTTCACTTCAAGGCGCGTCCTGATGCACCCCAGTCTCCCGCGTGACAGGTGGGGACAGGTGACAGGTCCTATACTAACGAGGAAGACATCGCTCTCTCCGACCCCCGGCATCGTGTCCCGACCCACCGTGCTGGAAGCCGACGCGTGCTGTGATTCCTTTACGGAGCAGAAATGACAACCGAGGAGCCGAGAGATCATGTCAGCATTTCGCGTCTGAACGGAAAACACAAACGACCAACTCGGAATGACTTGCCTTTGACGCTTCTCAAAGCGTTCCTTGTGCATCGAACAGACCCACTCACCTCTTATTGTGGCGGGATCTGCACAGTGCATGTCGCAGCGCTTCCTGCTTTCACTTCAATGTGCTTCCTGATGTCGAGTCGTGTGCCGTGCGGAGGCTCTGAAAGCGAGAGCAATGAAAAGCGGAAAGGGTCGATGTATACTGGGGCTCAGTTGAAATGCAACGTCAGGACTTTTCCGAATTATGACACACGAAGAGAGCACAGCCCTCTCCGCCCTGCCGTGTGTGTCTCGGTAACTCGCTGTGATCGTATAGTGGTCAGTACTTTGCGTTGTGGCCGCAACAACCCCGGTTCGAATCCGGGTCACGGCAGAATAGGGGCGTCTGCTTTTACTACTCGCACGAATGAAGGCAAAAAAAAGCCAATCGACGTGAACGAACGGCGCTTTACAGAGGAGTACTGCCTGACTGGATCGTTGATGAACGACAGAGGCCACTCCGACCTCTTCTCGGTTTTCTTCAATGACTTACTAAGGATCTTCTTCACATTCGCCCATGCAGGGGAAGCCAGTTACACCAAAGCAAACGGAGGAAAGTGCATTTCAAGCAGAGACCAGGAGGGACTTGTTTACACCGAGAGTGGGCGGAGAATGGAACAATGCGCCCAGCCCTGTTGCTGGAGCCGATTCTTGATGAGCTCTTGGGCTCACTAAGAGGCCCCCGCTGGATGCTAATCTTTCTGTTGTTCTTGCAGGTCCTGCGCTGCTTTTGAGCCGACAGCTCGACCTGGTCTGTCGGCACAGCCCAATTGCAAATGATCGGCTCCGGTTACAGAAGAAACGTGCGTTTGGTACTGTTGTAACAGAAGGAATAAGGTTCTTGATCCCAAGATGAAGTAAAATAGATGAGTTTATTGCATGCAAGGAACAATAAAGCTGAAGTCTTGTTTCCCGCAAGAAACAACAAAACCGAAGTATTGTTCGATGTGCCGGTACAAACTTTTAGGTTATATAGTCCTTGCTTGCTGCTTCAGACGTCATTCAATGTTATGGTAAGGGGGGGGGGGGGGTCATGGTATTTGGCCAGTTAAGAGGCCCAAATGGTCAGTTTAAGATTATGCCCCCAGGGGGTTCCTTGTTCGCATCTGGAATCCTTATCAGTTAACCCCCTTTCCTGCCATAAACCCCTGTTGCTTAGAAGTCTAATTTTCAGGCAGAACTGACTTAAGTTAACCCTTTTTACATCTTATCTCTTACATCATTCCCCCCTTATAAAATATGCCATACGTCAGGACTGCCTATTTTTACACATACAATGTCAGGGCAGATCTTTCCTTTTTAGATGTACAGGCATGCATTACCATGACATTGTGTGTTCCACAGTTACAACAAGATGTTATTGATGTTTTTGTACAAGTGATAGTTACAATTATACATATAAAACAACCCTAATCCTACAAATACATAAAGTCCTACTCCAGGACCCAAACACAGACCTCAGCCATGTGGAGATCTATCGTCAGGATCTTGGAACAGCAATACTGACCCAACTTCGATTATAATTTTTTGGCTTATAGATATGCCAACACCCGGAATGTATTGATACCATATCCCCAGAAATGCTCCTCAGGCCTAACAAGCACACTGTTGGTCTTAGGAAACATCAGACACAGAAACGGTAACAACATCCTTCTTTCTGTTCACTCAGTCTCTGGTGCCGTGGGTCGGTGAAAGTGCGATACGCGGATCCAGCGATCTCATCCTGTCACTCAGATGGCACAGTCAGTAGTTGGTGGCACTTGATATGGTCCCTCCCAGCAGGATTGCAACGTCTGGCAGGGTATCTCTTCTTCACCTACACCCACTCGCCAGGTATCCGGTCGTGTCTCCCCTCTACTGGAGGTCCCCAAGCGTCCGGCACCTGTTCACGAGCCCTGTGCACTGCTTCAGTTAACAAACCTACAATACTTTAATAGAGAGTTAGTTAATTCATCAGTGCGTTAGCCAAACTTGGCCTCCAGGGAGTTTCTTTGGCTGCCCGTGATGATCTCAAATGGGCTCAGTCTCACAGTTCTGTTTGCTCCAGCCCGCAAACCGCACAGGACTGCAGGTAGAGCATCTACCCACGGTGTTCCTTCAGTTGATATTTCCTTAGTTGGTCTTTCAGACTGTGGGTGATGGGGGCAATGTGACTTCTAACTTACCCCTAGTGAGGCAATTACAGCCTGGCACACCTTCCCAGTGTAGTATGCCCCTAGATCAGTATCCAAGGGGAAGGGCAGTCCGTACCACGGGATCATCTTTGTCATACACTTGGGTATGTGCCAGCCCACATCCCATCATTATACAACCCCACATTTTTACACATTTGTTCTAACCACTATTAAACATCTATTAAAGCCCTCAACCTGAATTCTCCCCTTTCCCCAATAGAGGTTTCACAGGGGTCTCAGACTCCCGCTCTCCCAGTGCCGCTCGTCTGGCATCTGCATCTGCATGGTTGTTACCTTGAGTTACTGGAATTCTTTATTTATTGTGTTATTTACACCTTACTCAAGCTGCTTCTGTCGGCAGCTGTAAAACTACAAATCAGTTCAGAGACAAGCCCAGTATTCTTAACTGGAGTCCCTGCCGTTGTGAGAGAATCCTATTTCTCCATAGCCATCCAGAATTGTTGCCTACATGCAACAAATACATACATTATATACATATACAGTAACCCTTTGTCCACACTTACATATAAAGGAATGGTTGATCCATCTGAGGAAACCCCAGTCTCAGCACCTGTAAGAGAGCTTGTTTCAAATTATTACAGGCGGCTTTTGCTGCTGGAACCAAGGCAATCTTGTCCTTGTACTGCACTCCCCCCTTAAGCAGATCTGTTAAAAGTTGTGCTCACCCCGTAAAAACATTGCACCCTGGCCCTGTTAATATTCCACAATGCTCGACACAAAAGGGCCTTATTATAACTGCTTAATATTAGACACTCTAAAGCTGAAGCAACTCAGACTTGTGGGTTTCCTCGTCAGGGGAAGAACTCAGAATACTATCAACATACTGCGTGATCACAGTCAGTTGAAGCCATGTGATACCCTGTTCTGGATAGTCATTCTTTGTAATGCATAATATTCCAACCCAATAGATCTGGGATAAAACCACCCATTAAAATCTGGTACTCGGCAAGTAAAACTTGCTGCCCCAATACTCCTGTGGCTTCCTGCCGTCTCCCCATATACATTACTCTATAGCACACTGTTGAACAGAGGAGTGAAACAAGCATGACAGTAGTGCTCCAGTATCCCCTAACAGAGAAACCAACACTCCATTAACAATACATTTTTATCCACTGGACTGGGACAGACTTAGGGAGGCTACAAGGGATTTACAGGATCTAATCGTTAGGTAAACAGATCTTCTCACAAGACGTTATTCTCCCCAATCTCGATTCTAAACCTACAGCGTTTCAGCATGTCTGGTTTCGAGACATTCGAAAAAATCCAAATTGTTTCCACTATTGCAACTAATTGTATAAAAATACAAAAACTGTTTATCTAACTACTTTTACGTCCACCTGTACTGTACTTATACGTTTCAGACGCTCTTATATTTTCCAATCTCCTTACAGATGCAGCCATTCAAAGTGCGCGGTACAGACACATACCGGAGGTAATTGGCTACGGCGTCGTGCATCGTGACGCACGATGACGCAAAATACCGCGGTATGAATGGTTGACCGACAGGGGCACTCGTGGTCCGTTGGTCTGTCGTAGAAAGACTTACTGTAAACGTCTTTACTGTGCCCGTTGTAGATATTGAATTTTACCACTGAAGGGAAATCTGAGTAGCTGAGCATAAAAAGAATAGGAGCATACTGTAACGCGTGTGAAGGCCATAAACGATATTAATTTTGGAACATAAACATACAGTATATAGCTGGTCTTGGTACTTTAAAGAAAAAAATACACACCAGTATTCCATTTCTCCCTAAACATTGTAAACTTCGAAGTCTTTAACTAACGTGATACCGGAGTCAACAAGCATACTTTTAGAATTTGATTAAAAGGGAATATAATATGGAATCGCGTATCTCAAGAATTTAATAACGGTATGATTATATCCATGTACTGCGACAGGGCTCTGTAGGGCTGTTTCGCCTATGCATTCATGTGAGCTGTCTTGTAGCCCACTGGTCTAGGTGCGTGACTACCAACTGGCAGGTTGTGTGTTCAAATCCAGCTGGTGCTGGACTTTTCATTTTTATTTATTTATTTTTTAATCACGTAACATAAACATATTACCGTATGCAAACTGTATACAGTATGAATATGTATATTTAATGTCTTAACTGTGCCCATTTAAGTATTGAATATTCATATCTAATTTTACCACTGAAGGGAAATATTATTACATGGGGATTCAGTTGTCTGAAAAAACGCGTTTATTTTGGGCTGAAAAACACGTTTTGAAAAGTGTGCTGTTACTGCCCCATAACTTACATGGGGTTGACCAAACTTGCAGAAACATGTTTATTTCTGCTGAGAAACACGTTTTGACCCTTTCTGCACACTGGGGTTAAGAGCTGAGTGTGTGGGCTCTTCTGAGCATAAAAAGAATAGGAGCATACTGTAACGCGTGTGAAGGCCATAAACGTTATTAATTTTGGAACATAAACATACAGTATATGGCTGGTCTCGGTACTTTAAAGAAAAAAATACACACCAGTATTTCATTTCTTCATAAACATTGTAAGCTTCGAAGTCTTTAACTAACGCGATACCGGAGTCAACAAGCATACTTTTAGAATTTGATTAAAAGGGAATATAATATGGAATCGCGTATCTCAAGAAATTAATAACGATATAATTATATTCATGTTGCAAAAGAACTGCAACGGACATAAAAACTCCCTTCCTTTTAACAGAGCGTTCCATAATTTCTAACTACGAAAATGCCAGGTGAAAGGATTTGTAAACATATTTTGTTAAAGCAAGTCAGTTTTTTCCGCAACACATAAAATACATTTTTCCAAGAAAGTTTAGCCTTTGTCACTAATGAAACCACTAAATAAAGACATAAATATAGAAATCTTAAGATTTGTTTTATTTAATGTTGGTAGCAGGATGAACTGTCAGAGTGTATATTTTGTCGCAGAGTTGCTGCAAGATGTTAACAGTGAAAAAGGTATTTAGAAATGCGTTATTTCAAGATGAAAAAGAAAACATACACGAAACATGGTTTCATTATGACCAGAATCGCTCTTGAGATATTTTTAACTTGATTTACAGTATTTGAAAGGTATGTCTTAACACCGATACTACAGTGCTTAAGTACTGCTCACGTATATGTTTCTAGGTTTATATTATGCATTTCATATGGTCAAATTACTTTTTGAGCAACTAATAAGAAGCGCGAAATGGTATCTGTTTTATTTTCGTTTTGTGCTGGGACCCGTGGATTGATTAGAGATATCAAGTACATACAAGTCATTTTTTAAATGTTGTAGTTCGTCTTGAAAAAATGTTACGAGTACATCATCTATCAACAATTACACAGGTTCTGTTTCCATATTGCGGAATTTGGTTACATAATATTATTTTCTAGATTTCACGTTGTGAATATATGATTTGGGCAAACAGAGCCGCAAAGAAGTACATTATTGGTTGTTGTTTTTTTTTGCAGTTTTATCTAGAACAAGCGATGCTTAAACCTTTGTCTGATTCTTGTGAAACTATCCACACGACAGTTACAGTACCTAGGAGTTGACTTCAGTGATGTCACTGATGGGATGTTTCTAAAAATCCATCCTCTGTAAAACGTCTTCCCTAGTTGTCCTGCATATGTATTCGCTAATGAAGCTGTGTGTTCTGAGCCTGGATCTCTACATTTCTGTATGAACCAGCTTAGAGGGCTAAAGACAGCTTGTGTTTAAATTGAGTGTAAGTCAATTTATGCATCTAAAGTCATGGTCAGCATTTATTTTTGTACTGTGCTGTAAACTTGTTCTGTGCCAAGTCACATTATTTTATAGCGTTTTTATAGCGTTATCAAATACGGTGTTACTGTAGTTTCCTGACTCCCATGTCACATGGTCTGTGATTGAAACCTGTGAAACCGGTTTAATTCGTTACAGCCAGCACTCTTCAGGTGTGAGGGTCTTCTGCTCAGAATTAAACGCTAAAATGTTTGTGTATATTCTAATGGTAGTGGGGGCAGGGTGTGTGGGAACAGGTTTGGTTGAAATTGCATTGGAGATCTATGTTCTTCACACCTGAAACATTTTCTCTGAAAGCATTTTCTTCGCAGTTTAACCGATCTTGTTACAGCATGTTACAGTTTACTATTATTAACCATATTAATTTTAAGTGCTTAATGTAAAATCTTGTAAAAATATATTTTTATTGTTCAAATATACATTAAGTCTGACTATCATATAATAAGTTAAATACAAAACTAAAGAAAAAATAGGGTTAAACATAATTCAAAATATTTTGCTAACAATGTTAACTGTTTATGAATAATAAAATGTATTAACTAAGGAGTAGGATGGCACAGTTGTTAGTATGTTTTTTGTTTTGTTTCTTTTTCATAAATACAACAGTAGTACCTGATGTCTCAGTGGCTTTCAAAATTAAATTATGCATGCAAACCTGTGAACTAGAAAGATAACTAAGATATCCATCCATTATATTCCATAATATCCATGAAATATATGGCGCTGAAATATGTGTGACGCAGTGGTGGCCTGACACGGTGAGGTGCCCTGGCAGCTGTATGATGCAGTGGTGGCCTGGCACGGTGAGGTGCGCTTGCAGCTATGTGACGCAGTGGTGGCCTGGCACGGTGAGGTGCGCTGGCAGCTGTGTGATGCAGTGGTGGTCGGGTATGTAGAGGTGCACTGGCAGCTGTGTGTTGTGACGCAGTGGTGGCCTGGCACGGTGAGGTGCGCTGGCAGCTGTGTGATGCAGTGGTGGCCTGGCACGGTGAGGTGCGCTGGCAGCTGTGTGATGCAGTGGTGGTTGGGTATGTAGAGGTGCACTGGCAGCTGTGCGTTGTGACGCAGTGGTGGCCTGGCACGGTGAGTTGCGCTGGCATATAATAAATATATTCATGTGCATCCAACACACAGTTCAACACTAACAACTTCACAAAATCTAAAATATGAGCTCTACTTGTCACTTACAATACCAACAGTACCAGCTAACTTTTGTAGTGACATTTTAATGGATCTTTTTAACAATAAAATTTACAGTGCACCTCTACATACCCAACCACCACTGCATCACACAGCTGCCAGCGCACCTCACCGTGCCAGGCCACCACTGCGTCACACCACACAACTGCCAGCGCACTTCACCGTGCCAGGCCACCACAGCGTCACACCACACAGCTGCCAGCGCACCTCACCGTGCCCGGCCACCACTGCATCACACAGCTGCCAGCGCACTTCACCGTGCCAGGCCACAACTGCGCCACACCACACAGCTGTCAGCGCACCTCACCGTGCCAGGCCACCACTGCATCACACAGCTGCCAGCGCACCTCACCGTGCCAGGCCACCACTGCGTCACAACACACAGCTGCCAGTGCACCTCTACATACCCGACCACCACTGCATCACACAGCTGCCAGCGCACCTCACCGTGCCAGGCCACCACTGCGTCACATAACTGCAAGCGCACCTCACCGTGCCAGGCCACCACTGCATCATACAGCTGCCAGGGCACCTCACCGTGTCAGGCCACCACTGCGTAACACCACATAGCTGCCAGCGCACCTCACCATGCCAGGCCATCACTGAGTCAGAGATTAAATAAAACCTCACTCGCACCAAACAAATTTATATTTCTAAATATCACAACATGATCGAATTTAAGTCATTTTAATAACAATGAATAGTCACCTAGGCGTTACAATATAAACATTTATATTGATTTAAATAACGTTTTGATTTAAATCGCAAATGCGGGTTTAAATATATGTGTTTTTTGATTCACTATCAGACAAATGCAACATAAATTGATATCTTTGTCTTCTAAGTATCTTAATAAACTTTCAGCATAGCTTTCTCCCCGTTTAGATTTATTTTGGGATCAAACGTGGAAAGATTAGATTGTAATCGTTTTTATTTTTTAAGTACATTTTAGAAAAGTGTAATCTATACTAAAAAGCTGTACACCACCTGCTATAAAGATACATATTGTAATACTTTCAGGTTCGGATAGGACAGACACAAGAACTCAGACTTGCGGAGTTAAAGCAAGTTAAAGCCTTAATTTTATATATCACCTTTAAAAGTGGCATCTCAAAGCAAAGTAAATACCCAACACTGATTGTACCCATCTGTCATGCTAATAAAGCAGCTTGAATTGAATTGAGGGGGGGGGGGTATATTTGCTTTGTGTATAAAGTACATTGTGAATGTTTTCACAGCCTTCACTTTGTCGTTTTTATGCCATTTTTTGACCACGCACGAATATTCCTATGTCCGTATCTTCGCAAGGGAATCAGTGTGAATTTTAATACTAATTAAATGACCGCGGGCACTTTCCACCCCCTCTACATTCTCATATAGAACAGACTAACCTTCTAATGAAAGACCGTCCACCCCCCACGGACAGGAAAAGTGCCCACAGGCACTTAAACTTAATATGGTCATTAACAGTAAACAGTAACATGGTCAGAAGGAGCACGTACAAACGTTTCCGAAATAACCACATGTAAGACTCTGATGCTTAAAATGTTTAGGGAGAAAGTGGAATACTGGTCTGTATTTTTTCTTTAAACCACCAATACCAGCCATATACAGTCTGTAACGTAGGGATTTCTATACGTCTTTATTTAGTGGTTACATTAGTGACAAAGGCTAAACTTTTAGCTTCAGTAACGTGTACATATCTCCCCTTTTTATAAAACGACTTGGTTGAAAACTGTTCCAGAGCCACTGTTGTTTCATCAATGAAAAGTACATCATGAAATGCCTCTCCCTGTTCAATCCACTGGAAAAAAGAAAAGGAGCATAAAGCTTCTGATGGTCATAAACGATATTCATTTAGGAGCAGCATCAGAGGTATGTTTTTAACTGCACTGCATTGGAGAGAATACCATAGTGTGTTTTTTTTTTTACTCCCTGGCGGAAACTGGCTTCCAGAAGAATCAGTATGGCTCAGAGATTAAATAAAACTTCACAGACATTAACGAAGAGCATAACGCGTGTACTGTATACACTGCAAGTACAACCCCCCTCTCTGCAGGAGTGCTGGCTGTGACGAATTGAACCAGTTTCACGGGTATTTTCAAAGTAGGAGGCGAGATTTCCAGCGAAAGACACCTCCCCCCCCTCAAAAACCCAGTAAGTACAGTACTTACTAGTTAAAGGCTAGGCTCCCGACTATGGCGAAAGGAACCCTTCTTTCATTAGAAGACAATGAACATATTTTAGCCCTGAATAAATTAATAGCAAACATGGTTTACATAAGACATTTTTCCAAGAAAGTTTAGCCTTTGTCACTAATGAAACCACTAAATAAAGACATAAATATAAAAATCTTAAGATTTTTAAAATACATGACTTTGCGAAAATTTATTTGAAAATAAAAACAATTACAACCGCCAGGGGAGAGAGAGAACAGGGGAGGGATGTTGGTTTTGCATAAGGAGCAGGGCTATGGAAATTAGGTCTGTTTGGGAATGTGTAGTTACATGTTGTGGCTGTTTGTGAATTATCGTTGTTGAGTATGGAGTGTTGAGGTATTGATTTTGTGTAATGCTTTATGTTGAAAATTGAGGTGGATTTTGTTTATGATAAACAGGATAAACTAGGATGGGAGGAAGGTTTGGTTTTGCATAAGGGGCGGGAGTATGATAATTGGAGGACTTTGCGAGAGTAAAATGGTTTGATTATTTGATTTTGTATTGTGGTTGTTATCTATGTTTTTGGTTGGTATTATGTTTATATGGTTGTTTTTGTTGGTTGGTTGTTATAATGGTTATAAATAATACGATCTATAGTTGAAATCTGAGCCTAAATAAAAAGAAAAAGCAAGTGATTAGGTTTATGAGCAATCTAATTACTTATTCGTTTAAAACGCTATATAAAATAAAGTTTATTATTAATTTGCTGGACAGAGCGGTGAACATTATTATGCATAAGACAAAGATAACGATCCTGATCAGTTTAGAAATCTGTGTACGCTGTAAGGTTTTTACTTCTTAAACTTTTAAAATACACGTTTTGAATAGAAAGAAATCCTCTTCCTGGTACAGTATGTATAGCAAACCAGCACGTCTTTTTTCTCCAATCAGAGGGGTGTCAGATGGTGTCAGCCAATCACCATTCTGAAGCCCTACCATAATCTCTGGTATGGGGAGACCCCAGAATTCTGTCCCATAGCTTAGACAGATGATAGATACTTTTATTGATCCCGTGAGGGAAATAAAGTAAATCATTTTCATTTTAGGAAATTATTAAACGCTCGGTTAAAAGCAAAGGAGATTGTCTGTTATAGTGGACATAAAAACAAGAGTTCGCTGGCATTATTGGCTGACACACATACTGTACCAGGAAGAGGTAGGGGTGTAACCCCGGCATCCTGGCCAAATTTCCCCATCGGCTGTTATCAATCATGGCCTCCTAACAATCCCCCTCTGTGAATTGGCTTCATTACTCTGCTCTCCTCCCCACTGATAGCTGATGTGTGGTGAGCGTTCTGGCGCACTATGGCTGCCGTCGCATCATCCAGGTGGATGCTGCACATTGGTGGTGTTGGAGAGGAGTCCCCATTACTTGTAAAGCGCTTTGAGTGGAGTGTCCAGAAAAAGCGCTATATAAGTGTAAGCAATTATTATTATTATTATTATTATTATTATATCCTGGAAGACACAGACCGGCGCCAGACCGGTAAAATGCCTGATGAACTAGGGATTGGACAGTTTCCAAGTGCTTGTACAATCGATGGAAATGTTCAAATAAATGTGCAAAAGAAATAAACAAAATAATCATTTATTTCTTTATCATATTGGGTAGCTAATGTCCTCTCTTTGCTAGTTAGTGGCAGTGTTTCTGCGTTGGGTAGCAACGGGTGACTGTTCTCAGGCGGAAGATGTAAACAGCTTAATGTTCGTGTTAAATAATTTTTTTAAATTAAAATTCATTCTATACAGCAATCGCATATTTGGGTACCGTTTCATAAAACTTTCATGCTTAAAATGTTTAGGGAGAAATGGAAGACTGGTGTGTATTTTTTCTTTAAACTACCAAGACCAGCCATACACAGTACAGTTTACATACATACAGTAATGTTTATGTTCCTAAATTAATATCGTTTATGACCTTCAGATGCGTTATGCTCCTCTTCTTTTTAGGCTCAGCTACTAAAATTTCCCTTTAGTGGTAAAATCCATATAAATATTCAAAACTAAGCGGATTAAAATGTGCACAGTAAAGACATTAAATGATTAAATCTTTGCACTACCAACCAATGCACCACGAGTGCCCCTGTCGGTCATTTTGGCCAGCCAATCACTTGCCCTGCGGTGCCCTACGGTGTCCCGCGGGTTGGTTACTGTACCGTGGGTTTTTACCGCTCATTTTGAATGGCTGCATCTGTAAGTGACTCATATCTCACCTTGATCAATAAATCAGGGACTGGTAGGGCCGAGTAACCCACGTGGGACTCTGATGCCCATGGAACTTTCAGCCAATCAATAAGCTGAAGTTCCTCCAGGTAAAAACAGGCAACACAGAGGGCCTGGTGGAATTCTGTGGACTTTTCTAAAGGGAATTCAAATGAGAATTCCAGGGCAGGACAGCCCAGGAGCAGAAGGCTCCCAAGGGCAGGACATTCTCGCAGCGCGCCTCCTGACCATCCTGAGACTCAGCCCGGACAACCACGGAACGGCCAATGTGTCCGAGTGCCAGAACTTTCCTTTGTTCTAAGAGTCTAGAGCGGAGGTTGCCAGAGAGTAACCAGAGGATCCACCCGAGGTTAGCACCAGCAGCAAGCCTCGTGAACAGGTCGGAACTGTGGACAGCTGAATCACTATTCAGAACTCGCGCTTCATCAGGAACGAACCGGTCCTCTTCCTGACTTGCTGGGACCCACAGTCATCTTTTCTCCTGTGCACAAACTTTGCTAGTTAAATCCAACACTAACCAGCCGGTCAGTGAGCATCAGCAGCGCACCGTCGCAAGCCGCACAGCACAGCCTGTCACGGAGCCAGAGAGCGCGGATTGGACAGCAACAGCCTGCAACTGTTTCTTTGTGCCCGCAGGAGATCTGAATCCCCAGAGATTAGATGAGTATTCAACTTCAATGCATTACAGCTCGAGAATTCAATTGTTATCCCAACCAGTTGATATCAATTTAATTCCTAAGAGTTATGTACTTGTTTTGAGTATCTAATGTAGAAGTTATAACCAAGTTCATTTACGAAACGATCTAAATGAATGATATACTGAACGTATGTCCTCTTGATGTGTAACTCTTCATAACTGACTGACTATATACCTTTTGTATTCTGATAACCCTCTCGATAAGATCTGTTAGGTTTATATGCATATTCTATGTATTAATAAATGTATCCTCGTGTATTAGTACCTGTGTGTGTGCGTTGTTTGAGTTATATCGCATGGTTGGATTCTAAAGCCACCAAAAGAATCAATTTTGTGATTTACTGCTACAATTAATAATTGTCCCAGTAAATGCCCAAACCCTACAGAACTGGTGCCTTCAGAGAGCATACTACATTACAAGCACTTGCATCTCATTTATAAGGCTTTGTTTTCTACTGCCACTCTGGATTTCTTTTTAAACGCAACATCTTATCTGTGATTGTCTTTCATGTGACATCCCCCGTGTGTAAATTTCAGCATGACACATAAAATCGTTTGAGATGCTATTTTTAAAACAGACCAAATGAAAGACCTAGTAGCTAAATACAAGTAGAAAACACGTGAATCAAATTGAGAAAATTTGGACCAGAGCGATGTATAGTATTGTAATGGTTGGGGGTTCAGGCAGGCACCCTTGCCATTGCCACTTAAGTCAGCCCCCCACCGTCGGGGACTCAAACCTGCAACCGCCACCATAGCTCAACAGGGACCCAACCGCTTGAGCTTAAGGACGGTCTCCCTTTAGTTCAACAGGCTTGGTCCCTGTTGAGTGATGCCAGAGGCCTGGGTTTGAGTCCCCGACGGTGGGGGACTGACCTGATGTGGCAGTGGCGAGGATGCCCATGTGAACCCTGGAGCGTTACATTGGTGTCAGCAGTGGGATGGGATAGCCCTTTGCTGAGGTTGGTGAGTTAAGCGGGGGAGAGTGTAACGCATACGGCCACCATTGAGTGTGTAAGAGCCGGCTTACCAGAGCGGTGATGTCACTGCCCTTCCCTGTAATAGCAGGGACACAGCCGCAGGACTAAAGGGAAATTGCTCTTTAGCTCAACAGGCTAGGTCCCTGTTGAGTGATCCAGGAGGCCTGGGTTTGAGTCCCTGGTGGTGGGGGGCTCTTGTGAACACCGGAGTGCTACAGTATTACTAATAGCAGCACAAAGCTCACAGTGGTGGCTTTAGGGTATCAGAGCCAGTGGCGCAATGGATAATGCGTTTGACTTCAGATCAGAAGATTGTGGGTTTGACTCCTCCCTGGCTCGTTAAGCTTTTAAACTACACTTCTCAGCATACACAACCCTTCTATCGACTGGATGAGTCTCCCGTTACGTCTCCAATTCTTTCCACACATTCTGCTTGTTTCACCACCGTTACTGTTGGACCACAGCCACAGAATCGAGGAGAGATACGGTTCTGATAAACTGTCTTAAATAATCATGTTGAAAAAGGTGACAAAGTTTTTTTTTCTTTAACATAACATTTCTGTACCTGCAAATTCCCCAATTTTTCTGCTGTCTCCTGAGAAAGACATGTGTCAAATCACAATAAGTAATACAATCTATTCAGTTAACACCCAGATGTAACAGAACACATTTAAGACTTACACCCCCTTTAAATATGTATTTCCTTCATTTCAGTTTTCTTACCTCCCCAGGATACCTGAAAGTTCACTATCCCATATTAAGGACTGTACATGCATTACCGGTAATACAGCTACTAATAAAGATATACATTAATCTTAATTATTAATAAATTACACTTTTATTAATAAAGACATGTATTGATCAAATTCATTGTGAATAGTTGTGGTGTCTAGAAAACAATTTTAGCTACAGTAAATATTTCAAGCGAGTGGTGCGTTTGTTCGTTACTTTGTGACTATATTATTTCCACTACATTCAGAACAGTTCAAATGCGATCGACTGTTCCTCTACTGAGCTACATAAACCCTGTGAAGAGGTGGTTTAAGTTAGTCTCCTACATCGGTAGCATCTAATGGGCAGCATATGTTATTTTAGGTTTGTTGCAATTGAGAACAGGTTTAGTATGGAGCTGCTGACAAATTTCAGCAGCCACATTCGTTGCAATGACCCGTTGTAGGGTCATTGCCAATCAGCTGCAAGAAAAAAAAAACATCATTTGTGCCTTTCTTAAAAAAAAGAAAAACAGAGTAGTAGTTTATGTGGTAATTTCAGGTACAATATAAGAACTTAAGTTAACTAGTCCCACAGTAATGCGTGGGGTCCTATCAGTAGAAAAAAAAAAATACTTGTAACCCGAAAACACTACAACCACAATGCGAGAAGCCTTCTGGGAACCTAGGTAAATCATTGTAGTAGTCTAACTACTACAGAAAATAAAATTTAAAAAAAATACTTAAAGGAACAACTTAAAAACAAAAAGAACATTAAAAACAAATCTGGGAAACAACATAAACACAGAATCTAATACGAGAGCTTTTTCAAGTCTTGGGTACCCCATCATGCTCCCTTAGTCCCAGCAGACCTCTCGTCTAAGAAGATATCTCTCATCTATCTGTGTAGAGATCAGCTGGGGGTCCACAGCTGATGGGAATTTAAGTAGTGACCTGCGTCAGCTGCAAAGGAAAAAGTATAGGTTTATTCCATGCTGAAAGGAGAAGGAAACACAACGTGGAACCTTCTTCAGCTGTGACGTGGAATAAACCTTTACCTGTTCCTTTGATGTTAATTTAGACCGGATCTCCAGAAAATACCTAACAGGCTACAATCTTGTTAGATAAGGTGTTAAGGACGACCTATAAGTAGCAGTATCTAAAGTGGACAGTTGCTTTCAGTAGCTAAAGACAGGCCACACTGCTCCAGGTGAGGCTTGAACTCACAACCTCGGCATGACTCCGCTGTACACTGCTGTGTGAGTACCACACGCTGGCCAATTGTGCCACTGAAGCTGCATAAAATCCCTTCCCTTCACAGACTGACGTTGCAGGAAAACAGGATTTCGGCATGTTTTCCGTCTCTCCGTGGGGGAAAGGGACAGTAAAAGAGCAAGGAAACTACAAGGGAAGAAAATGAAAAAATAGTGCTCACTGCAGAAGAGGGAGGAGAGAGATTGTCAGACACGTAAATCAGCCTGGCGGATTTACACTACAAATTTGTCATTTGTAGTGACATTTATGAGTCTTCATGTGTCTGAAACTGGCCAGTTTGTATTTTCATTTCAAAAATCCAGTAAACTTGAATAAGAAAGAAGGCACACTGCACATCTGCGGAACATCACGTCCGAGTTTACAGTGACATCAGAGATTGAAAGCAAAGTCGTTTTTTATTAAAAGTTCAAGGAAACCTGAATATGTTTGCTAAAAGTATTTCAGAATCACAGTGAAATGTAGTACGATTGCTGCACAGATCTGCAGTCTGCAATTAGAATACTGTTTGTGCGTTGTATAAAATACGCCATTCAAAACTTTTCTAAAACTGCAGAGATTCATTTCAGAATGCGTCTTCCTGTAAAAATAAAATATCTATTTTATTTAACGGGCGCTATAAGCAGAGTCTGAAGCCAGCTCCACAGAAGAGCTATATTCAGAGGGCCATAAAAGTGAATATTTCACCAAGTGGACAATTACTGTACATCATAATCATATTTGTTTTACTCCTCCTGCCATTGCAATTTGTGCACGAAGATTTTTTTTATTTTCCAAATGTATTAGCCTTGATGGGAAAAAAAAACCGGGGGCACAGTGGCTAAGTGGTAAGGTGTTGGTCTCGTAAACCAAAGAGTGCGGGTTCAAACCCCGTCCGTGCCTGGTTTGCTTACTGCGACATACCTTTATCTAAATCGTTAATTGTCTTGCAATGTAGAAATCTCTGTAATAATAAGAAAAGAACTGTCAGTAGTAGTTAATAATCCTTTGACAAAGCAACAGGCATCCTCCACTGCTTGTCAGGATGGCTGAGTGGTCTTAGGTGCCAGCCTCAAGAACTCAATTATGTGAAGTGACAGTTTTATGTTATTCACAACCCGGATTTCCCTTCATGTTCATTAAGATGTGTAATTTGTATGTTGCTTATATGAGAACAGTTTCTTCAAAAGTTCTGTCAATTAACAGTGGAGAGCTAGCCGATGTACGTCTTCATGAAAACTCTCTTTAAGGCGATTACAAGTATCTTGAGCAAATCTGCGTCATATTTAAAAAAAAAAGTTTAGCTCAAGATCCAACAGGAGTATAAATGAATTCTCCCGCCCTACATTCCAAGATATGGAATCTTATTTTTCTTGAAGTTTCTGATGTTGATATTGGAAATTGCCAATGATATCGACTCAGGTAGTCAGTTGTTACGTGCTGTAATTCGATACATGCAAAGCATTTGTATTCCCACAAAATATCAATAAGGTCAATAATGTATTAAACAGTACATGCCACTTTTTCTCTAGATGATGTTCACGATGGAACAGTGAGAAAGGCGTGCCTAGATATGCTTGAACCAGCACCTTACTATCGTTTTAGTCCCGACCTGACCGCACTGACCAATGCTACCGGGGTAAAGTTAGCTTGAAGTTCGAAAACGATTTTGGCATGCCTGTAGCGCTTTCGCGAAATCTCTTAGAGTTACAAAAACACATGCTTTGTGTATAAAATACATTGTGAATGCTTTCTCAGCCTTCACTTTGTCGTTTTTATGACGTTTTTTTGACCACACTCGAATATTCTTTTGTCCATATCTTCGCAATGGAAGCACAGAACGCCTTCAAACCAAATGCATTTTAAAGACCACAACTTGTGGATATTTCCACAGCCTCTACATCAAAGTATCAGTGAGCTAATTATCTTTTTTTAAACCTCCGGTTTTTCATCGATGCGTAATTACGCACGAACTGGAACCCGGGGGACCACTGTGTGCATACGTTCACAACACGAGAAATACTGTTCAATATGGCTTCTTGCGAAAAACCCGTATATGACCATAGGAAGCAGAACAGCGCAGTCTCCAATTACCCAGACTGTAAGCATGGGAATAAAGCTTTGTTTGATTTCTGAAACCCGTCCTTTACATCCTATTTTCATTCAGGTAAGGGTCAACTATATTGACAATACTACTGACAACAGGAAGATTAAAATATTCTTTTCTCAGCAGCTTATTAAAAACAGCTCCCATCATGTTCAGACCGACTTTTTACACAGAACACTGACACAGCTTTGTGTTCTGAATCTCTTTTTCTCGTGCTTTTATTTAATGTGGCACAATGCCCTAGGATAGAGGTATTCTGTTCACAAACCAATAGCATTTAAACCACAGCACCCACAATGCTGCAAGAGTTTTGCACACTAAGCAGGTCCTCCGACTTTTCCCAGCTTTGTTTTGGGTTGTGGAACCTTTATTTTTGTATGCTTTTTTGAAGATAACACTACAGGTAATACACTGGGACAGGTCGTCTTCAGGGCTCAATAGCATTTCAAATACAACAGCCACACTGCTGAAACCAAGTGTTTTACCCACCAAACAGGCCCCCTAACCTTATACAACCTTGCTGTGGCTGTGCCACTTTCTTTATTTTTTTATGATTTTTTGAAGACAACACTACAGGTGATACAATGGGATAGGTGGGTCTTCCTCGTGGCTCAATAGCATTTCAAGTACAACAGCCACACTGTTGAAACCAAGTGTTTTACACACCAGATAGCCCCCCTAACCTTGTACAACCTTGCTGTGGCTGTGGCCCCTTTCTTTATTTTTTATGATTTTTTCAATATGGCACCATTAGACAGCCGGTACATGGGGATAGGAGGCTGCTATTCACGAGTCAAAAGCTCTTCAAGCATAACAGCCACAGTGCTGCAACCAGGTGTTTTACACACCAGACAGCTCCCCTAACCTTATACAACCTTGCTGTGGCTGTGGCCCCTTTCTTTATTTTTTATGATTTTTTCAATATGGCACCATTAGACAGCCGGTACATGGGGATGGGCGGGTGCTATTCATGAGTCAATAGCTCTTCAAGCACAAAAGCCACAGTGCTGCAACCAGGTGTTTTACACACCAGACAGCTTCCCTAAACTTATACAACCTTGCTTTGAGTTGTGGACCATTTCTTTATTTTTTAATTATTTTTTTACTGTGATCAAGTGTTATGCTCACTAGGCAGGTCACCTGACCTTTCACAGTCATGCTTTGTTGTGTGAAACTTTAATTCTGTTTTTAGGATTTTTTGAACATGGCAACTTCCACCGAGATGTGTAGGGGGTGTGGGGGTGCTCTTCAATAGCTTTTTCATCTATACACACAAACAGATGTAACCAAGACACTCAGAACCTGTCACGCAGGGGCTGAATGCTGAAGATAGGGATCCAATGTGGTGCCCTTGGTAGGGTTGGCGCGAGACGCAGGCGTAGTCAGAGTAAACAAGCAGGGGTCCGAGTCCGGGAAGGCGTAGTACAGGTGTAGGCACAGAATCGACAGGCAAAGGCGTAGTCGAGGGACTGGCAGGGGTCAGAGTCTGGGAAGGCGTAGAAGTTGCGTCGGTTTGGATTCAGAAGGCAGAGGCGTAAACGAAGAGACAGTCTGGGGTCAGGATCCGAGAAACCGTAAAATAGGCGAAGGTACAAAATCGAGTGGCTAAAGGGGTAGTCAGAAAAGCGGGGTCGAGGTCCAGGGGAGAAGTCGTAGTAAGGCAAAGGCGTAGTTAGTAGGTAAGCTCCGGGAGAGAATCTCAATCGTGAGCAATGACCGGGGGACAGATGAGGGTTTAAGTCTGAGGACTGATTGACGCGTGCACGTTTGGTACGGGGAGAGCTCGAGGGAATGCAGGAGCGCTTGCTTGCATGAGGGAGATTCGTGACAGAACCAACAGAATCAACCTGAACTCATAGAAAAACAAGAATGCCCCTGAGACACCTGCACCCCCCTCCTGGACCGCTCTGGTATCAACACCCCCAAACCCATCCATTCCAGCTAACAAGACTCAGAATGGGTGCAACCCTCCGACCTGGACCAAGAACTTCCAATCTCTGATGTTACTTTCTCTAAAGTCGGACGTCATGTTCTGCGGATGTGCAGTGTGCCTTTTCTCTTGTCGTGTTCAAAGTGATTCATTGCATAGGCTCCTGACTGCATGTTCTATATTCCTCTGTTATTTCATTCAGATGACCTATGTGGTGTGATCACAAGGTTCAGCACCAGCAGAACCTGCAGACACATCAGCTGACCTCGACATGATTTGAACACGCAATCTTCTGAGCTGGAGTCAGACGCGCTACCGTTGCTCCACAAGGTCACTTGCTACAAGTGCTTTTAATTCCCCCAAAGAGAAAAATCAGCGTCCCTGAAAAAGATTTTGTTTTCATTCTCTCCTGTGAGAAGCGCCGCTCTTCTGAAGAGGGTCTTTTCTTCCCAGACCACAGATTCTTCTTCCTGCCTGGCTCTCACACAGAAAGCAGGCACACCATCTCCACTAATGTGTTTACTATATTTATAGATCTGACCCCCTACAGCCACGATATTCCTGAACAGGATATTTACCACCAGCCTCGTGAACTTCTCATCTTGACCTCTCCCAGGAGGAGCCAATTAACACAGAATCCTCTCTCCATTTAGCAAATAACACAAAACACTGTTTACCTGTCAAGACAGAAAACCTGGCTGCTCCAGGTGAGGCTTAAACTCACAACCTCGGCATGACACCACTGATTATGTCATTTTACATGGCCTGAACCAGGAAAGAGATTGGAACTCAAGAAGTTATGGTGCTGTTTAAATACTTGCCTATTCTTGTAATTTTTCGGTCAAATCTTTTATTTTGGAGTACTTTCAATTGATGTTAATCCTTGTCCCGATGAACGACTCTGGGCCATGGTGAGTCTTGAATAATGTTCTTATAAGCTTCAGTTTGAAAAAGTGCGCTCTCCAGAAGCTACCAAAATCGCTAATGGTTACATAACACTTAATGCAAAAGCTACGTTCGGGGTTGAAAAAGAATATTACTTGCTATGAATACGAACACTGTTACAGGAGGGGTGTTAGAGCTATTTTAGCTTAGATTATCAGTTCTTCTCTGTCTATATCAATAGTGTTATCACTACTGAGTGCTAAAGGCAGGTCCTGGCAATACATCATGAGATCTTTTTTAGAAAACATTTAAAAAATATATTTCCACTACCATACATAAAGTAAAAGATACCGATTGCAGCTACAAGCAAATTCCAATCGAAAATGTATCAGCTTTAAAATTTTCTTTTGGATCCATACAACGATCAGCATGAGACTCAAAATATAACTGTGTTTGATTGTACAGCATAGATTGTCCAGCATTTATCTTTATATTTATGTTAAAATTAAGGTAAATATATTAAAATATCAACATCCACCTTCACAGTGCTAACGTAACAATGCTTGTCAAGTTCTCAAACAATTCCTCGTTGTATTTCTAAACGATTTTAGCAGAGGACGCAACAGGAGTATAACTGATATCTCCCGCCAGCCATTCAAATATACTTTTCCATGGGTGAAAATGGTTTTCTGGGGAGTTGCGGTGTTGATCACTATTGGACTTCCCCGGTCTCTAGTGTTGTTGTTAGACACAAGCAAAAGGCTTGCATTTTCTGCAAATATAAAGAGGGTTACGGTTTCTGCTTTAGTGGAGACAGTGTTTACATTGACAATACTAAGAAGGTCATCCCTGGGTGGGTTTGAACCACCAACCTTTCAGTTAATAGCAGAACATGCTCACCGATTGCGCCACAGAGAGTGATGAGAAAATCTGTTCTCCATTTGCACCTTTCCGGTCAAAAAATAAACATTGCTTGCGTTTTCAAGCCACAACCCATTTGTATCTGCTAGGCGGCACAGTCGTCGTGCACAAAGAACGCTTTGAAAAGCGTCAAAAGCAAGTCATTCCGAGTTGGTTGTTTGTGTTTTGGAAATGCTGTATTGCTGCCAAATGCTGAAATGATCTCTCGGCTCCTAGGTTGTCATTTCTGCTCTGTAAAGGAATAACAGCACGCGTCGGCTTCCAGAACGTTGGGTCGGGACACGATGTTGGGGGTTGGAGAGAGCGATGTCTTCCTTGTAAGTATTGTAACGCCCTCGCCCGGTGGTGAGGAGGAAGAGCACCTACGCACTCATAGCACCACGGAGCAGGCTGGGAGTTGTAGCTGGGGAGAGTCTGAGGGTCAGCTCGATGACCAGCAGCTGACCCTCCATATATAAATAGTGTCGTAGTAGTTTTAGTGTCCTGTGTAGCCTTATAAGTGTATAGCCTGTTGTTAAGTAATTACCACCCTAAAGATGTGTACGTGTTCTGTCAGTCTCCTCATGTGTGTGTAGATCCTATGCTGTTCAGCAGTCTCTCGAGAAACTTGTTAAATCTTTGCACACAGCACTCCTGTGGAAGTACTTTGTCCAAGTTCAAAAGCGATCGTGGGATTGACTTCATGCATTCAAAAAACATACCTCTCACGACAGATTTAAATGGAGAATGGAGTCTGCTTCTTGCTGTTTTTCCTGTGGTTGCAGTTACAAAGTTGACCATGCTTTCTGGTTCTCCTCTCTGTGAACTGGGCTCAGGGGTCACTGATCTGGCAGCTGTGGGCTCTGTTCCAGGTCAGAAGCAAGAAGTTTCTATGAACCCTTTCCAGGACTTCCAGCCCTTCGGTATTACTTTCTTTACTGTATGTCAGCCTCCCAAAATTTATAAATGTTTTATAACACACATGAGTGTGGAATTATCTTATTATTTATATATAGTATTTATGTAATAAACACCAGTAGTGACACTATGATCAGTATATTGATTATTTGTAGCCGATGGTCCGATGGTCTACAATAGTGACCATTTGACCAGTCTGTAGCTCTGAGCAGTGGGACTCAGATCACACAGAAGACCTGTCTGTGTGTGATTCCACACCAGCCCTGGGATTCAGTTACTCTCACAAATGTCTCACAGACTGTCTTATAAATTTACAATTAGATGAAGTCATGTAACAGTTTTACAGATAATTTAAATAATCAGACAGCAGTTTTGGCAGTGGATACATCTCCACATGGGGGAAAGGGACAGTAAAATAGTAAGGAAAATACAAAAGAAGAAACTGAAATATGTGCGCTCACTGTAAAGTACGAAGATGTGGTCAGACAAGCAAAACAGCTTTGCGGATAATGCGATGCGACATTGTTTTGTGTCAATCAGCTCACGGATTCAGCTTCATGTGCCTTAAGCTGTGCATGCCTTCATGAAGACTCTCTTTAAGATGATTGCACCTTTCATTGTCAAATCGCCTTCTTTGCATACAAAAGTTGCACCAATACTAAGAGAAAGGATGAGGAATGGCTTTTATCAAGCGATTGCAGTGTTTGTTTGACTGAGGATCCTTGTGTGCTGAACTGGCCTCTGGAGAAGTGTAGTGCAGTAAAACAGAAGGTTTGTGTCACTCAAGATTGTTACAGAACAGAACAATACAATTACAATACTTTTGTGAGAGTAAATATTACTGGTGCATCACAGTTCTTATAATGGTGAAAACAGGAGCACCTTCTCTACATTTTTGACTGAAGTATTTAAACGGAAAGAAATACTATCACTATGCAATTCATAAATGCAATTGAGCTCCTCTAAATGTTCTAGTCTGATGAAACAATGTATAGAATTAGGTGACAATATCGGAATTCATTCAAATGCATAAGATTAATTTTCAGCAACAAAAAAAGTGCTCGGAAATATTTTACAAGAATGAAACCTTACATTCACCTAAATAAACATTCACCCTCTACATTAGCAGAGAACAGTAGGACAGAAGGTTAGTGTCACTGGACACTGCGTCAGAGAGGCTGATCTCTTCTCCCTCATTATGCAGGCTTACCCACTCATGATGAACTGTCCTCCAGCGATACTCAGCTGCCATCTTCGACTCAGACATGACGTTCATGTACATATTATACCTTAATATGGCACTGCGTTACAATGATTTGATCAAAACAACTGGTGAAAAAATAATAATCAAATATTTTTTTCCTTTCTTTTAGTAGCTAAAGACCAAAAAAGAAGCATTTATTCTTTTCCTCTCCTACCAGCCCTTACAAGTCACCCAGTTTTTAGTTTAGAGCTGGATTAAAGCTCCAGTCTCTTTGAGGGTTGAGTTGGAATCCCACAGCTGCCAAATATCTCCAACTATCTCAGTGTTAAGAAGCAAAAAAACTCACATTTGCTGCAGAAGGAACAGGAGAATTCGTGCCATTCAGCCTTATAGCGTGATGTCATTTTCTCATTCTCGTTTTTAGATGCTTGTGATCGAATCTATGATCCTTATGAGTGTGGTCACCCTCCATAAAGGTAGCACAGATACAACGTGCCATGTTTTCAGAGAATCGCATGAATTACAGGTCAGAAGAAGGCGACAAAGTGTCCGCTAGGCAGTTCAGCGATTTCAATGGTGTTCTCTGTTGTTTAGGTCCAGAATGACACCCGTTACAACCAGGAAACACACAGTGTCAGGCATCAAAAAGACTTCCCAAAACCCCGATCCTCTCCTTGATCCGGTGATGGCATCCAGACATTTCCTGCAACACAGCCAGGATACGGTCTTCAACAACACGAGTGAAAAGCTAATTCCCAACCTTTGCAATCCTTTGCAAAGAAGGACCGCATGTGCTCAGTGTTAAATGCACTGTTCATTATTAATAATAATAATAATAATCTTTACATTATATAGCGCCTTTAAAGGTGGCTTTTCAAAGCACTTTACAGAATGACAACAATAAAGTTAAAAAAATACACAAGATAAGCAGGATGAGAATACACAGTTAGAGGAGACAATAGATGGTGGTATTAAATACAGTAGGAACAGAGGGGGTAAAGAATAGTTTATTAAAGGCTCTTCTAAAGAAGAGGGTTTTGAGTCTGGATTTGAAGGAGTTTAGAGAAGGTGACTCTCTGATATCCTTGGGGATAAAGATCCAGAGCTTTGGGGCAAAACAGGAGAAGGCCCTGTCACCCATAGAGTGTAGATGGACTGGGGGACAGATAGAAAAACACAATTAGAAGAGCGGAGGTTGTGAGGTGGGGAGTAGGGCGATAACCCAGACAGGTACTGAGGTGCTAAGCCATGGAGAGCCTTATAGGTGAGCTTGAGGATTTTGAAGTTGACAGGAAGCCAGTGCAAGGACTCCAGGACAGGAGTGATGTGATCACAGTCCAGTGCTTATTTCTTTCTTGTGGCTGCTGGTTCATTTTCAACTGTAGACTCTTAAGAAGTCCTGTATTTGACTTGATCAACACCAATCCCTAGAGGATTTCGAAAGGTTCAATAAAAATGACACATGACTCTGGGGGGACTCGAACCCACAACCTTTGAATGACTTCATTCTATCAAGGCCTAGAAGTCCAACGCGCTCTCCATTGCGCCACAGAGCCAGCTGTGTGAAAAAGTGTTTGCCCCCTTCCTGATTTCTTATTTTTTTGCATGTTTGTCACACTGAAAGTTTCAGATCATCAAACAAATTGAAATATTAGACAAAGATAACACAAGTAAACACAAAATGCAGTTTTTAAATGAAGGTTTTTATTATTAAGGGAAAAAAAAATCCAAACCTACATGGCCCTGTGTGAAAAAGTGATTGAGATTTATCAGTCTGGAAAAGTTTATAAAGCCATTTCTAAAGACCAAAATTACCCCAAGAGCACAGTGACGACTCATCCAAGAGGTCACAAAAAACCCCACAACAACATCCAAAGAACTGCAGGCTTCACTTGCCTCAGTTAAGATCATTGTTCATGACTCCACCATAAGAAAGAGACTGGGCAAAAATGGCCTGCATGGCAGAATTCCAAGACGAAAACCACTGATGAGCCAGAAAACATCTTGATGACCCCCAAGACTTTTGGGAAAATACTCTGTGGACTGACGAGACAAAAGTTGAACTTTTTGGAAGGTGTGTCCCATTACATCTGGCGTAAAAGTAACACAGCATTTCAGAAAAGGAACATCATACCAACAGTAAAATATGGTGGTGGTAGTGTGATGGTCTGGGGCTGTTTTGCTGCTTCAGGACCTGGAAGACTTGCTGTGGTAAATGGAACCATGAATTCTGCTGTCTACCAAGAAATCCTGAAGGAGAATGTCCAGCCATCTGTTCGTGACCTCAAGCTGAAGTGCACTTGGGTTCTGCAGCAGGACAATGATCCAAAGTGGGCAAATTCTATGCCCGCTTTGATGCTCTGAACACGGGCAATGCTGAGAAGACCCCAAGTGTGCAGGGCGAGTTTGTTCTGAAACTCTCAGAGCAGGACGTGCAGAAGACTCTGAGCAGGGTGAAAATCCGTAAGGCTGCAGGGCCTGATGGGATACCACCTCACGTCCTGAGGACATGTGCAGCCCAGCTGACCACAGTGTTTACGGACATCTTTAACTCCTCCCTGTCACAGTCCATGGTCCCCATCTGCTTTAAAAAACACACTATTGTTCCAACCCCCAAAAAGACTAAAGTGACATGCCTGAATGATTACTGCCCAGTAGCATTAACATCTGTGGTGATGAAATCCCTGGAGAACCTGGTGTTGACACACATCAACTCCTCCATCACAGAGTCCCTGGACCCCTTGCAGTTCGCCTACCAGAACAACAGATCAGTGGATGATGCTGTCTCCCTGGCTCTGCATACAACCTTGGAACAACTGGACACTAAGAACTCATATGTGAGAATGCTGTTTGTGGACTACAGTTTAGCATTCAATTCCATCATACCCAGTCAACTGGTGACAAAGCTCAGGGGATTAGGTCTGTGCAACTCTGTCTGCAACTGGCTGCTGGACTTTCTTATCGAGAGACCACAGGTGGTGCAGATAGGCAATAAAACATCAACACCACTCACCCTGAGCACTGGAACCCCACAAGGCTGCTGTCTGAGTCCAAGGTTGTACTCCCTATTTACTCACGACTGCACAGCAAGACACAGCAACAACCGCATCATTAAGTTTGCCGATGACACCACTATAATAGGACTGATCAGTGATGATGACAAGTCCACTTACAGGGATGAAGTTGTACAGCTGCTTAGGTGGTGTCATAGCAATAACCTGGACTTGAACATAAAGAAAACGAAAGAGCTAATAGTGGATTTTAATAGTGGATAGAGACACAGGCCATACACTCACAGCCCACTCAGTATTGATGGAACGGAAGTGGAAACAGTCACCAGCTTTAGGTTTTTGGGAATTCACATTAAAGATCTAACCTGGACTGTGAACACTGACTCTATCATGAAGAAGGCTCAGCAGCACCTTTATTTCTTGAGGTGCCTCAAGCGATGCGGGATGCCAATACATGTGTTGGTGAACTTCTACCGCTGCACCATCGAAAGCGTCCTCACCAACGGGATCACTGTGTGGTATGGTAACACCTCTTCGCGAGAAAGAAAGGCACTACAGAGAATGGTCAATATGGCCCAGAAGATCATCGGCTGCGGTCTCACCGAGATTAAACAGCTCTATGAGGACCGCTGCCGTGGTAGAATTCTGGCCATCACAGAGGACAGTCACCACCCCGGGCATGAGCTCTTCACCCCACTGCCCTCAGGCAAGAGATATAAGAGCATACGGACACTTACCACTAGATTCTTCAATACCTTCTATCCACAAGCAGTGAGACTGGCGAACAAATTTAGCCATCCCCCTCGGACCACACCTACACCATCACCATCTACCTCTTTATGATTTCTTATCTATTGCACATCTCCAGTCATTGTTTACACGTCTGTATTGTTTACATTCAAACTGTCTACATGTTTACTTGCACATTGTCTATTGTTTGTTTGTACATTGCCTTGATGCACTGTTTGCACTTTGTCTTGTTTTTTACACTTGTTTTACAATCAAGAGACTTTCTGTAAGTAAGAATTCCATTGTACCAGTACCGGTTACATATGGCAATAAAGTTCAAGTTCAAGTTCAAAACACACCAGCAAGTCCACCTCTGAATGGCTTAAGAAAAACAAAATGAAGACTTTGGAGTGGCCTAGTCAAAGTCCTGACCTGAATCCGATTGAGATGTTGTGGCATGACCTTAAAAAAGCGGTTAAGGCTCGAAAACCCTCCAATGTGGCTGAATTACAACAATTCTGCAAAGATGAGTGGGCCAAAATTCCTCTACAGCATTGTAAAAGACTCATTGCCAGTTATCTCAAACGCTTGATTGCAGTTTTTGCTTCTAAGGGTGGCCCAACCAGTTATTAGGTTTAACTAAATGTTATCCACAACTTCAAACACCTGTGAGAAACGGGCAACTGCAGTGTTTCACCTGCTGGCTCCACAGATAATCCTTTTTTGAAGTTTAAGGAGAGGATTTCTTTGTCAATTCAATTAAATGTTTCAGAAATGCTGAACTATTGATGTGTTTCACACGCAGCACGGGCTCTCCTTTGCTTACAAATATTTTTTTTAAAACCAATTTACTCAACTACGATTTTTGCTGAGCATTTTGTTTGCTTGCTTCCTATTGTATACTGCTCTGATTTCTGTATTTTTCAATTTCCCTGTTGATTTTAATTTCTTGTTTTCTAAGACAATCAGACCAGCTGTTCTGACCTTACCCTGCACTGGAGCCACTCTTTTCTTTCCAAAGGCGTGGAGAGAGATACTACTGCAGGTAACACCCCATGAGAAACATCATGAGTTTCTGGAAAAGCTCTCTACCTGCCCGCTCCCCACACCGACGTGTGTGAGCAGGGATTTAAAGGGACATTCTGAAGTGTAGAAACATTTTATCGTTACATACTTTTTCTGTGCAGTTAGTTCTCCTTCAACTCCGCCCGACAACAGAGGTCGTTTTTAATACAGGAGTAAAGGCACACTGCACATCTGCAAAACATCACGTTAAGGTTTAGGGAGAGCGACATCAGTGATTGGAAGGTACAGATGCAGCCATTCAAAGTGCGCGGTACAGACACGTACCGGAGGTAATTGGCTACGGCGTCGCACATTGTGACGCGCGATGACGCAAAATACCACGGTAGGTGATTGGTTGACCGACAGGGGCACTCGTGGTCCGTTAGTCGGTCGTAGAAAGATTTACAGTAAATGTCTTTACTGTGCCCGTTTTAGCATTGAATATTCATATGGAATTTTACCACTGAAGGGAAATCTTAGTACCTGAGCATAAAAAGAATAGGAGCATACTGTAACGCGTGTGAAGGCCATAAACAATATTAATTTTGGAACATAAACATACAGTATATGGCTGGTCTCTGTACTTTAAATAAAAAATACACACCAGTATTCCATTTCTCCCTAAACATTTTAAGCTTCGAAGTCTTTAACTAATGTGATACTGGAGTCAACAAGCATACTTTTAGAATTTGATTAAAAGGGATTATAATATGGAATCGCGTATCTAAAGAAATTAATAACGATATAATTATATTCATGTACCGCAACACAAGAATAGTACACGCTGTACATTGTCTGTTGATAATGTTTCTGTAGTGCTTTTTCATCACTCTGCATGTGACCTTGCCGGTGGCACTGTGGGTTAGGCTCCTGACTCCTACCACACATGCTGTGTGTTTGAATCCCACTGGAGTCATGGCTTTTTTTTCAATAAACATTTCTTTGAAAAAATAAAACATTTCCCTGGGTCAGAGATAAAATAAAACCTCACTCGCACCAAACAAATGTATATTTCTAAATATCACAACATGATCGAATTTAAGTCATTTTTATAACAATGAATAGTCACCTATGCGTTACAATATAAACATTTATATTGATTTAAATCGCGTTTTGATTTAAATTGCAAATGCGGGTTTAAATATATGTGTTTTTTGATTCTAAATCAGACAAATGCAACATAAATTGATATCTTTGTCTTCTAAGTATCTTAATAAACTTTCAGCATAGCTTTCTCCCCGTTTAGATGTATTTTTCTTGGGATCTTGGGATCAAACATGGAAAGATTAGATTGTAATCGTTTTTATTTTTTAAATACATTTTAGAAAAGTGTAATCTGTACTAAAAAGTTGTACACCACCTGCTATAAAGATACATATTGTAATACTTTCGGGTTCGGATAGGACAGACACAAGAACTCAGACTTGCGGAGTTAAAGCAAGTTAAAGCCTTGATTTTATATATCACCTTTAAAAGTGGCATCTCAAAGCAAAGTAAATACCCAACACTGATTGTACCGATATGTCATGCTAATAAAGCACCTTGAATTGAATTGAGAGAGAGAGAGAAGGGGAGGGCGAGCAAGCGAGAGAGCACAGCCAGGACAGACAGGCAAATAAGATACACTCCACAGACATTCACAACAGCGACATATCATAAAACGTTTGCACATATAGTTAAATTATTATTTGTTTTTCAGGAAGTTAAAAAAAACACTTGAATTACTTACCCAGTCTCTCGAAATAAAATTATTTTTCAAGCAATGCAACTAACGTCGGGCAATGTGTTTTTTTTAATCCAACATTGACAGCCACATCTTAAATCTTGTCAGTCAGCTCTTTTTTCTCTATTTGAATTGTGGCAATTCAAACAACCTGGGATAACAAGTGGTCTCAAAGTCACAGAGCTCACAGAGCTTTCACAACAGATGACAATTCCCTTAGTCCTTCCTTAGTCTTCCTGAAATTGTCAGATTATGAGTGAACAAAAACATTTTATTAAAAATTTAATAAAAAATATTTTTTAATCGCGTATCTAAGGAAATAGCAGTATAACCTTGTTCATGCAGTGGCATGTTACATTATTAATTTGGGTGTCTCCGCTTGCCAGAAAGCTCTAAATTGCATTTTGAGTGCGGTTTTTGACTTTTTTTAAATTGCAACCCATAAATAAAGCTGATACTGTTTAGACTTTTAATTATTTTAAACTGTATTACAGCAGCACAATGCAACGTAAATTGCAAAAATGCACTTGGAATCTGTCCAAGCCCTGCTTTGTCAGGCATTTTCTTTTACTGTAATGGACATAAAAACTCCCTTGCTTTTAACAGAGCGTTTCATAATATCTAACTACGAAAATTATTTAAACTGTTACACTTATCATTCAACCAGATCTCGAAATATCACAAGGATCCTCAAGAGCACAGCAAAGACTGTATTAAAAGTATACTAGTGACAAATTAGTATACTTTAGATCTTTTTTTCTGATACGGGGAAAATCTGATCATGTTTCTCTATAACAATAAAAAAAACATTATTTTACATATCACCTTTATGTGATATCACCTTAAGGACAGCACATACAAGTGTTAATTGCACAATGGACCGCGCATATAAATTTAAAATAGTCTTCTTTAGGTGTGAGGGCAGGAGTGGATCGCAGAAGGCATAATCAGCAAATTAGGAAAAGAAAGAACAGGACAGGGGAGACGTTTATCCAGAGAGCGGGTGATCAGAAAAAGGAACAGCTGTTATGCCCAGGTTTTACGCTCTCTCTGCTGAATGAATAAAAGCATTTTATTAAAAATTATTAAAGCGTTTGTCTGGGTATTTACTTTGTAATCTGTGGTTTCCATCTACTGTATTGCTTTGAGATGCCACTTTTAAAGGTGATATGTAAAATAAAGTTTTTTATTATTGTTATAGAGAAACATGATCAGATTTTCCCTGGTTCAGAATAAAGACGATTAAAATCTGTAATCTTTCCACTTGTATGTCATCGGAAAATACAAGAAGTTTCTGCTTTGTGTAAGGATTGTATCAAAAAGTAATCTAACTGGTGAGAAAGCTGTGCTGCTCAAAGCGCTTTACAGGATAAAAACAATAACAACAATAGTGTTAGGCTGGTCAAACGATTTTTTTATAGAAATACAAAATGAGATATAATGATGTGTTCCGGCTAAGACATTAACAAGTACAACCCCCCTCTCTGCGGGAGTGCTGGCTGTGACGAATTAAACCGGTTTCACAGGTATTTTCAAAGTAGAAGGGGGCAAGATTTCCAGCGAAAGACACCTCCCCCCTCCAAAAGTACATTACTTACTAGTTAAGAAAGCTAGGCTCCTCAATGAAATCGCTTTAACATGCTAATGCGTTGATGTAACAGTCCGGGCGTGGCAAGCTTCTAATGTCAACCCGACTACGGCAAAAGGAACCCTTCTTTCATTGGAAGACAATGAACATATTCTAGCCCTAACTGAATTAATAGCAAACATGGTTTACATAAAATACATTTTTCCAAGAAAGTTTAGTCTTTGTCACTAATGAAACCACTAAATAAAGACATAAATATATTTTCATTCCTTCCAGAGGAGCGCATGAAAACGAGTTTCCATCTGTGCCATTCTCTCTCCTTCTCTGCTATTGTCACAGCTCCTCCTTGTGCACGACCAACACCCATGGAGTCGGTTCTTTCAGCTTTACTAATTAGGTTTTCAAGGGCTGGAAGTAGGGCACAAGACACACGAACACTAAAAGCATCCTTATCTGCTTTCATCTGCGAAATGTCATTCGTGGACGCTGAAGAATTTGTTTCCAAGGCAGCGGTTTCAAGCAATTTTGCGCTTTAAAAGTAGAGCAGCGCGTTTCCATTTTTATGCAGGCACACGATGACATTAGGAGATTGTCGTAGTCAGCAGGACTTGAACCTGCGCGGGGAGACCCCGATGGACTTCATGTCCATCGCCTTAACCACAAAAACACAGCAGAACTCTTCAAACCAATTGAAGTCCGATTGAACCGGTCCACCAACCTGTCGTTCTGGGGATCCAGCGGGGTGGTCCGCGTCTTAGAGATCCCCAGGCGCTGGCACACTCTGGCGAAGACCTGGGATTCGAAGTTACGCCCCTGGTCACTGTGTAATTCTTCCAGCACCCCTAGCCTGGCAAACATCCCCTCCAGCAGTGCATCGGCCACGGTGGGGGCACTCTGGTCCGGGAGGGCATAGGCCTCCGGCCACTTTGTAAAATAGTCCACCACCACCAGGACATAGCAGTTTCCAGCCTCAGTGCGTGGAAACTGGCCCAAAACGTCAACCCCCACCTGCTCCATAGGAGTCCCCACCTGGTGTTGTTGGAAGGGGGCTCCTTCTGGGCCACGCGCACCGCACACGTTCAGCAATACCGCTCCATGTCCCAGTGGCAAAGACCCCAATAAGAAGTTTTTTTTACAGCCGAAATGCCCCACGCCCGGCTGGCCGTGCACCACTCGTGCAGGACCTCCATCTATCACACCATCTGCCCCTCTGGCTCCTTAAAGTGGAGCAGCCAGGTGAGGGACATATGGTCGGTCCTCAACTGGAATTGGGTCCTGAACAGGCACGGCCTGAAGTGGCGGACCGCCACCATCACCGCCAGCAGCTCACGACGGGTCACGCACTAGTTCCGTTCAGCCTTATTCAAAACCCGACTGTAGTAGGCAACTACCCGCTCCCCATCTGGCCCCTCCTGCGCCAACACCGCGTCCAACTCCGAGACACTCGTGTCGGTATCCAGGATATACGGTAACCACGGATCGGGGTAGGCCAGCACGAGGACCCCCACCAGAGCTTCACGTAACCAGCTGAAAGCCATCTCGCAGCCCGAGTTCAAGTCGAAACGGCGGCCCTTATCGGTGAGGCGGTGCAGCGGGGGAGCGATGCTGGCAAAGTCTCGGACAAACCTCCGGTAATACGAAGCCAACCCCAGAAAGCTGCGCAGCTCCGCGACAGTGCGGGGGGTCGGCCAACCCCTCATTTAGGCGACCTTACCTGGGTCTGTAGCCACCCCTCACAGTCCAACAACATGTCCCAGGAATGTCACCTCCTGCCTCAGGAGCTCACACTCGCGGGGATTGAGCCTCAGGCCAGCACGGCGGATGCAGACCAGCACCGCCTGGAGGTTCGTCAAGGCCTGGTCGAAACCCTGGGCATGAACCAGCAGATCGTCCAGATACAGCACACACTGGTTCCACGGGACCGATGCCAGCACCCTCTCCATCAGCCTCTTGAAAGTCGCCGGGGCATTGCACAGGCCAAAGGCAGTAAACTGCCAGAGGCTTCGAGCGAGTGGTACCTGCCAGTAGCCACAGCGGAGGTCAAGGGAGCTGAACCAGGTCGACCAGGTGATGTAGTCCTTGGCATCGTCTATCCTCGTCAGGGGGTAGGAATCCTTCCAGGTGACCTCGTTCAGCTTGCGGTAGTTTACGCAGAACCTCCACGAGCCTTCTTTTTTTTGGACCAGTACAGCTGGCGCCAAAGGCTCGCGGAGGGCTTAATCACTCCCGCTGGGGCCATCTCCCGGATCTTATCCTTGGAGGCGGTCCGCTTGGCGTGAGCCATGCGTCCAGGTGGGATGCGGATGGCAGAGGGTCACCAGTCTCGATGTCGTGTTGGTAGAGGTCCTCAACGCCGCGCCTCGCTTCCACGCAACCGCCGCTGCCTTGTCTGGCCCCCCGGCCGACTCGGGGGCAGGATCCGGCACGCTCGCTCCCCTGCTCACAGGCCCGGTCTGCCACCGCCGCCACTGACTCTTTTTCCCCCGGCTCCGGCAAGCCCGCGTCCCTCAGCCTTCGCTGGGTCTGCCCTCCACCAGGTGAAGTTGCTCCCCCTGCCACACCAACTCCTGCCGGCCCAAGTCCAAACTGGCCCCCACTCGCTGCAGTAGGTCCAGCCCCAGAATGCAGTCCTCCTGGATGGGTGCGAGGTAGCAGGGGTGGCGCACCATCGCTGCACCTAGACGAAAGGCAAGCACCTGTTTCCCCCGCATTGCGGTGAGCTGTCCCATCACAGTCCTTAGCCGCAGGCTGGAAGCCTCTCATCCTGGGGGGTTGGTGCCCTCGGTGTCGGGGAGGATGCCCAGCCGGAGTAGGGTTACCGATGAACCCGTGTCGAGCAGGGCCAGGCAGGGTTGGTCCTCGATTCATTTCGGCACTGGAGGTACAGGCTATAGCCGACTCGCCCCACAGTGGTGTGAGGGGTGCCGGTCTTCACAGCGCTCTCTGGAGAGGGGGTTGAGGTGTTCAAGGGCGGCTGTCCCCGCGCTGAGCCGACCCGTTCCCGTTTCCCGACACTGATCACGGAGTGCGAGGTTTGGGTGCCCAGCAGAACCGGGCTCAGTGTCGTCTCTTCCCCCTGCGGTCGCAAAAAGCGTGCGGGGCTGTTCCGCGGGGGTTGCTGCACGGGCTGGCTTCTCTTCCCCCTTGCTGGACTCCTCCGTCGGTGTGGGAATCGCTGGTCAGCTCCGGCAGGGAGGGTATCTTCTCTTTGGGGCATCCACTGGGCGGGAGTAGCAGGCAGTCGCCCCAATTCTACCGGCAGGACCACTACTGGATAGCCCTGGTAAGGGCTGTGGCCACCTGTCGCACCCAGGAGTTGCTCAGGCTCCCTATGTGCGCTGCCGATGGGTTCTGTCTCTTTTAGAGTCAGACAGCACTTGACAGAATCGGCTAATGTCTGCCAAGATTTTTCCATCCTGCCCGCTTCTGACACCAATGTAGCATTTACAGGTTTTTCTCAGAACAAAGGACCAGTGGAGACGCATTTAACAAACCAAGCAATAGCTTTATTCTTTAACAACCACAAAACCAAACACAGCATATACATGCACATGAGGAGACTGACAGAACACGTACACATCTTTAGGGTGGTAATTACTTAACAACACGCTATACACTTATAAGACTACACAGGGCACTAGAACTACTAGAACATTATTTACACAGGTAGGGTCAGCCGCTGGTCACCGTGCTGACCCTCAGACTCTCCCCGGCTACAACTCCCAGCATGCCCAGCGGTACTATGCACGCCTAGGGGCGCTTCCTCCTCACCACCAGGCGAGGGCGTTACAATATATATTTATATTTTTTCTCTGGTTCTCAGCAGTATCATTGGGCTGAACTCCAGTTAAATGCTTGTCTTAGAAAGATCAAAAGTGAGCGAGGGAAGATGGGTGGAGATTAATGGAAGTTATAAAGGCAATGGGTTGGCTCTGCTTAAGCTTCATTCAGACCTTATTAGGGCAAACTCTATGGGTCAATTGCATCGAACTGAAAGTAGCATACTAACAGGAGTTCAACCCGTGCTTAGAACGCAGATGCCGTCTAAACTTGTGCTCCACCTTAAGTCCAATTGCAACAAACTTTCCTGCTGTGCTTAGTCCGCAGTGCCGAACTTAACCTGTTCTCAATTGCAATGAACACAAAGTAACAACTGCAGCACTCCAGAGTAACTAAAGTAGCGGACTAATTTACACTGTCTTCATTTGGCTTAGCACCGTACTTGGTGTAACGCAGGATTGCATTAGAAGGCTCCCAAATATAGTGGAAATAATCCGTTGCTTGGAAATGTATTGGAATATTAATTAAAATTGCTTTACACTCATACCATATTTATTAATAATGAAGTTTATTAATGTGTGTATTTACAGAAGTGTCGTTTACTATTTATGTTTAATGTCAATCATTACTAGTAGCTGTGAGCTTTAAGATATGCTAGGAAGTGAAGAGAACAGAACAGAGCAAATGGTTATATAAATAGAGTGGGAGCTTTTAATATGTTCTATAAAATTTGGGAGTCAACTGAATAGATTTGCTAAGTATTTTATTGTGATGGGTCTCTGTATTTGTGGTTATCAGTGGAAAGCAGGGATAATAAGGAAATGGGTGGCACCCAAGCACATGTTAAAGAAAAAAACTTGGCTTCTTAAAAGTGATTATGATAGCCACAGGACAGAAGAGACAGTGCACTGTGGTCCAATAATGACTGTGTTGAAACAGCCAGAGTGTGCTACATGCCATGGAGATGGAAAAGATAGCTCATCCCAGTCAATCGCAAGGTTGTGTAGGACTGCACATGACCTGATGATGATGGTGCTGGCTCTTGATGGACTGGTATACAAACCAAATGACAGCCAAGCAAAGCGTTAGTTGTTTTACAATTCCGAAAGATTGTTCAAAGTGGCTTCTTGCATTTTTATGACTCCTGTTATAGTGCTTCTCTTGTAATGTTGTAGGATTGTGCACAGGTGTCAGAAGATATAGTCATAAAGAATAACCACAGGCAAAACAACATGCCAGCTTGCTCTTCCCTACTTTGAAAGGAAGATATTGGAACTGATTAAAGAACTTAACTTGAAATGTAAGCTCCTACTGACACAGGAGAGAGAGTTCTGAAAAGTAAGCACAAGGCACACTGTGGATAAATAAATGTATTAATTTAAAAAAAGAAATACTGAGAAGGTCAGAGGAACAATAATTGTTGTATTTATTTGCTCAGGTAGTTTTATAAGTTTAACTTTCAGTAAAGTTCTGTTAAAAATAAAACTGGTCATTAGTTGGCGTCTTTTGTAATGATTTAGCAATAGTGACATGTCGGCTTGTTCGACTGGAGTGTTAAACAAAATTAATACAGTAGCGTCCTGTCTCAAGTGTACAGCTGCAGTTCTCGTTTGTTTCGTGACTAATTGCAAGAGTACCGAAGACTTGAAAAAGCACTCACTTTTCTGTGTTTTTGTTGTTACCCAGATTTGTTTTTAATGTTCTTTTTCTCTTTGTTTTGAAGTTGTTCTGTTTTTTTTTCTTTTTTGTAGGTGTTAGACTACTACAGGGATTTACCTAGGTTCTATTAAGACTTCTTTTATCAAAACATATTTTATTAAAAAAAACGTGATTTCTTAATAATCAACTTTAATGTTATCTTTATTAGTAGCTGTATTACAGGTAATGCGTGCACAGCCTTTATTATGCTATAGTGAATTTTCAGGTATCCCATGGAGGGAAGAGAACTGAAATTAAGGAAATACTTATTTAAAGGGGTCCTAAAGTCTTAAAAGTGTTCTGTCACATCTGGGTGTTAATTGAATAGATTTGTTGTATTATTTCATATGATTTGACTCTACACTTGTGTTTCTCAGGAGACAGCAGTAATATTGGGGATTTGCGGGTACAGATAATAAATTATACTATACAAGTGTAGAGGTTTGATGGGTTTACTGAGACAATTATTAATTGTAGCAGTAATCACGAGGTTGTTCGTTGTGGTTTTTAGAAAATCAATCGTCAGAACAACTAACAACGCACACACACGGGTTCAATACACGAGATACATTTATTCATATAAATTGTGCACCAAACATATACTAGTCTGCCTGGATACGAGCAGCAGACCTTACTGTGAGGGTTATCAATATACAAAGTATATAATCTCGAAGAGATGCAAACACAAAGAGATACACAACAGAGAATATATGTCAATATATATCGTTCGGTTACCAAATCGCTAATCAGTGTTATTACCCACTGTTACTCTAAACTCGGAAGTAAATACATTACTCATGAATTAAATTGATAACAACTTGTGTTGAGGTACAATTGAATTCTCGAGACGCAATGTAGAACATGGGGTTTACTTATCCACTGTGTATGGAATTTCCCGGCACGAACACCAAACCAGCTGACAGGCTCTGTTGCAGCCTCGGTCCCAGCGGTTGTCCAATGGGCGTTGTCCCGGCGTCCTCTGGCTACCGGCCAACCAGTCGAGGTGCAGCTCGGAGTAGGACGGGCGGAGGAATCTGACTGCGGCGCGCAGGGCAGTCGTTGCTCCGAGGGGATCTACCAGCTGTCCGGCTGGCTAGTAGAAAGTCTCTATGCACTATGCACTCTATGCAGTGTGACGGCTAGTCCTCACAAGTCACTCTTTTGCACAGGAAGAACCACACCCTGCCAGTCTCTGATTGGTTGATCAAGGTGAGATACGAGTCACTTACTCCTGACACTTAGGAATGCAGTCCAGATGTCCATTTGGCACTCCCTAGACAGATAGGCGCCAATGGATCACCATTGACCATGATAGCCAGGCTTATCTAAGTGCATCCCCGTTTGGGAGCTGTCCCTTATCAAAAGAAAACATCTTAAATCAGCCTGCATGAATACTTTCTCTGTGGCTGCACCACAGAGATGGAGAGTGAGATGGGGCCTCATTAAGGAAAGCACAGCAACGCTTAATTCTGTCTTATTACCAAGCATTGCTGCTACAACTGCTTAAATTCAAACTAAACAGGACTATGGGAATGAGAATTGATTTCGAACTGGATTTTAAATAAATAGGACCGCTGCACTACATTGTGCTTTATGTAAGACAAAAGGTGGGCTTCCTGTGTTTTCGATAACTCAGTTATAAGAGCGGAGGAATATAGTGGAAACAGCTGGGAACTCTTTGTTCTCTGGTTTGAATTTGGCTGGAAGAAAGGTGTTTTTTATGTTCTTTAATCAAAAAGTGAAAATTTGTCGTTCACTTAGTTGTCTTATTTTCTAGGCTTGTAGACTCCTCACTCTTCCTAAAAGAAAGTGCTGCAGATAAAGATACAGTAGTTGTCGGAAGTTTCGTTCAGTGGTAGAGCACATACAGGCTGTATGTGGTTGTTTTCAATCGCCGGCGTCTCCACTCTGGATTTCTTCCTGGGCGCGATATCTTTCCGTACTTGTGTGTGAATTTCAGCGCGACACATAAACCCTTTGTCTGTTTTATAAAGATTATATTTTAAATCAGTTAAAACAAAAAAGTACCAATTACATACACGTAGAAAACACATGTATCTAATTTGAAAATTTGGGCAATGTATTACTAGTAGTGGAGCTGAGCTCACAGAAGAGCAGTTGATATTGTTAAACCACGTATTATTTTTAAATGATGCTACTAAGCACTGGCACGGTGTTTGTGCAGTCCTACCCAAGCTTTCTATCGACTGGATGAGTCTCCTGTTCCATCTCCAATTCTTTCCGCACATTTCGCCTGTTTCACCACCATTATCATTAGACTATAGCCACTAATACGAGAATACTGTTCTGAAAGACTGTCTTAAATAATAATGTTGAAAAGGGTAATGATAAGAGTTTTTTTCATTAAGGTAACCATACATTTGCCTGTATAGTACAACTTATTATCTGTATCCGCAAATCCCCAATATTAATGCTGTCTCCTGAGAAACACAAGTGTAGAGTCAAATAATATTACAACAAATCTATTCAATTAACACCCCTATGTGACAGAACACATTTAAGACTTACACCCCTTTTAAATATGTATTTCCTTCATTTCAGTTCTCTCCCCGGGATACCTGAAAATTCATTATAGTATAATAAAGTCTATGCATGCATTACCTGTAATACAGCTACTGATATAGATAACATTGAACTTCATTATTAAGATATTACACTTTTATTTATAAAATATGTATTGATAAAATTCCTTGTGAATAATTGTAGTGTCTGGAAAGCAATTGTTCATTACTTAATGACAATATTATTTCCACTACATTCAGGACAGTTCCAATGTAATCTATTGTTCCACTTCGTCTGCTTAGTCTCCTACTTTAGTAACATCTAATGGGGAGCAGCTGTTATTTTAGGTTTGTTGCAATTGAGAACAGGTTTGCTACAGAGCTGCTGACAAATTTCAGCAGCCAGTTTGTTGCAACTGACCCGTTGTAGCTACCAATCAGAAAAAAAAACAAACGCAACAACTTCAAAAGAGAAAGAACATTAAAAACAAATCTGGGGAACAACATAAACACAGAATCTAATGCGAGAGCTTTATCAAATCTTCAGTGCTCCTCTTGTCTCAGTAGACCTCTCTCATATATTTGTGTACAGGTCAACTGGAGGTACACAGCTGATAGTAATTTAAGTAGGGAGCTGCATCACAGCATGCGTGGGCTGCAAATGGAAAAGTATAGGTTTATTCAATGCTGAAAATGGAAGTAAACACAATGTTTCAGCTGTGGAGCCTTCTTTGATTGTGACTCGAAATAAATCTTTACTTGTTCGTTTGATGTTAATTTATCTCCATCAAATACCTTACAGTATCTAAACTCGACAGTTGCTCTCAGTAGCTTAAGACACTGCTCCAGGTGAGGCTTGAACTCACAACCTCGGCATAACTCCGCTGTGCACTGCTGTATAAGTACCACACGCTGACCGATTGCGCCACTGGAGCTGTGCAAGTCATGCTCCTCATACAGACTGACGCTGCAGAAACACAGGGTGAAAACGGTTTAGGTTGTGGATCCATCTATACATGGGGAACACTAAAATAGCAAGGAAAATACAAGAAAAAAAACTGAAAGAATTGTGCTAACAGCAAAGGGGAACTGAGGGAGGTGGTCGAACAAGTAAATCAGCCTGGCAGATTATTTGTATCGACATTTTTTGAGTCAATCAGCAAACAGATTTCTCTTCATGTGCCTTAAACTGTGCAGTTTGTATCTTCGCTGTATAGGTTTCTTCAGGAGTCCAGTAAACTAACAATAATGGAGAACTAGCTGACGCACCCCGTCGTGAAGACCCTCTGTAAGGTGATTACACGTTTCAATTTCAAGTCGGCTCCTTTACACTCAATTGCAGCCCCGAAACTGAGAGAAAGCATGAGAAATGGCTTCAATTTCAATGTGAAAGTGCAGTACAGGCTCGATGGCTTCACATCTCCCATCAATCAAATAAAATTGCAGTAAAGCGATCTAAATATGACTCTTAAGTACTTGGAAAGATGATTATTTTTAGCGTGCCTCCAAGGGTCTGCTACGAGGCTTAAGTTGGCTTCTTATTCGCCAGCTTCTTATGCGTGTTTTTCGTTCCACCTTAAATGGTGCTGCTGTGATGTTATGTCGCCTTTCGCCTGTAGATGGCTCTCTTCGATCAGTACTAATCCGGCTGGAATACTGTAGACATCTTCACTGAAAAGGAATATCCAAATAAATAGCGACTGTCCAAATTATATTTTTGTATGGAATATATTTCAGAAAATCGCAAACTAATTTTAAAAACTCACCACAACACGGACTTACACTGGGAAAAGGTGACTGCACTTTCTGCTTATTGCTACGGCCTTCCCCCTGATTATGAAAATGTCTCACAGTTCTAACACCGACGTGTGAAAGACAATGTAACAGACTATCAAAATCCTGAAGTACAAGAAATTTTAATGCACCAGTTTTTTAAATATGACCCTCTGATCCTGACATGTCAGTATACATTTCGAAAAAGTATGGCACCAATTGCATGAATTGCAAAGGCACAAATTGTTGAGAATATCACTGACCTTGCCGATATTTGCAGGGGTATACGAAAGTTTTGCACATGTTGAACTACAGCACGTAAAAATTGAGCTTCTTAGTCAATATCACCGGGAATGTCCAATAATGACGAACATCAGTAGCTTCAAGGAAACTTTGACTCGCACATGGAGTTTTATCTTCGAATGGAGGGTGGGAGAATTTATTTGTACTCTCGTTGCTCATTAGCTAAACTATTTTAAAAATATGACACAGATTTGTTCGAGAAACTTGTAATCGCCTTAAAGAGAGTCTTCTTGAAGATGTGCACCAGCTAGCTCTCCACTGTCAATTGACAGGACTTTAGGAGAAACTGTTCTCATACAACAAACATACAAATTACACATCTTAAGGAACATGAAGAGAAATCCGTGTACTAAATAACATAAAATTGTCGCTGCAAATTATCACCAAGCTGTTTTATGTGTCTGACCACCTCTTTCCTACTTTGCAGCGAGCACAAATCTTTCTGTTTCTTCATCGCAATTTTACTGTCTCTTTCCCCCATGTGGAGATAGATCCACAGCTGAAACTTTAGGTCAGTTCCTGTTACTCTGTCCGATTGAAAGAGCTGTATTAAAGGCACTCCCATCTCTGCAGGAAAGTTATTGCTGCTCTCAACACAATATACTACAGCCAAATATAGCGATACTGTCACTGCCTGTGGGCCACGTGTTCCTGCTGGCAGTCTATTATGTCATGTTCATCCACACCCAGAAACATTACTTCATCGCTATTTTACTGTCCCCCATGTGGAGATGGATTCACAGCCGAAACTTTAGGTCAGTTCCTGTTACTATGTCCGATTGAAAGAGCTGTATTAAAGGCACTCGCATCTCTGCAGGAAAGTTAATGCTGCTCTCAACACAATATACTGCAGCCAAATATAGCGATACTGTCACTGCCTGTGGGCAACGTGTTCCTGCTGTCAGTCTATAATGTCATGTTCATCCACACCCAGAAACATTACTGCTGGAGCACAAGAGTTATATAGGCGCAGTCCATAGAGCAAGAATCTCTTAATCTCAGAACTGTGGGTTCAGCCCCCACATTGGGTCCCTCTGTGTCAATGTCATCCCCCCAATCCTCCTAGCATGACCTGATGGCGTAACAGTGATACCCAGTACCCAGCGTAATTCAGCTTTCTTTCCACTTGATTTAAATTTTGATCTGAAATCATCGGCCGAACAAGAGTTTGTCTAAATCGAGGGAGATCTGCTCACAAGCAAGTATTAAACACTTCAGCATTTTCTGTTCCAATACCACACTTTGTCAAAACACTGCCGCTTCTTAAGCTAATAAGTAACGGTTTCTGAGCACGCATTGTATTGCTAATGCTTATATTAAAAAAGCATAAATTCACATAGTGGAATTTGGACTGAACAAAGTAGTCCAGCCCTTTTACAACATTACATACCCACTGATTAAAGCTTAAAACTACAGCAGCAGGAGTAACAATAATGGCAACAACATGTTTGGAGTTCGGCATTTCATTTATTCTGCGGAAACATCGTATCGGAATGAACTCCCCGAGATAAAAGAGTAATTGCGGCTTCAGATCGTTTTTACAGAGCATTGCGTTGTTCTGTTCATGCTGACCACACGCTTTAGATTTGTCATTTACTGCAGGCGTTGCTTTTCCAGGTTTTTCTGAAATTCCTCGCATTTGAGCCAGCACTAAAACATTTCATTCCCGTCGCTGAATACATCGTGGAAACGGTATTTGCAACGGAATGCTGTCACACATGAAACCTTTTTGTTATTCGGTTCTGAAGTTTGAAAATGAAAATAAAACGGGGGTCACTTCATAGGCTTGAAAGAAGTCCAAGCAGCATAAAAACCCGCGAATTTTCACAAAGACTGCACCTTTCTTCTGCTGCTGTTATAAATAAGCCTTAAACATTTGAATGCATACCTTACTGCTGCTAATCACATTCACGTGTTTACAAAGCTTTTTTCTGTCCGTTATGTTTTTGCTAAGCAGTTTCTCCGTTTTCCTCGTACTGTGATTGTCAGCGAGCACAACGAGACTGAAACAGTGTAAAGGCAGGTAAAAAAAAGACAGGGTAAAACGCCTGATTGTCGGGAGTGGGATTTGAACCCGTGCCTCTATTTGGAGATCGAAACACAAAGCTTAAAAGACACTAAGCTGTGAATTTGCTGTTTTAAACCGCTTGACTATCCTGAAAAAATTGGTACTGATTGCACCAGTCGCATCCGATTTTCCGTAACTTTAGAACGATTGATACGACTGGACGAACACAATTTATGGCGTTTAGCATGACATGGAAAACGGTACCGGAGCATTCGGGTCCGGACTACCAGACTCAGAAACAGTTTTTACCCCCGCACTATCAAACTATTAAACTCCCAGCCTCTCTCACTCTCTCCTCACCTCTCACCTATGATCTGAACCTCACAGTGCCTTCTTTCTTACCAAAAACCCAAACACACATTGAAAATCTACCTCTACCATACATGTCAAAAGCTCACTCCCCATCATTTCTATCCTTTTATTTCATTCTTTTGATGCATGTTTTTGCACATAACCTGTTACCTTTTTGTTGTTTTTTACACTGCCTGTTGTTGTTTTTTGCACATCGGCTGTTGTCTTTCTTTTGTTATACAATTGTATTGATGTTGTGTTTTTTTCTTTGTACTACTTATGTCCGAGAGCTAGCTAAATAGCATTTCGTTATACCATATACCTGTGTATGAGTATAATGACAATAAACTTGGACTTGAACTTGAACTTGACATAGTCTTGCAGGCAGTATATTATTTTATCGTTTACTCGTATAAAAAAACACGGTCTTCTCGTTCCTAAGTCAGATTTTTAGTGCTTTCAAACGTTACTTCCAACCTGGACTGACGGCTCACCAGATCTGTTTGTGATCAGACCATGAAGTCGGGGGCTGTACCAAGCACACGTTCCTTCCCAATGCTGAGGCGACCATTCGGAAGATGGGTGTAAAGAGAGATAAGCTTTGTCGACTAAAAAACAAGGCAGGATATGGAAGAATACTTATCACTGGCGAAAGTTATGTTCTCTTACTATTGAGATCCCTACATTGCGTGTTTTTTTAAGACTTTGAAACTAAAGGAAAGCGGTGACAAATGAAACAGACACGGGTGGGGCTTGAACCCACGCTCTTTGGTTTACGAGACCGACGCCTTACCACTTGACCACCGCGCCTTCGAGTAAGCATGGGAATAAGGTTGTTCAAATTATTTTTTTCTGAATCTGGTTTACATCGCCAAATGTAAACCGGAGGCAGCAACAACAATAAAAGGGATACTTGTCCTTAAACTCGGACGTGATGTTCTGCAGACATGTGCACAATGTCCTGTTTTCTTGCAGTGTAGACATTTTGCTGTTCACGCTCCGCATTCATCTGCTTTGTGCGTTATTAGTCCGCACCTGTAACATGTAATGTCAGCCGTCCCCTGTTCTTCTATATCTCTAGCATGACTGCGTCCGGCTGCTCGGCTTTTGTTTGTAAAGTTTGAGCGAGCGCCCCGTTCAGTGTCACTTTGTCACTGTGGTCAGAAAGCATTCTTGATTCTGCTTGAGCTGCTTCATGAATTCTAGCGACTGTAAGAGCTCTTTTTAAAGTCAGCCCTTCTTCCTGCAGCAATTTATAGTCTCTTATGTGCACATTTTTCCACAAGTTGATCTCTTAACATGTCAGTTTCCAATACTCCAAAGTCACAAGATTTAGCCAGTTCTCTTAGTGCAGTCACAAAAGCATCAACAGATTCGTCCTGAGACTAAGTTCTCTGCCTAAATTTATGCCGTTCCAAAACCACATTTCTCCGCGGTGTAAAGGAAGCGTCTAAGGCAGCTACAGTCTTTTTCTCCAGGGAGGTTGGCGAAAATCCGCTGCACGGAAGCCCCGATACAGTGCAGTAATGTAGCACGTCTCAAGGCATCCTGAGTTTCTGTAGATCCACCGGCTATTTAAAAAAACTCTGTACGACTCCATCCATATCTTGTATTCCGTATACAAATCCGGAGCTCCGAGGTTCAGTAGAAGCGGTGGAAAAAGCCGGGCATAAGCAAAGCTTCTCGGCGCGGCTGCCATATCTTCCATGGCGCAAGCTAAACGAAAAGTCCGAAAATTCAAAAGTTCGTTTCTACCAGCAAGAGAACTAAAATCTGCAGTGTTCTGCTCGCTTTGAGTCCGTCAAGCACTCATCTCTGGTCACCATAAATGTTGTGTATCTAAATTTAGAGAAGTTTTTATATTATTTTAACTATTTTGTTAACTACACAGATCACGCCCTTACACTATATCCCTGCCTTCTACTCTCGTTCTGTTGTCTCGCGATGTCTACTCACTATACTACATTTAGCAGGACTTCTTGTTGCAGTTGAGCTCAAAGCTGGAGATGATCTCCATATTCTACCGCACTAACTAGTCCGAAACGTAGTACACAGTACACACTTTTTAAGTGAAGTCAGGTTGTTAAAAAATTAAACCAGCGCCCTGTCACAGAAACGTACCCCAGTCTCCCGCGCAACAAGCGTGGGTACTCAGCACTATACTAACGAGGAGCACTTGTCCGCAGCTGAGCGTCAGCTCTGTTTACTGTCAGCAGTCATTTCCTCATTTCCAAAGACTTTTTCACCTGCTCTCAGCTTTTAAAGACGGTCATAAACGCTCAAGAAGTAATTCATGTCAGTTTGAAGTCTGTTTCTGTTGTCTCAGCTCTTGATAAAGAAAAGCCGTGCGTGGGAGACTCCCTCTCTGAAGAAGTTTGCCGTCACCCTGCGAGGGAGAAGAGCCATCAATCACCGAGGCAACCACTGAGACAGTTAACATTAAACACGTGAAATGCGAGATGTTGTGATTTTTTTCCCGCTTAAGGCTTCTATCGTTTCTACTTTAACGAGAAAGAACTCTTTATTAGCAGTTAGATTTTAACAAACGTCTCCAGGGTTAACTGCGACCTGAACACAACGCCTTAGACCAACAGCCATCTTGCCTGTGGTACTTAGAGCAGCGCTCAATAAAAATGATCAGAACCTGAAAGCGCTTCTTATGCGGATCAGTATATTCCGATTCCACTGGTTCTGCAGAAGAAATAAGAAAAGCCGAACTCAAACCACTGTTTTGCCATTACGGGTACTCTGTCTGCAGCTGCTTTAAGATCTACTCACACCGTGTTGCCATTAAGGCTACCTTGTTAAAAAAAACTTATATTCACCTTTTTGAACGTGATTATTAGACACCCGTTAAATCTCCACCGAGGTTTCTTGAGAGATCTTCAGCGAGCGAGTATTAAAAAACTACATCGCTTCCAACCTCTGCTCTCACTGTAAACTCGGACGTGATGTTCTGCAGAGTTGCAGTGTGCCTTTCCTCTTGTCGTATTCAAGAGTACTCACTGTGTGAGCTCCTCACTGCGTGTTCTGTACTCTACTGTGATTTAATTTAGATGAGTACGTGGAGTAGAGTGACAAGATCTACTTGAACATTTTCGGTTTGTGAAATGAAACACTAAATACAGTACTGTAAATACAAGTAATGGACATTTAAAATAACCACAGTACAGCTAGAACAGTGAAAGATAAAAGACTATTTAAAATGACATTCACAATAGATTTAAGAACAGCACATCCGCCCGAACAGGGACTTGAACCCTGGGACCTCAGATTAAAAGGCTGATGCTTTACCGAATGAGCTATCCGGGCTCCGAAAGAAGGTCGACACTGTCGGGATCCTCGCAAGTCACGTGTCTCTTGTGCCGAAGAGCAGTCATACCTGACCCGTCTGGAATGACCACTGACAGACTTTATCCAGAAGCGACGGCACCACTCCCAGTAGAATGAGTAAGAAATACAGCATGACATGGGTAGTTAAGGGGCTCCCACAATCCATCTTTCCTCACATTACTAATTTTTTTCAATAGCATTTGGACCTTTTTTCACATTCAGATTTTTTTCTCATTTAATAAAATCTTTTAATCAACAACATTAAAAAGAAAACAAATGGAACATTTTTTGGAACAATAATTAAAAAAAAATCTTTCAATGCCTTGGTTGTATATGTGTGCACACCCTTTATAAAGGGAGTTGCAACAGTGCTGAAATGTAAAGAGCATTTCTGTAGAGAAAACAGCATTTTTTCTGCCTTGATGTTAAGCTTAGGGAGCCTGTCTTTTAGAAATTCTATTTCTTCACACCCTGCACAGCCTCCCGACAGACTAACGAATATTTTTGGGAGAAATTGGCTCACACACCGGAAGACACTAACGTTTATTTACGTTAGAGTATGTGAATAACAGTTTAACCGAAAAAGTTTGTAATTGTGATTTTGTTAAAATTTAATAAATCGTCTATCATCAGTAAGTAATTATTAAGAAATTGTTTTATTTCATAAACTATAAGACAATTTAGAGAGTTTATAGGTCATAAACGTCGCTTATGTTCTTTTAACTCTAGCGTTCAGGATCCAAACCCAGGTGCGGACGGTTGTGTTTCTTGAATCTCTTGTAATCATCAAAAGTCGATGTGTAGTCCTTGAGTACTTTCTCGAGTTGTGCCATGGATATTTTATACGATCAATACTTGTCATGCTCTTTTGCATTTTCCTTAACTAAATTAGTTCAAATAATTTAGGATTTAACAGAACTAAATGAGGTACATTTAAAACAGCAGCGCAACTCTGCAGCACGTCGAGTGTGCCTGCATTTAATTGTGTAAACCTGGCTCTCTCTGAACACGAGCAAAGAGTTCTCACTCAACAGAAGATTGCGATGTGAGTACTGTAATATAAAGCACCTGGAGATGCCAGGGATTGAACCCGGGACCTCATACATGCGAAGCATGCGCTCTACCACTGAGCTACATCCCCGATGAAAAAATTAATGGAACAGACTTAGAGATGTGCAAATGCTCACTGATCACACCACTCACGAAGAATGCCTGCAGTTTCCCACTTTCGCGTTTCTTCTACTACAGAGTAAATTCAAAGGAATGAAAAAATAAGGAAGGAAAAATAATCGCATCGAAGCTTCAAGAGGCTGGGCACAAATTAATCTGTTATTTTTGCATCCAAAACGGTGGTTGATTCCCAGACGGGGGCGTGCTTTTTTTCTACCTCCTTACTCGACTGTCCTTCAATTCTATTTTATTTGAAACCTATTTGCATCTTTTAAGTGCTCTTGATAAAACTATGCATAGAAAAAACAGCAGTACTGATGATTTAACGTAAAAGGGTGAAACAACGCCCCAACCACAGGAATGGTAACAGGAAGGATCGTGTTCTTATTTAATATGTCCTTTTGAGATGTCTTGTCAATGCACACAGGCGGTAGAGCTGAATAATTTACTTTTAGTTCTTTCTATACCAGGAAGAAAGGAGCAGACTTTAACTTTAAGAGGCAAAAATGACACCTTGTCAAAGCTTATATTTATTAAAATGACATCACAACAAAAGAGTGGAGCCTTGAGTGAATAAAGCCTTGAGTGGAGCCTTGAGCTTTCATTGGATGTCTGTGTCTCCATAACTTTGTAGGTGAGAGAGAGGATTGTGATAATTTGCAGGTGCTTCTCGGGAGTGCGTTGGTGGTACAGGCGCCTTCCAAATAATTTAGTCAGTTTTTTAATCCCAGCCAGTGCAAACCCAAATCTTTTCAAGATAATCTGTGGTCCGCTAACACATCTTTTGAAACACTACAACAGGTAACACCCCGTGTGAAACATCATGAGCATCTATTAAACCTCTCTACCTACCCGTTCCTCACAGAGACATGACGAGGGTCTAAAGGGACATTTTGAGCCATAGAAACATTTTAGCATTCCGTACTTTCCTGTGCAGTCAGGCCAGTTCCACTTTAACTGCGCCCGACAACGGAGGTCGTTTTGAAAACTACGAGAGTAAAGGAAGAGTAAAGGATTGGAAGCTAGGGAGTTTCAGGTCTGTGTTTTTATTATAGGTTCTCAAATCTGAATACCTTTTCAAGAAGTATTTCAGAATCCCAGTCAAATCCAGTACGAATGCTGCATAGATCTGCATTGTACAATTAGTATACTGTTTGTCCGTTGAATCAAACACGCCTTATGAAGCATTTCTAAAACAGGAGAGATTGTTAGGGAATGCGTCTTCCTGTAAAAATAAAATGACTTCAAGGGCACTATAAGCAGAGGTGCTCTACAGAAGAACTATAGCCAGAGATGCCAAAGAGGTCGAGATTTCACCACGTGAGAGAAAGCATCTCAGAAAACGAAGTTGCGGTCATTTCCACGCCTCATAAAACCACTAGGTCAAACAACAAGAGCTGAAGAGCCGCTGTTGAGAGTAACACGGCCGAGCGCTCTAAGGAGCTGGCTTAAACCTCCAGCCTCTTCAGGAGCAATCTGTTGGAGTCACACTGCTACAGTGTATCTCCTTGTTAAGTATCCCTTTTATTGTTGTTGCTACCTCCAGGCGATGTAAACCAGATTCAGAAAAAAAATAATTTGAACAACATTATTCCCACTTTTTTTCGAAGGTGCGGTGGCCAAGTGGTAAGGCGTCAGTCTCGTAAATCGACGATCGTTTTATCAAACCCCACCCGTGCCTATTTCGAAGTCTTCAAAAAAACTTGCAATGTAGGATTCTCAATAGTAAGAGAACATTACTATCGCCAGTGATTAGTATCCGTGCATATCCTGCCTTGTTTTTTAGTCGACAAAGCTTGTCTCTCTTCACACCCATCTTCTGAATGATCGCCTCAGCATTGGGAAGGAACGTGCGCTTGTTATAGCCCCTGACTCCATGGTCTGATCACAAACAGATCTGGTGAGCTGTCAGTCCAGGTTGGAAGTAACGTTCGAAAGCACTAAAAATCTGACTTAGGAACGAGAAGACCGTGTTTTTTTAAACGAGTAAACGATAAAATAATATACTGCCTGCAAGACTATGTCAAGTTCAAGTTCAAGTTTATTGTCATTATACTCATACACAGGTATAAGGTATAACGAAATGCTATTTAGCTAGCTCTCGGACATAAGTAGTACAAAGAAAAAAAACACAACAACAATACAATTGTATATCACAAGAAAGACAGAGACAACAGCCGATGTGCAAAAAACAACAACAGGCAGTGTGCAAAACAACAAAAAGGTAACAGGTTATGTGCAAAAACACGCATCAAAAGAATGAAATAAAGGGATAGAAATGATGGGGAGTGAGCTTTTGACATGTATGGTAGAGGTCGATTTTCAATGTGTGTTTGGGTTTTTGGTAAGAAAGAAGCAATCAGCACACATTTTTTTTCAGGATAGTCGAGCAGTTTAAAACAGCAAATTCACAGCTTCGTGTCTTTTACGCTTTGTGTTTCACTCTCCAAATAGACGCACGGGTTCAAATCCCACTCCCGACAATCAGGCGTTTTACCCTGTCTTTTTTACTTGCCTTTACACTGTTTCAGTCTTGTTGTGCTCGCTGACAATCACAGTACGAGGAAAACGGAGAAACTGCTTAGCAAAAACATAACGGACAGAAAAAAGCTTCGTAAACACGTGAATGTGAGTAGCAGCAGTAAGGTATGCATTCAAATGTTTAAGGCAGATTTATAAAAGCAGCAGAAGAAAGGTGCAGCCTTTGTGAGAATTCGCGGGTTTTTATGCTGCTTGGACTTCTTACAAGCCTATGAATTGACCCCCGTTTTATTTTCATTTTCAAACTTCAGAACCGAATAACAAAAAGGTTTCATGTGTGACAGCATTCCGTTGCAAATACCGTTTCCACGATGTATTCAGCGACGGGAATGAAATGTTTTAGTGCTGGCTCAAATGCGAGGAATTTCAGAAAAACCTGGAAAAGCAACGCCTGCAGTAAATGACAAATCTAAAGCGTGTAGTCAGCATGAACAGAACAACGCAATGCTCTGTAAAAACGATCTGAAGCCGCAATTACTCTTTTATCTCGGGCAGTTCATTCCGATACGATGTTTCCGCAGAATAAATGAAATGCCGAACTCCAAACATGTTGTTGTCATTATTGTTACTCCTGCTGCTGTAGTTTTAAGCTTTAATCAGTGGGTATGTAATGTTGTAAAGGGGCTGGACTACTGTGTTCAGTCCAAATTCCACTATGTGAATATATGCTTTTTTAATATAAGCATTAACAATACAATGCGTGCTCAAAAACCGTTACTTATTAGTTTAAGAAGCGGCAGTGTTTTGACAAACTGTGGTATTCGAACAGTAAATGCTGAAGTGTTTAATACTCGCTTGTGAGCAGATCTCCCTCGATTTAGACAAACTCTTGTTCGGCCGATGATTTCAGATCAAAATTTAAATCAAGTGGAAAGAAAGCTGAATTACGCTGGGTACTGGGTATCACTGTTACGCCATCAGGTCATGCTAGGAGGATTGGGGGGATGAAATTGACACAGAGGGACCCAATGTGGGGGCTGAACCCACAGTTCTGAGATTAAGAGATTCTTGCTCTATGGACTGCGCCTATATAACTCTTGTGCTCCAGCAGTAATGTTTCTGGGTGTGGATGAACATGACATAATAGACTGACAGCAGGAACACGTGGCCCACAGGCAGTGACAGTATCGCTATATTTGGTTGCAGTATATTGTGTTGAGAGCAGCAATAACTTTCCTGCAGAGAGTTTGGAGTGCCTTTAATAAAGCTCTTTCAATCAGACAGAATAACAGGAACTGACCTAAAGTTTCGGCTGTGGATCCATCTCCACATGGGGGAAAGAGACAGTAAAATAGCGATGAAGAAACAGAAAGATTTGTGCTCGCTGCAAAGTAGGAAAGAGGTGGTCAGACACATAAAACAGCTTGGTGATAATTTGCAGCGACAGTTTTATGTTATTTAGTACATGGATTTCTCTTCATGTTCCTTAAGATGTGTAATTTGTATGTTGGTTGTATGAGAACAGTTTCTTCTCAAGTCTTGTCAATTGACAGTGGAGAGCTAGCTGGTGCACATCTTCAAGAAGACTCTCTTTAAGGCAATTACAATTTTCTCGAACAAATCTGTGTCATATATTTTTTAAATAGTTTAGCTAATGAGCAATTCATGCAATTCGTGCCATACTTTTTCGAAATGTATTCTGACATGCCAGGATCAGAGGGTCATATTTAAAGAAACTGGTGCATTAAAATTTATTGTACTTCAGGATTTTGATAGTCTGTTACATTGTCTTTCACACGGCGGTGTCAGAACTGTGAGACATTTTCATAATCGGGGGGAAGGCCGTAGCAATAAGCAGAAAGTGCAGTCACCTTTTCCCAGTGTAAGTCCGTGTTGTGGTGAGTTTTTAAAATTGGTTTGCGATTTTCTGAAATATATTCCATACAAAAATATAATTTGGACAGTCGCTATTTGGATATTCCCTTTCAGTGAAGATGTCTTCAGTATTCCAGCCGGATTAGTACTGATTGAAGAGAGCCATCTACAGGCGATAGGTGACATAACATCACAGCAGCACCATTTAAGGTGGAACGAAAAACACGCATAAGAAGCTGGTGAATAAGAAGCTACTGTTACTTCAGCCTCGTAGCAGACCCTGGGAGGCACGCTCAAAATAATCATCTTTCCCAGTACTTCAGAGTCATATTTAGATCGCTTTACTGCAATTTTATTTGATTGATGGGAGATGTGAAGCCATCGAGCCTGTATTGCGCTTTCACATTGAAATTGAAGCCATTTCTCCTGCTTTCTCTCAGTGTCCGGGCTGCAATTGCGTGTAAAGGAGGCGACTTGAAAATGAAACGTGTAATCACCTTACAGAGGGTCTTCACGACGGGGTGCGTCAGCTAGTTCTCCATTATTGTCAGTTTACTGGACTTCTGAAGAAACCTATCTACAACGAAGATACAAACTGCAGAGTTTAAGGCACATGAAGAGAAATCTGTTTGCTGATTGACTCAAAAAATGTCGATACAAATAATCTGCCAGGCTGATTTACTTGTTCGACCACCTCCCTCAGTTCCCCTTTGCTGTTAGCACAATTCTTTCAGTTTCTTTTCTTGTATTTTCCTTGCTATTTTAGTGTTCCCCATGTATAGATGGATCCACAACCGAAACCGTTTTCACCCTGTGTTTTTGCAGCGTCAGTCTGTATGAGGAGCACGACTTGCACAGCTTCAGTGGCGCAATCGGTCAGCGCGCGGTACTTATACAGCAGTGCACAGCGGAGTCATGCCGCGGTTGTGAGTTCAAGCCTCACCTAGTGTCTTTAGCTACTGAAAGCAACTGTTAAGTTTAGATACTATCAGGAATCTGATGGAGATAAATTAACATCAAACGAAGAAGTAAAGGTTTACTTCGAGTCACAATCAAAGAAGGCTCCACAGCTGAAACGTTGTGTTTACTTCTATTTTCAGCATGGAATAAACCTATACTTTTCCATTTGCAGCCCACGCATGCTGTGATGCAGCTCCCTACTTAAATTACTATCAGCTGTGTACCTCCAGTTGACCTGTACACAAATATATGAGAGAGGTCTACTGAGACAAGAGGAGCACTTAAGATTTGATAAAGCTCTCGCATTAGATTCTGTGTTTATGTTGTTCCCCAGATTTGTTTTTAATGTTCTTTCTCTTTTGAAGTTGTTGCGTTTGTTTTTTTTTCTGATTGGTAGCTACAACGGGTCAGTTGCAACAAACTGGCTGCTGAAATTTGTCAGCAGCTCTGTAGCAAACCTGTTCTCAATTGCAACAAACCTAAAATAACAGCTGCTCCCCATTAGATGTTACTAAAGTAGGAGACTAAGCAGACGAAGTGGAACAATAGATTACATTGGAACTGTCCTGAATGTAGTGGAAATAATATCGTCATTAAGTAATGAACAATTGCTTTCCAGACACTACAATTATTCACAAGGAATTTTATCAATACATATTTTATAAATAAAAGTGTAATATCTTAATAATGAAGTTTAATGTTATCTATATCAGTAGCTGTATTACAGGTAATGCATGCACAGACTTTATTATACTATAATGAATTTTCAGGTATCCCGGGGAGAGAACTGAAATGAAGGAAATACATATTTAAAAGGGGTGTAAGTCTTAAATGTGTTCTGTCACATAGGGGTGTTAATTGAATAGATTTGTTGTAATATTATTTGACTCTACACTTGTGTTTCTCAGGAGACAGCATTAATATTGGGGATTTGTGGATACAGATAATAAGTTGTACTATACAGGCAAATGTATGGTTACCTTAATGAAAAAAACTTTTATCATTACCCTTTTCAACATTATTATTTAAGACAGTCTTTCAGAACAGTATTCTCGTATTAGTGGCTATAGTCTAATGATAATGGTGGTGAAACAGGCGAAATGTGCGGAAAGAATTGGAGATGGAACAGGAGACTCATCCAGTTGATAGAAAGCTTGGGTAGGACTGCACAAACACTGTGCCAGTGCTTAGTAGCATCATTTAAAAATAATACGTGGTTTAACAATATCAACTGCTCTTCTGTGAGCTCAGCTCCACTACTAGTAATACATTGCCCACATTTTCAAATTAGATACATGTGTTTTCTACGTGTATGTAATTGGTACTTTTTTGTTTTAACTGATTTAAAATATAATCTTTATAAAACAGACAAAGGGTTTATGTGTCGGGCTGAAATTCACACACAAGTAAGGAAAGATATCGCGCCCAGGAAGAAATCCAGAGTGGAGACGCCGGCGATTGAAAACAACCACATACAGCTTGTATGTGCTCTACAACTGAACGAAACTTCCGACAACTACTGTATCTTTATCTGCAGCACTTTCTTTTAGGAAGAGTGAGGAGTTTACAAGCCTAGAAAATAAGACAACTAAGTGAACGACAAATTTTCACTTTTTGATTAAAGAACATAAAAAACAGCTTTCTTCCAGCCAAATTCAAACCAGAGAACAAAGAGTTCCCAGCTGTTTCCACTATATTCCTCCGCTCTTATAACTGAGTTATCGAAAACACAGGAAGCCCACCTTTTGTCTTACATAAAGCACAATGTAGTGCAGCGGTCCTATTTATTTAAAACCCAGTTCGAAATCAAATCTCATTCCCATAGTCCTGTTTAGTTTGAATTTAAGCAGTTGTAGCAGCAATGCTTGGTAATAAGACAGAATTAAGCGTTGCTGTGCTTTCCTTAATGAGGCCCCATCTCACTCTCCATCTCTGTGGTGCAGCCACAGAGAAAGTATTCATGCAGGCTGATTTAAGATGTTTTCTTTTGATAAGGGACAGCTCCCAAATGGGGATGCACTTAGATAAGCCTGGCTATCATGATCAATGGTCATCCATTGGCGCCTATCTGTCTAGGGAGTGCCAAATGGACATCTGGACTGCATTCCTAAGTGTCAGGAGTAAGTGACTCGTATCTCACCTTGATCAACCAATCAGAGACTGGCAGGGTGTGGTAACACCATGTGGGTCTCCAATGCCCGCCAAACTCTCAACCAATCAGAACACATCTGTGTCTTGGTCAAAAAGGGAGCGCAAGCTCAGATCAGGGCTCTCCTTGGCCATTTTCGCGCATCCTCAGAGACAATCACGTGACAAAGGCTGTTGTCTGCAAAGGGACTTGGACTTTGTTCTAAGCGCGGGGCCGAGGATCCCGTACGTACTCAGAATTCTACCAATGTGAATGCTCCGCTTGATCAACGGCAACCCACAGTTGGACCCTCGTCGACAACCTGAATAGCTTATTCAGAAGCAGCGCTGGACCGGGAACAAATCAGCTTCTTCCTGGGCAAAAGAGTGACTTGTGAGGACTAGCCGTCACACTGCATAGAGTGCATAGTGCATAGAGACTTTCTACTAGCCAGCCGGACTGCTGGTAGATCCCCTCGGAGCAACGACTGCCCTGCGCGCCGCAGTCAGATTCCTCCGCCCGTCCTACTCCGAGCTGCACCTCGACTGGTTGGCCGGTAGCCAGAGGACGCCGGGACAACGCCCATTGGACAACCGCTGGGACCGAGGCTGCAACAGAGCCTGTCAGCTGGTTTGGTGTTCGTGCCGGGAAATTCCAAATCAATACACAGTGGATAAGTAAACCCCATGTTCTACATTGCGTCTCGAGAATTCAATTGTACCTCAACACAAGTTGTTATCAATTTAATTCATGAGTAATGTATTTACTTCCGAGTTTAGAGTAACAGTGGGTAATAACACTGATTAGCGATTTGGTAACCGAACGATATATATTGACATATATTCTCTGTTGTGTATCTCATTGTGTTGGCATCTCTTCGAGATTATATACTTTGTATATTGATAACCCTCACAGTAAGGTCTGCTGCTCATATCCAGGCAGACTAGTATATGTTTGGTGCACAATTTATATGAATAAATGTATCTCGTGTATTGAACCCGTGTGTGTGCGTTGTTAGTTGTTCTGACGATTGATTTTCTAAAAACCACAACGAACAACCTCGTGATTACTGCTACAATTAATAATTGTCTCAGTAAACCCATCAAACCTCTACACTTGTATAGTATAATTTATTATCTGTACCCGCAAATCCCCAATATTACTGCTGTCTCCTGAGAAACACAAGTGTAGAGTCAAATCATATGAAATAATACAACAAATCTATTCAATTAACACCCAGATGTGACAGAACACTTTTAAGACTTTAAGACCCCTTTAAATAAGTATTTCCTTAATTTCAGTTCTCTTCCCTCCATGGGATACCTGAAAATTCACTATAGCATAATAAAGGCTGTGCATGCATTACCTGTAATACAGCTACTAATAAAGATAACATTAAAGTTGATTATTAAGAAATCACGCTTTTATTAATAAAATATGTTTTGATAAAAGAAGTCTTAATAGAACCTAGGTAAATCCCTGTAGTAGTCTAACACCTACAAAAAAGAAAAAAAAAACAGAACAACTTCAAAACAAAGAGAAAAAGAACATTAAAAACAAATCTGGGTAACAACAAAAACACAGAAAAGTGAGTGCTTTTTCAAGTCTTCGGTACTCCATCGTGCTCCTCTCGTTTCAGTAGACCTCTCTCTTATATTTGTGTATTGGTCAGCTGGAGGTCCATTGCTGATGGTAATTTAAGTAGGGAGCTGTGTCAGCATGTGTGGACTGCATAGGAACAAGTAAAATTTTATTCCATGCTGAAAAGAGAAGCAAACAACGTTTGAGCTTTGGAGCCTTCTTCAGGTCTGACAAGGAACAAACCTTTACTTGTTCCTATCATGTTAATTTAGACCTGATCTCCAGCAGATACTTAACAGGACCTAAACTGGTCAGTTAGTTTAAATATTTGAAGATATAGGCCACACTGCTCCAGGTGAGGCTTGAATTCAATCTCAGCATGAGTTCGATCGCACCACTGGAGCTGCAGAAGTCTTTTTTTACACAGACTAATGCAATTGCAAGTAGTCACGAAACAAATGAGAACTGTAGCTGTACACTTGAGACAGGACGCTACTGTATTAATTTTGTTTAACACTCCAGTCGAACAAGCCGACATGTCACTATTGCTAAATCGTTACAAAAGACGCCAACTAATGACCAGTTTTATTTTTAACAGAACTTTACTGAAAGTTAAACTTATAAAACTACCTGAGCAAATAAATACAACAATTATTGTTCCTCTGACCTTCTCAGTATTTCTTTTTTTAAATTAATACATTTATTTATCCACAGTGTGCCTTGTGCTTACTTTTCTGAACTCTCTCTCCTGTGTCAGTAGGAGCTTACATTTCAAGTTAAGTTCTTTAATCAGTTCCAATATCTTCCTTTCAAAGTAGGGAAGAGCAAGCTGGCATGTTGTTTTGCCTGTGGTTATTCTTTATGACTATATCTTCTGACACCTGTGCACAATCCTACAACATTACAAGAGAAGCACTATAACAGGAGTCATAAAAAGACAAGAAGCCACTTTGAACAATCTCTCGGAATTGTAAAAAAACTAACGCTTTGCTTGGCTGTCATTTGGTTTGTATACCAGTCCATCAAGAGCCAGCACCATCATCATCAGGTCATGTGCAGTCCTACACAACCTTGCGATTGACTGGGATGAGCTACCTTTTCCATCTCCATGGCATGCAGCACACTCTGGCTGTTTCAACACAGTCATTATTGGACCACAGTGCACTGTCTCTTCTGTCCTGTGGCTATCATAATCACTTTTAAGAAGCCAAGTTTTTTTCTTTAACATGTGCTTGGGTGCCACCCATTTCCTTATTATCCCTGCTTTCCACTGATAACCACAAATACAGAGACCCATCACAATAAAATACTTAGCAAATCTATTCAGTTGACTCCCAAATTTTATAGAACATATTAAAAGCTCCCACTCCATTTATATAACCATTTGCTCTGTTCTGTTCTCTTCACTTCCTAGCATATCTTAAAGCTCACAGCTACTAGTAATGATTGACATTAAACATAAATAGCAAATGACACTTCTGTAAATACACACATTAATAAACTTCATTATTAATAAATATGGTATGAGTGTAAAGCAATTTTAATTAATATTCCAATACATTTCCAAGCAACGGATTATTTCCACTATATTTGTGAGCCTTCTAATGCAATCCTGCATTACACTGAGTACGGTGCTAAGCCATATGAAGACAGTTTAAATTAGTCCGCTACATTAGTTACTCTGGAGTGCTGCAGTTGTTACTTTGTGTTCATTGCAATTGAGAACAGGTTAAGTTCGGCACTGCGGACTAAGCACAGCAGCAAAGTTTGTTGCAATTGGACTTAAGGTGGAGCACAAGTTTAGACGGCATCTGCGTTCTAAGCACGGGTTGAACTCCTGTTAGTATGCTACTTTCAGTTCGATGCAATTGACCCATAGAGTTTGCCCTAATAAGGTCTGAATGAAGCTTAAGCAGAGCCAACCCATTGCCTTTATAACTTCCATTAATCTCCACCCATCTTCCCTCGCTCACTTTTGATCTTTCTAAGACAAGCATTTAACTGGAGTTCAGCCCAATGATACTGCTGAGAACCAGAGAAAAAATATAAATATATATTGTAACGCCCTCGCCTGGTGGTGAGGAGGAAGCGCCCCTAGGCGTGCATAGTACCGCTGGGCATGCTGGGAGTTGTAGCCAGGGAGAGTCTGAGGGTCAGCACGGTGACCAGCGGCTGACCCTACCTGTGTAAATAATGTTCTAGTAGTTCTAGTGCCCTGTGTAGTCTTATAAGTGTATAGCGTGTTGTTAAGTAATTACCACCCTAAAGATGTGTACGTGTTCTGTCAGTCTCCTCATGTGCATGTATATGCTGTGTTTGGTTTTGTGGTTGTTAAAGAATAAAGCTATTGCTTGGTTTGTTAAATGCATCTCCACTGGTCCTTTGTTCTGAGAAAAACCTGTAAATGCTACATTGGTGTCAGAAGCGGGCAGGATGGAAAAATCTTGGCAGACATTAGCCGATTCTGTCAAGTGCTGTCTGACTCTAAAAGAGACAGAACCCATCGGCAGCGTACATACAGTGCCTTGCGAAAGTATTTGGCCCCCTTGAACTTTTCAACCTTTTGCCACATTTCAGGCTTCAAACATAAAGATATAAATTTTTTATTTTATGTGAAGAATCACCAACAAGTGGGACACAATTGTGAAGTGGAACGAAATCTATTGGATTTTTGAAACTTTTTTAACTAATAAAAAAATGAAAAGTGGGGCGTGCAAAATTATTCGGCCCCTTTACTTTCAGTGCAGCAAACTCACTCCAGAAGTTCAGCGAGGATCTCTGAATGATCCAATGTTGTCCTAAATGACTGATGGTGATAAATAGAATCCACCTGTGTGTAATCAAGTCTCTATATAAATGCACCTGCTCTGTGATAGTCTCAAGGTTCTGTTGAAAGCGCAGAGAGCATCATGAAGACCAAGGAACACACCAGGCAGGTCCGTAATACTGTTGTGAAGAAGTTTCAAGCCGGATTTGGATACAAAAAGATTTCCCAAGCTTCAAACATCCCAAGGAGCACTGTGCAAGCGATCATCTTGAAATGGAAGGAGTATCAGACCACTGCAAATCTACCAAGACCTGGCCGTCCCTCTAAACTTTCAGCTCAGACAAGGAGAAGACTGATCAGAGATGCAGCCAAGAGGCCCATGATCACTCTGGATGAACTGCAGAGAACTACAGCTGAGGTGGGAGAGTCTGTCCATAGGACAACAATCAGTCTTACACTGCACAAATCTGGCCTTAATGGAAGAGTGGCAAGAAGAAAGCCATTTCTCAAAGATATCCATAAAAAGTCTCGTCTAAAGTTTGCCACAAGCCACCTGGGAGACACCCCAAACATGTGGAAGAAGGTGCTCTGGTCAGATGAAACCAAAATCAAACTTTTTGGCCACAATGCAAAACGATATGTTTGGCGTAAAAGCAACACAGCTCATCACCCTCAACACACCATCCCCACTGTCAAACATGGTGGTGGCAGCATCATGGTTTGGGCCTGCTTTTCTTCAGCAGGGACAGGGAAGATGGTTAAAATTGAGGGGAAGATGGATGCAGCCAAATACAGGACCATTCTGGATGAAAACCTGTTGGAGTCTGCAAAAGACCTGAAACTGGGACGGAGATTTATCTTCCAACAAGACAATGATCCCAAACATACAGCAAAATCTACAAAGGAATGGTTCACAAATAAACGTATCCAGGTGTTTGAATGGCCAAGTCAAAGTCCAGACCTGAATCCAATCGAGAATCTGTGGAAAGAGCTGAAAACTGCTGTTCACAAACGCTCTCCATCCAACCTCACTGAGCTCGAGCTGTTTTGCAAGGAAGAATGGGCAAGAATTTCAGTCTCTCGATGTGCAAAACTGATAGAGACATACCCCAAGCGACTTGCAGCTGTAATCGCAGCAAAAGGTGGCTCTACAAAGTATTAACGCAAGGGGGCCAAATAATTTTGCACGCCCCACTTTTCATTTTTTTATTAGTTAAAAAAGTTTCAAAAATCCAATAGATTTTGTTCCACTTCACAATTGTGTCCCACTTGTTGGTGATTCTTCACATAAAATAAAAAATGTATATCTTTATGTTTGAAGCCTGAAATGTGGCAAAAGGTTGAAAAGTTCAAGGGGGCCGAATAATTTCGCAAGGCACTGTAGGGAGCCTGAGCAACTCCTGGGTGCGACAGGTGGCCACAGCCCTTACCAGGGCTATCCAGTAGTGGTCCTGCCGGTAGAATTGGGGCGACTGCCTGCTACTCCCGCCCAGTGGATGCCCCAAAGAGAAGATACCCTCCCTGCCGGAGCTGACCAGCGATTCCCACACCGACGGAGGAGTCCAGCAAGGGGGAAGAGAAGCCAGCCCGTGCAGCAACCCCCGCGGAACAGCCCCGCACGCTGTTTTGCGACCGCAGCGGGAAGAGGCGACACTGAGCCCGGTTCTGCTGGGCACCCAAACCTCTCACTCCGCGATCAGTGTCGGGAAACGGGAACGGGTCGGCTCAGCGCGGGGACGGCCGCCCTTGAACACCTCAACCCCCTCTCCGGAGAGCGCTGTGAAGACCGGCACCCCTCACACCACTGTGGGGCGAGTCGGCTATAGCCTGTACCTCCAGTGCCGAATCGAATCGAGGAACAACCCTGCCTGGCCCTGCTCGACACGGGTTCATCGGTAACCCTACTCCGGCCGGGCATCCTCCCCGACACCGAGGGCACCAACCCCCCAGGATGAGAGGCCTCCAGCCTGCGGCTAAGGACTGTGATGGGACAGCTCGCCGCAGTGCGGGGGAAACAGGTGCTTGCCTTTCGTCTAGGTGCAGCGATGGTGCGCCACCCCTGCTACCTCGCACCCATCCAGGAAGACTGCATTCTGGGGCTGGACCTACTGCAGCGAGTGGGGGCCAGTTTGGACTTGGGCAGGCAGGAGTTGGTGTGGCAGGGGGAGCAACTTCACCTGGTGGAGGGCAGGCCTGGCGAAGGCTGAGGGACGCGGGCTTGCCGGAGCCGGGGGAAAAAGAGTCAGTGGCGGCGGTGGCAGACCGGGCCTGTGAGCCGGGGAGCGAGCGTGCCGGATCCTGCCCCCGAGTCGGCCGGGGGGCCAGACAAGGCGGCGGCGGTTGCGTGGAAGCGAGGCGTGGCGTTGAGGACCTCTACCAAAACGACATCGAGACTGGTGACCCTCTGCCATCCGCATCCCACCTGGACGCATGGCACACGCCAAGCGGACCGCCGCCGAGGAAAAGATCCGGGAGATGGCCGCAGCGGGAGTGATTAAGCCCTCCGCGAGCCCTCGGCGCCAGCTGTACTGGTCCAAAAAAAAGAAGGCTCGTGGAGGTTCTGTGTAAACTACCGCAAGCTGAACGAGGTCACCTGGAAGGATTCCTACCCCCTGACGAGGATAGACGATGCCAAGGACTACATCACCTGGTCGACCTGGTTCAGCTCCCTTGACCTCCGCTGTGGCTACTGGCAGGTACCACTCGCTCGAAGCCTCTGTGGCAGTTTACTGCCTTTGGCCTGTGCAATGCCCCGGCGACTTTCAAGAGGCTGATGGAGAGGGTGCTGGCATCGGTCCCGTGGAACCAGTGTGTGCTGTATCTGGACGATCTGCTGGTTCATGCCCAGGGTTTCGACCAGGCCTTGACGAACCTCCAGGCGGTCCTGGCCTGCATACGCCGTGCTGGCCTGAGGCTCAATCCCCGCGAGTGTGAGCTCCTGAGGCAGGAGGTAACCTTCCTGGGACATGTTGTTGGACTGTGAGGGGTGGCTACAGACCCAGGTAAGGTCGCCTAAATGAGGGGTTGGCCGACCCCCCGCACTGTCGCGGAGCTGCGCAGCTTTCTGGGGTTGGCTTTGTATTACCGGAGGTTTGTCCGGGACTTTGCCAGCATCGCTCCCCCGCTGCACCGCCTCACCGATAAGGGCCGCCGTTTCGACTTGAACTCGGGCTGCGAGATGGCTTTCAGCCGGTTACGTGAAGCTCTGGTGGGGGTCCCCGTGCTGGCCTACCCCGATCCGTGGTTACCGTATATCCTGGATACCGATGCGAGTGTCTCGGAGTTGGACGCGGTGTTGGCGCAGGAGGGGCCAGATGGGGAGCGGGTAGTTGCCTACTACAGTCGGGTTTTGAATAAGGCTGAACGGAACTACTGCGTGACCCGTCGTGAGCTGCTGGCGGTGATGGTGGCGGTCCGCCACTTCAGGCCGTGCCTGTTCAGGACCCGATTCCGGTTGAGGACCAACCATGTGTCCCTCACCTGGCTGCTCCACTTTAAGGAGCCAGAGGGGCAGATGGTGTGATAGATGGAGGTCCTGCACGAGTGGTGCACGGCCAGCCGGGCGTGGGGCATTTCGGCTGTAAAAAAAACTTCTTATTGGGGTCTTTGCCACCGGGACATGGAGCGGTATTGCCGAACGTGTGCGGTGCGCGTGGCCCAGAAGGAGCCCCCCTCTAACAACACCAGGTGGGGATTTCTATGGAGCAGGTGGGGGTTGACGTTTTGGGCCAGTTTCCGCGCACTGAGGCTGGAAACTGCTATGTCCTGGTGGTGGTGGACTATTTTACAAAGTGGCCGGAGGCCTATGCCCTCCCGGACCAGAGTGCCCCCACCGTGGGCGATGCACTACTGGAGGGGATGTTTGCCAGGCTAGGGGTGCCGGAGGAATTACACAGTGACCAGGGGCGTAACTTCGAATCCCAGGTCTTCACCAGAGTGTGCCAGCGCCTGGGGATCTCTAAGACGCGGACCACCCCGCTGGATCCCCAGAACGACAGGTTGGTGGACCGGTTCAATTGGACTTCAATTGGTTTGAAGAGTTCTGCTGTGTTTTTGTGGTTAAGGCGATGGACTTGAAGTCCATTGGGGTCTCCCCGCGCAGGTTCAAGTCCTGCCGACTACAACAATCTCCTTATGTCATCGTGTGCCTGCATAAAAATGGAAATGCACTGCTCTACTTTTAAAGCGCAAAATTGCTTGAAACCGCTGCCTTGGAAACAAATTCTTCAGCGTCCACGAATGACATTTCGCAGCTGAAAGCAGATAAGGATGCTTTTAGTGTTCGTGTGTCTTGTGCCCTACTTCCAGCCCTTGAAAACCTAATTAGTAAAGCTGAAAGAACCGACTCCATGGGTGTTGGTCGTGCACAAGGAGGAGCTGTGACAATAGCAGAGCAGGAGTGAGGATGGCGCAGATGGAAACTCGTTTTCATGCGCTCCTCTGGAAGGAATGAAAATAAAAGTCGAAACCCAAAACAGTAGTAGCCATAAGAGTAAATGCCTCCTAACAGCTAGCAAGCGCTCCTAGTTAGTGTCATGGTGTGTATCCCTGCCTGAAATGCGGGAAACTGGGGTTTGATTACCGACGGGGAGACAGGTAGCTTTTTTACAATCAGATTCCAATCTCTAATGCTGTGTGTGAGAGTTTACGTAACTTTCCTTTTCTCACATTTTCTGACGACTATTCCAAATGGGCGCCATGTCAACTCCTAATACTTTTCAAAAACATGCCTGCATGTTTGATTATTTTAATTTTTAAAAAGTTCAATATTGATCATAACTAAAGAAATTAATGATCACGAACCAAAAAAAGGGCTGAAGATGCGAGTCACTCTTGAATTAGAGCTGGGTGACACGGGCTTCTGTTCTGATATGGTTGTACGAGAAGCAAGAGGAATCTCTTCTCTCCTATGGAGCATGAGCTGAATCAGGAGTGAGACATTTCGCGTGTTCGTGCATATGTCAACGCATGACCTACATCGTAAAACTAAAACTAAATTAAAAACTAACATTAAGTTATCAGAGACATTAAATTATATACAAACAAGAGACAGGCAAAGTAATAATTCTACATTAAGTGTCCTAACTAATTGAAATGACCAAACTAATTGAAATGGTCTGATTCAGAGCCTGTGCAGTTTGTGTAGAACGACACCAGTACTGAACCCTCAGCACCATACTGAGCACAAGTTGAACTGCTCTCCATCTTTGCTACCCACGGGATTTCATTCCAATGGAGCTCAGAGAAGGAGCTGATCTCCAGACAGTAGTGTTAAGTTGTCTGCAGCCTCATGCGAATTTCGACAATTTACCCAAAGTGTTTTCTATAGCTTTAAGGTGCAGTTAATTTATATAAAGGAAGGTAAATCGTTTTAACGCAACAAAAGCCAGGCAGGAGTCAAACATACAATTTCCTGATCTTAAGTCAGACGCGTTATCCATTATGCTATTGGTCTTACATCGCTCAATTGCACCATAGTGACCTCAGTGCCACTAATAGTAATACATACTGTATTTCTGATTGAGCACTGAGTGCAAAGGTTGAATAAGCTTTGCTCCTGCCATCGATTCGGCGTGAAAAAACACAGCATTAAAGTTTCACAGACAAATGCAGCATGCCGACAAAACCAATTTTAAAAACAACTACGGCACACTACGATTCGCACTGACTCTGAAAGTGATCACGGCAGATGTTGTTCCCTGCATAACGCTGAAGGGACCAAAGAGCATTGCTGTTGGGAAGACAAAATGAGGCTTTTTTTTGCCTTGATGTTAAGCTAACAAAGACTATCTTGAAACACCTAATTCAGTCTCTCAACAGACTGTCAAGCAAAGTTTTTACCCATTGAACTCGCAATAGAAGGATGGTCTTAACCCACAAACACTTAGCAGCAGCGAAATTCAAACCTACCCCTGCGAAGAAATTGGAGCACAAACCCAGCACCTTAGACCACCCAGCCACACTCCCAACACCTTACTTTTTTCAGAGGACGCCGGGTTCAGCTCTTGGTGTCCGACGCTTGAAAACGACAGCACCTTCGTTTTCCGAGATGTTTCCTATCACTTCTTTGTCAGCTCTGAATATAGTTCTTCTTTGGAGCAGGCTTCAGACCTTTTATTTAATGTATAAAGGAGGGCGCATTCCTAAACGTGTAATTCCTGTTTTAGAAATGTTTTGGGCGGTGTGTTTTATATAGTATTCTGATTGTATTCAAAATAACAGTATTCTGATTGTATTCTGTAGACCTGTGTAGCAATCGTACTGGATGTGACATGGATTCTGAAATGTTTCTTGAAAAGGTATTTAGGGTTGCTTGAATCTATAACAAAAAAAGTGACCCGAAACTTCCTACAGATGCAGCCATTCAAAATGGGTGGGGTATTTCGCGTTATAAATTTTGAGCTTTTAAATTTAAACTGTGTATTACAGCATGTTAATCATCAGTCATTAAAAATTTGGTATATTTTATGAAAGCAAGATTGCTCAGTTGGACAAAAGTACACAACCTACCTTTATCAGAAATATTTATGCATCAAAGCCTTTACCGAAGATATTACTAATAGTATTAATAATGAATGACTTTGGACAAGCTGTAAACTCAAAGTATAATTTCTTTACCACATTTGTACAAGCACTTGGAATCTGTCCAAGCCCTACTTTGTCAGGCATTCTCTTTTACTGCAACGGACATAAAAACTCCCTTGCTTTTTAACAGGGCGTTTCATAATTTCTAACTACGAAAATTATTTAAACTGCGACACTTATCATTCAACCAGAGCTCAAAATATCACAAGTATCCTCAAGAGCACAGCAAAGACTGTATTAAAAGATACTTGTATCAGATACATGATAATCCAGGCTTTTTTATCAACGCTTTCTTTTCCGTATACCAGATATTATGGAACCACTTCAGAAGGATGTCAGCCAGCCAGATTCCAGGAATCGGTACTTTAAAGAAAAAATACTCCATAATATTCAATTTCTCCCTTAACATTTTAAGCATCGAAGTCTTTAGCTAACATGTGAAATAGCATGTTAAAAAGTGGTAGTTTTAAAGCTTTTCTGCTAATATAATATGGAATCGCGTATCTAAAGAAATTAATAACGATATGATTATATTCGTGTACTGCGACATTTCTTTGAAAAAATAGAATAGCAATATTATGGACAATTAATTGACTTTTATATTTCTAAATATCACAACATGATCGAATTTAAGTCATTTTAATAACAATGAACAGACACCTATGCGTTACAATATAAACATTTATATTGATTTAAATCGCGTTTTGATTTAAACCGCAAACGCGTGTCTAAATATATGTGTTTTTTGATTCACAATCAGACAAATGCAACATAAATTGATATATTTATCTTCTAAGTATCTTAATAAACTTTCAGCATAGCTTTCTCCCCGTTTAGATTTATTTTTCTTGGGATCTTGGGATCAAACGTGGAAAGATTAGATTGTAATCGTTTTAATTTTTTTAATACATTTTAGAAAAGTGTAATCTATACTAAAAAGCTGTACACCACCTGCTATAAAGATACATATTGTAATACTTTCGGGCTCAGATAGGACGGACACAAGAACTCAGACTTGCGGAGTTAAATCTCAACAAAACCACAACAAATCTCAATATCTAGTATGAATTATTTGTAATACAAACCAAATATAGCCCGCAAACTCACTCAAATTCCTCCAATTATCATAATCCCGCTCCTTATGCAAAACCAAACCCTCCTCCCATCCCAGTTTATCCTCTTTATCATAAACTAAATCCAGCTCAATTTTCAACATAAAGCATTACACAAAATCAATACGTCAACACTCTATACTCAACAACGATAATTCACAAACAACCAAAACATGTAACTCCACATTCCCAAATAGACCTAATTTCCATAGCCCCATCCCCTAATGCAAAACCAACATCCCTCCCCTGTTCTCTCTCTCCGCTGGGGTTTGTAATCGTTTTTATTTTTAAATAAATTTTAGCAAAGTCATGTATTTTTAAAATCTTAAGATTTCTATATTTATGTCTTTATTTAGTGGTTTCATTAGTGACAAAGGCTAAACTTTCTTGGAAAAGTGTCTTTTATGTAAACCATGTTTGCTATTAATTCATTTAGGGCTAGAATATGTTCATTGTCTTCCAATGAAAGAAGGGTTCCTTTTGCCGTAGTCGGGTTGACATTAGAAGCTTGCCACGCCCGGACTGTTACACCAACGCATTAGCATGTTAAAGCGATCTCATTGAGGAGCCTAGCTTTCTTAACTAGTAAGTAATGTACTTTTGGAGGGGGGAGGTGTCTTTCGCTGGAAATCTTGCCCCCTTCTACTTTGAAAACACCTGTGAAACCGGTTTAATTCGTCACAGTCAGCACTCCCGCAGAAAGGGGGGTTGTACTTGTTAATGTCTTAGCCGGAACACATCATTATATCTCATTTTGTATTTCTATAAAAAAATCGTTTGCCCAGCCTAACACTATTGTTGTTATTGTTTTTATCCTGTAAAGCGCTTTGAGCAGCACAGCTTTCTCACCAGTTAGATTACTTTTTGATACCATCCTTAATTAAACAAAGCAGAAACTTCTTATATTTTCCGATGACATACAAGTGGAAAGATTACAGATTTTAATCGTCTTTTTTCTGAACCAGGGAAAATCTGATCCTGTTTCTCTATAACAATAATAAAAAACTTTATTTTACATATCACCTTTAAAAGTGGCATCTCAAAGCAATACAGTAGATGTAAACCACAGATTACAAAGTAAATACCCAGACAAGTTTTTAATAAAATGCTTTTATTCATTCAGCAGAGAGAGCGTAAAACCTGGGCATAACAGCTGTTCCTTTTTCTGATCACCCGCTCTCTGGATACACGTCTCACCTGTCCTGTTCTTTGTTTTCCTAATTTGCTGATTATGCTTTCTGCGATCCACTCCTGCCCTCACACCTAAAGAAGACTATTTTAAATTTATTTGCGCGGTCCATTGTGCAATTAACACTTGTATGTGCTGTCCTTAAGGTGATATCACATAAAGGTGATATGTAAAATAATGTTTTTTTTATTGTTATAGAGAAACATGATCAGATTTCCACGTATCAGAAAAAAAGATCTAAAGTATACTAGTTTGTCACTAGTATACTTTTAATACAGTCTTTGCTGTTGTAGCAGTGAGGCTTATTAATAAGGCAGAATTAAGTGTTTCTGAGCTTTCCCAAATTAGGCCTAATTTCTCTGTTCATCTCTGTGGTGCAGCCACAGAGAAAGAATTCATGCAAGCTGATTTAAGATGTTTTCTTGTGATAAGAAACCAGCTCCCAAAGGGGGATGCACTTAGCTAAGCCTGGCTATCATGATCAATGGTCATCCATTGGCGCCTATCTGTCTAGGGAGTGCGAGTTGGACATCTGGATTGCATTCCTAAGTGTCAGGAGTAAGTGACTCATATCTCACCTTGATCAACCAATCAGGGACTGGTAGGGCCGAGTAACCCACGTGGGACTCTGATGCCCATGGAACTTTCAGCCAATCAATGAGCTGAAGTTCCTCCAGGTAAAAACAGGCAACACAGAGATTCAACAAGATTCAGAAGGGATTCTGGAGAGGATTCTGTGGACTGTTCTAAAGGGAATTCAAAGGAGAATTCCAGGGCAGGACGGCCCAGGAGCAGAAGGCTCCCAAGGGCAGGACATCCTCGCAGCGCGCCTCCTGACCATCCTGAGACTCAGCCCGGACAACCACGGAACGGCCAGTGTGTCCGAGTGCCAGAACTTTCCTTTGTTCTAAGAGTCTAGAGTGGAGGTTGCCAGAGAGTATCCAGCAGCAGGCCTCGTGAACAGGTCGGAACTGTGGACAGCTGAATCACTATTCAGAACTAGCTCTTCATCATAAACGAACTGGTCCTCTTCCTGACTTGCTGGGACCCACAGTCATCTTTTCTCCTGTGCACAAACTGTGCTAGTTAAACAACACCAACTAGCCGGTCAGTGAGCATCAGCAGCGCACCGTCGCAAGCCGCACAGCACAGCCTGGCACGGAGCCAGAGAGCGTGGATTGGACAGCAACAGCCTGCAACTGTTTATTTGTGCCTGCAGGAGATCTGAATCCCCAGAGATTGGATGAGTATTCAACTTCAATGCATTACAGCTCGAGAATTCAATTGTTATCCAAACCAGTTGATATCAATTTAATTCCTAAGAGTTATGTACTTGTTTGAGTATCTAATGTAGAAGTTGTAACCAAGTTCACTTTACGAAACGGTCTTAATGAATGATATACTGAACGTATGTCCTCTTGATATGTGTAACTCTTTGTAACTGACCGAATATATCTTTTGTATTCTGATAACCCTCTCGATAAGATCTGTTAGGTTTATATGCATATTCTATGTATTAATAAATGTATCCTCGTGTATTAGTACCTGTGTGTGCGCGTTGTTTGAGTTATGTCGCATGGTTGGATTCTAAAGCCATCAAAAGAATCAACTTTGTGATTTACTGTTACAATTAATAATTGTCTCAGTAAATGCCCAAACCCTACAAAACTGGTGCCTTCAGAGAGCCACTAACATTACATATTTAGCGTCCCTGAAACGGCTATGAATCACTACACTGTGCTCTTGAGGATCCTTGTGATATTTCGAGCTCTGGTTGAATGATAAGTGTAGCAGTTTAAATAATTTTCTTAGTTAGAAATTATGAAACGCTCTGTTAAAAGCAAGGGAGTTTTTATGTCCGTTACAGTAAAAGAAAATGCCTTACAAAGCAGGGCTTGGACAGATTCCAAGTGCATTTTTGCAATTTACGTTGCATTGTGCTGCTGTAATACAGTTTAAAATAATTAAAAGTCTAAACAGTATCAGCTTTATTTATGGGTTGCAATTAAAAAAAAGTCAAAAACCGCACTCAAAATGCAATTTAGAGCTTTCTGGCAAGAGGAGACACCCAAATTAATAATGTAACATGCCACTGCATGAACAAGGTTATACTGCTATTTCCTTAGATACGCGATTAAAAACATATTTTTTATTAAATTTTTAATAAAATGCTTTTGTTCACTCATAATCTGACAATTTCAGGAAGACTAAGGAAGGACTAAGGGAATTGTCATCTGTTGTGAAAGCTCTGTGAGCTCTGTCACTTTGAGACCACTTGTTATCCCAGGTTGTTTGAATTGCCACAATTCAAAGAGAGAAAAAAGAGCTGACTGACAAGATTTAAGATGTGGCTGTCAATGTTGGATTTAAAAAAACACATTGCCCAAAATTAGTTGCATTGCTTGAAAAATAATTTTATTTCGAGAGACTGGATAAGTAATTCAAGTGTTTTTTTTAACTTCCTGAAAAACAAATAATAATTTAACTATATGTGCAAATGTTTTATGATATGTCGCTGTTGTGAATGTCTGTGGAGTGTATCTTATTTGCCTGTCTGTCCTGACTGTGCTCTCTCGCTTGCTCGCCCTCCTCTTCTCTCTTTCTCTCAATTCAATTCAAGGTGCTTTATTAGCATGACAGATCGGTACAATCGGTGTTGGGTATTTACTTTGCTTTGAGATGCCACTTTTAAAGGTGATATATAAAATCAAGGCTTTAACTTGCTTTAACTCCGCAAGTCTGAGTTCTTGTGTCTGTCCTATCCGAACCCGAAAGTATTACAATATGTATCTTTATAGCAGGTGGTGTACAACTTTTTAGTATAGATTACACTTTTCTAAAATGTATTTAAAAAATAAAATCGATTACAATCTAATCTTTCCACGTTTGATCCCAGGATCCCAAGAAAAATAAATCTATACGTGGAGAATGCTATGCTGAAAGTTTATTAAGATACTTAGAAGACAAAGATATCAATTTATGTTGCATTTGTCTGATTGTGAATCAAAAAACACATATATTTAAACCTGCGTTTGTGATTTAAATCAAAACGCGATTTAAATCAATATAAATGTTTATATTGTAACACATAGGTGACTATTCATTGTTATTAAAATGACTTAAATTCGATCATGTTGTGATATTTAGAAATATAAATTTGTTTGGTGCGAGTGAGGTTTTATGTAATCTCTGACCCAGGGAAATGTTTTATTTTTTCAAAGAAATGTTTGTTGAAAAAAAAGTCATGACTCCAGCAGGATTCAAACACACAGCATGTGAGGTAGGAGTCAGGAGCCTAACCCACAGTGCCACCGGCAAGGTCACATGCAGAGTGCTGAAAAAGCACTACAGAAACATTATCAATAGACAATGTACAGCGTGTACTATTCTTGTGTTGCGGTACATGAATATAATTATATCGTTATTAATTTCTTTAGATACGCGATTCCATATTATATTCCCTTTTAATCAAATTCTAAAAGTATGCTTGTTGACTCCAGTATCACATTAGTTAAAGACTTCGAAGCTTAAAATGTTTAGGGAGAAATGGAATACTGGTGTGTATTTTTTATTTAAAGTACAGAGACCAGCCATATACTGTATGTTTATGTTCCAAAATTAATATCGTTTATGGCCTTCACACGCTTTACAGTATGCTCCTATTCTTTTTATGCTCAGGTACTAAGATTTCCCTTCAGTGGTAAAATTCCATATGAATATTCAATGCTAAAATGGGCACAGTAAAGACATTTACTGTAAATCTTTCTACGACCGACCAACGGACTACGAGTGCCCCTGTCGGTCAACCAATCACGTACCGCGGTATTTTGCGTCATCGCACGTCACAATGCGCGACGCCGTATCCAATTACCTCCGGTATGTGTCTGTACTGCGCACTTTGAATGACTGCATCTGTACCTTCTAATCACTGATGTCGCTCTCCCTAAACCTTAACGTGATGTTTTGCAGATGTGCAGTGTGCCTTTACTCCTGTATTAAAAACGACCTCTGTTGTTGGGCGGAGTTGAAGAAGAACTAACTGCACAGAAAAAGTATGTAACGATAAAATGTTTCTACACTTCAGTCCCTTTAAATCCCTGCTCACACACGTCGGTGTGGGGAGCGGGCAGGTAGAGAGCTTTTCCAGAAACTCATGATGTTTCTCATGGGGTGTTACCTGCAGTAGTATCTCTCTCTACACCTTTGGAAAGAAAAGAGTGGCTCCAGTGCAGGGTAAGGTCAGAACAGCTGGTCTGATTGTCTTAGAAAACAAGAAATTAAAATCAACAGGGAAATTGAACGATACAGAAATCAGCTCAGTATACAATAGGAAGCAAACAAACAAAATGCTCAGCAAAAATCGTAGTTGAGTAAATTGGTTTAAAAAAAAATAGTTGTAAGCAAAGGAGAGCCCGTGCTGCGTGTGAAACACATCAATAGTTCAGCATTTCTGAAACATTTAATTGAATTGACAAAGAAATCCTCTCCTTAAACTTCAAAAAAGGATTATCTGTGGGGCCAGCAGGCGTAACACTGCAGTTGCCCGTTTCTCACAGGTGTTTGAAGTTGTGGATAACATTTAGTTAAACCTAATAACTGGTTGGGCCACCCTTAGAAGCAAAAACTGCAATCAAGCGTTTGCGATAACTGGCAATGAGTCTTTTACAATGCTGTGGAGGAATTTTGGCCCACTCATCTTTGCAGAATTGTTGTAAATCAGCAACATTGGAGGGTTTTCGAGCCTTAACCGCTTTTTTAAGGTCATGCCACAACATCTCAATCGGATTCAGGTCAGGACTTTGACTAGGCCACTCCAAAGTCTTCATTTTGTTTTTCTTAAGCCATTCAGAGGTGGACTTGCTGGTGTGTTTTGAACTTAAACTTGAACTTTATTGCCATATGTAACCGGTACTGGTACAATGGAATTCTTACTTACAGAAAGTCTCTTGATTGTAAAACAAGTGTAAAAAACAAGACAAAGTGCAAACAGTGCATCAAGGCAATGTACAAACAAACAATAGACAATGTGCAAGTAAACATGTAGATAGTTTGAATGTAAACAATACAGACGTGTAAACAATGACTGGAGATGTGCAATAGATAAGAAATCATAAAGAGGTAGATGGTGATGGTGTAGGTGTGGTCCGAGGGGGATGGCTAAATGTGTTCGCCAGTCTCACTGCTTGTGGATAGAAGGTATTGAAGAATCTAGTGGTAAGTGTCCGTATGCTCTTATATCTCTTGCCTGAGGGCAGTGGGGTGAAGAGCTCATGCCCGGGGTGGTGACTGTCCTCTGTGATGGCCAGAATTCTACCATGGCAGCGGTCCTCATAGAGCTGTTTAATCTCGGTGAGACCGCAGCCGATGATCTTCTGGGCCATATTGACCATTCTCTGTAGTGCCTTTCTTTCTCGCGAAGAGGTGTTACCATACCACACAGTGATCCCGTTGGTGAGGACGCTCTCGATGGTGCAGCGGTAGAAGTTCACGAAATAAAGGTGCTGCTGAGCCTTCTTCATGATAGAGTCAGTGTTCACAGTCCAGGTTAGATCTTTAATATGAATTCCCAAAAACCTAAAGCTGGTGACTGTTTCCACTTCCGTTCCATCAATACTGAGTGGGCTGTGAGTGTATGGCCTGTGTCTCCGAAAATCCACTATTAGCTCTTTCATTTTCTTTATGTTCAAGTCCAGGTTATTGCTATGACACCACCTAAGCAGCTGTACAACTTCATCCCTGTAAGTAGACTTGTCATCATCACTGATCAGTCCTATTATAGTGGTGTCATCGGCAAACTTAATGATGCGGTTGTTGCTGTGTCCTGCTGTGCAGTTGTGAGTAAATAGGGAGTACAACCTTGGACTCAGACAGCAGCCTTTTGGGGTTCCAGTGCTCAGGGTGAGTGGTGTTGATGTTTTATTGCCTATCCGCACCACCTGTGGTCTCTCGATAAGAAAGTCCAGCAGCCAGTTGCAGACAGAGTTGCACAGACCTAATCCCCTGAGCTTTGTCACCAGTTGACTGGGTATGATGGAACTGAATGCTAAACTGTAGTCCACAAACAGCATTCTCAAATACGAGTTCTTAGTGTCCAGTTGTTCCAAGGTTGTATGCAGAGCCAGGGAAACAGCATCATCCACTGATCTGTTGTTCTGGTAGGCGAACTGCAAGGGGTCCAGGGACTCTGTGATGGAGGAGTTGATGTGTGACAACACCAGCTTCTCCAGGCATTTCATCACCACAGATGTTAATGCTACTGGGCAGTAATCATTCAGGCATGTCACTTTTGTCTTTTTGGGGGTTGGAACAATAGTGTTTTTTTTAAAGCAGATGGGGACCATGGACTGTGACAGGGAGGAGTTAAAGATGTCCGTAAACACTGTGGTCAGCTGGGCTGCACATGTCCTCAGGACGTGAGGTGGTATCCCATCAGGCCCTGCAGCCTTACGGATTTTCACCCTGCTCAGAGTCTTCTGCACGTCCTGCTCTGAGAGTTTCAGAACAAACTCGCCCTGCACACTTGCTGTCTTCTCAGCATTGCCCGTGTTCAGAGCATCAAAGCGGGCATAGAATTTGCCCACTTTGGATCATTGTCTTGCTGCAGAACCCAAGTGCACTTCAGCTTGAGGTCACGAACAGATGGCCGGACATTCTCCTTCAGGATTTTTTGGTAGACAGCAGAATTCATGGTTCCATTTACCACAGCAAGTCTTCCAGGTCCTGAAGCAGCAAAACAGCCCCAGACCATCACACTACCACCACCATATTTTACTGTTGGTATGATGTTCCTTTTCTGAAATGCTGTGTTACTTTTACGCCAGATGTAATGGGACACACCTTCCAAAAAGTTCAACTTTTGTCTCGTCAGTCCACAGAGTATTTTCCCAAAAGTCTTGGGGGTCATCAAGATGTTTTCTGGCTCATCAGTGGTTTTCGTCTTGGAATTCTGCCATGCAGGCCATTTTTGCCCAGTCTCTTTCTTATAGTGGAGTCATGAACACTGATCTTAACTGAGGCAAGTGAAGCCTGCAGTTCTTTGGATGTTGTTGTGGGGTTTTTTGTGACCTCTTGGATGAGTCGTCGCTGTGCTCTTGGGGTAATTTTGGTCTTTAGAAATGGCTTTATAAACTTTTCCAGACTGATAAATCTCAATCACTTTTTCACACAGGGCCATGTAGGTTTGGATTTTTTTTTCCCCTTAATAATAAAAACCTTCATTTAAAAACTGCATTTTGTGTTTACTTGTGTTATCTTTGTCTAATATTTCAATTTGTTTGATGATCTGAAACTTTCAGTGTGACAAACATGCAAAAAAATAAGAAATCAGGAAGGGGGCAAACACTTTTTCACACAGCTGGCTCTGTGGCGCAATGGAGAGCGCGTTGGACTTCTAGGCCTTGATAGAATGAAGTCATTCAAAGGTTGTGGGTTCGAGTCCCACCAGAGTCATGTGTCATTTTTATTGAACCTTTCGAAATCCTCTAGGGATTGGTGTTGATCAAGTCAAATACAGGACTTCTTAAGAGTCCACAGTTGAAAATGAACCAGCAGCCACAAGAAAGAAATTAGCACTGGACTGTGATCACATCACTCCTGTCCTGGAGTCCTTGCACTGGCTTCCTGTCAACTTCAAAATCCTCAAGCTCACCTATAAGGCTCTCCATGGCTTAGCACCTCAGTACCTGTCTGGGTTATCGCCCTACTCCCCACCTCACAACCTCCGCTCTTCTAATTGTGTTTTCCTATCTGTCCCCCAGTCCATCTACATTCTATGGGTGACAGGGCCTTCTCGTGTTTTGCCCCAAAGCTCTGGATCTTTATCCCCAAGGATATCAGAGAGTCACCTTCTCTAAACTCCTTCAAATCCAGACTCAAAACCCTCTTCTTTAGAAGAGCCTTTAATGAACTATTCTTTACCTCTCTGTTCCTACTGTATTTAATACCACCATCTATTGTCTCCTCTAACTGTGTATTCTCATCCTGCTTATCTTGTGTATTTTTTTAACTTTATTGTTGTCATTCTGTAAAGTGCTTTGAAAAGCCACCTTTAAAGGCGCTATATAATGTAAAGATTATTATTATTATTATTAATAATGAACAGTGCATTTAACACTGAGCACATGCGGTCCTTCTTTGCAAAGGATTGCAAAGGTTGGGAATTAGCTTTTCACTCGTGTTGTTGAAGACCGTATCCTGGCTGTGTTGCAGGAAATGTCTGGATGCCATTACCGGATCAAGGAGAGGATCAGGGTTTTGGGAAGTCTTTTTGATGCCTGACACTGTGTGTTTCCTGGTTGTAACGGGTGTCATTCTGGACCTAAACAACAGAGAACACCATTGAAATCGCTGAACTGCCTAGCGGACACTTTGTTGCCTTCTTCTGACCTGTAATTCATGCGATTCTCTGAAAACATGGCACGTTGTATCTGTGCTACCTTTATGGAGGGTGACCACACTCATAAGGATCATAGATTCGATCACAAGCATCTAAAAACGAGAATGAGAAAATGACATCACGCTATAAGGCTGAATGGCATGAATTCTCCTGTTCCTTCTGCAGCAAATGTGAGTTTTTTTGCTTCTTAACACTGAGATAGTTGGAGATATTTGGCAGCTGTGGGATTCCAACTCAACCCTCAAAGAGACTGGAGCTTTAATCCAGCTCTAAACTAAAAACTGGGTGACTTGTAAGGGCTGGTAGGAGAGGAAAAGAATAACTGCTTCTTTTTTGGTCTTTAGCTACTAAAAGAAAGGAAAAAAATATTTGATTATTTTTTTTTCACCAGTTGTTTTGATCAAATCATTGTAACGCAGTGCCATATTAAGGTATAATATGTACATGAACGTCATGTCTGAGTCGAAGATGGCAGCTGAGTATCGCTGGAGGACAGTTCATCATGAGTGGGTAAGCCTGCATAATGAGGGAGAAGAGATCAGCCTCTCTGACGCAGTGTCCAGTGACACTAACCTTCTGTCCTACTGTTCTCTGCTAATGTAGGGGGTGAATGTTTATTTAGGTGAATGTAAGGTTTCATTCTTGTAAAATATTTCCGAGCACTTTTTTTGTTGCTGAAAATTAATCTTGTGCATTTGAATGAATTCCGATATTGTCACCTAATTCTATACATTGTTTCATCAGACTAGAACATTTAGAGGAGCTCAATTGCATTTATGAATTGCATAGTGATAGTATTTCTTTCCGTTTAAATACTTCAGTCAAAAATGTAGAGAAGGTGCTCCTGTTTTCACCATTATAAGAACTGTGATGCACCAGTAATATTTACTCTCACAAAAGTATTGTAATTGTATTGTTCTGTTCTGTAACAATCTTGAGTGACACAAACCTTCTGTTTTACTGCACTACACTTCTCCAGAGGCCAGTTCAGCACACAAGGATCCTCAGTCAAACAAACACTGCAATCGCTTGATAAAAGCCATTCCTCATCCTTTCTCTTAGTATTGGTGCAACTTTTGTATGCAAAGAAGGCGATTTGACAATGAAAGGTGCAATCATCTTAAAGAGAGTCTTCATGAAGGCATGCACAGCTTAAGGCACATGAAGCTGAATCCGTGAGCTGATTGACACAAAACAATGTCGCTTCGCATTATCTGCAAAGCTGTTTTGCTTGTCTGACCACCTCTTCGTACTTTACAGTGAGCGCATATATTTCAGTTTCTTCTTTTGTATTTTCCTTTCTATTTTACTGTCCCTTTCCCCCATGTGGAGATGTATCCACTGCCAAAACTGCTGTCTGATTATTTAAATTATCTGTAAAACTGTTACATGACTTCATCTAATTGTAAATTTATAAGACAGTCTGTGAGACATTTGTGAGAGTAGCTGAATCCCAGGGCTGGTGTGGAATCACACACAGACAGGTCTTCTGTCAGAGCTGTGTAGCTCTGTCCCACTGCTCAGGGCTACAGACTGGTCAAATGGTCACTATTGTAGACACGACCATCGGACCATCGGCTACAAATAATCAATATACTGATCATAGTGTCACTACTGGTGTTTATTACATAAATACTATATATAAATAATAAGATAATTCCACACAAATGTGTGTTATAAAACATTTATAAATTTTGGGAGGCTGACATACAGTAAAGCAAGTAATACTGAAGGGCTGGAAGTCCTGGAAAGGGTTAATAGAAACTTCTTGCTTCTGACCTGGAACAGAGCCCACAACTGCCAGATCAGTGACCCCTGAGCCCAGTTCACAGAGAGGAGAACCAGGAGCTCTTCTCTGTCTCTAAGAGGCTGTGAGGAAGGAGAAAAGGGGGAGATGTGACTTGAGTCTAGGCTGTTCTGATATAATTCATGAAGCAGCACTGATTGTCTGAATATTTTCTGGTCCTGGATTGTGAAGATAGCGAGCAGTATGGAGTTGAGCTTCAGTCTGAGTGTTAGTCTACACTGTGAATCTGAATGAGAAGAGAATATTGATTTTTTATTCTGCCTAAGAGAATTTTTCTTCTTTGCCAGGTGGTGTTACATCCCCTTTAGATACTCTACACAGACTGCCAGAGAGAAGAGGAGAGAGAGAGAGATGGACAGATAAGAGCACACGCAGTGAGAGAGACATACGTCTTGATTTACTTTGAAGCAAATGTTCATTTCCTTTCTGGAACAAGTTGTTTCTGAACTTCAAGACATTCATACAACTTCTGAAAGATAAAATACAAATCTTGCTTATCAGGACAGAAGAAATACTGCAAAAGAATGTCAGTGATTTTTTCTCATTTTAACGAAATGTGCAGAAAAACAACAGCAGTGCATCTCCATCGTCTTGATTTAGCTTAATACAAGTATTCACTCCCTTTAATGAAAATAAAAACCTGTGAAAGATGAAATAAAGTTCTTGATTATTCTTCGTCAGTGCAGAAGAAGTACTGCCAGCTGGCAGGAAAATGCCAGTATTTTATTTTCTTAAACTGCAAACGTATGAATGGTGAAAATGTGTCTCTGTGCAGCTATTAAACAAAGAGCTGGTGGTTCAAGCACACTCAGGGACATGCTTCAGATTGTTATGATGTAACATAACCTTCGCTAAAAATTGATGGGCTTTCCACTCCAAAGTCTTCATTTTGTTTTTCTTAAGCCATTCAGAGGTGGACTTGCTGGTGTGTTTTGAACTTAAACTTGAACTTTATTGCCATATGTAACCGGTACTGGTACAATGGAATTCTTACTTACAGAAAGTCTCTTGATTGTAAAACAAGTGTAAAAAACAAGACAAAGTGCAAACAGTGCATCAAGGCAATGTACAAACAAACAATAGACAATGTGCAAGTAAACATGTAGATAGTTTGAATGTAAACAATACAGACGTGTAAACAATGACTGGAGATGTGCAATAGATAAGAAATCATAAAGAGGTAGATGGTGATGGTGTAGGTGTGGTCCGAGGGGGATGGCTAAATGTGTTCGCCAGTCTCACTGCTTGTGGATAGAAGGTATTGAAGAATCTAGTGGTAAGTGTCCGTATGCTCTTATATCTCTTGCCTGAGGGCAGTGGGGTGAAGAGCTCATGCCCGGGGTGGTGACTGTCCTCTGTGATGGCCAGAATTCTACCATGGCAGCGGTCCTCATAGAGCTGTTTAATCTCGGTGAGACCGCAGCCGATGATCTTCTGGGCCATATTGACCATTCTCTGTAGTGCCTTTCTTTCTCGCGAAGAGGTGTTACCGTACCACACAGTGATCCCGTTGGTGAGGACGCTCTCGATGGTGCAGCGGTAGAAGTTCACGAAATAAAGGTGCTGCTGAGCCTTCTTCATGATAGAGTCAGTGTTCACAGTCCAGGTTAGATCTTTAATATGAATTCCCAAAAACCTAAAGCTGGTGACTGTTTCCACTTCCGTTCCATCAATACTGAGTGGGCTGTGAGTGTATGGCCTGTGTCTCCGAAAATCCACTATTAGCTCTTTCATTTTCTTTATGTTCAAGTCCAGGTTATTGCTATGACACCACCTAAGCAGCTGTACAACTTCATCCCTGTAAGTAGACTTGTCATCATCACTGATCAGTCCTATTATAGTGGTGTCATCGGCAAACTTAATGATGCGGTTGTTGCTGTGTCCTGCTGTGCAGTTGTGAGTAAATAGGGAGTACAACCTTGGACTCAGACAGCAGCCTTTTGGGGTTCCAGTGCTCAGGGTGAGTGGTGTTGATGTTTTATTGCCTATCCGCACCACCTGTGGTCTCTCGATAAGAAAGTCCAGCAGCCAGTTGCAGACAGAGTTGCACAGACCTAATCCCCTGAGCTTTGTCACCAGTTGACTGGGTATGATGGAACTGAATGCTAAACTGTAGTCCACAAACAGCATTCTCAAATACGAGTTCTTAGTGTCCAGTTGTTCCAAGGTTGTATGCAGAGCCAGGGAAACAGCATCATCCACTGATCTGTTGTTCTGGTAGGCGAACTGCAAGGGGTCCAGGGACTCTGTGATGGAGGAGTTGATGTGTGACAACACCAGCTTCTCCAGGCGTTTCATCACCACAGATGTTAATGCTACTGGGCAGTAATCATTCAGGCATGTCACTTTTGTCTTTTTGGGGGTTGGAACAATAGTGTTTTTTTTAAAGCAGATGGGGACCATGGACTGTGACAGGGAGGAGTTAAAGATGTCCGTAAACACTGTGGTCAGCTGGGCTGCACATGTCCTCAGGACGTGAGGTGGTATCCCATCAGGCCCTGCAGCCTTACGGATTTTCACCCTGCTCAGAGTCTTCTGCTCGTCCTGCTCTGAGAGTTTCAGAACAAACTCGCCCTGCACACTTGCTGTCTTCTCAGCATTGCCCGTGTTCAGAGCATCAAAGCGGGCATAGAATTTGCCCACTTTGGATCATTGTCTTGCTGCAGAACCCAAGTGCACTTCAGCTTGAGGTCACGAACAGATGGCCGGACATTCTCCTTCAGGATTTTTTGGTAGACAGCAGAATTCATGGTTCCATTTACCACAGCAAGTCTTCCAGGTCCTGAAGCAGCAAAACAGCCCCAGACCATCACACTACCACCACCATATTTTACTGTTGGTATGATGTTCCTTTTCTGAAATGCTGTGTTACTTTTACGCCAGATGTAATGGGACACACCTTCCAAAAAGTTCAACTTTTGTCTCGTCAGTCCACAGAGTATTTTCCCAAAAGTCTTGGGGGTCATCAAGATGTTTTCTGGCTCATCAGTGGTTTTCGTCTTGGAATTCTGCCATGCAGGCCATTTTTGCCCAGTCTCTTTCTTATAGTGGAGTCATGAACACTGATCTTAACTGAGGCAAGTGAAGCCTGCAGTTCTTTGGATGTTGTTGTGGGGTTTTTTGTGACCTCTTGGATGAGTCGTCGCTGTGCTCTTGGGGTAATTTTGGTCTTTAGAAATGGCTTTATAAACTTTTCCAGACTGATAAATCTCAATCACTTTTTCACACAGGGCCATGTAGGTTTGGATTTTTTTTTCCCCTTAATAATAAAAACCTTCATTTAAAAACTGCATTTTGTGTTTACTTGTGTTATCTTTGTCTAATATTTCAATTTGTTTGATGATCTGAAACTTTCAGTGTGACAAACATGCAAAAAAATAAGAAATCAGGAAGGGGGCAAACACTTTTTCACACAGCTGGCTCTGTGGCGCAATGGAGAGCGCGTTGGACTTCTAGGCCTTGATAGAATGAAGTCATTCAAAGGTTGTGGGTTCGAGTCCCACCAGAGTCATGTGTCATTTTTATTGAACCTTTCGAAATCCTCTAGGGATTGGTGTTGATCAAGTCAAATACAGGACTTCTTAAGAGTCCACAGTTGAAAATGAACCAGCAGCCACAAGAAAGAAATTAGCACTGGACTGTGATCACATCACTCCTGTCCTGGAGTCCTTGCACTGGCTTCCTGTCAACTTCAAAATCCTCAAGCTCACCTATAAGGCTCTCCATGGCTTAGCACCTCAGTACCTGTCTGGGTTATCGCCCTACTCCCCACCTCACAACCTCCGCTCTTCTAATTGTGTTTTCCTATCTGTCCCCCAGTCCATCTACATTCTATGGGTGACAGGGCCTTCTCGTGTTTTGCCCCAAAGCTCTGGATCTTTATCCCCAAGGATATCAGAGAGTCACCTTCTCTAAACTCCTTCAAATCCAGACTCAAAACCCTCTTCTTTAGAAGAGCCTTTAATGAACTATTCTTTACCTCTCTGTTCCTACTGTATTTAATACCACCATCTATTGTCTCCTCTAACTGTGTATTCTCATCCTGCTTATCTTGTGTATTTTTTTAACTTTATTGTTGTCATTCTGTAAAGTGCTTTGAAAAGCCACCTTTAAAGGCGCTATATAATGTAAAGATTATTATTATTATTATTAATAATGAACAGTGCATTTAACACTGAGCACATGCGGTCCTTCTTTGCAAAGGATTGCAAAGGTTGGGAATTAGCTTTTCACTCGTGTTGTTGAAGACCGTATCCTGGCTGTGTTGCAGGAAATGTCTGGATGCCATTACCGGATCAAGGAGAGGATCAGGGTTTTGGGAAGTCTTTTTGATGCCTGACACTGTGTGTTTCCTGGTTGTAACGGGTGTCATTCTGGACCTAAACAACAGAGAACACCATTGAAATCGCTGAACTGCCTAGCGGACACTTTGTTGCCTTCTTCTGACCTGTAATTCATGCGATTCTCTGAAAACATGGCACGTTGTATCTGTGCTACCTTTATGGAGGGTGACCACACTCATAAGGATCATAGATTCGATCACAAGCATCTAAAAACGAGAATGAGAAAATGACATCACGCTATAAGGCTGAATGGCATGAATTCTCCTGTTCCTTCTGCAGCAAATGTGAGTTTTTTTGCTTCTTAACACTGAGATAGTTGGAGATATTTGGCAGCTGTGGGATTCCAACTCAACCCTCAAAGAGACTGGAGCTTTAATCCAGCTCTAAACTAAAAACTGGGTGACTTGTAAGGGCTGGTAGGAGAGGAAAAGAATAACTGCTTCTTTTTTGGTCTTTAGCTACTAAAAGAAAGGAAAAAAATATTTGATTATTTTTTTTCACCAGTTGTTTTGATCAAATCATTGTAACGCAGTGCCATATTAAGGTATAATATGTACATGAACGTCATGTCTGAGTCGAAGATGGCAGCTGAGTATCGCTGGAGGACAGTTCATCATGAGTGGGTAAGCCTGCATAATGAGGGAGAAGAGATCAGCCTCTCTGACGCAGTGTCCAGTGACACTAACCTTCTGTCCTACTGTTCTCTGCTAATGTAGGGGGTGAATGTTTATTTAGGTGAATGTAAGGTTTCATTCTTGTAAAATATTTCTGAGCACTTTTTTTGTTGCTGAAAATTAATCTTGTGCATTTGAATGAATTCCGATATTGTCACCTAATTCTATACATTGTTTCATCAGACTAGAACATTTAGAGGAGCTCAATTGCATTTATGAATTGCATAGTGATAGTATTTCTTTCCGTTTAAATACTTCAGTCAAAAATGTAGAGAAGGTGCTCCTGTTTTCACCATTATAAGAACTGTGATGCACCAGTAATATTTACTCTCACAAAAGTATTGTAATTGTATTGTTCTGTTCTGTAACAATCTTGAGTGACACAAACCTTCTGTTTTACTGCACTACACTTCTCCAGAGGCCAGTTCAGCACACAAGGATCCTCAGTCAAACAAACACTGCAATCGCTTGATAAAAGCCATTCCTCATCCTTTCTCTTAGTATTGGTGCAACTTTTGTATGCAAAGAAGGCGATTTGACAATGAAAGGTGCAATCATCTTAAAGAGAGCCTTCATGAAGGCATGCACAGCTTAAGGCACATGAAGCTGAATCCGTGAGCTGATTGACACAAAACAATGTCGCTTCCCATTATCTGCAAAGCTGTTTTGCTTGTCTGACCACCTCTTCGTACTTTACAGTGAGCGCATATATTTCAGTTTCTTCTTTTGTATTTTCCTTTCTATTTTACTGTCCCTTTCCCCCATGTGGAGATGTATCCACTGCCAAAACTGCTGTCTGATTATTTAAATTATCTGTAAAACTGTTACATGACTTCATCTAATTGTAAATTTATAAGACAGTCTGTGAGACATTTGTGAGAGTAGCTGAATCCCAGGGCTGGTGTGGAATCACACACAGACAGGTCTTCTGTCAGAGCTGTGTAGCTCTGTCCCACTGCTCAGGGCTACAGACTGGTCAAATGGTCACTATTGTAGACACGACCATCGGACCATCGGCTACAAATAATCAATATACTGATCATAGTGTCACTACTGGTGTTTATTACATAAATACTATATATAAATAATAAGATAATTCCACACAAATGTGTGTTATAAAACATTTATAAATTTTGGGAGGCTGACATACAGTAAAGAAAGTAATACTGAAGGGCTGGAAGTCCTGGAAAGGGTTAATAGAAACTTCTTGCTTCTGACCTGGAACAGAGCCCACAACTGCCAGATCAGTGACCCCTGAGCCCAGTTCACAGAGAGGAGAACCAGGAGCTCTTCTCTGTCTCTAAGAGGCTGTGAGGAAGGAGAAAAGGGGGAGATGTGACTTGAGTCTAGGCTGTTCTGATATAATTCATGAAGCAGCACTGATTGTCTGAATATTTTCTGGTCCTGGATTGTGAAGATAGCGAGCAGTATGGAGTTGAGCTTCAGTCTGAGTGTTAGTCTACACTGTGAATCTGAATGAGAAGAGAATATTGATTTTTTATTCTGCCTAAGAGAATTTTTCTTCTTTGCCAGGTGGTGTTACATCCCCTTTAGATACTCTACACAGACTGCCAGAGAGAAGAGGAGAGAGAGAGAGATGGACAGATAAGAGCACACGCAGTGAGAGAGACATACGTCTTGATTTACTTTGAAGCAAATGTTCATTTCCTTTCTGGAACAAGTTGTTTCTGAACTTCAAGACATTCATACAACTTCTGAAAGATAAAATACAAATCTTGCTTATCAGGACAGAAGAAATACTGCAAAAGAATGTCAGTGATTTTTTCTCATTTTAACGAAATGTGCAGAAAAACAACAGCAGTGCATCTCCATCGTCTTGATTTAGCTTAATACAAGTATTCACTCCCTTTAATGAAAATAAAAACCTGTGAAAGATGAAATAAAGTTCTTGATTATTCTTCGTCAGTGCAGAAGAAGTACTGCCAGCTGGCAGGAAAATGCCAGTATTTTATTTTCTTAAACTGCAAACGTATGAATGGTGAAAATGTGTCTCTGTGCAGCTATTAAACAAAGAGCTGGTGGTTCAAGCACACTCAGGGACATGCTTCAGATTGTTATGATGTAACATAACCTTCGCTAAAAATTGATGGGCTTTCTTCCCAAACCCTCTTGAACTTCGCAGGAAATGTGCGTTTTACTTGTGTGGAACTACAAGTAAAGAATTAAGTACCTAAGTCAATGTCCAAGAAAACCATCTTCACATGGGGAATTTTTCTTCAACTGGCTGTTGGGAGAATTCATTTATACACCCGTTGTATCCTTAGCAAAAATATTTTAAAATTAGAACACAGATTTGTTGGAGAACTTGACAGTCCTTGACAATTATTATTAAATAAGTTTTATACAAATGTGCGTTGCTATTTTAAATATGTACCTTAATTGTAATATATATATAAACATAATTGCTTTGATATGGATGTTCATTTGAAGAATTTGAGGAAACTATCAAGGATCGCAGAACAACCAAAGATACATTTGGGCATCTGCTATTGGTAAAGATTAAAGAGTACCATAAGTGTGAAGCTTGCATACACACAAGAGAAAAAAATAGTTTTAATGCACTTCATTAAACGGATGGTGTGCTTATCAATCGTGCATAAAATGTACATAGCAGAGGATGGTTTCGATCCATCGACCTCTGGGTTATGGGCCCAGCACACTTCCACTGCACCACTCTGCTGACAGTTATCTTAGTGTGATGCAACACAACTTTTCTATCTTTGCTTTCGAAAAGTGCGCCCAAGATGAAAAGTCTAAACGGTTAACGCAGACGTCACTTTGAGCACTTGGTCTTTTATAGTACGAATCATCACAAGCTGCTCTACATTGGCGTGTCTTCAAGATCGTTGTGAACCAAAGCTTCTACTTTCCTAGGCAACTGATTCTTTCGTCATTAATTCCCAAATCTTCACTGAAAATCAGTGAAACAAAAACCAAACACACTCACTTCCTAGCGCGAAAGAAAAATGATTGAAGCATTTGAGAAATAGCAAGAGTAGTCTGAACAGCTCCAGCCTATCAACTGCTCTACAAAGAGATCGCTCCCTCTATACCCATTTTATAACACTGAAAATGATTCAGGAAGCACAGCAAAGTTCTAAAAGCAGAGGTTGAAAAGCATCTGAAAAAAAATAAAATAAAAAAGAAATAAATAAAAATAATAATAAAAAAAGCGTCTGGATACGTAAAATGTCAATTTATCTAAGTAACATCTTCAGCTTTGAAAGATTGTAATCCATATATTTTTGTTTCACTCTTTTTTACATAACAGGCTTTCAATAAATAAACTGTATTGTAATGAAGGCTGCATTAGAAAATGTATATCTACTGTAGCATTGTTAAATAAAATCGGGACATGTGCCAGTCTCGAATTAATCACTCTTTGCAGGCACACTACGGAAACCTGCAGATGTTCGTTGGGAGAAGTGACTCCTGCAAAGAGTGTTAATCGTCGAGAAAAGCACTCCTCTCGGGAATATATTTCCAATTTCTGAAGAGCCGATTTTCACGATTTTTTCCCCGATATTTATTTTCCGGTGCGGTTATTGATCGCGTTCGAAAGATGATTTTCATAATGGACGTGTTACCTGCAAAGTCACAGTTAAACTGTTAATGGCGAAAAGATTCAGAATATTTTTTTTTAGAATACCCATTTAATTTTTTATCATTCTTACAAGCAAATTGTTTATGGAAACGCTAGTGTAAATTACAGTGTAAATAGACAGGAGCTATTACTATTTTAAACACTAGTTGTGATAGCTGTAGCTCTTATCTGCATCTGAGTTCCCGGTATGAATACTATAGGTTATAATTTATCTGCTCGGGCTAGGATACGTTCCTGTTTCTCAGTTTGATCAAATATGTATATTGTTAAACCCTGCGAATTGAAAAAAACGGTGTCGGTGGCTCTGCACTTTAATCATTTAGCGCTATCTATACAGCTTGCGAAAGATGAAACACAAATCTTGCTTATCAGTGAAGAAGAGGTACTCCCAGCAGGCCAGCTAATACAGCAAAGTTTTTTTTCACCCTGACCCAGAGAATGGAGAAAAGAGAGGCGCCTGTGGCTCTGCAGTTTAATCAATTTGTGAGTTCGGCGGTTAACTGAAAGAATGGTAAACGGAGCTCGCCCCAGCCAATCCTTATTCTTTTAAAGAGGAGAAAAATTAACTTTGCCGGCATTTTTACAAGCTATAAAAGATAGCACAGAAAAAAAACACTCTACAGATTATTTTTTGGAGCCGAAGCAGCAATGTCCTTTCCGATTCAATTGATAAAGCTCACCCAGTGAATACTGTTAACAGAATGTGAAAGCATGGTCAACTTTGTAACTGCAACCACAGGAAAAAACAGCAAGAAGCAGACTCCATTCTCCATTTAAATCTGTCGTGAGAGGTATGTTTTTTGAATGCATGAAGTCAATCCCACGATCGCTTTTGAACTTGGACAAAGTACTTCCAAAGGAGCGCTGTATGCAAAGATTTAACAAGCTCAACCCCCGCCAATGATTCGGTGTGAAGAAGCAGAACATTCAAGTTTCACAGACAGAAGCAGCACGCCACCATAACCAACATTAAAACGAAGGGCACACTACGATTTGCATTGACACAAAAGTGATCTCGGCAGATGTCGTTCCCTGCATAACGCAAAAAGTGGCAAAGCGCATTTGGGTTGAGAGGACGCAAGTAGGTTTTTGTTTTCTGCCTTGATGTCAAGCTGACAAAGTATCTTTAAACACTTTGCTTAGTTTCTCGAGAGACTGCTGAACAGCGTAGGATCTACACACACATGAGGAGACTGATGGAACACGTACACATCTTTAGGGTGGTAATTACTTAACAACAGGCTATACACTTATAAGGCTACACAGGACACTAAAACTACTACGACACTATTTATATATGGAGGGTCAGCTGCTGGTCATCGAGCTGACCCTCAGACTCTCCCCAGCTACAACTCCCAGCCTGCTCTGTGGTGCTATGAGTGCCTAGGTGCTCTTCCTCCTCACCACCGGGCGAGGGCGTTACAATACTTACGAGGAAGACATCGCTCTCTCCAAACCCCAACATCGTGTCCCGACCCACCGTGCTGGAAGCCGACGCGTGCTGTTATTCCTTTACAGAGCAGAAATGACAACCTAGGAGCTGAGAGATCATTTCAGCATTTGGCAGCAATACAGCATTTCCAAAACACAAACAACCAACTCGGAATGACTTGCTTTTGACGCTTTTCAAAGCGTTCTTTGTGCACGACGACTGTGCCGCCTAGCAGATACAAATGGGTTGTGGCTTGAAAACACAAGCGATGTTTATTTTTTGACCGGAAAGGTGCAAATGGAGAACAGCTTTTCTCATCACTCTCTGTGGCGCAATCGGTGAGCGTGTTCTGCTATTAACTGAAAGGTTGGTGGTTCAAGCCCACCCAGGGATGACCTTCTTAGTATTGTCAATGTAAACACTGTCTCCACTAAAGCCAAAACCGTAACCCTCTTTATATTTGCAGAAAATGCAAGCCTTTTGCTTGTGTCTAACAACAACACTAGAGACCGGGGAAGTCCAATAGTGATCAACACCGCAACTCCCCAGAAAACCATTTTCACCCATGGAAAAGTATATTTGAATGGCTGGCGGGAGATATCAGTTATACTCCTGTTGCATCCTCTGCTAAAATCGTTTAGAAATACAACGAGGAATTGTTTGAGAACTTGACAAGCATTGTTACGTTAGCACTGTGAAGGTGGATGTTGATATTTTAATATATTTACCTTAATTTTAACATAAATATAAAGATAAATGCTGGACAATCTATGCTGTACAATCAAACACAGTTATATTTTGAGTCTCATGCTGATCGTTGTATGGATCCAAAAGAAAATTTTAAAGCTGATACATTTTCGATTGGAATTTGCTTCTAGCTGCAATCGGTATCTTTTACTTTATGTATGGTAGTGGAAATATATTTTTTAAATGTTTTCTAAAAAAGATCTCATGAAGTATTGCCAGGACCTGCCTTTAGCACTCAGTAGTGATAACACTGTTGATATAGACAGAGAAGAACTGATGATCTAAGCTAAAATAGCTCTAACACCCCTCCTGTAACAGTGTTCGTATTCATAGCAAGTAATATTCTTTTTCAACCCCGAACGTAGCTTTTGCATTAAGTGTTATGTAACCATTAGCGATTTTGGTAGCTTCTGGAGAGCGCACTTTTTCAAACTGAAGCTTATAAGAACATTATTCAAGACTCACCATGGCCCAGAGTCGTTCATCGGGACAAGGATTAACATCAATTGAAAGTACTCCAAAATAAAAGATTTGACCGAAAAATTACAAGAATAGGCAAGTATTAAAACAGCACCATAACTTCTTGAGTTCCAATCTCTTTCCTGGTTCAGGCCATGTAAAATGACATAATCAGTGGTGTCATGCCGAGGTTGTGAGTTTAAGCCTCACCTGGAGCAGCCAGGTTTTCTGTCTTGACAGGTAAACAGTGTTTTGTGTTATTTGCTAAATGGAGAGAGGATTCTGTGTTAATTGGCTCCTCCTGGGAGAGGTCAAGATGAGAAGTTCACGAGGCTGGTGGTAAATATCCTGTTCAGGAATATCGTGGCTGTAGGGGGTCAGATCTATAAATATAGTAAACACATTAGTGGAGATGGTGTGCCTGCTCTCTGTGTGAGAGCCAGGCAGGAAGAAGAATCTGTGGTCTGGGAAGAAAAGACCCTCTTCAGAAGAGCGGCGCTTCTCACAGGAGAGAATGAAAACAAAATCTTTTTCAGGGACGCTGATTTTTCTCTTTGGGGGAATTAAAAGCTCTTGTAGCAAGTGACCTTGTGGAGCAACGGTAGCGCGTCTGACTCCAGCTCAGAAGATTGTGTGTTCAAATCATGTCGAGGTCAGCTGATGTGTCTGCAGGTTCTGCTGGTGCTGAACCTTGTGATCACACTACATAGGTCATCTGAATGAAATAACAGAGGAATATAGAACATGCAGTCAGGAGCGTATGCAACGAATCACTTTGAACATGACAAGAGAAAAGGCACACTGCACATCCGCAGAACATGACGTCCGACTTTAGAGACAGTAACATCAGAGATTGGAAGTTCTTGGTCCAGGTTGGAGGGTTGCACCCATTCTGAGTCTTGTTAGCTGGAATGGATGGGTTTGGGGGTGTTGATACCAGAGCGGTCCAGGAGGGGGGTGCAGGTGTCTCAGGGGCATTCTTGTTTTTCTATGAGTTCAGGTTGATTCTGTTGGTTCTGTCACGAATCTCCCTCATGCAAGCAAGCGCTCCCGCATTCCCTCGAGCTCTCCCCGCACCAAACGTGCAAATCAGTCCTCTACTTAAACCCTCATCTGTCCCCCGGTCATTGCTCACGATTGAGATTCTCTCCCGGAGCTTACCTACTAACTACGCCTTTGCCTTACTACGACTTCTCCCCTGGACCTCGACCCCGCTTTTCTGACTACCGCTTTAGCCACTCGATTTTGTACCTTCGCCTATTTTACGGTTTCTCGGATCCTGACCCCAGACTGTCTCTTCGTTTACGCCTCTGCCTTCTGAATCCACACCGACGCAACTTCTACGCCTTCCCAGACTCTGACCCCTGCCAGTCCCTCGACTACGCCTTCGCCTGTCGATTCTGTGCCTACACCTGTACTACGCCTTCCCGGACTCGGACCCCTGCTTGTTTACTCTGACTACGCCTGCGTCTCGCGCCAAACCCTGCCAAGGGCACCACATTGGATCCCTATCTTCAGCATTCAGCCCCTGCGTGACAGGTTCTGAGTGTCTTGGTTACATCTGTTTGTGTGTATAGATGAAAAAGCTATTGAAGAGCACCCCCACACCCCCTACACATCTCGGTGGAAGTTGCCATGTTCAAAAAATCCTAAAAAGAGAATTAAAGTTTCACACAACAAAGCATGACTGTGAAAGGTCAGGTGACCTGCCTAGTGAGCACAACACTTGATCACAGTAAAAAAATAATTAAAAAATAAAGAAATGGTCCACAACTCAAAGCAAGGTTGTATAAGTTTAGGGAAGCTGTCTGGTGTGTAAAACACCTGGTTGCAGCACTGTGGCTGTTGTGCTTGAAGAGCTATTGACTCATGAATAGCACCCGCCCATCCCCATGTACCGGCTGTCTAATGGTGCCATATTGAAAAAATCATAAAAAATAAAGAAAGGGGCCACAGCCACAGCAAGGTTGTATAAGGTTAGGGGAGCTGTCTGGTGTGTAAAACACCTGGTTGCAGCACTGTGGCTGTTGTGCTTGAAGAGCTATTGACTCGTGAATAGCAGCCCCCTATCCCCATGTACCGGCTGTCTAATGGTGCCATATTGAAAAAATCATAAAAAATAAAGAAAGGTGCCACAGCCACAGCAAGGTTGGACAAGGTTAGGGGGGCTATCTGGTGTGTAAAACACTTGGTTTCAACAGTGTGGCTGTTGTACTTGAAATGCTATTGAGCCACGAAGAAGACCCATCTATCCCAGTGTATCACCTGTTGTGTTATCTTCAAAAAATCATAAAAAAATAAAGAAAGTGGCACAGCCACAGCAAGGTTGTATAAGGTTAGGGGGCCTGTTTGGTGTGTAAAACACTTGGTTTCAGCAGTGTGGCTGTTGTATTTGAAATGCTATTGAGCCATGAAGACGACCTGTCCCAGTGTATTACCTGTAGTGTTTTCAAAAAAGCATAAAAAATAAAGGTTCCACAACCCAAAACAAAGCTGGGAAAAGTCAGAGGACCTGCTTAGTGTGCAAAACACTTACTTGCAGCATTGTGGGTGCTGTGGTTTAAATCCTATTGGTTTGTGAACAGAATGGCCCTATCCCAGTGCATTGTGCCACATTAAATAAAAGCCCGAGAAAAAGAGATTCAGAACACAAAAGCTCTGTCAGTGTTCTGTGTATAAAGTCGGTTTGAACATCATGGGAGCTGTTTTTAATACGCTGCTGAGTAAAGAATATTTTAATCTTCCTGCTGCTCAGTAGTATTGTCAATATAGTTGACCCTTACCTGAATGAAAACAGGACGTAAAGGAAGGGTTTCAGAAATCAAACAAAGCTTTATTCCTGTGCTTACAGTCTGGGTAATTGGAGACTGCGCTGTTCTGCTTCCTATGGTCATATATGGGTTTTTCGCACGAAGCCATATTGAACAGTATTTCTCACGTTGTGAACGTGCACACAGCGGTCCCCCGGGTTCCAGTTAGTATGTAATTATGTAGAGGCTGTGGAAATTTCCACAAGTCTTGGTCTTTAAAATGCATTTGGTTTGACGTCGTTCTGTGCTTCCATTGCGAAGATATGGACAAAAGAATATTCGTGCTTGGTCAAAAAAATGTCATAAAACTTATAAGTAAAGGCTGAGAAAGCATTCACAATGTATTTTATATACAAAGCAAGTATTCTCGCAACTCTAAGAGGTTTCGTGTATACGGTACAGGCGTGCCAAAATCGTTTTCAAACTTCAAGCTAACTTTACCCTCGGAGACGAGGAAGACTGGGGTGGGTGGGTGGAAATGTGAGGTCACGCAGGGGCGCGGGGCTGCGTGTTGTAACACGCGGTAAGAGCAGTAAGGGAGCGGATCAGGAGGGGGGTGGGCGCGTCATTTCCAAGACGCAAATCGGCTTTTCCGTCGCCGCTGCCAGAGCCCCTGGCCGCCGAGCGTGCCGAGCGCCGGTTGTCGATAGATCACCGCAGGGACTTTTCGTGTTTGAACGTCGGGCTTCAAGTGTCGACACTTTTCAGAAGAGATTTTCCGCAGTGGTCAGCTCACACCGGTGCGGGAAGATAATGCGCTAACGCATCGACACGCTTTCATTGGCGCCCCGCCTGGGAGAGCGGGGTCGAGTCGCAGACGGAGACGGTGTGGCGTGTCACCAGGGGGTGTTACGGCTGCCATCCGGAGGCCCCGTTTTCACTTCCCCGAGTGGTCGAGTACTAGGCGGCGATCCTTCTGTGTGGAGTCTGTAGTCGAGTCGAACCTGAAGTAGGCTCCATGGTCGAAACGTTGTGTTTTCTTTCTTCTCTTTTCAGCAGGGAATTTAAACCTGTTACGTGTTAACTGATAGATACTTTATTGATCACGTGAGGGAAATTGCACTGCGACAGCAGCACTGTCAACGCAGCGACAGTGTAACAAAATGATACAATAATACAACAATCCAATCCAATCAGTCTAGTCAGTGAGAAGTGCACAAAGAAGAGTCGCTCACAGTCCAGAATATACAAAGAACAAACCAGAACAGTACACAAAAAGTTGTGTTGCACATTATAAATATATTGCACAAGTCCCTGGCATCTATTGCACAAAAAAAAACAGTTGTAAACAGGGAAAAAACAGATGTAAGCAGAGAGTTTACTGTTTAGTGCAAAAACTGTATCCCCTCAAAACCGGGCAGCTTTCTGGGTGCAGACGTGAGCAAGGTGACGTCTGTGCGCTCTGTTCGGCTAGACAAGAGCACCTGCGCTGTGTGTGTATATAAACATACAAAGTTCAAGGAGGGAGCTGCGTCCGAGGAAGAAGTAGAGGTTGATTCCTGTGCTGAAAAGAGAAGAGAGACATAGCTTTTCGGCCGTGGAGCCAAAAACAGAAACATTTACAACGCTGTTTTGCAAACCTTTACCTTCAAGCAGGTAAATGTGTTCGATATAAGGAGCTTGATATCACATTATAACTCGCAAGCTAATGTGGGAAAGAAATAGGATTTGTTTATATAGTTTATATTTATATGTTATATTTGTTTCCCCCGTGTGGATACATGTCGCGTTCACACAACGAAATAGTGCGCCGCTACTTCGTCCTTTCATGTGTATGAGGTGGAAATGCAATATTATTTCAACCCCATTAAAAAATAACATTAAGCAAGCGAAAAACAACATTGTCCTGATTTGTAATAATAATAATGTATTGTGTTGTGTGTTATTGTTGTTTTTTTTGTGTGTGCGTTTATACTTTTTGACATACTTTTTCTGTTTTGTTTTGTATTGAAATAACAACAAGAATAGTCAATCATCCTTACACGTCTGTAGCGCTTTTCTGGACTCTCCACTCAGAGCTCTTTACAGGTCCTGGGGATCCCACTATTACCACAAGTGTGCAGCCCCACCTGGATGATGCTGCAGTCCTCTCCCCACAAACCAGCTCTCAGTGGGGAGGAGAGCAGAGGGATGAAGCCAGTTCAGAGAGGGGGGTTATTAGGAGGCCATGATGGGTAAAGACCAGGAGGGATTTGGCCAGGACACCGGTGTTAACACTGGATTTAGTCGAATGCTTCATTATGTTCATATTAGGTGATATCCTGTAAAAGTTTTAAAAAGTTTTTTTTTTAAACCTCCTTTTGCGGCTCTTTTTTAATTTTTTTTTTAATTTAAACACCAGAAATACAAAAAAAGGAGACAGAAGATTAAAACCGATCCAGAAATAGACAGACTTCACAGCCAGAGGACTTCCCCATTATAAAAGCTGAAAATGAGGCTTACATCATAGGCCCTGCCTTTTGATCCTTTACATTTCTAACAGGATCAATTTAAAAAAAAAAAGGAATCCTACCTAAAAAGCATGAATAGAGAGAGCAGTGCTGGGACCCTTGACTCTTGTGGAGGAAGTTATTTCGCCAAAATCGTGACCTCAGCTCTTCCTCCCATCTCCTGGTTCTAGGTGATGGGAGGCCCGTGGCGCCCACACGGGTCCCCTGCTTGGGCGGGGCCGCCGCCGCCGCCCTGCCCTGCGACCTGGAGCCACGCTACGAGACGCTGTGGTTTGTCCAGCAGCACGACGCGCTGGCCCTGGTTGTGTCAGCCAGCAGAAAGCCCGGCCGCCAGGGCTTCCACTACGTCGAGAGGCGGGACCCGTACTACACTACGCGCTGGCGTGCCGCCCCGCCACCCCGCTTCGCCCGGGTCTGCAGTTCCTTGCCTGCTGATCCTCCTGACGGCTCCTCCTCTGTCCACCCTCCTCTCCTCGGTCTGCGTCTTCTGCGTCTTCCTCAGAGGGGTGGGCAACGTTTTTTTCATTTTGTGTCCTCCCCGTTAAGGTGACGCCCTGCGGATTATCAGCCAATGGGGGGCTTCAGTAGGCCAGGATCTTGCCCAGCTGTGCCCTGAAAGAAGCCAGGGTATCGACTTTAACAACATGGGTGGGCGGCTTGTTCCCCACCCCCGCCCCCCTCTGTGTACAGTAGAGCCTCCTGTCCTGACTGGAGGAGCTCACCCAGCTGTGTCTGGAGAGAAGCCAGGGTATCAGCTTCAAACACATGGCTGGGCAGCTTGTTCCCCACCCCCACCACTCTTTGTGTACAGAAGTGCCACCTGTCCTGAATGGAGGAGCTCATCCAGCTGTGCCTGGAGAGTAGCCAGGGTATCAGCTTTAACCACATGGCTGGACAGCTTGTTCCCCACCCCCACCAACCTTTGTGTAAAGACGTGCTGAATGGCACACTGCTTGTGGTTTGGCTTGGTCCCACTTCTGTGTATAGACTTAAAGAGACGTAAACCCGAAGTGAAAGGGAAGTCATTTTATTTCTGTTTGTGTGTTTTCAGCAAAATGCGGATGACAGACCTAAAAGGCATGAGGGAGAATCCCAGCTTCGGCAGTCGATATTTTTTTTTTCCTGAGACGACCCGAACTACCCCCCAACGCCCCCGAACACCAGACAGAACTCGGTAGACCGGACCCTCTACGATATAATCTGCCCTTGCACAAACCCGCAGAGCTGCGGGTCAGCATGATATCCCCCCATGCCTGCTGGCTGACTGACACACACACACACACATACACACAGGAAATGCCTCTTCTTTACCAGCAAGCTGACTGGAAGTCGAGAGCATGTCAGAGTGAGGGCTGGCGGCGAACCTGCTTGCTTTCTTTTTTAATGCAAAACCAAAAAGAAGGATCTGAACACGAGCCGTTTAATGCGCTGGGCTCTGGGGCTGGGTGAAAAAGGGGGGGGATTATTTTTAACACAATAACGTGCTACTACTATGATTCCTGCATTTTCTATAGATTCTACGCGCTCCTTCCGTGTGAAATGAAACACCCAATGTCGCGACAGGCTCGGCTGCAGGAGAGACGGGCTTCAGTTCTGTTTAAAACAAAAAAATACCTGCCTGTAGGAGACTTTGCTCTGCAGAAGAGCTTTGTCGTGGTCTAAGCAGTCAGGATGTTACTCTGTGGTTTTTAAGGCGCTGTTCCCGGGGGTCTGCAGTAATTGTTCTCGCTTATTGTGGGCTCCTTCCTGTTCCTTACTTTTTGACGTTGGGAAAAAAAATTAAATTCCCCCCCAGAGAATCTTTACTTCTTGTTACTTTTGAGCCGCTGGCAAGATGTCATATGAAAAAAAGGAGCACGTGTTTATCTGTGTTCATCTGTGGCTGAAAACGGGTAGTTTGGACGTGTACCAAAACAAAACCACCAATGCTTTAACGCTTCTCACGCGGAAATGCAAAAGGACTGAACCTCCAATTAAAACGTGAAAAATAAACATGACCGATGTATGTAAACAAAATGGGCTTTCTTGTGCGCAGAAAACAAACAACAAATCACTCCTGTCTGTCTTGTGGGGTCGTGAGTGGTTAATTGGTTCCAGGGGCTCACCCAGCTGTGTCTGGAGAGAAGCCTGGGTATGGGCTTCAACCACAGGGCTGGGCAGCTTGTTCCCCACCCCCACCCCTCTCTGTGTACGGAAGCGCCTCCTGTCCTGACTAGAGGAGCTCATCTCAACCCAGGGTTTGGGCTTCAAACAAAGGGCTGGGCAGCTTGTTCCCCACTGTGTAAAGATGTGCCTCCTGTCCTGACTGGAAGGTCCCATCCATCTGTGTCTGGAGAGAAGCCAGGGTATCTGCTTCAACCACAGGGCTGGGCAGCTTGTTCCCCACCTCCACCCCCCTTTTTGCAAAGTAGCACCGCCTGCTCTCTGTCTGAAATGCCCTTCCTCTGTGCCCTCTGGTCCACGATTCAGTATTCACTCTGAAGAAGCCAGCTGGACTGACTTGGCCAGTGACCTTTAAGGATTTGGAAAATTTGTATCACATTCCCCCCATTCTCCTCTGTTTGAGAATAAAGAGATCTAGTGACTTATCCCTTCTTTTCAGCACAGAAATGTATCCAATGTGATCCCAGAGCAGCGATGTCTTTTCGAGTAAAATCGCATGCAGCATTCTCACCAAGGTGTGAACTATGGCGGCGTGCGGGTGGAACATTGCGTGGTTTTGTGTTTTGCAGCAGGTACCCTTGTGTACGAACGCGCCTTTCTGCACTGTACTGGGGCATCTGTGAACAGGATGTTGCCGTCATAGAAAGACCGAGGTTGCTGCAGTCTTCGCCACCTGCCGTAGAGAAATACGTGGAGGGGGGGATAAGACGAATATTAAGATCTGGTCATGTACATGAAACGGGTTTGTGCGTGTGCGTGTGTGTAGGTACACTCTCCCCTGGTGGAGATTCGCTAGTCGTATTCCAGAAACAGCAGTGAAATGGGAATCAGGGGGCAGGAGTGGACACACAGATGGTGTGCGTTTTGGAAAGGAGAACGATTGGCGCTACTTTACACAAAGGGTGGCAGGGGTCGGGAACAAGCTGCCCAGCTGGGGTTTTGAAGAGGATCGCCTGGCGCCTCGCAAGACACAGCTGGATGAGATCCTCCAGTCGGGACGGGACTGGGAAGGCGCTTCACAAAGGGTGGCTGGGGTGGGGAAAGGGCAACTTAAACATCCTGTGTTGTCCAGCCCCACCTGTGTGTGTGTGTGTGTGTGTGTGTGTGTGTGTGTCTCCCTGACTGTGACAGAAGCTTCGTAGGGCACCGATGTCCTCTGCTGTCCCCCTGGACTACTGAGGGGCTAAGTTTGTGTGAGGCTACATGGGTCAGTTTAATCACCTCTCTCCTCCATTTCTCCTGCCTGATCTCTCTCTCTCTCTTTCTCTCTCTACCTTAGATTCATCAGCCGGAGGTGTTATATATATAGCGCTTTTCTGGACACTCCACTCAAAGTGCTTTACAGGTCATGGGGATCCCACTACCGCCACCAGTGTGCAGGTCTTTACAGGTCATGGGGATCCCACTACTGCCACCAGTGTGCAGCCCCACCTGGATGATGATGCTCCAGTCCACTCCCCACACACCAGCTCTCAGTGGGGAGGAGAGTAGAGTGATGAAGCCAGTTCAGAGATGGGGGTTATTAGGAGGCCATGATGGGTAAGGCAGCAGCCATATCACCCTGCAACTCACAACTGGCAACCCACTGAAGCTAAGAAGGTGTGAGCCTGGTCAGTACCTAGATGGGAGACCTCCTGGGAAAAACTAAGGTTGCTGTTGGAAGAGGTGTTAGTGGGGCCAGCAGGGGGTACTCACCCTGTGGTCCATGTGGGTCCTAATGCCCCAGTATAGTGACGGGGACACTATACTGTAAACAGGCGCCGTCCTTCGGATGAGACGTAAAACCGAGGTCCTGACTCTCTGTGGTCATTAAAAATCCCAGGGTGCTTCTCGAAAAGAGTAGGGGTGTAACCCCGGTGTCCTGGCCAAAATTTCCAATTGGCCCTTACTAATCATGGCCTCCTACTAAAACCCCTCTATGAATTGGCTACATTAATCTGTAATCTGATGGTATTAGAATCCAGCCTTGCGGGATAACTCGAACAACGCACACACACGGGTACTAATACACGAGGATACATTTATTAATACATAAAATGTGCATATAAACATACAGATGCAGCCATTCAAAATGCGCGGTAAAAACCCGCGGTACGGTAACCTACCCACAAGCCACCGCGGGCTACCGGAGCATACCGCAGGGCAAGTGATTGGCTGGCCAAAATGACCGACAGGGGCACTCGTGGTGCATTGGTTGGTAGTGCAAAGATTGAATCATTTAATGTCTTTACTGTGCACATTTTAATCCGCTTAGTTTTGAATATTTATATGGATTTTACCACTAAAGGGAAATTTTAGTAGCTGAGCATAAAAAGAAGAGGAGCATAACGCATCTGAAGGTCATAAACGATATTAATTTAAAACATTACTGTATGTATGTAAACTGTACTGTGTATGGCTGGTCTTGGTAGTTTAAAGAAAAAATACACACCAGTCTTCCATTTCTCCCTAAACATTTTAAGCATGAAAGTTTTATGAAACGGTACCCAAATATGCGATTGCTGTATAGAATGAATTTTAATTAAAAAAAAATATTTAACACGAACATTAAGCTGTTTACATCTTCCGCCTGAGAACAGTCACCCGTTGCTACCCAACGCAGAATGGTGATTGGCTGACACCATCTGACACCCCTCTGATTGGAGAAAAAAGACGTGCTGGCGTGCTATACCAGGAAGAGGATTCTTTCCATTCAAAACGTGTATTTTAAAAGTTTAAGAAGTAAAAACCTTACAGCGTACACAGATTTCTAAACTGATCAGGATCGTTATCTTTGTCTTATGCATAATAATGTTCACCGCTCTGTCCAGCAAATTAATAATAAACTTTATTTTATATAGCGTTTTAAACGAATAAGTAATTAGATTGCTCATAAACCTAATCACTTGCTTTTTCTTTTTATTTAGGCTCAGATTACAACTATAGATCGAATTATTAATAACCATAATAACAACCAACCAACAAAAACAACCATATAAACATAATGGTGGTGCTGGACCTTCCAGTTTTATTTATTTATTTTTTAATCGCGTAACATAAACATATTACCGTATGCAAACTGTACTGTATACAATATGTACATGTATATTTAATGTCTTAACTGTGCCCGTTTAAGTATTGAATATTCATATCTAATTTTACCACTGAAGGGAAATCTTAACATAAACATACAGTATATGGCTGGTCTCGGTACTTTAAAGAAAAAAATACACACCGGTATTCCATTTCTCCCTAAACATTGTAAGCTTCGAAGTCTTTAACTAACGTGATACCGGAGTCAACAAGCATACTTTTAGAATTTGATTAAAAGGGAATATAATATGGAATCGCGTATCTCAAGAAATTAATAACGATATAATTATATTCATGTTGCAAAAGAACTGCAACGGACATAAAAACTCCCTTGCATGGTTTCATTACGACCAGAATCGGTCTTGAGATATTTTTAACTTGATTTACAGTATTTGAGAGGTATGTCTTAACACCGATACTACAGTGCTTAAGTACTGCTCACGTATATGTTTCTAGGTTTATATTATGCATTTCATACGGTCAAATTACTTTTGAGCAATAAGAAGCGAGAAACGGTATGCGTTTTACTTTCGTTTTGTGCTGGGACCCGTGGATTGATTAGAGATATCAAGTACATACAAGTCATTTTTTAAATGTTGTAGTTCGTCTTGAAAAAATGTTACGAGTACATCATCTATCAACAATTACACAGGTTCTGTTTCCATATTGCGGATTTTGGTTACGTAATATTATTTTCTAGATTTCACGTTGTGAATATGATGGGATGTCTGATGGGATGTTTCTAAAAATCCATCCTCTGTAAAACGTCTTCTCCAGTTGTCCTGCATATGTATTCGCTAATGAAGCTGTGTGTTCTGAGCCTAGATCTCTACATTTCTGTATGAACCAGCTTAGAGGGCTAAAGACAGCTTGTGTTTAAATTGAGTGTAAGGCAATTTATGCTTCTAAAGTCATGGTCAGCATTTACCTTTGTACTGTGTTGTAAACTTGTTCTGTGCCAAGTCACATTATTTTATAGCGTTTTTAAAGCGTTATCAAATACGGTGTTACTGTAGTTTACTGAGTCCCATGTCACATGGTCTGTGATTGAAACCTGTAAAACCGGTTTAATTCGTCACAGCCAGCACTCTTCAGGTGTGAGAGTCTTCTGCTCAGAATGAAACGCTAAAATGTTTGTGTATATTCTAATGGTAGTGGGGGCGGGGTGTGTGGGAATAAGTTTGGTTGAAACATTTTCTCTGAAAGCATTTTCTTCTTGTAACCGATCTTGTTACAGCATGTTACAGTTTACTATTATTAACCATATTAATTTTAAGTGCTTAATGTAAAATCTTGTAAAAATATATTTTCATTGTTCAAATATACATTAAGTCTGACTATCATATAATAAGTTAAATACAAAACTAAAGAAAAAATAGGGTTAAATATAATTCAAAATATTTTGCTAACAATGTTAACTGTTTATGAATAATAAAATGTATTAACTAAGGAGTAGGATGGCACAGTTGTTAGTATGTTTTTTGTTTTTTTTTAACCCAATCTCCGGGAAACCATTAGTACGATGGTGAATCGGAGATTCTCAACCCTTGCTGCGTACGACTGGAAAAGAATTCGTGATCGGATCAACGAAATGCTTCGTAGGAGGAGGCAGTCTTTTCCTCTTGTCTAACAGTCTGTCCACAAACAAAACATTCCTGTTAGACAAGAGGAATTGAAAAAAAAACAATGTTGTCAATGAAAACCGGTGTGTGTGTCTCTCCCTGCTGGATGTCCCTCTCACAAACTGCTGAATGAATAAAATAATTTTATTGAAAACGAGTTTGCGATTGTCTGGTCTTTAAATTCTGTAGATACGCGATTCCATATTATATTCCCTTTTAATCAAATTCTAAAAGTATGCTTGTTGACTCCGGTATCGCGTTAGTTAAAGACTTCGATGCTTAAAATGTTTAGGGAGAAATGGAATACTGGTGTGTATGTTTTCTTTAAAGTACCGAGACCAGCCATATACTGTATGTTTAAGTTCCAAAATTAATATCGTTTATGGGCTTCACACGCGTTGCAGTATGCTCAGGCACTAAGTAAAAGGAGATGCTTCGTATTGCTTGACTAATTTTAAAAACTAAGTTATAAATATAAAAATTACAGGCGCTGCTCTGGTGCGTCGGCTCCTACACAGTGCCTGTCTGCCGTAAGCGTTACAATATACATACAGTACCCAACACTGCTTGTACCCATCTGTCATGTAAATAAAACACCTTGAATTGAATTGAATTGAGGGGAGAAGGGGGGGATACTAAAGCCAATACTGGCTCAATGGGCTTTGACGTGCTAATGCGTTAACGGTCCGGGTGTGGCAGGCTTCCAATGTCAACTCGACTCGATTAGAAGACAATGAACGTATTTTAGCCCTAAATGAATTAATAGCAAACATGGTTTACATAAAATACATTTTTCCAAGAAAGTTTATAATAATACGATCTATAGTTGAAATCTGAGCCTACTTTAAAAATAAAGGAAAAGCATTTTCAAAGAGCAATCACGCTGTGTTTATGAAGAAAAAGTGATTAGGTTTATGAGCAATCTAATTACCTATTCGCTTAAAATGCTATATAAAATAAAGTTTATTTAGAGATGAATGATCAGTGTCGCAGTTTAAATAATGTGAGTCAGGAAACTAACACAGCGCCACCGGATTTAATAACGCAATAAAAACGCTATAAAATAATGTGACACAGTACAGCACAGTACAACAATACTGACCATGACTTTAGAAGCATAAATTACCTTACACTCAATTTAAACACAAGCTGTCTTTCTGTATGAACCTCTAAGCTGGTTCATACAGAAAATGTAGAAATGCATTAGCCTGATCATGATTAAAAAACACATAATTAAACACGCGTTTGCGATTTAAATCAGAACACGATTTAAATCAATATAAATGTTTATATTGTAACGCATACTGTCCCGCCTCCATTTCTCTATAACAATTTACTGTTGCACACACACACACAATAGAAGCAGGAACCACTGTCAGAAGGGAAGATATATTCAAAATATCGCAAATATCGATCATGTTGCGATATTTTGAAATATAAAAGTCAATTGATTGTCCATAATATCGCTTACCTATTTTTTCGAAGAAATGTTTGTTAAAATAAAAGTCCAGCACCAGCTGGATTCGAACACACAACCTACCAGTTGGAAGTCACGCACCTAGACCAGTAGGCTACAAGACAGCTCGCATGTTCAGGTAGGCGAAACAGCCTTACACAGTCCTGCCGCAGTACACGGATATAATCATACCGTTATTAAATTCTTTAGATACGCGATTCCATATTATATTCCCTTTTAATCAAATTCTAAAAGTATGCTTGTTGACTCCGGTATCACGTTAGTTAAAGACTTCGAAGCTTACAATGTTTAGGGAGAAATGGAATACCGGTGTGTATTTTTCCTTGTGATATTTTAAGCTCTAGTTGAATGATAGGTGTCGCATTTTAAATCATTTTCGTAGCTAGAAATTATGAAACGCCCTGTTAAAAGCAAGGAAGTTTTTATGCCCCGTTGAAGTAAAACAAAATGCCTGACAAAGTATGGCTTGGACAGATTCCAAGTGCTTGTACAAATGTGCTAAAGAAATTATACTTTGAGTATACAGCTTGTCCAAAGTCATCCATTATTAATACTATTAGTAATATCTTCAGTAAAGGCTTTGATGCATAAATATTTCTGATAAAGGTAGGTTGTGTACTTCTGTCCAACTGAGCAATCTTGCTTTCATAATATATACCAACATTTTAATGACTGATGATTAACATGCTGTAATACACAGTTCAAAATTAAAGGCTCAAATGCTGTACATGAGAGGTTAAGCTCCCCCTGGCGGTTTTACAAGGCGACGCCGGATAGTTAGTCACGTGACACACGTGAAATGCGTGATACCGCGTGATACTGTGACACGCCCACCGGGGTATGCCGCGAAATACCTCACCCATTTTGAATGGCTGCATCTGTAACAGATCTTATCGTGAGGATTAGCAGAATACAAAAGGTATATATTTAATCATGAAGAGTTACAGATACCAAGAGGACATACATTCAGTATATCATTCATTTAGACCGTTTCGTAAATGAACTTGGATAACAACTTCTACACTAGATACTCAAAACAAGTACATCACTCATAGGAATTAAATTGATATCAACTGGTTGGGATAACAATTGAATTGTTGAATACTCATCCAATCTGTGGGAATTCAGATCTCCCGTGGACACAAAGAAGCAGTGGCAGGCTGTTCCTGTGTCCAATCGGCACTCTCTGGCTCTGAGAGATTCCTGCAATGCTCTAGCAGTGGGCTCTCTGAAGACCAGCTAGTTAGTGTTGGCTGAAACTAGCAAAGTTTGTGCACAGGAGGAAAAGTGACTGCGGGTCCCAGCAGGTCAGGATGAAGACCGGTTTGTTCCTGATGAAGCGCTAGTCCTGAATTCTTATTCAGCTGTCCACAGTTCCGACCTGTTCATGAGGCTTGCTGCTGATGCTAACTTCGGGTGGATCCTTTGGTTACGTACTGGCAACTTTCGCCCTCGACTCTTAGAACAAAGGAAAGTCCTGCCACTCGGACACAGTGGCCGTTACGTGGAGGTCCGGACCAAGTCGGAGGATGTTCAGGAGGTGCTCCAAGGCTGAAAGTCCAGCAGGCGCGCTGTGAGAATGTCCTGCTCTTGGGAACTGTGCTCGAGAGGTGTCCAGCCGGCCCAGGGGCTCTTTGTTGCCTGTTTAGACCTGGAGGAACTGCAGGTCGCTCATTGGTTGAAAGTTTTATGGGGATCAGAGACCCACGTGGGGTTAACCTGCCCTACCAGTTCCTGATTGGCTGATGATGAGTAATAATGCACTCTGACCTTAGGGTCATAAACCAACTTTGAATGACATTTTCCCTTGGAATCTCAGACTTTTAGTCACTAGAAATGACATTTGTTAAGGTGGTTGATGTGTACCAGCTTTTGGGAGCTGTTCCTTAGCAGGACACTCTATCGGCTAGAAAAACACCTTAATTGTGAACCAAATTGAATGGACTCTGTATCAAGCACCACTGAGGTGAAAGAGAGAGGGACTGGCAAGGGAGCAGCAAACTTAATTCTTGTATTTTAATAAACCTTGTTGCTACAACGGTCTCTCTCCTGCGTGAGTGCGCTGGTGGGTTTTTAAGTCACTTGACTGACTAAAACTCTTCTCACACTGACTGCAGCTGAATGGTCTCTCTCCTGTGTGAATGCGCTGATGTCGTTTTAAGAGGTGCGAGTGACTAAAACTCTTTCCACACTGACTACAGCTGAAAAGTCTCTCTCCTGTGTGAATGCACTGGTGTGAATATAAGTGGTTTTTCTGACTAAAACTCTTCCCACACTGACTGCAGCTGAACGGTCTCTCTCCTGTGTGAATGCGCTGGTGGACTATTAAACTACTTGACTGACTATAACTCTTCCCACATTGACTGCAGCTGAATGGTCTCTTTCCTGTGTGAATGTGCTGATGTCGTTTTAAAAGTTGTAAATGACTAAAACTCTTCCCACACTGACTGCAGCTGAATGGTTTCTCTCCTGTGTGAATGCGCTGGTGGGCTATTAAGCCTCTTGACCAACTAAAACTCTTCCCACACTGACTGCAGCTGAATGGTCTCTCTCCTGTGTGAATGCGCTGGTGGGTTTTTAAGTTACTTGACCGACTAAAACTCTTCCCACACTGACTGCAGCTGAATGGTCTCTCTCCTGTGTGAATGTGCTGGTGCCTTTTTAAGTCATATGACTGACTAAAACTCTTCCCACACTGACTGCAGCTGAAAGGTCTCTCTCCTGTGTCAATGCACTGGTGTGACTGTAAGTGTCTTTTCCGACTAAAACTCTTCCCACACTGACTGCAGCTGAATGGTCTCTCTCCTGTGTGACTGCGCTGGTGGATAATTAAGCTACTTGACTGACTAAAACTCTTCCCACACTGACTGCAGCTGAACGGTCTCTCTCCTGTGTGAATGCGCTGGTGGGTTTTTAAGTTACTTGACCGACTAAAACTCTTCCCACACTGACTGCAGCTGAATGGTCTCTCTCCTGTGTGAATGCGCTGATGCCTTTTTAAGTCATGTGACTGACTAAAACTCCTCCCACACTGACTACAGCTGAAAGGTTTCTCTCCTGTGTGAAGGTGCTGATAGGGTTTTGAAATGCTAGACTGACAGAAACACTGCTCCTCCATGTGCCATAATGGCAGTTTGTCCACTCCATCTGAGCAAGGCCTTGAGTGATTCTTCCTCATCCCCTGATCGTCCTGTGGTCTCTTATTCTGCAAATGCTCCATGGAATGGTCTTGCTCTGTGTGATGAAAGTGAGATTTGTTTTCTTCATTATGTCCCTCACTTTTCTGCTCAGCAGTGTGAATCATCTGGGGCTCCTTCTCCAGCTCTCTGAGACTAAAACCGCCCAGTTCATTCAGTTGTTCCTCTCTTTGCCCAAGAACAAACACACTCTCCAGTTCATTAAAACTTTCAACAATTTTCTCAGTAACCAGATTATTAAACCTGTGTGTAAAGTCATCAGATGCTAAGGGATTACATGATTGTTTGAGACTGTGCAATGACAGTCTCTCCACTTGAACAGAACAAGGCCTAATTATCAAGCCCTGTAGGAGCTGCTGTTGCTCCTCCCTGTACTGACTCTCCTCTCGGTACTGTATCTCAACAATGTTCTCTTCACCAGGTACATCAGTCTGCTGCTCTGTACAGTCAATCAACTGGGGCTCCATGTCCTGCTCTGTAAGATTAGAGACATCCAGTTCTTCACTGTGCTCTTGTACAGAGACACAGCCCAGTTCATTACAACCTTGTGTAATATTGTTCGAGTCCAGATTATTCATCTTCTTTGTAAAATCATCACATACTAAGAGCCCAGGTGTCTCACTCTCAGACTCCATTTTCATCATGGGCACAGAGTCCAGAACCTCAACAATCTGTCTGCTCTCTGTGTGCTGCTCACTGAGAGTCTTTTTCCCTTCTGGAGCAGTGAGCTCTGTCTCCTGCATCAGACTGGAGCCCCACTCCTCCTCACTGTGCTTCTGTTCAAGAGGAGCCCTTTCCCAAGCCTCAGAGAGAGCACTGGCCTCTGAACCTGTAAACAGAACAAGACAAAATCTTTATAATAATAATAAAAAACTATTTTATATAGCACTTTTAAAGGTGGCTTCTCAAAGCATTTTACAGAATGCCAACAACAAAAAATACACAAAATAAGCATGATGAGAACACACAGTTAGAGGAGACAGTAGATGGTGGTACTAAATACAGTAGGAGCAGAGGGGTAAAGAATAGTTCAATGAAGGGTCTTCTAAAGAAGAAGGTTTTGAGTCTGGATTTGAAGGAGTTTAGAGAAGGTGACTCTCTGATATCCTTAGGGAGAGAGTTCCAGAGCTTGGGGGCATAACAGGAGAAGGCCATGTCACCCATTGATTGTAGTCGGACTTGGGGACAGATAGGAGAACACAATTAGAAGAGCGAAGGTTGTGAGGTGGGGAGTAGGGTGATAACCCAGACAGGTACTGAGGTGCCAAGCCATGGAGAGCCTTATAGGTGAGCAGGAGGATTGTTAAGTCGACATGCAACTTGACAGGAAGCCAGTGCAAGGACTCCAGGATAGGAGTAATGTGAACACTTGCACTAGACCTTGTCAGGATTCTGGCTGCCGAATTTTGGACATACTGAAGTTTGTTCAATGTGGATTTAGAGTCCCCAGAGAGTAGAGCGTTACAGTAGTCGATTCAAGATTAGACAACTCTTTTCAGCCACAGTTTGTGATAACATAGGGCGTAGTGGAGCAATATTTTTGAAGTGAATGAAAGATGTTTTGACAACATGCTGCACATATGGGTCAAACGTCAAATATCATCCCCAAGTTTTTCAATATAGACTGAAGCTCAAGTATAAGAAAATCTACAGATAGAGTTACAGCATTGGTTTTACAAAGTTGATGGGTGGTGCCAATAAGCATGACTTCAGTCTTGTCACAGTTAACATGAAGGACATATTGAGTCATCCAAGATTTTATATGGGAGATGCAACTAAATATAATAGAGACAGACACATCAGCGTCAGGTTTGGTATGGATGTATATTTGAGTATCATCAGCATAGTAGTGATAGCTGAGGCCATGTGATCTAAAAAGCTTTAAACTACACAAACGCGTACTAGTACACTGACGATCAATTTGGGTTGTTTAAACAGCGGAATAAGTGGGTATAAGGGGGTGTTCTGATTTAGCTTTGTCAGAAACCTAACTACCATGTAAAAAGTAAGTCTACTGTAATAATATCACAATCACATTACATTTACATTAACAGTGCACTGAGAGAGAGAGGGGGGTTAATACAGACACATTGACTGGACACTACAGTACATTAACACTGCACTGAGAGAGAGGGATGAATACAGACTGACTGGACACCACAGAACATTAACACTGCAATCAGAGAAAGGGGTTAATACAGACACACTGACTAACTGGACACTACAGAGCATTAACACTATACTGAGAGAGAGGGGTTAATACAGACACTGACTGGACACTACAGCACACTAATAATGCACTGAGAGAGAGAGGTGGGTTAACAGACAAATTGACTGCACACTACAGTACATTAACACTACACGGAGACAGAGGGGTAAATACAGACACTGATTGGACATAACAGTACATTAACACTGCACTGAGAGATAAGTGTTAATAGATAAATACTGACTGGACACTGCAGGATATTAGCACTGCACTGAAAGGGGTTAATACAGACATGCTGACTGGACACTACAGTACATTAACACTACACTGAGATAGAGGCATTTATACAGACCATACACTAACAGTTCTCCGGGGGGTGGGGGGCTGGGGCAGACTGACTGGACACTACAGTACATTAACATTGTACTGAGAGAGAGGTTAATACAGACACTTTCTGGACACTACAATGCATTAACACTGCACTGAGAGAGACAGGTGTTAATACAGACACACTGACTGGACACTCCAGTATATTAACAATGCACTGAGAGAGAGAGGGGTTAATACAGACACATTGACTGGACACTCCAGTATATTAATACTGCACTGAGAGAGACAGGGGTTAATACAGACACACTGACTGGACACTCCAGCATATTAACACTGCACTGAGAGAGACAGGGGTTAATACAGACACACTGACTGGACACTCCAGTATATTAACACTGCACTGAGAGAGACAGGGATTAATACATACACACTGACTGAACACTACAGTACATTAACACTGCACTGAGAGGGGTTAACACAGACACACTGATTGGACACTACAGCACATTAACACTGCACTGAGAGAGAGGGGTGAATACAGACAGACTGACTGGACACTACAGTCTATTAACACTACACTGAGTGAGACGTTAATACAGACTCTTTCTGGACACTATAGTACATTAACACGGTATTGAGAAAGAGAGGGATTAATACATACACTGACTGAACACTACAGTACATTAACACTGCTGAGAGAGGGGTTCATACAGACACTGACTGGACACTACAGGACATAAAAACTGCACTGAGAGAGAGGGGTGAATACAGAAACATTGACTGGACACTACAGCACATCAACACTGCACTAAGAGAGAGGGGTGAACACAGACAGACTGACTGGACACTACCGTGCATTAACACTATACTGAAAGAGAGGGGTTAATACAGACACTGACTGTACACTACAGCACATAAACAATGCATTGAGAGAGAGAGGTGGGTTAACAAACAAACTGCTTGCACATTACAGTACATTAACACTACACTAAGACAGAGGGGTAAATACAGACAGTGATTGGGCATAACAGTACATTAAAACTGCACTGAGAGAGAGGTGTTAATAGAGACATGCTGACTGAACACTACAGTACATTAACACTGTACTGAGAGAGGGGTTAATACAGACACACTGACTGGACACTCCGGTATATTAACACTGCACTGAGAGAGAGAGGGGTTGATTCACACACACTTACTGCACAGTACAGTACATAAACAATGCACTTAGAGAGAGAGGTTAATACAGACACACTGGATTAATATTCCAGACGAGTTAATACAGACACAGACCGTGGAGGACGGTAATACAATTGAAATAATTTTTATATACACAATCATTAGTATACATATAAAATCTAGACCAATACAACGTTTACAATACAATATTTATAAATGTTGTTTCATAATGATGTTGGATTACAAATTGATTCAGTGGAACAATTGTTAAATGTGAACGAGGTGTTTTCAGCACCGTAACCGGACAAAACAGTTCAGTTTCCAGTAAAGTATCCCGTTGCTACATCACACAAGTCTTTCCCACTTCACTCTGCATCTCTCCACTATATTCTCACCAGTGAGGAAAGCTTTTTGATGACAGTTTGATAGTTTGTTAGATAACGACAATGTTTACTCTTGCGAGATGTTTTCTTTAAAATAAAGTTTGTTATTTAAAAAATCTCACCAGTGAGGAAGTTATAGACACTGGTTTTAAACACACATACTGACTTCATACAAGTCACCACACTGACCTGAGAGCTGCAGTTCTGTGTCCATTTCTTCTTTTATTTCTGCAGAGACTTCACAGGGAAGCGTGTGTCCAACACAGTCTGTCCGTTCCTGATCTCCTCCTGCTCCCGACTCCTTCTCCCTCAGCTGCAATCTCCACTTCAGGCTCTCGTTTTCCTTCTTCAGTTGCGCCATTTCACTCCCGACACTGTCCTCCACACACTGTGTGATTTTAAACACGGCCCGTCTCACCAGGATCTGGGAGACGCTGCGGAGTTTGTCTTGAAACTCGTCCTCCGAATCACACATCCTGTTTCCAAAAACTTCTGACACTTCATACACGATCGATTTGAGCAAAACGTGCATGAAAGAGTCAAGCTGGGTTTGCAGATTTAACAAGCACTCCGCCATCCTTCTTCAGAGTCGGTCAGAAACAAAGGCTGACTTCAGGAGTTTAAACAGAACAACTTATTTTTTATTCTTCACAGATCCTGTTGTCAGGGCTGTGCTCTGTTCAAGCATAAACACAGTCGACAAGACGTTACGTATTCAGAACCTGAAGTTATTTTAAAGAAAAACAACAACTTTCTTTAAAGAAAATTATTCAGTCATCCACACGTGGGTGAAATACATGCAGAGTCGCGCAGTATAATGACGTCATTCGTTAGCGCGGCCACAGCTTCAAAACAATAGAGAAGCGGAGCTGAGAAAGAGGAGTTTCTTCAGCCGGATATAAACTTCTCTGCACCTCCTAGCGCGACCTAGTCAAGAGGAGTGAATCACCTGCGACCTTAGCCGTTTTTTCAAGTGGATTTTGATCTCCCTATCCAGGTTTTTGGTTAGAGAAAAACAATGCTGTCGTTTCTTGCCAACTGGCAGTATTTCTTCTGCACTGATAAGCTAGATTTCTATTTCATATTTCATAAATTGTTTGAATTTGTCCATATTCCATAATTGTTTTTTATGTTTGATTATCAGACAAAATATGACAACCCCTCTATTGAGCATATACTTTATTTTCCTGATGTACTGTAGCAGCCCCGACACTGAGAAACGAAGAGAAAATGACTTTTATCTAGCATTTTTCATGTTCAATGCGTTTGACATATCCCAACAGCGACAGAGTTCTTTTGCGACACTGTTTCTACTTCTATCTTCTTTCTGTACGCTTTGATAAAAAAACGAGAAATCGTGCAAGGGGAAAAATGTCTTTTTTCATAGAGAAAACGTGCACCAGGAACTGTGGTGTTGAGAAGAAATGATTTAACACGATACGTGACCTTATTTAACGGAGCAAATGCTCACCCAGCAAGGTCTGGAGAACTTGGAGAGTCTGGTGGATGTGATAATTTCACGGTATTGTGGAAGAAAACAGTCTTTCTTTGAATTCTCAATCAATCGGAATTTCAGTGCGAAATATAAACCCTTTGTCTGATTTAAATATATTATATTTTAAAACTCATAATAAATCAGAAAATACACGTTTCTCACTTTGAAATTTTAGACGGGGCGGTGTATTACTAGTAGCGGCGCTGAGCACACTATGGGGGAATTCAGGTTATGTGATATACTAGAGTTTTAATAAATAACGCATCTGATTTCGGATCTTAAGATTGTAGGTTCGACTTCTAGCTGGTTCGTGTAAATTTTAATCAGGCTCTTCAGTAATAGATTATGTAATGAACCGCACCTGAAAGCGAACGTTGGGTCTGTTTCCTTTGTTTTCCAGCATGAAATAACAAATCGTTACAAAAGGCACCAGCTAATGTCTAATAGCGGTTTTTTTTTCAAATTACATTTTCAGGTTTAAGACACTGTTCAATAAAACACAAGTGTCCTTAAAATCTTCAACTTTCAGGTTTGTTTTACTCTGTAATAAAGGAGATCTGAAACTGAGATCTGATGTAGCTGTCTCTAAAGACGGAGGTGATGATTCGCAGATGTGAACCGTGCCTTTTCTCCTGTATTCAAGGGTATTCGCTGCGTGAGCTACTAAATGCGTGATCTGTATTACCCTATTTTGTTCAGATTATCTATGTGGTGTACAGATAGAACTCAACTGCATGGTGTGAATTCCGTGTTAAGCATAAGCAGAACCTGAAAAACCTCGACGTAGCCTTTTGATGTGAAGTCAGACGCGCTTCCGTTGAGCCACGAGGTCACGCCAAAGAGTTACTTTTAAGCCCCCATCAGCGTCGCGATTTTTTTTTTCCTCCTGTGAGGAGCGCCGCTCTTCCAAACAGAGTCTCTTCTTCCCAGACCACATTTTATTCTTGCTGCGTAGCTCTTGAGCAGGTGTTGTTCTCGACAACAGATCCAGGAACACTGATTGTTTTTTTTTTCATTAAGGACCCCATGGTGCAACGGTAGCACGTCTGACTCTAAATCCGGAAATTGAGTGTTTTAAGTACATGGGAGTCAACTGATACTGAACAGGTTCTGCTGCTGAACCTGCAGCCTTCGCCATAAGGTCCAGTTCCCCAGCCTTCTGACCTTATATGTCCATCCCTTCTTGTCAAAACTCGTATTTTCACAGGGTACCCTTCAGAAATCGCAGTATAGAATGAAAAAACTCCAATAAATCTCGGCCGCTGTTGGTGATTTTCCTTTAAAAACAAATGAATCTCCGAAACGTTTATGGAGTGTATCACTTGCACTGAGACCGAGACGTGTTAAGCTGTACATGAGTCTTTGTGGCTCGGGTGTTAACCAAAAGGGTGGTGTTTTGAGCCCTCCCAGGGACGCTGAGCCTTTTAATGAACACACCCTCCTCACTTCATTTCTCCACGGGCGGTCTTGTACCGCAATCAAATACAGAGCCTGTACAGGGCAGTAAGCTTGCAAATATAGCTCGCTGTGTATATAATGAAGAAGCAGAGGTTAGTTTCTCATGTGCATGTTGCAGAGCCTTACGAAACTCGTACCAACAGCTGGGGTTTGATCCCTGCACGGGCTATTAGTTAAAAGGCCATTGTAAATGACGTGTAACAGATTTTCCAGCTGGCTTTTATGTTTCACACTAAATTGCGATCTTGAAACTAAAATAATAAGAAATATGGAACACAACCGTTGTTCCCCAAGAAGGAAAGCTGTTTTACACTGATGTCACTCCTTTTAATAAAATCCAGATTGTGAAGACAACTCTGCCTTATCAAAAGAAAATGTTACACAAAAGTTGGAAAGCACACTCTCAATCCATCTGTATATTTGATTTCCGCCATCCATTCAAGGGTGCTTGGTGCTTCGCAAACAAATCATTTCAGGGAAGAAACTTAGTTTAGTGAACTACTGTTGTATTTTCACTGATTGAATTTGATCTTTGTACTCTCTTTGAATTCTCAGATATAATATTTCAGAATTACAGTTCAAATTTGTTGGAAAACTTCACAGGCATTATTAGGTTAGCACTGTACAATTGTATTTTAACATCTTGGTATATTTACCTTCATTTTAATATAGAAGTAACCATAAATGTTATTTTGTACTTTTGTCGCACTTTTTAAAACATTTTAGCTGAGGATGCACGGCGACAATTGTATGATATTATTCCTTGATATCAATGATCAGTTGAAGGATTTGAAGAAACTATCAAAGAAACAGCAGCAATAGCAGATGATTTTGTTTTTTGAATCCATCTTTACACCTCAATAATCCATTTGTCCTTGAAAAAAAGAAAAGACAGGCATGTTTTGAGTTTTGAGAGGAATGATCCTCTTCTCGATCGAAAAGAAACGTATAAATTTGATTGCTTCAGTAGAATTTTGGATTTTCTTTCGAAGATCTCACAAAGTATTGCCAGGATCTATATTTAGCGTTCGGTAGTGATAACACTGCTGATATTGATGGAGTAGAAATCTATGATGTATTGACAGCTTTATTTGAAGCAAAAAGTCCTAGAACGCTGCCTATGAAGTTTTGGGATTCATACCAAGAAGTACTCTTTGTTTTCCACCCCAAATGCTACTATTACATTACACATTATGCAAACATTACCAGTTTTAGTAGCTTCTGGGCGCGATTTTCCAAAACTGAAACTAATTACAAATTATTTAAGATGAACCATGTCCAAAAATTGTAAATCAGGATTAATATAATATCAACTGAAATTACTACAGAAGAAAAGATTTAACTGAAATATGAATAAGACTATGCAAGCCTAGAAAGTAGAACAATTCAGTTTATATAACTTATTTTTTTATTTTTTGAGAAATGGGCTCACACACCGGAAGACACTAACGTTTCTCTTCGTTAGAGTATGTGAATTACAGTTTAACCCAAATGTTTGTAATTGTGAATCTGTTAAAATTCAATAAATCGTCTATCAACAGTAAGAAATTATTAAGAAAGTAAGAAATTGTTTTATTTCATAAACTATAAGACAATGAAGAGAGTTTACTTCGCTTTTGTTCTTTTAACTTAAGCGTTCAGGATCTGAACCCATCTGCAGACGATTGTGTTTCTTGAATCTCTTGTAATCATCGAAAGTCGTTGTTTTGTGCTTCAGTTTTTGCTCGAGTTGTACCATGGATGTTTTAAACGATCAATATTTTTCATGCTCTTTTGCATTTTCCTTCACATACAGAAAAAGTTCAAGGTGTTCATGTCACTGTGCTGCACATTTACGCTTGACCACCTGTAACAGTACAGGACACACAGTGAGGAATTCGTGCAGCTTTCAGCTCAGTGCGGAGTCCAGAGGGAGGACTCGCTCGCTGAATGATCTCTCAGGAAATCCTGGGTGAGATTCAAAAGATTAACCTGGCTTTCTATGAACACGAGCAAAGAGTTCTCACTCAACAGAAGATTGCGATGTGAGTACAGTAATATAAAACACCTGAAGATGCCAGGGATTGAACCCCGGGCCTGTGGAGCAGTAAGTGACTTGGAGCGCTAATGTAAGAGATACTCACATAAAGTGCTTTTACTGACCATATTACAAATCACAGGAAGTAAGGTCTTAAAACATTGGGCAGTAGTGGGATTTAAACCCACACGCCTGAGAAAGTGGAGCCTAAAATCCAGCATATTAGACCATTCAGCCACACTACCTCTGGCCCCCTCTCCTTTCCTCACATTGCTGAGTATAGGTGCCTTCATGCAATTGAGCCAGGTTTGAATCCCAGCCAATGCATCTCCAAATCTTTTCAAATAAATCTGTGATCTTGTAGCACATCCTCTGAAACCAGCAATCGAAATTGGAAACGTCTTCTTCAACACTGAAAAGCTCAATTAGGACGAAGCAGTAGTTCTCAGGACAGCAGTACCATATGTGTTCTTTATTGATTCAGACTCGTTCTCAGTGGTTCTTGCTCACCAAATAACTTAAAAGCTGAGGAAGAACGCTATGAAAAATACTAATCAAAATACAAAATAATAATCATTATTAACCAGAAACAGCAGAAAAACTGGTCACATTTGTGATTATGTCGCTTCTCTGCTTCAGCAAGGTCATAATAAATAAAGGACTCTCTGAAAGTAGTGTGGTGTCTCCGGGGGATAGTTTATGTAAACGAAGGTAGTACTTACACCACACTTTACTGTCCTCAGATCCGTGGCGTTTCTTCCAATAACTGTCTTCCTAATACAGTCCGTAATCCGTTCCCTTAGTCCTGATCCGTTCCGAGTTCCAAAAGTTCGTAATAAAGCCAATCTGCGATGTATCCTAAACCTGTGTCCGTAATCCAAAATCATAAACCTTTCTCCTTGCAGTAGTTCGTTGTTCTCTTCCAAGTCGGTCCATTTTATTTTCTCCGGACAGCTCATCTTCTTCAGATCGTGTAGAGGGGCGGCCACGGCTGCAAACCCTGGGATGAAACGTCGATAGTAATTTGCCAGTCCCAAAAACGTTCGAATTTGCTTCTTGGTAGCTGGTTTGGGCCAGTTCTTGATTAAGTGTACCTTCTGATCTTGGGGCATGATCAATCCTCTCCTGATCGTATAACCCAGGTAATTGGCTTCCCTAGCCCCCAGACAACATTTACTTGGGTTGGCCGTTAATCCTGCTGCTCGCAACGCTCCAGTTACTGCTTCCAGGTGTTGTAGATGTTGTTCCCAGGTTGTGCTGTGGATTACGACGTCATCCAAGTAGGCGGCTGCAAAATTCTGATACGGTCTCAGAATTCGGTCCATCAATCTTTGGAATGTTGCGGGAGCGCCATGCAAACCGAAGGGTAGGACCCTATACTGATATAGTCCCTCAGGTGTGGCAAAAGCGGTTTTGGCTTTATCTTCTTTGGCCAGCAGCACTTGCCAATATCCCTTCGTAAGATCAAGGGTGCTGATGTATCGAGCGTTACCTAATCGCCCGATTAGTTCATCTATACGGGGCATGGGGTATGCATCAAACCGCGAGATCTCATTTAACCTTTTGAAATTGTTGCAAAATCGAATAGTTCCATCCGGCTTTGGGATAAGAACTATCGGGCTAGCCCACTCACTATGGGATTCCTCGATTATTCCCATCTCCAGCATTTTTCCCACCTCTTCTTTAATCAATTTCCTTTTGGCTTCTGGTACTCGATACGGGGGTAGCCTTACCTTTTTCCCTGATTCCGTGACAATCTTATGTTGTATAAGGTGGGTTCGACCAGGTGTCCGGGAAAAAACATCTTTGTTTTGGGTTAGGAATTCTTGTAGTTCCTGTTTCTGTGCCGGAGCCAGGTCTCCCACGGCTACCGCACCCGTTTCTTCTTCCAGAGGGTCTGGGGAAAAGTTGGTGAGCAGAACTTCGGAGCCATGCCATTTTTTCAGCAAATTGACGTGGTAGATTTGATGCTGCCGTCTTCTGTCATGTTGCTTGACCTTATAGTTGACTGGCCCCACCTTTTCCACCACTTCATAAGGTCCCTGCCAGGATGCCAAGAATTTACACTCTGGGGTTGGAACTAGAACCAGTACTCTGTCCCCAATCTGAAATTCCCTCGCAACTGCTCCCCTGTTATAAATTTGTTGTTGTTGAGCCTGGGCTTTCTCCAGGTTTCCTTTCACTATGGGAACAATAACATTTATTCTTTCTCTCATCTGTTCCACATGCTCAATGATAGTTTGTAAAGGGGAAGGTTGATGTTCCCACGATTCTTTGACCACGTCCAATAGGCCCCGTGGTTTCCGAGAGTATAATAATTCAAAGGGGGAAAATCCAGTCGAAGCCTGCGGTACTTCTCGAACCGCAAACATGAGATACGGGAGCAGCTGATCCCAATTTTTCCCATCCTTTTGCATCGTCTTCCTAAGCATGCTTTTCAGGGTCTTATTAAAACGTTCTACTAGACCATCGGTTTGAGGGTGATAAACAGAGGTTCGGATCTGCTGTATACCCAGTAGCTTACATAAGTCTCGCATGACTTTAGACATAAAAGGTGTACCTTGATCAGTTAGGATCTCTTTAGGAATTCCGACTCGAGCGAACAGTTGTACTAGCTCCCTAGCTATGTTTTTGGCGGTGGCAGCTCTCAACGGAATGGCTTCGGGGTACCTGGTAGCATAGTCTACTATTACTAAAATATACTGGTGACCTTTGGTGGTTCTGATCAGGGGCCCCACCAAATCCATCCCAATCCGTTCGAAGGGGGTTTGAATAATTGGGAGGGGAATCAAAGGGTTCCTATAATAAGGTTGTGGCGCACTTTTCTGACACTCGGGGCATTCCCGACAGTACTTCTCGATGGCCTTATAGATCCCTGGACAAAAGAACCTAGAGAGGAGTCTCTCAGGAGGGGGGGAAGGGCTGTGGAACTATATGCATCCTTAGCATTGGCATATAATAAGTCCAGTGTTTTGTTTTCTCTGGTCGGGCACTTAACAAACTGGTGGAAAGTAGGCAGAGTGGTGGAAATAGATACGTGGTTAAAGTCCCCTGAAATAGCTATAAAAGCGCTAGGGTGCTTTGTTTTTAGCCTGGCTGTGACTGTGTTTATGACGTCACACGCTACCTCTGCATTTGCCGTAGGTGGAATGTAAACAACGACAAAGATGGCGCATGTAAACTCCTGCGGCAGATAGTAAGGACGCAGTCCTACGGCTAGCAGTTCGATGTCTGGGTTACAGACGCGCTCCTTAACATGAGTATGTCCAGGATTACACCATCTGTTGTTGACAAGCACCGCAAGCCCCCCTCCTTTCCTCTTGCCGCTCTCGGTGTTTCTGTCCGCCCGCACCGTCTGAAAGCTGCCGATGGTAACGTTTGAGTCCGGAATAAGTTCCTTCAGCCACGTCTCGGTGAAACACATGATACTGCATTCACGATACTCCCTCTGGCTCCTCACCAATGCTCCCAGTTCGTCCATCTTGTTCGCTAAGGACCTCACATTTCCCAGGATGATCGAAGGAAGGTAGGGTTTAAATCTCCTTCTCTTCGCCTTTCGCCTCGGCTTCTCCTCAGCTCCTCCGGCACCAATGGCTTCTCTCCAGTGAGTAGAGCCGGACGCGCTAGCGCGATCAGCTGGTCCCGCGTGTAGACAATGCCTCTGTAGCTATTGGCATTAGATAGAAAAAGAGGTACGAGTATCAGAAAAAACAAGAAAAAGTTTCTCAGCTTCCTAGTATCCATTATGTTGTGATCGCAAATCTAGCTGCCGGCAAAGGTATGAAGAAAAAACACTAACACACTAGCATTAACTAACTGAAAGAAACAAAAAGACACAGAGCTGCTGTGGCAGGCTGCCACTAACACGGCGCCATCTTGAATTTGTACCAGTCTGAGCTAGTATTGTCCTACTCCCCACCTCACAACCTTCGCTCTTCTAATTCTGGTCTCCTGTCTGTCCCCCAAGCCTGTCTATGGGTGACAGGGCCTTCTGGTGTGATGCTCCAAAGCTCTGGAATTCTATTCCTAAGGATGCCAGAGAGTCACCTTCCCTGAGCACAATGAAATCAAGACTTAAACCTTCATTCAATTGCTTTGCTCTTCCACTGTATTCCAAACCCTTATTGTAATGGTGTAATTCTGTTGTCTCCTCTCATTGTGTATTTTTTTACTGTAGAGTGCTTTATTATTTATGTACACAGCAAGCAAATGTTCTCTTTCACAGAGCACACCATTAGCATTAAGCCTTATTAGCTACTAGCCAGCAGCCACAGTAGCAACCCACTGAAGCTAATCAGGTGTGAGCCTGGTCAGTACCTGGATAAAAATAATAATAATAATTATTAATAATAATTGCTTACACTCATATAGCGCTTTTCTGGACACTCCACTCAAAGTGCTTTACAGGTAGTGGGGACTCCCCTCTACCACCACCAATGTGCAGCCCCACCTGGATGATGCGACGGCAGCCATAGTGCGCCAGAACACTCGGATTGGAGACTCCTGGGAAAAACTAAGGTTGCTGCTGGAAAAGGTGTTAGTGGGGCCAGTAGGGGGTGCTCATCTTGTGGTCTGTGTGGGTCCTAATGCCCCAGTATAGTGACGGGGACACTGTACTGTAAAAAGGCGCCGTCCTTTGGATGAGACGTAAACCAAGGTTCTGACTCTACATGATCATTAAAAATCCCAGGGCGCTTCTTGAAAAGAGTAGGGGTGTTACCCTGGTGTCCTGGCCAAATTTCCACCTGGTCTTTACCCATCATGGCCTCCTAATAACCCCCATCTCTGAACTGGCTTCATCACACTGCTCTCCTCCCCACTGAGAGCTGGTGTGTGCTGAATGTAGGGCTGGGCTATGTGGCCTACAATTTAAATCACGGTATAATTTTAATTTGTAATTTTGGACAGTAATGATATATACAGATGCAGCCATTCAAAATGTGCGGGCGATACCGCATTATTTTCCGGTACGCTGTAAGCAGTCTACTGCAAGCTACCGGTAAATAACACAAGTTACCGGTAAATACCGCTAGTTACCGTAAATTCTCCTATAATACGACAAGCAAAATAATAGTATCTGGAATTTCCGCAAGGTGGAGCTAATAAAGCTCAACCTCTCATGTTTGAGCTGTGGCCATCAGTCTTTAACGAAGATATTACTAATAGTATTAATAATGAATGACCTTGGACAAGCTGTCAGTGTAAACTCAAAGTATTGCCCTTGTCAACATTCTTTTTTTCATTGACCGTCTTTGTAAAAGTAACACCACAGCATTTCGCAATCATGCATTTGTTTCCAATCATGCAAAGTACAGTAATTTTTGAGAATCAATTCACCATGCCTTTCACATGCTCATAAAAGAGATTGATTTAGGAACATAAACATATTACCGTATGCAAACTGTACTGTATACAGTATGTATATGTATATTTAATGTCTTAACTGTGCCCGTTTAAGTATTGAATATTCATATCTAATTTTACCACTGAAGGGAAATCTTAGTGCCTGAGCATAAAAAGAATAGGAGCATACTGCAACGCGTGTGAAGTCCATAAACGATATTAATTTTGGAACTTAAACATACAGTATATGGCTGGTCTCGGTACTTTAAAGAAAAAATACACACCAGTATTCCATTTCTCCCTAAACATTTTAAGCATCGAAGTCTTAAACTAACGCGATACCGGAGTCAACAAGCATACTTTTAGAATTTGATTAAAAGGGAATATAATATGGAATCGCGTATCTCAAGAAATTAATAACGATATAATTATATTCATGTTGCAAAAGAACTGCAACGGACATAAAAACTCCCTTGCTTTTGTAGGGAAAACCGGTTCAGGGACGCCAAATATGTAATGTTAGTGGCTCTCTGAAGGCACCAGTTCTGTAGGGTTTGGGCATTTACTGAGACAATTATTAATTGTAACAGTAAATTACAAAGTTGATTCTTTTGATGGCTTTAGAATCCAACCATGCGACATAACTCAAACAACGCGCACACACAGGTACTAATACACGAGGATACATTTATTAATACATAAAATATGCATATAAACCTAACAGATCTTATTGAGAGGGTTATCAGAATACAAAAGATATATATTCAGTCAGTTACAAAGAGTTACACATATCAAGAGGACATACGTTCAGTATATCATTCATTAAGACCGTTTCGTAAATGAACTTGGTTATAACTTCTACATTAGATACTCAAACAAGTACATAACTCTTAGGAATTAAATTGATATAAACTGGTTTGGATAACAATTGAATTCTCGAGCTGTAATGCAGTGAAGTTGAATACTCATCCAATCTTTGGGGATTCAGATCTCCTGCGGGCACAAAGGAACAGTTGCAGGCTGTTGCTGTCCAATCCGCGCTCTCTGGCTCGGTGCCAGCTGTGCTGTGCGGCTTGCGACGGTGCGCTGCTGATGTTCACTGTTGGCTTTAACTAGCAAAGGTTGTGCACAGGAGAAAAGATGACTGTGGGTCCCAGCAAGTCAGGAAGAGGACCGGTTCATTCCTGGTGAAGAGCTAGTTCTGAATAGTGATTCAGCTGTCCACAGGTCCGACCTGTTCACGAGGCCTGCTGCTGGTTACTCTCTGGCAACCTCCACTCTAGACTCTTAGAACAAAGGAAAGTTCTGGCACTCAGACACACTGGCCGTTCCGTGGTTGTCCGGGCTGAGTCTCAGGATGGTCAGGAGGCGCACTGCGAGAATGTCCTGCCCTTGGGAGCCTTCTGCTCCTGGGTCGTCCTGCCCTGGAATTCTCCTTTGAATTCCCTTTAGAACAGTCCACAGAATCCTCTCCAGAATCTGAATCTTGTTGAATCTTCCCTTCTGAATCTATCAGGCTCTCTGTGTTGCCTGTTTTTACCTGGAGGAACTTCAGCTCATTGATTGGCTGAAAGTTCCATGGGCATCAGAGTCCCACGTGGGTTACTCTGCCCTACCAGTCTCTGATTGGTTGATCAAGGTGAGATATGAGTCACTTAGTCCTGACACTTAGTAATGCAGTCCAGATGTCCAACTGGCACTCCCTAGACAGATAGGCGCCAATGGATGACCATTGATCATGATAGCCAGGCTTAGCTAAGTGCATCCCCCTTTGGGAGCTGTCCTTATCAAAAGAAAACATCTTGCATGAATGGTTTCTCTGTGGCTGCACCACAGAGATGAACAGAGAAATGAGGCCTAATTTGGGAAAGCTCAGAAACGCTTAATTCTGCCTTATTAATAAGCCTCGCCACTACATATCCCCCCTTTTTGAAGGTCACGAGGTCCTGAGGCATTGTTGCCTTCAAAACAAAACAGAGTTAAGTGATGTCCCTTGCCATTAGAACATTAATCTTAAATGTCTACATTACTCCTCGAGAATTCATACCGGAACCAGCATTGAATACAAACAGGATGAATAACATCTGGAGTATGTATAAACACGGTAGGAGACATTATCTAAGTCTAGGAATTACACATCAGGAAGCTCACTGTCAATATCTGATACCTCTGTAGTAGATATTTGGGGAGAAGTCACTTCCTTTCTTTTGACATGCTACCTTTGACTCATTCGTGCTACCCAGAGTACATTGTCAGTCATGATCCAGCTTCCCGGCAGTAGTGTTACAATAACAACAGTTCCTGTTCCCAGCCCCCCTGATGAACCACAACACCTGTGTTGGGTATCTGCTAGGGTGGTTTGGAGGTTTGTTCCATTAAAGCAAACTAACTACCTGTACCTCTTCAGGGCTTACTGTTTCTTGGATTTCTATCCAATTCAATAGTGTGGCACCTGAAGACATCCACAACCTCAAGTTTGGTCTTATATTGTCTGGTTCCAGACCGTACAGTGTTAAGTTCAAGCTGTACTATGGCCTCCTCGGGAACTTACAGGAAAACTGTTTGATTAGGTAGCTGCATTGTGGTAGCTGTATCATACCTGTCACAAGTCACAGTGTCTGTTAAATGTGGTGTGCTGACCAGCCATTTACTTCCCACCTGCTCTTCGTGGGGTTCATTAACCTCCCTCTGCTCGTCAGTAGCTTTACACCCTTCATTGGTGAATCATTTAGACTCAGCCAATGGATAGCTTTGGTAGCCATACCCATCTCAAGATTTGGAACCGAATTCAATCTTGGATTGCCTTCTGGGTGAGCTATGAGCGATGGGGTTAATGTCACATACTCCTCTACTGAGAAGAGTGGAATCAAGTGGGTTGGGATTTGTGCCATGGTTAGACTGGCTACAGTGGCACTAAACTCCCTTAACAGGTCTTGTGTCAACATTCTGGCCTGTTGCACACAAGCATAAACCCACTGTATAACACCAACAATCATGTCCACTGGTTGGGGAATAAGGTTTAACCCTGTTGCATAGGAAGTTGCCTGTAGGGTTTTCCCTAAGCTTTCCAACTTTTGCTGCTGTCGATACAGTCTGTCACTACCCTCTGGCATCTCTGACACCTGCCTTCTTGGGGCAGTCAGGGTGAGAGTGCCAGTAGCACACAAACCTACCAGAAATAGCAAACGTGCAACAGTGGCGGCAGCAATCAGTCCTCCCAAAAGTCTTTTCGGGTGGCTGATCCCAGTCATCTCCTTCTGAGTGACTGTTGCCTTTCTAAGCTGGCGCAGCGTGTACATGGTGTCTTTCTCAGTATGCCATGTGGCATCTTGAGCACCAACATCCTGGAAATCTGGGGAGATCTGACGCAGCTGCTGATGCTGCTCCTCCTTTTCCCGGGCATCTGCTTTTTCGATTTCTTCATGCCTGTGCTCTAGGAACCCTGCAGGGGGCGGTGCAGCAGTGGAGCATGCCTGACCCTCGGCTGAGTGGTCATCTGGAGCACCTGAGTGATCTGGGATTGTTACCCTATTCTCACTGTTCAGGTCCACCCTGCACACTTCCTGATTGAGGAATTCCTCTATCGGCATGTTTACAATCGTTTGCTGGGGGTAGGTGTAGGACACCTGCTCGCTCCCCCCTTCCCTCGCTAGGGGTTCAGGGAGCTGCCCCAGCACTGGGATAGCTAGTTCACTGTCTTTGAACTCACTATCACTCACCAGGCCCATGTCAGTGCAGGCGGGGATTCTGACACCTCTCTTTGCGATGTCCTGCACTGGCAGGCGGGTGACTTGACCATCCAGCTCCAGTCTGGCTGAACCACTGTTGGTCAGACTCAGACTGACAGACTGAGCTGGTGGCTGTAAGAAAACCGGCTCGGCTTTCATTCCCTGTCCCTTCTGGGGGACTGGGTGTGTTGGCAACCCTGCCGTTGAGGCAGGAACAATCAGGTCAGTCTCACTCACTACCTGGTAGTTGTGAGAAATAATGTTACCTGACTGCAAGTTCCCTGGGTCACAGCAGAGGGAATCGGCATCTGGGATCAGGTGTGTCCACAGCGCAGTAGTCTCAGCGTCCAGCTGGACCTCCTGTCTAACCTGTGAATGTTGCACCAGAGGCACCTGGCGGTGGCCCTGTGACAGCTGCTCAAGCAGATCCTCAGTAATAGAGGACCTCTCAGGGCTAAGGGTGAGGACTACATCACCAACCTGCTCTCCTGCCATCTGGATCCCTTCCACCACTGCGGGGTGGTGGTCCTGACCCCTCTTGGGTGCCAGGGTGCACAGGGAAAGCTCCTTCTCATCGCCAGGTGGGGAGATCTGCTCCTCTTTAGGGATGTAAAAGGTGTGTGCTTTACCTGGTGGATCAGGCGGCTGCTCGGAGCACCGCTCCTGTGGCATGGAGGCTGTTGTGACCTCAGCCGGGACACGACTTCCCTGTATATTTGGGGAACAAGAAAATATTTTTATTTCTTGTCCAGAGGGAACAGAAGGAATCTCCACATAGGCTTCTGTGTTCGGTGGGCACTGTGTGAGCACAGTCTGCCTCTTGGCCCCCCTTTCCTTCTGTACAGAAGGCTTAGGAGCCTTCACCTGTTTCCACACCTTGCCTTTCTGGTGATCCACCAAAGGTTCCTCTCTGAGTCGCATGCCCTTTTCTTTTTCTACCCGTTTGAGCTTGCCGTGTGACATCAAACACCTTTCAACCTCAGTGTCAATCAGTGTCTCACTGTGTAAGACATCTCCCATGGCAGCCTTGAGGTAAAAGCTTCCTGCTTTTCCTCTGTGTTTTACTGCCTGCTCTGTGACTTCAGGGGTGGAGTCAGCACTCACTTGGGAGTGGCTGACCTCATCCAGGCAGGAACCCTTCCGCTCAATCAGATAGACTGAGGGAGGGAGAGGGGGCGGGTCTCCACCTCCTCCAGTGGAGAGTATCAGCTCATTCACGCTTCCGGCAGCCTTGGGGAGCGGTTGTCCCTGTCCTAATAAAGCTTGTTCAAGCCTGGCCAGGCGGGCGGCTACTGAATCCTTTTGTTCAGCTTTATCTAGCCCTTTCCCTCCCCCGGTGTTCTTATGGCACTTAGGACGCTGGGTGCGGTCCTGTGTGAGTGCTTTGGAACGGGGCTTAGCCAGCTCAGGAGCCTGTGCTCCTTCGAGCAGGGGGGAGTTAACCCTCCTGGCTCTGACGGCGAACACAGTCGCTTTAACAGCTTTTTGCTCAGAGCGACTTTGGACATCATACTCCCAGGCTTTCTGCACGAATCTCTTAATATCAGTCATTTTCCTGGTCTGTGCATCTGTATGCATTAAGATCATCTTTCTGACTGATGGGTGGAGATTCGCAATGAATAAACCCTTGAAATGTGTGTTCTCTTCGCAACGCTCATCATTTCGCCCTGCAAAATAAGTTCGTCTAAGTCTCTCGTAATATTCGCGAGGGGACTCTGCTCTCTCGTGCTTAATGTTAAGGGCGGTGGCTATCGCGGCAGTCGGGTCAATAAACGCACTGTATTCTTCGATAAGTGCATGACAAAGCTGCTCAAAGTCATTACAGACTTCTTTCATCTGCCTAGCCATCCACTCATGTACAGCTCTGCTGGTAGTTTTCCTGACCAGAAACACTTTCTCCTGTTCTGTGGCGTTTGGCAGGTACTGCAGGTTATACCTGAGGTCTTGAATATAACTCTGGATATTATTCTCTGACACTGCAGGGTCAAATCTCTCTATGTCCTTCGCTAGCTCTCTCAGAGAATGGAGATTTATTCTAGCTTCTCCGCTGACGGAGATATGACGGAGATCGTGGTCAGACCTGTCGCTGCTAGAGAGAGTGCTTAATAGCGACTCGAATTCAGAACTTTTAGCAACCATCGTTAAACTTAAAGAGTATTACTGTTAAGTACGAAATCACAGTTTTACCACAGAAAACCACAAGATCAAGTATGCAATCAACCCGGTAGATCGCAAAAGATCACAAAACAATCAAACACTGCTTAAAGAGCAAGGGGAACTTTTTTCTTTCGGCTTTCAGCACACTGTATTGTCGTGTATGAAACCCGCGGCGTTTTATATTGAATTATTCCGCTTGGTTGACTCATTTCAGTCTTGCCACGCCCGTGCCAGGGACGCCAAATAATGTAGGGAAAACCGGTTCAGGGACACCAAATATGTAATGTTAGTGGCTCTCTGAAGGCACCAGTTCTGTAGGGTTTGGGCATTTACTGAGACAATTATTAATTGTAGCAGTAAATCACAAAGTTGATTCTTTTGATGGCTTTAGAATCCAACCATGCGACATAACTCAAACAACGCGCACACACAGGTACTAATACACGAGGATACATTTATTAATACATAAAATATGCATATAAACCTAACAGATCTTATCGAGAGGGTTATCAGAATACAAAAGATATATATTCAGTCAGTTACAAAGAGTTACACATATCAAGAGGACATACGTTCAGTATATCATTCATTAAGACCGTTTCGTAAATGAACTTGGTTATAACTTCTACATTAGATACTCAAACAAGTACATAACTCTTAGGAATTAAATTGATATCAACTGGTTTGGATAACAATTGAATTCTCGAGCTGTAATGCAGTGAAGTTGAATACTCATCCAATCTTTGGGGATTCAGATCTCCTGCGGGCACAAAGGAACAGTTGCAGGCTGTTGCTGTCCAATCCGCGCTCTCTGGCTCGGTGCCAGCTGTGCTGTGCGGCTTGCGACGGTGCGCTGCTGATGTTCACTGTTGGCTTTAACTAGCAAAGGTTGTGCACAGGAGAAAAGATGACTGTGGGTCCCAGCAAGTCAGGAAGAGGACCGGTTCATTCCTGGTGAAGAGCTAGTTCTGAATAGTGATTCAGCTTTCCACAGGTCCGACCTGTTCACGAGGCCTGCTGCTGGTTACTCTCTGGCAACCTCCACTCTAGACTCTTAGAACAAAGGAAAGTTCTGGCACTCAGAAACACTGGCCATTCCGTGGTTGTCCGGGCTGAGTCTCAGGATGGTCAGGAGGCGCACTGCGAGAATGTCCTGCCCTTGGGAGCCTTCTGCTCCTGGGCCGTCCTGCCCTGGAATTCTCCTTTGAATTCCCTTTAGAACAGTCCACAGAATCCTCTCCAGAATCTGAATCTTGTTAAATCTTCCCTTCTGAATCTATCAGGCTCTCTGTGTTGCCTGTTTTTACCTAGAGGAACTTCAGCTCATTGATTGGCTGAAAGTTCCATGGGCATCAGAGTCCCACGTGGGTTACTCGGCCCTACCAGTCTCTGATTGGTTGATCAAGGTGAGATATGAGTCACTTAGTCCTGACACTTAGTAATGCAGTCCAGATGTCCAACTGGCACTCCCTAGACAGATAGGCGCCAATGGATGACCATTGATCATGATAGCCAGGCTTAGCTAAGTGCATCCCCCTTTGGGAGCTGTCCTTATCAAAAGAAAACATCTTGCATGAATGGTTTCTCTGTGGCTGCACCACAGAGATGAACAGAGAAATGAGGCCTAATTTGGGAAAGCTCAGAAACACTTAATTCTGCCTTATTAATAAGCCTCGCCACTACACTTTTAACAGAGCGTTCCATAATTTCTAACTACGAAAATGCCAGGTGAAAGGATTTGTAAACATATTTTGTTAAAGCAAGTCAGTTTTTTCAGCAACACATAAAATACATTTTTCCAAGAAAGTTTAGCCTTTGTCACTAATGAAACCACTAAATAAAAATATTTATTCTAAATAAATATAGAAATCTTAAGATTTGTTTTATTTAATGTTGGTAGCAGGATGAACTGTCAGGTTGAGCTGAGTGTATATTTTGTTGCAGAGTTGCTGCAAGATGTTAACAGTGAAAAAGGTATTTAGAAATGAGTTATTTCAAGATGAAAATTTTCAGAATAATTGCAAATCTAGCAGGATAGAGAAAGCACAGAACACTGGCAGTTAGATTGATCAGATTAGTATGAAAAGTCATTTAGCAAAGGGAATGAGAAGAGTGACAAACTAGTATACTTTAGATCTTTTTTTCTGAACCAGGGAAAATCTGATCATGTTTCCCTATAACAATAATAAAAAACTTTATTTGATATATCACCATTAAAGGTGGCATCTCAAAGCAATACAGTAGATGTAAAAACAGATAAAAGGACCACAGATTACAAAGTAAATGCATATAAGAAAGACAAGCAGTTAGAGGTGCTACCAAAAGTAGAAAATGAAGCAGATACAGACACTAAGTCTTCTGAAAAGAAAGGTTCTGAGGTTAGATTTAAACTGGCCCTGGTGTGTGTGTGTGTTTGTGTCTGTCTGTCCTGTGATGGACTGGCGCTATGTCCAGGGTGTATTCTGCCTTTTGTTCTTCGCTTACTGGGATAGGCTCCAAATCCTCTGTACTGGATAAAGAGATTAGAAATGGATGGAAGTAAAGGCACTGTGTGGATGGAACTATACACAGTGTTAGAAACCCATTATGAAATGGCAGCATCTCACTGAGAATAAAATATTTTATAGTGCTGGCTTAAGGAAACTGCCTTTCCACCTCTCTTGCACATCAGTATCCATACCTTGTTATTTAAACAAATTGCCTCTAATTATAAACATCTTAATATGCTGGCTCTGTGGATCCGCATCAGCTATGTTTGCCCATTCCTTCAATTCATGTGCATCCAACACACAGTTCAACGCTAGCAACTACACAAAATCTAAAATACAATCCTCACAAAGGCTAAACTTTCTTGGAAAAATGTATTTTATGTGTTGCGGAAAAATGTTTACAAATCCTTTCACCTGGTATTTTCGTAGTTAGAAATTATGGAACGCTCTGTTAAAAGCAAGGGAGTTTTTATGTCCGTTGCAGTTCTTTTGAATATAATTATATCGTTATTAATTTCTTGAGATATGCGATTCCATATTATATTCCCTTTTAATCAAATTCTAAAAGTATGCTTGTTGATTCCGGTATCGCTTTAGTTAAAGACTTCGATGCTTAAAATGTTTAGGGAGAAATGGAATACTGGTGTGTATGTTTTCTTTAAAGTACCGAGACCAGCCATATACTGTATGTTTAAGTTCCAAAATTAATATCGTTTATGGACTTCACATGCGTTGCAGTATGCTCCTATTCTTTTTATGCTCAGGCACTAAGATTTCCCTTCTGCTTTGTGTAAGGATGGTATCAAAAGCAATCTTAAGTAGTGAGAAAGCTGTGCTCAATGTATTTAAGGGACTTAAAAGTAAAAGGAGATGCTTCATATTGCTTGACTAATTTTAAAAACTAAGTTATAAATGCAGACGCTCCCTCGGTGCGCTGCTCTGGTACGCCGGCTCTTACACAGTGCCTGTCTGCCGTAAGCGTTACAATATACATACCCAACACTGCTTGTACCCATCTGTCATGCAAATAAAACACTTTGAATTGAATTGAATTGAGGGGAGAGGGGGGGAATACTAAAGCCAATACTGGCTCAATACCCTCAATGGGCTTTGACGTGCTTATGCGTTGGTTTAACAGTCCGGGTGTGGCAGGCTTCCAATGTCAACTCGACTCGATTGGAAGACAATGAACGTATTTTAGCCCTAAATGAATAAATAGCAAACATGGTTTACATAAAATACATTTTTCCAAGAAAGTTTATAATAATACGATCTATAGTTGAAATCTGAGCCTACTGTAAATATAAAGGAAAAGTATTTTCAGAGAGCAATCACGCTGTTTATGTAGAAAAAGCGATTAGGTTTATGAGCAATCTAATTACCTATTCGCTTAAAACGCTATATAAAATAAAGTTTATTTAGAGATGAATGATCAGTGTCGCAGTTTAAATAGTTTTTGTAGGAGGGCTTGGACAGATTCCAAGTGCATTTTTGCAATTTACGTTGCATTGTCCAAGGTTCTGTTGTAATACAGGCTAGAATACAGTTACAGTAGTTTAAGCTTTATCAGCCTATTTAAAATAATTTTTTTGAATCCCCGGCAGAACACACTCCATATGAATCAGCGCTTTTATACAGTATATCGCCTTTAAACACATATATTTAAACACGCTTTACGATTTAAATCAAAACGCGATTCAAATCAATATAAATGTATATTTTGTAACGCATAGGTGACTATTCATTGTTATTAAAAAGACTTAAATTCGATCATGTAGTGATATTTAGAAATATAAATTTGTTTGGTGCGAGTGAGGTTTTATTTAATCTCTGACCAAGGGAAATGTTTCATTTTTTCAAAGAAATGTTTGTTAAAAAATAAAGTCATAGTTCCATGGGATTCAATCACAGACCATGTGACATGGGAGTCAGGAAACTAACACACAGCGCCACTGGATTTAATAACGCAATAAAAACGCTATAAAATAATGTGACTAGGCACAGAAAAAGTTTACAGCACAGTACAATAATAAATGCTGACCATGACTTTAGAAGCATAAATTACCTTACACTTAATTTAAACACAAGCTGTCTTTCTGTATGAACCTCTAAGCTGGTTAATACAGAAAATGTAGAAATGCATTAGCCTGATTATGATTAAAAAACACATAATTAAACACGCGTTTGAGATTTAAATCAGAACACGATTTAAATCAATATAAATGTTTATATTGTAACGCATACTGTCCAGCCTCCATTTCTCTATAAAAATGTACTCTGTTGCACACACACACACAATAGAAGCAGGAACCGCTGTCAGAAGGGAAGATATGTTCAAAATATCGCAAATATCGATCATGTTGCGATATTTTGAAATATAAAAGTCACTTGATTGTCCATAATATCGCTATTCTATTTTTTCGAAGAAATGTTTGTTAAAAGTAAAGTCCAGCACCAGCTGGATTTGAACACACAACCTGTGCGTTGTTAGTCACACACCTAGACTAGTAGGCTACAGGGGAACTCGCATGAACAGGGAGGCGAAACAGCCTTACACAGCCCTGTCGCAGTACACGAATATAATCATACCGTTATTAAATTCTTTAGATACGCGATTCCATATTATATTCCCTTTTAATCAAATTCTAAAAGTATGCTTGTTGACTCCGGTATCACGTTAGTTAAAGACTTCGAAGCTTAAAATGTTTAGGGAGAAATGGAATACTGGTGTGTATTTTTTTCTTTAAAGTACCAAGACCAGCTATATACTGTATGTTTATGTTCCAAAATTAATATCGTTTATGGCCTTCACACGCGTTACAGTATGCTCCTATTCTTTTTATGCTCAGCTACTAAGATTTCCCTTCAGTGGTAAAATTCAATATCTACAACGGGCACAGTAAAGACGTTTACAGTAAGTCTTTCTACGACAGACCAGTGCCCCTGTCGGTCAACCAATCACGAACCGCGTCATCTTGCGTCATGATACGCGATACCGCAGCCAATTACCTTCGGTACGTGTCTGTACCGCGCACTTTGAATGGCTGCATCTGTATTATGATATAGAATTTGTTTTCATAATTTCAATAGAACATACTTGAAAAGACTTGGATAGTATGTTTTTATTGCCTGGAGTTAACTATTAGGTTATTATTAACTTGTTGGTACAGTAGCTACTGTGTTGTTCCTTTTGTAATAGTGAAGGTTTAGGTGGACTGCCTGAGCACCGGCTTCTTTTCTTTAGCCAGGAAGCAAATGGTGTGCTGGTGTCGTATCGAAAAACAGGTCTTTGTCGCTATATAAAAATGTCCTTCCAATAAAGGAGAACAGTAATTCACTAGCTGTTCAGTTAGAAGGCTGGTTCTGAGCTTAAACCCCTGTTTGTGATCTCATGAGGTTCTTATGTAGTTTGATGAGACACAGCTGCTGCAGGGGCACATTCCCACATGCTGCAGAGTAGGGTGCACCACTGTCACACTTTAGTATTTTTGAAATTTCACATTGAACTTAAGTAGAGGTCAAACATTTTAAGAACATTTTTATTGTGCAGAACAGAAACAATAAACTTATGAAAATCAACTAAATAAGTAAATGTTATACTTCAAATAAAATTCTTATAAACTTAAGTCATACTTAAAACAAAATAAAATGAATATATAAATTAATAATAAAATAAATAAGAAATATTCAGGCATTAAAGTAATAACACCTCAAGTATTCAAACAGCTGCTTAGTGTAAAAATTTGAGAAAGAGGATGCATTGCTGTTTTCTGCTCATGGTGACTTTTTAAATCCAAACCATTTCCAACCAGCCGATGACCCTTCTTTTGAACACAACACAATTTCATCGCTTGTTCCCGTCTCGCTAGCGCTGCCTTTCTCCACTTCCCCACCTATTTGTGTTTGCAGATGGGCATACCAAACATGTGCGTTTGTTTTCTCGGAAAAGGGAAGCATGTCTTTATTGGCCGCAATGATCTCAGATGCGTCATAAACCGGACGTCTGAATCACCCAAGATCAATAATTCTGAACCTATCAGATTTCCAAATATCAGCAAGATATTGAATTATATAACTGGAGCTAAAATACAGCAGAATTTTAAACTATGAGCAGTCAATAGTGAAAATTTCCAAACCCCATTTTTCGATGACAGTGGCGTCGCAATCTATGTAAACACCAATATCCATTCTCTATCGGTATATGCGCTATAGCCAAATCCATATCATATTTCTACCGGTTATACCGCGCACCACAGAATGGACTGGTGCATCATCCATCATCCAGGTGGTGATGCACATTGATTTCCATCGTTCCTTATTTGTGACAGAACTCTAACAATGCAAGACTGCCATCTTGTGTCTCACTTCATTTTGCTTATGTCAGTGGTTCTCAAACTGTGGTATGCGTACCAGGAGTGGTACGCAGAGCGCCGCCAGCTGGTACGTCATATGACCCTGGAACTTTGTTGTGTGCACTGAAAAATCAGGATGGGTTTTCATATTTTCTATTTTAATACATGTCGAATATGCAGCCCACGTTGTCACGCCCTCTGCAGCCAGAGGGCGCTCCTTCTCTGTCCTGTCCCTAGTTTCCGGTCTGCTGTCCTTCCTGTCCCTCTCTTTCCCTTGGGCTATATATTTCCGGGTCTTGCACTCTGTCCGGGCTCAGCATTGTTGTTCAGATGTCCTGAGACCCGCCTAGCACCAGGGCGCCCCACGTCCGCTCCCTGAGGGCATAGGTTTCTATACGGCATTCCTGAACTCTTTGCACTAATGAGCCCGGGCCTTTTTCCCGTCTCGCCGCTACGCATATGGGTCTTTTTCTGCTCTCCTGCTCCCCACGGTTAGTCCCTTTGGACGTCCGTGACACACGTACCACGATACAGCGTGCGCGAATACTTGAGTGGACACAGAGCTACAATGTAATTCTATATCATTCTATAGGAATGCGTGCTACGAACGCAAGTGACCAATTGTATTTAAAAAGCTTATCTCCAGCAAATAGGGAGGTAGGAGAATGTGCGTGATTTCAGAACAATGCCAATGTTGTAAACAAAGGAATGAATAGAAATGCGTGCTAGGAACGCTGGTAATCTTGTGATCACAGGAAAGTGTGATAGGTAACAGAAAAATATTTAAGAACTGTTCTAGGTTAATTTGAGAAAAATACCTGAGCATCAATGTGTTTCGCTCCCATGCGCATGAAATAAAAACTTCTTTTAACTTCTGAGACAGACTCCTGAAACGGAAATGGGGAAAAATGCAAGCTTGCGGATTGCTAAAGCAGGTAAGGCCCACACTATTTTTGAAGAACCTTATTTACCGTTAGCAAAAGAGCTGACGCGTATTATGTGTGGAGAAAAAGCTGCTAAACAGCTCGACCTGCTTCCCCCTCTGAAAGACACAGTCACTCATAGAATTATTGAAATGGCGGATGATATAAAAAGTACGCTGACAGAGCGCATTAAGATGAGCAGACGCTTTTCACTGCAATTAGATGAGTCTGTAAGTCAATTTTGCTTGTTTACGTTAGATACAAGTTTGAGGGCATGTCCCATGAGGACTTTCTGTTCTGTAAGCCGCTGCCAACAGGAACTACAGGAGAGCTAATTTTTCAGCTTCTGAATGAATTTATCGAAGAGAATGGCATCGACTGGATAAAATGCATCTGAGTTTGTACACACGGTACTAGAGCGATGACAAGCCCACACAGCAAGAGGTTGCTTTAGATATGAAGTGCAACATCCACTGCAAGACCTTTGCCGTCAAGAAAATGCCTGACGATTTAAAATCTGTTAGACTCTGTTGTGAATTGTGTCAAGGCACGAAAAATGACTTCACATCTGCTTTACTCTAAACGGGCTCACCCCTCTCACTGAAATGGTGCTTTTTATTGTTTATTTTTATTTGTTGTTGTTCCTGTTTTTTTCTGTAAAGCGCTTTGAGAAGCCATCTTTAAAGGCGCTATATCAAATAAAGTTTATTATTATAATAATATTGTAACGCATACACAGCCTCTGGGCTGATGGGAGATTTCCCTTTGGCTCAAGAGGCTAGGTCCCTGTTGAGTAACACCGGAGGCTTGGGTGTGAGTCCCTGATGGTGGGGGGCTGACCTGCTGTGGTGAGGGCGCCCATGTGAGCCCTGTAGTGTTACATTGGTGTTAGAGTGGGGTGGGATAGCCCTTTGCCAAGGATGGTGAGTTAAGTGGGGGAGAGTGTAATGCATACGGCCTCCATTGCTTGTAAGAGCTGGCTTACCAGAGTGGTGATGTCACCGCCCTTCCCTGTGAATAGCAGGGACTGCAGCCATCAGGCTGATGGGAGATTTCCCTTTGGCTCAAGAGGTTGGGTCCCTTTTGAGTGATGCTGGAGGCCCGGGTTAAAGTCCCTGACGGTGGGGGGCCTACATGAACCCCCTAGGGTTAAATTATTTATTATGTGTATGTGAGTGTGTGCATAAATGTGCGCTCATGTCGGCCATTGCGATTTTCTGGGGTTCCTATGAGAAGATGTTTTGTAGGTGGTACTTGGATGCTTTGGTTTGATCAGGGGTGGTACTTGGTCAAAAAAGTTTGAGAACCACTGGCGTATGTAATTCTGTAATGTCTTCAGTGTTCTGTGATTGCTTCAGTACATTTAAAGTGACTTGTTGTTGTACAGGCCGAGAGTGGAACATTGCGAATGAGCCAGCAGGAGAAAATAATGAACGAAGCCAAAAGGTAACACCTATACGTGCTGTGTGTGTATACGGTATATACAATAAACCTCTATATATATAAGAGATAAGATAAGATCACTGTATTGTCCATTTACAATTTCTTGTATTAGGAATTTGTCTTTTCATATACCCCAACTTTCTCTCCGTGAGACACACAGACAAGGGGAGAAGCTGGGGGTCAGCACAGGGTCAGCCATTTATACAGCGCCCCTGGGGCAGTTGGGGTTAAGGGCCTTGCTCAGGGGCCCAACAGAGTAGGATTCCTCTGCCAGCCACAGCATACAAACCGGCAACCTTCCAGTCACAGGCGCAGAGCCTTAGGCACTGCACCATCCATAATATGCAAAGGAACAAGTAAAGGTTTATTCCATGCTGAAAAGAGAAGAAAAAAAAAACACAATGTTTCAGCTATGGAGCTTTCTTCAGGTGTGAATAAACCTTTACCTTTGCAGCCTACGCAGGCTGACTCAGCTCCCTCTTGAAATATACAGTATACATAACACATGCAGAATAATATATTTATATATCTATAGAGTGTGCAAGGCACTGATGTGTCCAATTTCCTTAAAAAACTTAACCTTTCCAAATGGAATTTGAATTTCCTGCTTTCTTTGCCAATTTTATTACAAGTTGTCTCTGGAGTTGGGGGGGGGGCATCAGACTTAATTGCTATGTGGCAGAGTGGTTTCATGTCAGTGTCTTAGAAACTTTTAAATTCCCTTTCCTTGCAGTTTTTACCCAAGGGATCACCAGAGGGAGAAGAACTTCAGGAATCATCAGAGACAGAGGTTCCAGAGAGATCACCAAAGACAGCAGAACGTGAGGAATTACCAGAGAGAGAAGATGCCAAAGTGCCACTTAAAACAGAAACTAGAACAGAGCCATCAGAGGTGAGTACATATTTATACTAATTGCTATATACTAATAGCAATATATATATACTTGCATACAGTGCCTTCAGAAAGTATTCACCCCCTTAAATTTTTTCACATTTTGTTCCTGTTACACTTCCAAATTTTACCACATTGAAATACTTTTCTCTCCCTTCAATAACACAATACCTTCAACACATTTGAGTCAAAAAATATTTTTTATTCACAGATAAAAGATTCAAGGATATTCGTTTCTCCAGAATGAAAGACTTACATTTCTCATTTTAAAACGTATTCACGCCCCGAGTCAATACTCTGTACATAGTCCTTTAGCAGCAATTACATCAGAGAGTCTTCTTGGGTATGTCTGTATGAGCTTTACACATTTAGATTGTGGAGTTTTTGCCCATTATTCAATGCAAATTTGCTCCAACTCCACCAAATTAGATGGAGAACGTCAGTGGACAGCAGTTTTCGGGTCATACCATAGACTTTCAATTGGATTCAAGTCTAGGCTCTAGCTGGGCCATTCCAGAATACTAACCTTTTTTTTCCAGCAATTCCTTGATAGTTTGTGTTGTGTGCTCTGTGTCATTGTCGTGCTGGAAAATGAGTCCTTGCCCTAAATGCAGATCTCTGGCTAACTGAAACAGATTCTCCTCAAGGATTTGCCTGTTTTTGGCTCCATCCATGTTGCCCTTGATGTCAACAAGCCTTCCAGTTCCTCCTGCTGAATAGCAACCCCAGAGCATGATGCTGCCACCTCCATGCTTGAGGGTAGGGATGGTGTTACCTGGGTGTTGGGCTGTATTTGGTTTGCGCCAAACATAGCGCTTTGCTTTCAGGCCAAAGAGCAAAACTTTAGTCTCACTAGACCACAAAATTTTCAAAATTTCCAAAAAGTCTCAAGTTTTGTCACATGGCTTCTAGCAAACTCTAGGTGTGACTTAATGTTGGCCTTTCTCAGTGATTCTTAACAATAGCAGTGCGCCAAAAAAATAAATCAAAGACGTCGTGCAGAACGCATACCCTGTCCACGCAGTCCATCTTGGTTTTGTTTTATGGCATGTCAGTCATTTATTTTCTTTTCTCTTAGAAACAATAAGTGTCCCATTTTGTGTCTCTCTATACTCTTTCGCTTAAATGGTTGTTAAATAATGTTGTCATGTTTACTTCATATTCCTTTTCACAACTTTATTTCATCCCACTGACGGACCAAAACAGACACCATATAATGAAAGTATTGTCAATCAATTGTTTTTCAATCGACTTGTGATGCTTTTTGCTAAGCGACTTCAGGAGCAGGATTAACAAAGTACTTTATACTCGCTCGTAAAATGACTGTAACGTTGCCATAGCCAAAATGTAATGTAGTGGCTCTCTGAAGGCACCAGTTCTGTAGGGTTTGGGCATTTACTGGGACAATTATTAATTGTAGCAGTAAATCACAAAGTTGATTCTTTTGATGGCTTTAGAATCCAACCATGCGATATAACTCAAACAACGCACACACACAGGTACTAATACACGAGGATACACTTATTAATACATAGAATATGCATGTAAAACTAACAGATCTTATCGAGAGGGTTATCAGAATACAAAAGGTATATATTCAGTCAGTTACAAAGAGTTACATATATCAAGAGGACATACGTTCAGTATATCATTCATTAAGACCGTTTCGTAAATGAACTTGGTTATAACTTCTACATTAGATACTCAAAACAAGTACATAACTCTTAGGAATTAAATTGATATCAACTGGTTGGGATAACAATTGAATTCTCGAGCTGTAATGCATTGAAGTTGAATACTCATCCAATCTCTGGGGATTCAGATCTCCTGCGGGCACAAAGAAACAGTTGCAGGCTGTTGCTGTCCAATCCAAACTCTCTGGCTCGGTGCCAGGCTGTGCTGTGAGGCTTGCGACGGTGCACTGCAGATGCTCACTGACCGGCTAGTTAGTGTTGGCTTTAACAAGCAAAGTTTGCGCACAGGAGAAAAGATGACTGTGGGTCCCAGCAAGTCAGGAAGAGGACCTGTTCGTTCTGGCACTCGGACACACTGGCCGTTCCGTGGTTGTTCGGGCTGAGTCTCAGGATGGTCAGGAGGCGCGCTGCGAGAATGTCCTGCCCTTGGGAGCCTTCTGCTCCTGGGCCGTCCTGCCCTGGAATTCTCCTTTGAATTCCCTTTAGAAAAGTCCATAGAATTCTCCTGAATCTCTCTGAATCTCTGTGTTGCCTGTTTTTACCTGGAGGAACTTCAGCTCGTTGATTGGCTGAAAGTTCCATGGGCATCAGAGTCCCACGTGGGTTACCCAGCCCTACCAGTCCCTGATTGGTTGATCAAGGTGAGATATGAGTCACTTACTCCTGACACTTAGTAATGCAGTCCAGATGTCCATCTGGCACTCCCTAGACAGATAGACGCCAATGGATGACCATTGATCATGATAGCCAGGCTTAGCTAAGTGCATCCCCCTTTGGGAGCTGTCCTAGGAAACCTTACATCAGCCTGCATGAATAGTTTCTCTGTGGCTGCACCACAGAGATGAACAGAGAAATGGGGCCTCATTTGGGAAAGCTCCGAAACACTTAATTCTACCTTATTAATAAGCCTCGCCGCTACATGACCGATTAAGAAGGTTTTTTGGAAACGCACGAAAAAGTAGGGTTTTTGGAAACTACTTTTTCGTGCGTTTCCCAAAACCATACGTACAGATACAGCCATTCAAAGTGTGCAGCACAGACACGTACCGCGGGTAATTGGCTACGTCCTCGCGCATCATGATATGAAATACCGCGGTACGTGATTGGTTGACCGACAGGGGCACTCGTGGTGTGTTGGTCAGTCGTTGAAAGATTTAAATGTCTTTACTGTGCCCGTTTTAGTATTGAATATTTATATGGAATTTTACCACTGAAGGGAAATCTTAGTAGCTGAGCATTAAAAGAATAGTAGCATACTGTAACGCGTGTGAAGGCCATAAACGATATTCATTTTGGAACAAAAACATACAGTATATGGCTGGTCTCGGTACTTTAAATAAAAAATACACACCAGTATTCCATTTCTCCCTAAACATTTTAAGCATCGAAGTCTTTAACTAACATGTGAAATAGCACGTATAAAAAGTGGTAGTTTTAAGCTTTTCTGCTAATATAATATGGAATCGCGTATCTAAAGAAATTAATAACAATAAAATTATATTTGTGTACTGCAACACAGTAATACATGCTGTACAATGTCTGTTGATTCTGTATGTGTAGGGCTGTTTCACCTACACTCATGTGACCTTCCTGGTAGCCTGGTGGTCTATGTGCTGGATTAGTAACTCACAGGTTGTGTGTTCAAATCCAGTTGGTGCTGTAACTTTCTTTTTAACAAACATTTCTTTGAAAAAATAGAATAACAATATTATGGACAATTAATTGACTTTTTATATTTCTAAATATCACAACATGATCGAATTTAAGCCATTTTTAATAACAATGAATAGTCACCTTCTTTCCTTCTGACAACTGTCCCTGCTTCTGCTTCCTGCTTCTATTGTGTGTGTTTGTGGGGGGATCCCTTTACATCTCCCTTCAGATTTAAAAGGTTATTAATCATATCTTCTGTGTCGCATCTTCCCAGTGTAGCTGATCTTTTGCTGCCTGGGTAAAGATATCACAAAGCTTTAGAGAACTTAACATTTCTATTATCAACAAATTGTAAATATGACGTTTACATTGGCATTATTAATTTTTCACTTGAGTGTATGGAGGATTGTCAGCTGTCACTGAGAGTAGACCCCCCCTCTTAGGCTGTGCAAACGATCTTTAATTTTTTATAAAGAAATGGAGGCTGTAAAGTATGCGTTACAATATAAACATTTATATTGATTTAAATCACGTTTTGATTTAAATCGCAAAAGCATGTTTTATCATATGTATTTTTTTATTCACAATCAGACAAATGCAACATAAATTGTTATCTTTGTCTTCTAAGTATCTTAATAAACTTTCAGCATAGCTTTCTCCCTATTTAGATGTATTTTTCTTGGGATTTTTGGATCAAACGTGGAAAGATTAGATTGTAATCATTTTTATTTTTAAATACATTTTAGAAAAGTGTAATCTATACTAAAAAGCTGTATTTATTTAATACCACTAAATACTTATATTAATACTAATTAAAAGACCGCGGGCACTTTCCCCTTTGACAGCTGGAACTCCTATTCTTATAGTAGCTCAGCAGCTCTTTGCAATATAGGGTGTTCAAACCATTTTTTTTACACAGTGACACAGCGTCGCGTTGTGAATCTGTTTTTCCGTGTTTAGAAAAAAGTGGAATACAGTGAGACTTCCTGCTATATAGATACATATGTTTAGATATTTAGACCCGGTGCAGCACCGAGAGAGGGAGGAGGCACGGTTCTCAGTTCTGCTGCCTGGAGCGGTTAATGGCACCGATTATTCTGAAAATTTTCTTCTGGAAATAACTCATTTCTAAATACCTTTTTTCACTGTTAACATCTTGCAGCAACTCTGCAACAAAATATACACTTAGCTCAACCTGACAGTTCATCCTGCTACCAACATTGAATAAAAAAATCTCTATATTTATGTCTTTATTTAGTGGTTTCATTAGTGACAAAGGCTAAACTTTCTTGGAAAAATGTATTTTATGTGTTGCGGAAAAACTGACTTGCTTTAACAAAATATATTTACAAATCCTTTCACCTGACAATCTACCTGAAGGCCCAACTATCTGAGAAGCCCTCCATGAAAGCATGTTTGCTATTAATTCATTTAGGGCTCACAAAGATATTGTTCCAAAATCAATATCTTTTATGAGCATGTGAAAGGCATGGTGAATCGGAGATTCTCAAAAATTACTGTACTTTGCATGATTGGAAACAAATGCGTGATTGCGAAATGCTGGGGTGTTACTTTTACAAAGACAATCAATGAAAAAAGAATGTGGACCAGGGCAATACTTTGAGTTTACAGCTTGTCCAAGGTCATTCATTATTAATACTATTAGTAATAATTTTGGTAAAGACTTTGATGGCGACAGCTCAAACATGAGAGGTTGAGCTTTATTAGCTCCACCTTGCGGAAATTCAGAATACTATTATTTTATTTGCGGTACCACGTGGTATCATGAAGCACTATGCGAGAATTTATGGTATTAATACGGTAACTTGAGGTAAACTGCGTCAAGCGCACCGCACAATAATGTGGTATCGCCCGCTTGTTTTGAATGGCTGCATCTGTACAGCGGAAAGTTGCTCGTTAGTCTCTAAGATTCATCGTTTTCAGGAAACTCACCCCTGATCGGCTCTTTTAGGTATGAGACCTCACAGTCAGTGATATTTATTGTGCAATTTATCAAGCAATTGAACACAAGTGGATTCGAAATGAACACACGTGTACCTTGTTAACGTATTTAATGTGATATCTCAAGATAATTGAATACCTCACCCAATTTAGGTTGTTAAAACAAAGGGGGTGAATACTTTAATTTTCAATATAATTCTGAAGACATCTAAATACTTTATTTCATTTTAAGAAGTAATTCTCTATAATGTTAAAATGAAATCCCATTTAAATATGCTTTGATTTGACTTTCCAACACAGCAGAATGAGAAATAATTAATGGGGGGTGAATAATTTCTGAAGGCACTGTATCTATACTTCCTATGGCTGTTCTTTAATACCATTGTAAATAATATATAACTTATCTAAACTAATTATCCCAAAAAAGCATTTTATTGTAAATACAAAAAGTATGGTACTTTGCAAAAGCATTCAAACCCTTGAGTTTTCACTCTTGTTGCTTTAAATCTTGCAGTAGTTACACTTTGAAGTAGCAATTCATGTTTCTAACTTATGCAATTCAGTCCACACATTCAAAGTAAAAATCAAAAGTAAAGCAAGAAGTAAAAAGACAATATGCAAGAAAAAAAAACTCATGATTGCATAAGTATTCAAGCCATTCAATTACCATAATGTGCCATATTTATTTATAGAATTTAATGTGTATTTTACTTTGTGTTTAACAGTGACAGTACAGTGTAGGGTCATATGCAGTTATATATAAATCTAATAAATAAGGTAAATAAGTTTGAATTTTGAATGCTCAATTTGGTGGTAAATTATAGGGTTTTAAAAATGATATAAACTATATAAAGAGTGGAAGTTTATTTTTTATCCCTATCATGGAATGTTAGCTTTTGCTACATCCTCTCTCTGCTGTTCACCATTAAAGAACAATAAACCCAGGAGAACCAGCAGTTATACTCTCATGTCTTTCCTTCCTCACTTGCAAGCACAGCTGGGAACAATAAGGGAGGAACAATTTTATAATGGTAATTTTCTATACAGTATGTATTCACACTAGAGAAGGGTCACTTCCAACTTACATGAGATTTATAATTTGTAAATTTAGTAAAAACTAAAAAAAAATTTGAGTCACATAAAGACTTGAGGAACGAAACCCTCACATATCACAGAGTGGTCATTTGTGGAAGAGCCCTCTTTTTATTTGAGTAGCACGGCAAGGGGGTTTCCACATGAACCATGACCTTATCTTTCCATAACCTTTAACCGTCTCTTCCTAGATAGCAGTGGTAATAATCAGTCTATTCCGGTTGACCAGGTTCACTCATTAACTGTCTTCTTACTTACCAACATCCTAACCCAGTAAATGACCTAGGCTGCTATCAATGTTATACCACCATGCTCACTACTTTATAGAACCTTGAGAGTTTGTGGACAACCTTAACTTGCTTCAGGAACTGCTTACAAATGGGGGGAGTTTCCAGCTGCAGCCAATTCTGTGATTTCCCTGTGAGAATCCAAAAAATCCATCTGCAGCTACAGTACATCGTTGTACATTTCAATGACCTTTGGTCTCTTTGTGAGCATAGTGACGTCAAGCATTAATCAGAAATGAAAGTCTTTGAGACTTGACCATTACTGTCCTTGAGTGATCTCAAAACAATTTGGTTTAGTTTAGTAGAGATATGCCTAAAAACGTTTACAGATGTAATTGTTTCCAAAGGTACTTTCACTAAATATTGAATCCACAGATCTGAATGCTTACGCAAACATTTTTTTTTTCTCTTTCATTTTTGCTTTAGACACCATTAGTTTGAGCATTCTGGTTTTTAATAACATTTAAATTTATGCTTAAAAAATGTGTAAATTTATTTGTAAATTCACCATGAATGGAAAAATCTAATTTAAAAAATAGCAATTAAATTAATCATTTTTATTTTAAATGATTTCAATAATGTATTATTCAAAACAATGAATTTATTTTTAGAGGATAAGTGATTGATTTGTCAAACATACTAGACAGCAACATCTAAACCTCGTTGCTGTAATGTTTTGTTTATGGTAATAACACAGCTTATTGTCCCAACATCCTTCCCTAATCACTTTCAAGCTAAACAAGTTTGTTTCTCTCTACTGTAATTTACGTACTTGTTACAATATGTACTATACAATATGTATATACAATTTCTGTGTCAAGTCATCCTGAATGTTAAGTCTCAACATTCATGTTTTAATGTATTTCTATTGAAAAAACTCAGTTTTGTATATTATTTCCTTATATACTTTACATGGACTTTTTTAGAATGTAACCAGGATGGAAAATTTCTTAGCGTGTTCGATTTTTAATTATCGCCCAGAAACCCATTCTGTTTGCTAAATTATTTACTTTTTTTCTTCTGTCTTAATAAACTAGGTAAACCCACAGAAGTCCTTTAGAAGGAGAACACAGCAGGTGAGACGGGACCTAACACAGCTTCAGAAACTGTTAGAGAAAAATAAAGAAAACGCCGCCCAGGTGAAATCGTTGAAAGATAAGATTCGTTCAGCTCTTGACGTCCCTAAGGAGTGCTGGGTACCGGCTGGACAATCCCTCAAAGAGCTGGTAAAGAATCTGCACAAACAGCTCAGTTTCATGGAAGACACATCCACCTCTCCTCCTGGAAACCTTTCTGATGAGGAGGTGTTAAGTAATGCGTCTGAAGGCCTGTCTCTGCAGGGAATCTACTGCACTGGGGTTCTGAAGAACATGCTGGAGAAGAGAGAGCAGCTCATTGAGGTTCCTGAGGGCTTCTCACTGCACAGACCCCAGCACAGCTCCCTTTATGAGCAGGAGGAGTTTTCATCCTATAAATCACAGGCCCTTTTCCAGAAGGTCATGGAAAATCTGGGCTACTCTTTCAGCACTTTAGTAACAGGTGAATTCAAGGCCTTCTCTGCTGCAAACACAGTAGGTCTCTCACACTCTACAGACAAGGAGAAACCCCCATCTGCACACCCATGCATATGGAAAACAAAGTACAACTATGTACCACTGGCGTCCAGCTTTTTTGAGAAGAATAGACTGAAGTTGTCAGGTGCTGCCATGAGAGACCTCCGAGATATAGAAACGGCGCTGTTAAAGAGTGAAGAAGATAGCATGTTCCCTATGTTAATAAACAGAATGGATAGTTTTTTTAAGAGATTTGGCACCCATGCTAACCAGGGTCCTGTTCACTTTGGTGGGGTGTTCTGGTGGAAGGCCTCTGGTGAGGGTTTCAGCAGCAATGATCTCACAGGGATGAACAGCCTGACATCTGACAAGCTCTAAATATCTATGTTGGTCATGGATACTGTGCATTAACCACATCTTGTTCAGCTGGAGTGAGCAAGTCTGCATCAGAGCTGAAAGGACACTTTACTGGGAACTACAGTGAAACCCAGATGAGCGGAGTGAAGCTCTCTGTCTCTAAAAGTGGGGGTCCTGCTGAAACTCACAATCACCTGCAGTGGAAGTGTGCTCTGGTCAGCAGCAACAGGACCTGGCAGGTGATAGACAGAGGAACCAGGCTGATTCCTGTGTGGGACATCATCCTGTCTGCTCACACTCAGGACTTCACAGACCCTTTCAGACTGAGCAGCAGCCTGCTGGAGGCCTACAGAAGGATCACAGGGCAGGACGCAGACCTGATGTCAGGAGAGAGGGAGCTCTCGGCACAGAGAGAGGCTGAGGAGCTGATTCAGACAGTGAAGAACTGGACTGTGTCCAACAGTGAACAGGTTCTGACTGAGCTGCTGCAGTTCAAGAGTAAACTGAGAGAAACAACAGGGTCCCACAGAATCTGGTTTCAGACCTGTCTCTCTAACAAGGTCCTGCAAGATGTTTTACTGGAAGTTGTTAAAAAGCACAAACATGAGGAAGCAATAAACCTGCAAACGATGATGCGCTCTCTCATGGAGCCTCACCTGTACACAGTGAAAAACGTCCCAAACAGAGCCAAAATCATGGAGTGGGCCTACCAGGCTGAGGAGGAAATATTCAAAGTTGTCTCTGTTTCCGAGTTCTCTGAACTGGCGGAAATCCTGAGGAGAACTAAAGAACTAGCAGATTCTACATTAGCACTCAGTGACTCTGTAACTGTGCGTGAGGCCAAGATCAAAGCCACATGCACTATTGCCTTCTCCCTGAACTCCCTGCGACAGACTTTAACACAGAACAATGAGGGAGAAGCAGAGCTGCTGGTACTTTCGGTCATCACATCTGTAGGATACAGCTTGAAGAACAACAGTTTCAGTCACCCTCTGGGCTGGAAAGACATTGACTTTTTAGAGAATGAGCTCCAGAAGGCTTATGACAAAGACTGCTTACTGAAAGGGCAACATCCTACAAGAGCTCAGGCCCACTTAGTGCTCACAGCTCTGACTGCATCAAAAAACAAACAGTCAGTCACCTCAAAGGATAAGGAGAGGCGACTACAGTTGATAAAATCACAGCTAAAGGGGAAAATGATCCCTGAAGTCTCCTCAGCAATCACATGTGCAAATGTATATCAGGACTGGAAACGACTTGAACTGCAGTTGACACACTTGACAAACAGCGAGGAACAAGAAGATTTTATGAATTTGCTTCAGAAACTGGGTCTAAAGTGCCTATGCCTTAAACAGCAAAAAAAAGATATTCTTGTCATAGATAGTGCCTCACAAAGTGTGAACAATCCCAGAGAGGAGAGCCAGCTCTGTTTCCACTATCTGTACAAGCTCATGATGCTGGACTACAGTGTCCGTTTTTTTGTTCTTAAAGTTCCGGATACTGACTGTAAGGAAAACAGTGCCACCACAGTGCAGTGTTCTAGTGGTCCTGAAAAAAGCAGTTTTGGCTTCTTCAGTATTGGCGAGGAAGATGTTGAGAAGGAAAAGAAACACAAGACTCACATTCACCTCATGGACGTCCACATGGCTGTGTTCCACTACTCTGATGACTTCCTGAGGCAGTACCTCTACACCAAGCTGTCCACCTGTCAGTTCGCCTTACCCCTGCTGGTGCCCAGCCCCTGGACTGGGGCACTGGAGTTCCCTCTGTGGGCCCTGAGGCAGATCAAGAAATCATGGTGCTGCAGGGAGCCATCTGAGAGAGGCAGCTCTGTGAAACACAACTGCAGGGACATGTTCAATGCTCCAGTGCCAACGGTGTCCTTCATCAGGCTGGGATCATCCTCCGTCTCCAAATCCCAGATCCTGAACAGCGTCGTCAGCCCCAAGAGACACAGTGTGTTTTTCCACCGGCACTGCAGGGGCAGCTCAACACAGCCTGCTCATGGACAGGGTGGTGGAGATCGCCTGGTACTGTCCAGGAGGCAGGAAGGACGACGTGTTCGACAGCTGTGTGGCTCTCCTGAACCTTCACGGTGATGCCAGCAAACACCCAGAACAGCTGCAGTTTCTCCAGGAGGTCAGCGTTGTCAATGTAGTTCTGATCACAGAGACTCCACTGGGGGAAGACGTGAAGAAGACAGCTGAGGCTCTTTTCAACTCTCCTGTTCCCCTAATCTGTCTGTTTGCTGGCCTGAGTAAAGTCCCACAAGGAAACAATCCAACCAAGGTGAGACTGGCTGCCAAGAACAGGAACGAAGCTGATCTGACTGATGAGATAGTATTACACGTCAAACACTGCATCTCCACTGTGAACAAGAGCTCCAGCCTGCAGACATACTTACAGGCTGCGAGACAGCAGCAGTTCAGGGTGGATGAAGACAGTGAAGCCTGTATAGAAGGGAAGGAAAAGGCTGAACTTCTGATGAGCCTCCTGAGAGAAGATGAGTTATTAAACCTCAAGGAGAAGCTGCTGCCTCTGCAGGGCAAGCTGTGGCACAAGTGGTGCCTGAAGGACAAAGAACAGTATTGTCTGAACAGCAGAGTGAACACAAGTATTGAACAGCAGGTGAGCAATATCAGGGCTGAGAAAAGAGCCCTCCGCCGTGAGCAGCTAAAGAGAGCTTTCCCTCTCCATGACTTCATGAGATCCTTCCTGGAGTGTTTAGCTTCTGCAGATCCACAAGACATTAAACTGTTCATGCTGCACTGGCTGGGGATGTATCTAGATGAACTGACTGCAGACACACTGAGTGAACTTCAGAAGAAATTCCACTCCACATGGAAAACACTGAGGCAGAAAGAGAAGAGCAAGGACAAGGAGCAGGAGATGAAACTGCAGAAAGACCTGAGCACCATATCTGAAGAGATCACTGCTGCTACTCTCGGACTTCAACACCTCATGAGAGAAACCGCTCAGCTTCATGAGGCTGTTCAATCAGAAGGAGAGGGTCTAGAAGAGTACAGACAGTTTGTCAGTGTCTTTCCCGCTGTCGGAGCCGAGATGCTGATGTCAGGACATCCTCTGGAGATGATGGACGGAGATGCTGCCCATGTGCCCCTCCTGTGGATTGAGGCTGTCCTAGACAAACTCAAGGAAAAAATTGGAGACAGAAAGGTGTTTGTCCTCTCTGTTCTTGGAGTCCAGAGCTCGGGAAAGTCCACTCTGCTGAACACGATGTTCGGGCTGCAGTTCACAGTGAGTGCAGGAAGGTGCACCAGGGGAGTGTTCATGCAGTTAGTGCGAGTGAGTGAGGATGTCAGAGCTCAGCTGCAGTATGACTTTGTCCTGGTGGTGGACACAGAGGGGCTTCGGTCACCAGAGCTCAGTAATAAAACCACACTGAGTCATGACAATGAATTAGCAACGTTTATTATCGGGATTGGTGACATGACTGTGATCAACATCATGGGAGAAAATCCCTCTGAAATGCAGGATATTCTCCAAATCTGCGTCCAGGCATTTCTGAGAATGAAGTCTGTTCAGATCAAACCAAGTTGTGTTTTTGTGCATCAGAATGTGGCAGAATCTTCAGCAAACAGCAAGAATATGGAGGGAAGGAGGCGCCTCCAGGAGAAACTGGATGAAATGTCCCGCATTGCTGCCAAAGAGGAAGGCTGTGAAGTTACCGGCTTCAGTGACATTATCCAGTTTGATGTGGACTCACAGGTTTTCTACTTCAAAAACCTTCTGGAAGGAGACCCTCCGATGGCTCCTCCCAACCCCTCCTACAGCCAGAACGTCCAGGAGCTGAAGATGAAGCTCCTCAGTGTCGCTCAGTGGCAGCCGGGAGTGAAGTTTCCCTCACTGTCAGAGTTTAAATTACGGATCAAAGATCTCTGGAATGCCCTGCTGGGGGAGAACTTTGTCTTCAGCTTCAGAAACACCCTAGAAATGATGGTTTACAGTAAACTGGAGGACAGGTACGGAGAGTGGTCATGGAAGATGAGGAAACGAGCCTTAGAGGTACAGAACAGACTGAGCAACCAAATCATCAATAATATAGTTCAGGCTGTGACATTGTCAGATCTGAGGAGAGAATTTCATGAGATCTACAGAACTCTGACAGCTGAAATAAAGAAGTATTTTAAAGAAGAAAAATACCAGGAGATCTTGATTAAGTGGAAGGTGAATGTTGATAAAAGGTTTGAGAGCCTGAGAAATGAGCTCATTGAAGAAACCAGAAAGCAGAGCAATGAACTGATCAGACTGAAGAAATGCCGATCGGAGCTAGACAGGAAGAAATCAGAATACGAAGCAGAACTGATTAAAATGAGCAAAGACCTGGCGTCCAGACTGAAGGAGCAGAAGCTCAGTGATAAGAAAGTGGAGGAGCAGTTTGACAGACTCTGGAAGAGCTGGGTGACCAGAGTGTCCTCAGAGCTGCCCCCTGAGGAACAGCTGGACATCAGAGCCACAGTGCAAAACATCCTGATGGAGAAATTCAAGAACCAGGGAGATGTGAACAGAGAGGAGATGTTCCAGTTCAATAGGAAAAAACACATCAAACAAAGCTGGGCAAGATCTGCATGGAATACGGTTACTTTTCAAGACCCACAGTGGGAATATCATGGGAATGAACTCATTCAGGAAATACAGAGACCTGTTAATAAATACATTGACAGGAGAGAAGAAGAGAAAGTGGATTTCAATGACAACTTCATCCATGAAATCCTGGGGCTGATAAAGATTAAAATAACTGATTATGAAAAGTCTACAGAGCAAAATATATTCACAAAGGAGTACGAGTTTGAACTGTCTGTCTATCTGTGCACCACAGCAGTAGAACAATTTAAGAAAATGCACACAGCCTTCAGGAAAGCCAACAATCCTCTGACTTACCTCCAGAGTAAGAGGGATCAGTACCTCGACTGTTTTAAGAGCTTCTGTAAAGGAGCCTCATCTGTCACATTCTTTGTAGATTTTCTGTGCAGATGCCTCAAACCTGCGATCCAGCAGGCAGCATGTGATAAGACCTGTATCCAGATCCCAGATAAAATGAAATCTAACTACCCTGCTTTCAGTGGTAACAGATCCAACCTGGAAAACCACATTCTGAGACACCTCGCTGAGCAGCCGAACTTTGACTCCTATATGGAATATATTAACCATCCAAAGGGTTATTTTGAGAAGTTTATAAGGGAGCGTGTTGAGAGATACTGTAGAGACAACAGTGATCAACTGAGAAGGATGTTTAAAACCAATCTGAGTGACCTAGTACAGCAGGTTTTAACAGTGAACACTACTGTCACTGCAGCAGTGAAAGACAGACATGGTGGCACCACCTTGTGGCTGGATGAGTTCTGTGCAGCACTCAGTGATCACATGGTGCTCCCCAGACAGGACTTCAGAAACATTGAAAAGGAAGACATCACAGACCTGCAGTTCCTCAGAGAAATGATGGCCAGATCACTTGATGAGCTACTGAAAAGTCTTCAGAAAGAAAGCAGCAGCAAACCTGACCTTGACTTAAAGATTTTCAGACGCAGACCTGATGAGATTCTGTGTGAGGCGCTCAGTGGCTGTTGGGAACAGTGTCCCTTCTGTAAAGCCATCAGCACAAACACTATCCCTGGTCATAACTCTGATCACAGTGTCCAGTTTCATCGTCCTTCTGCTCTGGCTGGCTGGCATATCCATGGGACAGATATATTTTATGTTGATATTTGTACCACCTCAGTCAGCAGTGACAAGAGTTTCTATCCTACTTGGGAATCTACTAAAACTGTTCCCTATAAGACCTACAGAGAAGCAGGTGAACCTTACAGCAGGTGGCGCATCACCCCAGATAACAGCGAGCAGTCCTACTGGAAATGGTTCATCTGTACTTTCAGGTCACAGCTGGAGGAGAAATTAAAGTATAAATTTGTAGGTCATGGTGAAATTCCCAGTGAGTGGAAAACAATTGGAAAGAGCTCTGCACTGAAGGAACTGAAGTAACTATAAATTGTTTCTAGGTGATTAAAAACTGTCTTTTGTATAAACTGATACCTGAGTAAAAATGAAGTGAAAATATAAGTCCGATATCAAACAGTTCTACTGGAAATGGTTCATCTGTACTTTTAGGATCAAGATCGAGTGGGAATTTGGATTAAATTCACAGATTTGGGTAAAATCCCTGAAGACTGGGACAGAAGCACAAAGTAGGCAGCTCTGACAGATGAGCAGTAAACCAACATCAGTGTAATAATAATAATAATAATAATAATAATAATAATAATAATAATAATAATAATAATAATAAACCTTATTTTATGTAGCACCTTTAAAGGTGGCTTCTCAAAGCGCTTTACAGGATGACAACAACAATAAATAAGAAGAATACACAAGATAAAACACAATGACAATACACAGAGGAGACTTTGGATGGTGGTACTAAGAAGAGCAGAGGGGTGAAGAATGGAACCAGTTCAGTAAAGGCTTTTCTGAAGAAGAGGGTTTTGAGTCTGGATCTGAAGGAGTTTAGAGAAGGTGACTCTCTGATATCCATGGGGAGAGAGTTCCAGAGCTTGGGGGCATAGCAGGAGAAGGCCCTGTCACCCATAGAATGTAGACGGGCTTGGGAGACAGTAAGGAGAGCAGAATTAGCAGAGCGAAGATTGCGAGGTGGGGAGTAGTAGTAGTAGTAGTAGTAGTAGTAGTAGATAATAGTTCAGACAGGTACTGAGGTGCCAAGCTGAGCCATATAGGTGAGCATGAGGATTTTAAAGTCTGCATGGAATTTGACCGGAAGCCAGTGCAAGGACTTCAAGATAGGAGTAATGTGAACACTTGCACTAGATCTGGTCAGGATTCTGGCTGCTGAATTTTGGACATACTGGAGTTTGTTCAGTGTAGATTTAAATACCCCAGCGAGTAGAGCATTACAGTAGTCAATTCGAGAGAATACAAATGTGTTGATCAGCTTTTCAGCCACAGTTAATGATAGCATAGGGCATAGTCTTGCGATATTTCTAAGGTGAAAAAAATATGTTTTGACAGTATGCTGCACATGTGGGTCGAATGTTAAGCCAGAATCGCATATCACCCCAAGGTTTTTCAATTTTGATTGAAGCTCAAGTACAGAACCATCTACAGATAGGGTTACAGGACTGGCTTTACAAAGTTAAAGGGGGGTGCCAATAAGCATGACTTCATGCTTCATTTACACTTCGTGTAAATATTTAGGTATTCAGGGAGACTGATGTTCAACCTGATTCAGTGGGATTATGGATCGATTCTTTCAGGAGCTCAGCTACTGTTCAAGTCAGTCTTACAGGTCCTCATATCATATCACCATGATCCTCTGTAACAAATCTGGTTATTAATGAACAGATGAGAAGCTCTCTGGGTAAGATATGGTAACAAAAAGAGAACTGTCATTCAGTAAAATTATTTCAGTACTAGAATGTCACAGAAAGCTCTCACTCAACAGACATTTAGACACTGAACAGTTAATGAATAACTGCAGATTTCTGCAACTATTGTGTTTTATTTTAACCTGAAATTGGTTTTATCTTTAAACTTTATTCTGACATTTGTTTTGCTGTTTGTGAAAAGTGATTCAGAGTTTTGCTAAGGAACTTCATGCTGTATTTTGAAGCTGTGGGTGTGTGTCTATATCCACAGGAAATCACGGCATCTGCTCTTGTACTACATCAGGGGTTGAGTTCTGTAGGTACATTCTTATGTTTACTGTGCTGATAAATTCTTAAACCCTCTGGTGTGTGATTAATGGAAATAGATTAAAATAGGAAAAAATGAGATAGAATAGAAACACAATACATTGAAATGGTAATTGAAAATTGGTGACAATTGGTGATAGACCTTTCTTCTGTTCCTGTACTGACAAATGCGATAATTACTGCTTCTAACTAAAATATCTAATAAAGAAATCACAATCAAATGTGACAAACTGTATCTTTTTACAAGCATAAATAACATAGTGACATTTCACTTGTGTTGTTTTCTTCATTTGGAAATTGTTTGTTGTTTGACAAAATAATACATCACACCAGATTAATCTGCCAGTACAGCTCCCTCTTGTTTTACACTCAGCGATTCTGCAGTGTGAGAGAAGAAATTAAATACTTTCTTCACTTTCACTTAAACGACACTACAGGTCCAGACCAATGAAACCCACCACTGTATTCAGGATGCCTACTTAAAGACCTTAAAGTGTTCCAACAAAGCCTGAATGAAATAAACAAACATGTACCACATAACTTTTGCACAATAACCATACCATACAACTTCAACACCTCAATGGTTCTGTTTTTATCAGCTGACACAGTAATGAGCACAGAGCTGTAAACTAACTGCTCTACAGAGGACAGAAATACACACAATATTAAGTCTTGTTTTCAGCCTTTTATACCTGCTACCCCTTAGAGGCAGGGTAGTGCAGTGGTTAACATCACTGCCTGGCTACAGTTCCTAGGGGACTGTATGTGTGGAGTTTGCATGTTTGTGTTCACTGGGGTTTCCTCCTATAGTCCCAGTCTCATGCTGGTGAGTTCATTGGCTTGTGGGAAAATTGGCCCTGTTGTGAGTGTGTGTGTGTCTGTTTGTGTGTGCCCTGAGACAGAGAGGCGTCCTGTCCAGGGTGTGTGAGTGTGTGTGTCTGTGTTTGTCCTGTGATAGACTGGCGTCCTGTCCAGGATGTGTGAGTGTGTGTGTCTATGTGTGCCCTGAGACAGTGTGGAGTCCCATCCAAGGTGTGTGTGTTTGTGTGTCTGTGTCCAGGGTTTGTGTGACGTCTTACACACATTGCTTGTCAGGACAGACTCTGGCTCCCCTGCAATCCTGGATTAGAAAAAGTAGTCAGAAAATGGACAGATATACAATACAATTATATTTCTATTGGTAAAACAGCCCCCATACAAGAAATACCTACATTGTGCAGAGAAGTTTCTAGTTGTCTTGTACAGAGGGCATTTTGTTACTGACACACACACGGGTCAGGGAAATATCACCAGCTTGAGAATATGGAGACTGTGCCTGTCTTTCCCAGCTGCATCCCAAAAACCACAGACACCAGTGTCTGCAGGGGACTCGTTTCAAACTCAGAAACATAAACATAAAAAACATTTTACAATAATCACTTCCCATCATGTTTTCTGACACAGAGATCTGGAACATTAAATTCACGTGAAACTAATGATCAATAACTTCCCTGATATATTAATATATATTCTAATTAAACTGTTACATTTCTTCTATCTGCTGCTCTACATCTGTTCTCACCCCCCCGTCTGGGCAGAGAGGGTGTGAGGTGCAGTAATCAGCCAGACCCCCTTTATGATTTAAAAGATAATAAGTATTAACAGAATAATAAAGTCAAACCACGCCGTACTGAAGCAGCCCGTGAAGGAGTGTGATAATAATAACAATATCTCAAATGTGCAAACTTCAAATTGTCATTGATAGAAGCCGCCATCAATTCCTGCTGAAATGCTCTGTTGTGTACCGCTCTTGTATTTGTACTGTTTAATAAAGAGACTCGGAGAAGGGACATGAATACTCTTGTGTCTTCACTTGATCGCCCTCACTTCCGCCCACATTTCCGTGTATTGTTGGCAATGTAGTACACAAGCATCTCAGCAGATACAGCAGGTATCCCGCCTGTCAGCTCCTCACAAGCAGAGAGCTCCGGTACATCAACACTCTCGCCCAGCTGATCCTCAATAACAGCTCCTGGCATAGAAACACAACCTGGTGCTTTAATGTCAACTATTGTACACTTGTGTGCTTCTGCACCGAGAGCATTCTTCTGTTCTCTGGCAGAGAGAACTCGCCTCAGATCAAATCACAAACTGACACGAAATTTACATGTCAAATCTGCTATCTGGCTGTGGTGGGTTTTTATTGATGATAATAAACTGTGCGCGCTGCAGTTTTAAATACTCAAGATGAAAAATTGCCGCGACACGAAATCCTGGTACTGGGAGGGTTTTTAAATATCCAATATATATCAATAATAATATAAATATAGATACAATATAGATCTAAGGAGTATATCTATAGATACAGATACAGTAGAGATACAGATAGAGTAAGTAGACATACTGTATAGATATAGATTCTACCGGATTTGTGTGATTTTAAATCAGGCTCCTCAGAAATAGATGTCCATTATGTGAATGAACCGCACCTGAAAGCAAACGTTGGGTCGGGTTTCCTTTCTTTCCTGCATGAAATAGAAAATCGTTACAAAAAGCACCAGCTAATGTCCAATAGCGTTGGTCATTTTAATTAACATGAATATACTGTAAGGTCTTGGTACATGGGAGTGGATTTCATCCACAATTTAAAAAAGGGCAAATAATATTTATTTTATTTAATACAAAAGTGACCTAAAACTCTGTAACTTTCAGGTTAGCTTGAACCTGTAATAAAAAAGGGGCCTGAAACTTCCATTCTCTGATGTTACTGTCTCTAGAGTCGGACATGATGTTTCACAGATGTGCAGTGTGCCTTTTCTCTTGTTGTGTTCAAGATGACTTGCTGTGCACTCTCTTGAATGCGTGTTCTGTACTGCTCTGTTATTTCATTTAGATTATCTATGTGGTATACAGATAAAACTGGACTGCATGGTGTAATTTCTGGGTTCAGCACCAGCTGAACCTTAAAATACATCAGCCAATCTAAACATGATTTGAACACACAGCTTTTTGATGTGGTGTCAGATGCGCTACCGTTGCGCCACGAGGTCACTCCCTAGAAGTGCTTTTAATTCCCCCAAGGAGAAAAATCAGCATCCCTGAAAAAGTTTTTTTTTCATTCTCTCCTGTGAGGAATGCCGCTCTTCCAACGAGGGTCTCTTCTTCCCAGACCACAGATTATACTTCCTGTCCGGCTCTCACACAGAGAGCAGACACACCGTCTCCACTAATGTGTTTACTACATCTATAGATCTGACCCCCTACAGCCCTGATATTCCTGGACAGGATCCCATATTGAGCAGTATTTCTCGCGTTGTGAACTTACAGTGTGTACAAAATGCACTTTATACACAAAGTAAGTGTTTTTGTAACTCTAGGACGTTTTGTGAAAATGTTACTGGCATGCCAAAATCGCCCGCTCAACTGAACAGTCCCACCCCCCTCAGTTTTGGATAAAAGGTTTGGATAAAAAGTTTTTGAACACTTTCACTTTACTTGCGCCGTAAAAAATAGTTCTACTTTGTCAATGGTCAGATAACTACACTAACCCCGAATTCACAGTTACTACATCGGACTGTTTGATGTGCAGAAGGGCTATCCGTCCAGGAACAGCATGTTACATAGTGTCTATGTTTTGGGGTGTCAACATTATTACGACCTTATTTGCTCAGGTGGACCACTGCCTTGCAGTAGTTTATCCTTATACTTACAATTGTTATATAACTAGGACTGTAGTTATAGACGTTTGTACTTTCTGTTGGTTTTACAATGATTTCTTAATGATTCAGAACCTCGTTACTGTTGATGTTGTTGCAAAAATGAACACATATGGTTGATGCTCCAGGCAAAAATAATCACGTGAGTTCTGATGAACGTGGAACTGTTCTTCATCGCTAAATACCAGATTGCTTGTTGTTATCTTCTGACATGAAATACTAATCAGTGGCATGCTTGCAAGAATTCACTTGGATGGTTGCAACGGCTCCGTTTAAACCAAAATATCACTGCCCCCCTCAGGATTTCAGATGCCCCCCTACAGATCATTCACCTGGCGCCAGTCCTGGGTATAATGATGAACAAAGCTGCCTTGAAAGCAGTGAATCCGGGTGTGATTCCCACCTGATCCATCGACAAACGTTTTCCAATGAATCTTCGATCGATTTAAAAAAGTCTTGAAGCTGGTAGGCTAGGGAATAAGCACTGTTTCAGTGCACTAAGGAAAATGTGCTACTGTGCTGTGTCGCTCCAGTAGCGCAATTGGTCAGGTTGGGGTGCTTTTAAAGTGGAGTTATGTCGAGGTTGTGAGTTCAATCATCACGTGGAGTCGTTTCTGTTTTCAGCTACAGAAACTCGCTGTTGAATTTAAGTCTGTTCTTGTGTTGCTTTTTCCGCTCGATGGAGCTGTGTTAATGCAGGCACACCTGCTTCCACGTCAAGTTATTTTATTGTTGCTCACAAACCAACACACTGCAGACACCTCTGATATTGTCACTACTTGTGGGCCACATGTTCCTGCTGTCAGCCTACCATGTTCATGCACATCTAGAAATATTACTGTTACAGTATAGGAGCGAACAAACAAAATGAAAGCACACCAAGTTTAAAAAGGTCAAAATGTGTCAAAGCCCTTCCTCGACGAGGATGGGGTTCAAACCTACTTGTGCAGAGTATAATGTATTAAGAAGTTATTGCTTTAACCACTAGGCCACCTCCATACACACTTTAGCCCCTTCCGGACATGAGTTGGCTCTTTCCCCATGCTCAAGGGTAATTTTCCTCTTCCACCTACAATTTCAACATTTACCTTGGGAGATGTCAAACCACAGAGCCTGTGCTGTGCTTCAGTGTTAGCTGTAGTGGACACCCCGTTGAACATAAAAAGCAAATTGAGCTCCTTGGACATAAGCCATTTCTCGTCACTTGCTCAGCGAGCAGGCTCAGCCAAACTGAATGCAGGTGTCTCAGAGCAATTGAGATGTGTCCAAGTGGCTGTAAAAGGGATATTTGATGCCAGTGCCGTGGCTTAGTTCTCCGACGGCAGGCGTAGCGGCGCGCCGGTTGGAGTATTCTCGGTCGCATTTAATGGCAACGTCATGGCAACATCAGCTCAAACCACCAAATGGAGATGGGCGTGCCGACAAGCTGACCCTGCTGATGCGGGATTAACACTAGGATAAGAGAATGCTGTGGCTTAGTTGGTTAAAGTGCCTGTTTAGTAAACAGGAGATCCTGGGGTTGCCACACAGTTTATCATTATGGACAGCAACATGCTTCTACATTAAATTTAGTGTTCATTTAATTTTTGGAACAACTTGTTTTTTAAAAAATTCATACAAATTGCGAAAGATAAAATACTCATCTGTTTTGTCAGTGCAGAGGAATTACTGCCAGCTGGCAAGGAAACGAAAAAGATTTTTTGTCTTTAGCCAAAAACCTGTGAATGTAGAAGAAAGGTGATGTGCGCTAGTTTCTATGGCACAGTCAGTCAGCGTATCCTTCAGTTAAACATAACGTTGGTAAATCAAAAGTCCCCAGAGACGCATTTCAAATTAATCCGACCTCAACACCGTCTCCCCTAAATGTGATGGGGTTTCTTTGGATGTCCTTAAGCATCCTGATAGTTGCAGAGATTTCAAACTTTTGGCTAAAGTCAAACTACAAGAAGTTAATAGTTGAGCGCCTAAGTCAATATCACCGGGAATGTGACTATGTAAACTTAAATAGTATTCAAAATATTGCAATTTTGTTGTAGTTTAAAAAGATATTTTAGCTGGGGATCCTCAAATGATGAGGGTAGAAAAGAGAACAATAGACACCATCAGGAGTGCTTAACATGTGATAAAAGTGTTTTTTAATCACAAAGTGAAAATAGTGAATTTGTCTTTCACTTAGATGTTTATCAAAAGCTCATTAAACAATGAAGGAGAGGCTCGTGTTCCGAATTCACTTCGTGTCTCATTGTCTTGCTTTGATTTTTAAAATGTACACTGTTGACTATACACTCTTCCTAACACGATTAAAGAGCCGAGTTTAGTTCAGAGGTAAAGCATCTCATGCATCATATGAAGCTCTGTTTTTTATCACCAGCGTCTCCACTCTGGATTTCTTTTTAAGCGCAATATCTTTTCTGCGATTTCTTTCATTTGAATTCCCTCATGTGTGAATTTCAGCGCGACATAAACTCGTTTGTCTGTTTTAAAGAGATGCAATTTTTAAAACAGACAAAATGAAAGACTTATTAACTAAATACACGTAGAAAGCGTGCACCTAATTGAGAAAATTTGGACTGGGGCGATTTATTATTGTAGCGGCACAAGCTCACAGTGGTGCACTTGAGGAATGCGGTACAAGGGCCAGTGGTGCATTGGATAACGCATCTGATTACGGATCAGGAGACTGTAGGATCGTAATGCTCTTAAACCCAATACCATAACCGTAGTGTGTTCAGTCCTACACAACCTTTCTATCGACTGAATAAGCCTCCTGTTCCATCTCCATCTTCTTCCCACACATTCCGGCTATTTCAGCACTGTTATTGTTGGACTACAGTCACAGATACGTAAGGGACACTGTTCCGAAGACCGGTCTTAAATAAATAACGTTGCAAAAGGTAACAATAAGGGTTTCTTAATGTTACCTTACATTTGGCCGTACAATACAGTTTTCTGTACCCTCAAAAAACTAAAAAAAAATATTACTGCTTTCTCCTGAGAAACACAAGTGTAGTGTCAAATCACAATAAATAATACAACAAATATACTAAATTAACACCCAGATATGACAACACACAGCTATGACAGAACACATTGAAGACTTAAAAGCCCTTTAAATTTTTATTTCCTTAATCTCCATTCTCTTCCCTCCCCAGGATAACTGAAAACTAACTATAATAAAGACTGTATATGCATTACTTGTAATACAGCTACTAATGAAGATATACATGGAACTTAATTATTAATAAATAACACTTTTATTAATAAATACGTGTAATGATAACATTCATTGTGAATATAAGTTTATTGCAATTGACCCATTGTAGCTACCAATCAGCAGCAAGGAAAAACAAACTTCACTTGTGCCTTTTAAAAAAAAGGAAACAGAGTAGTAGTTTATGTGGTAATTTCAGGTACTGTACAATGTAAGAACTAATGTTAACTACTCCAATAGTAATGCGTGGGGTCCTATCAATAGAAAAAAAAATTGTTGTAACCCGAAAACACAACAAACACAAAACAAGAAGTCTTCCAGGAACCTAGGTAAATCCCTGTAGTAGTCTAACAACTACGAAAAAAAAACCAAACGCAACAACTTCAAAAGAAAAAGAACATTAAAAACAAATCTGGGGAACAACAAAAACACAGAGTCTAATGCGAGAGCTTTTTCAAGTCTTCAGTGCTCCTCTCGTCTCAGTAGACCTCTCTCATATATTTGTGTATAGGTCAGCTGGAGGTACACAGCTGATGGTAATTTAAGTAGGGAGCTGCGTCAGCATGCATGGGCTTCAAAGGAAAAAGTCAAGGTTTATTCCATGCTGAAAAGAGAAGGAAACACAATGTTTCAGCTGTGGAGCCTTATTTGATTGTGACTCGAAGTAAACCTTTACTTCTTCGTTTGATGTTAATTTATCTCCATCGGATACCTGATAGTATCTAAACTTAACAGTTGCTTTCAGTAGCTAAAGCTCTAGGTGAGGCTTGAACTCAACCTCGGCATGACTCTGCTGTGCACTGCTGTATAAGTGCCACACGCGAACCGATTGCGCCACTGGAACTGTGCAAGGTGCGCAGGAACAGGGTGAAAACGGTTTCGGTTGTGGATCCATCTATACATGGGGAACACTAAAATAGCAAGGAAAATACAAGAAAAGAAACTGAAAGAATTGTGCTAACAGCAAAGGGGGACGGAGGGAGGTGGTAGGACAAGTAAATCAACCTGGCAGATTATTTGTATCGACATTTTTTGAGTCAATCAGCAAACAGATTTCTCTTCATGTGCCTTAAACTGTGCGGTTTGTATCTTCGTTGTAGATAGGTTTCTTCAGAAGTCCAGTAAACTGACAATAATGGAGAACTAGCTGACGCACCCCATCGTGAAGACCTTCTGTAAGGTGATTACACGTTTCATTTTCAAGTCGCCTCCTTTACACGCAATTGCAGCCTGGACACTGAGAGAAAGTATGAGAAATGGCTTCAATTTCACTGTGAAAGCGCAGTACAGGCACGATGGCTTCACATCTCCCATCAATCAAATAAAATTGCAGTAAAGCGATCTAAATATGACTCTGAAGTACTGGGAAAGATGATTATTTTGAGTGTGCCTCCCAGGGTCTGCTACGAGGCTGAAGTTACAGTAGCTTCTTATTCGCCAGCTTCTTATGCGTGTTTTTCGTTCCACCTTAAATGGTGCTGCTGTGATGTTACGTCGCCTTTCGCCTGTAGATGGCTCTCTTTGATCAGTACTAATTCGGGTGGAATACTGCAGACATCTTCACTGAAAGGGAATATCCAAATAAATAGCGACTGTCCAAATTATATTTTTGTACGGAATATATTTCAGAAAATCGCAAACCAATTTTAAAAACTCACCACAACACGGACTTACACTGGGAAAAGGTGATTGCACTTTCTGCTTATTGCTACAGCCTTCCCCCCGATTATGAAAATGTCTCACAGTTCTGACACCGACGTGTGAAAGACAATGTAACAGACTATCAAAATCCTGAAGTACAAGAAACTTTAATGCACCAGTTTTTTAAATATGACCCTCTGATCCTGGCATGTCAGAATACATTTCGAAAAAGTATGGCACGAATTGCACGAATTGAAATGGCAGAAATTGTTGAGAACAGATTTGTTCGAGAAACTTGTAATCGCCTTAAAGAGAGTCTTCTTGAAGATTTGCACCAGCTAGCTCTCCACTGTCAATTGACAGGACTTTAGAAGAACATGTTCTCATACAACCAACATAAAAATTACACATCTTAAGGAACATGAAGAGAAATCCGTGTACTAAATAACATAAAACTGTCGCTGCAAATTATCACCAAGCTATTTTATGTGTCTGACCACCTCTTTGCTACTTTGCAACGAGCACAAATCTTTGTTTCTTCATCGCTATTTTACTGTCTCCTTCCCCTATGTGGAGATGGATCCACAGCCGAAACTTTAGGTCAGTTCCTGTTACTCTGTCTGATTGAAAGAGCTGTATTAAAGGAACTTCCATCTCTGCAGGAACGTTATTGCTGCTCTCAACACAATATACTGCAGCCAAATATAGCGATACTGTCACTGCCTGTGGGCCACGTGTTCCTGCTGTCAGTCTATTATTTAATGTTCATCCACACCCAGAAACATTACTGCTGTAGCACAAGAGTTATATAGTCGAAGTCCATAGAAGAAGAATCTCTTAATCTCAGAACTGTGGGTTCAGCCCCCACATTGGGTCCCTCTGTGTCAATTTGATCCCCCCAATCCTCCTAGCATGACCTGATGGCGGAAGTGAAGATTTTGATCTGAAATCATCGGCCGAACAAGAGTTTGTCTAAATCGAGGGAGATCTGCTCACAAGCAAGTATTAAACACTTCAGCATTTTCTGTTCGAATACCACACTTTGTCAAAACACTGCCGCTTCTTAAGCTAATAAGTAAGGGTTTGTGAGCACGCATTGTATTGTTAATGCTTATATTAAAAAAGCATACATTCACATAATGGAATTTGGACTGAACAAAGTAGTCCAGCCCCTTTACAACATTACATACCCACTGATTAAAGCTTAAAACTACAGCAGCAGGAGTAACAATAATGGCAACAACATGTTTGGAGTTCGGCATTTCATTTATTCTGCGGAAACATCGTATGGGAATGAACTGCCTGAGATAAAAGAGTAATTGCGGCTTCAGATCATTTTTACAGAGCATTGCGTTGTTCTGTTCATGCTGACTACACGCTTTAGATATGTCATTTACTGCAAGCGTTGCTTTTCCAGGTTTTTCTGAAATTCCTCGCATTTGAGCCAGCACTAAAATATTTCATTCCCGTCGCTGAATACATCGTGGAAACGGTATTTGCAACGGAATGCTGTCACACATGAAACCTCTTTGTTATTCGGTTCTGAAGTTTGAAAATGAAAATAAAACGGGGGTCACTTCATAGGCTTGAAAGAAGTCCAAGCAGCATAAAAACCCGCGAATTCTCACAAAGGCTGCACCTTTCTTCTGCTGCTGTTATAAATCAGCCTTAAACATTTGAATACATACCTTACTGCTGCTAATCACATTCACGTGTTTACGAAGCTTTTTTCTGTCCGTTATGTTTTTGCTAAGCAGTTTCTCCGTTTTCCTCGTACTGTGATTGTCAGCGAGCACAACAAGACTGAAAGAGTGTAAAGGCAGGTAAAAAAGACAGGGTAAAACGCCTAATTGTCGGGAGTGGGATTTGAACCCATGCCTCTATTTGGAGAGCGAAACACAAAGCTTAAAAGACACGAAGCTGTGAATTTGCTGTTTTAAACCGCTCGACTATCCTGAAAAAATGTGTGCTGATTGCACCAGTCGCATCCGATTTTCCGTAACTTTAGGACAATTGATACGACTGGACGAACACAATTTGTGGCGTTTAGCATGACATGGAAAACGGTACCGGAGCATTTGGGTCTGGACTACCAGTCTCAGAAACAGTTTTTACCCCCGCACTATTAAACTATTAAACTCCCAGCCTCTCTCACTCTCACCTCACCTCTCACCTATGATCTGAACCTCACAGTGCCTTTTTTCTTATCAAAAACCCAAACACACATTGAAAATCTACCTCTACCATACATGTCAAAAGCTCACTCCCCATCATTTCTATCCCTTTATTTCATTCTTTTGATGCATGTTTTTGCACATGTTACCTTTTTGTTGTTTTGCACACTGCCTGTTGTTGTTTTTTGCACATCGGCTGTTGTCTCTGTCTTTCTTTTGTTATACAATTGTATTGTTGTTGTGTTTTTTTCTTTGTACTACTTATGTCCGAGAGCTAGCTAAATAGCATTTCGTTATACCATATACCTGCGTATGAGTATAATGACAATAAACTTGAACTTGAACTTGACTTAGTCTTGCAGGCAGTATATTATTTTATATTATTTATTTACTCATTTTAAAAAACACGGTCTTCTCGTTCCTAAGTCAGATTCTTAGTGCTTTAGTTACTTCCAACCTGGACTGACAGCTCACCAGATCTGTTTGTGATCAGACCATGGAGTGGGGGGCTGTACCAAGCACACGTCATTCGGAAGATGGGTGTGAAGAGAGACAAGCTTTGTTGACTAAAAAACAAGGCAGGATATGCACAAATACTAGTCACTGGCAACAGTTATGTTCCCTTACTATTGAGACTCCCACATTGATAGTTTTTTTGAAGACTTTGAAACAGGCACAGGTGGGCCACGGCACCTTCAAGCAAGCATAGGAATAATGTTGTACAAATTATTTTTTTTCTGAATCTGGTTTCCATCGCCTGGAGGTAGTGTAGCGGCGAGGCTTAATAATAAGGCAGAATTAAGTGTTTCTGAGCTTCCCAAATGAGGCCCCATTTCTCTGTTCATCTCTGTGGTGCAGCCACAGAGAGACTATTCATGCAGGGTGATTTAAGGTCCTAGGACAGCTCCCAAAGGGGGATGCACTTAGCTAAGCCTGGCTATCATGATCAATGGTCATCCATTGGCGCCTATCCGTCTAGGGAGTGCCAGTTGGACATCTGGACTGCATTACTAAGTGTCAGGAGTAAGTGACTCATATCTCACCTTGATCAACCAATCAGGGACTGGTAGGGCCGAGTAACCCACGTGGGACTCTGATGCCCATGGAACTTTCAGCCAATCAATGAGCTGAAGTTCCTCCAGGTAAAAACAGGCAACACAGAGAGCCTGAGAGATTCAGTGAGATTCAGTAAGATTCTGGAGAGGATTCTGTGGACTGTTCTAAAGGGAATTCAAAGGAGAATTCCAGGGCAGGACGGCCCAAGAGCAGAAGGCTCCCAAGGGCAGGACATTCTCGCAGCGCGCCTCCTGACCATCCTGAGACTCAGCCCGGACAACCACGGAACGGCCAGTGTGTCTGAGTGCCAGAACTTTCCTTTGTTCTAAGAGTCTAGAGTGGAGGTTGCCAGAGAGTAACCAGCAGCAGGCCTCGTGAACAGGTCGGAACTGTGGACAGCTGAATCACTATTCAGAACTAGCTCTTCATCAGGAACGAACCGGTCCTCATCCTGACTTGCTGGGACCCACAGTCATCTCTTCTCCTGTGCACAAACTTTGCTAGTTAAAGCCAACAATAACTAGCCGGTCAGTGAGCATCAGCAGCGCACCGTCAGAAGCCGCACAGCACAGCCTGGCACCGAGCCAGAGAGCGCGGATTGGACAGCAACAAGCCTGCAACTGTTTCTTTGTGCCCGCAGGAGATCTGAATCCCCAGAGATTGGATGAGTATTCAACTTCAATGCATTACAGCTCGAGAATTCAATTGTTATCCCAACCAGTTGATATCAATTTAATTCCTAAGAGTTATGTACTTGTTTTGAGTATTTAATGTAGAAGTTATAACCAAGTGCATTTACGAAATGGTCTTAATGAATGATATACTGAACGTATGTCCTCTTGGTGTGTGTAATACTTTGTAACTGACTGAATATACCTTTTGTATTCTGATAACCCTCTCGATAAGATCTGTTAGTTTTATATGCATATTCTATGTATTAATAAATGTATCCTCGTGTATTAGTACCTGTGTGTGTGCGTTGTTTGAGTTATATCGCATGGTTGGATTCTAAAGCCATCAAAAGAATCAACTTTGTGATTTACTGCTACAATTAATAATTGTTCCAGTAAATGCCCAAACCCTACAGAACTGGTGCCTTCAGAGAGCCACTACAGTTACATATTTGGCGTCCCTGAGCCGGTTTTCTTACAGTAGCAACAACAATAAAAGGGATACTTAACAAGGAGATACGCTGTAGCAGTGTGACTCCAACAGATGCTCCTGAAGAGGCTGGAGGTTTAAGCCAGCTCCTTAGAGCGCTCGGCCGTGTTACTTTCAACAGCGGCTCTTCAGCTCTTGTCGTTTGACCTAGTGGTTTAATAACATGTGGAAACGACCGCAACTTCGTTTTCTGAGATGCTTTCTCTCACGTGGTGAAATCTCAACCTCTTTGGCATCTCTGGCTTTAGTTCTTCTGTAGAGAAGGCTTTCACACCTCTGCTTATAGTGCCCTTGAAGTCATTTTATTTTTACAGGAAGACGCATTCCCTGATGATCTCTCCTGTTTTAGAAATGCTTCATAAGGCGTGTTTGATTCAACGGCCAAACTATACTAATTGTACAATGCAGATCTATGCGGCATTCGTACTGTCTTTGACTGGGATTCTGAAATACGTCTTGAAAAGGTATTCAGATTTTCTTGAACCTATAATAAAAACACAGACCTGAAACTCCCTAGCTTCCAATCTCTGATGTTGCTGTCCTTAAACTTGGACGTGATGTTCTGCAGACGTGCAGTGTCCCTTTACTCTCGTTGTTTTCAAAACGACCTCCGTTGTCGGGCGCAGTTAAAGTGGAACTGGCCTGACCGCACAGGAAAGTACGGAATGATAAAATGTTTCTACGGCTCAAAATGTCCCTTTAGACCCTCGTCATGTTTCTGTGAGGAACGGGCAGGTAGAGAGGTTTAACAGATGCTCATGATGTTTCACACGGGGTGTTACCTGTTGTAGTGTTTCAAAAGATGTGTTAGCGGACCACAGATTATCTTGAAAAGATTTGGGTTTGCACTGGCTGGGATTCAAACCTGGCTCAATTATTTGGAAGGCGCCTGTACCACCAACGCACTTCCGAGAAGCGCCTGCAAATTATCACAATCCTCTCTTACCTACAAAGCTATGGAGACACAGACGTCCAATGAAAGCTCAAGGCTCCACTCAAGGCTTTATTCACTCAAGGCTCCACTCTTTTGTTGTGATGTCATTTTAATTAATATTAGCTTTGATAAGGTGTCATTTTGCCTCTTAAAGTAAAGTCTGCTCCTTTCTTCCTGGTATAGAAAGAACGTGTTCCATCTTTGTTTAAAAACACCACTAAAAGTAAATTATTCAGCTCTACCGCCTGTGTGCATTGACAAGACATCTCAAAAGGACATATTAAATAAGAACACGATCCTTCCTGTTACCAATCCTGTGGTTGGGGCATTGTTTCACCCTTTTACGTTAAATCATCAGTACTGCTGTTTTTCTATGCATAGTTTAATCAAGAGCACTTAAAAGATGCAAAAAGCTTTCAAATAAAATAGAATTGAAAGACAGTCGAGTAAGGAGGTAGAAAAAAGCACTCCCCCGTCTGGGAATCAACCACCGTCGCCCATGTAACTGGATACAAAAATAACAGATTAATTTGTGCCCAGTCTCTTGAAGCTTCGATGCGATTATTTTTCCTTGTTTATTTCTTCATTCCTATGAATTTACTCTGTAGTAGAAGAAACGCGAAAGTGGGAAACTGCAGGCATTCTTCGTGAGTGGTGTGATCAGTGAGCATTTGCACATCTCTAAGTCTGTTCCACAAACTTTTTCCATCGGGGATGTAGCTCAGTGGTAGAGCGCATGCTTTGCATGTATGAGGTCCTGGGTTCAATCTCTGGTATCTCCAGGTGCTTTATGTTATAGTACTCACATCGCAATCTTCTGTTGAGTGAGAACTCTTTGCTCGTGTTCAGAGAGAGCCAGGTTTACAAAATTAAATGCAGGCACACTCGACGTGCTGCAGAGTTGCGCTGCTGTTTTAAATGTACCTCATTTAGTTCTGTTAAATCCTAAATTATTTGAACTAATAATTTAGTTCAAATTCAGGAAATCTAGAGATTGCTTCACACTTGTCGTGGCTGTTGCAGAAAACACCTGTTGAATCTCACCCGGGATTTCCTGAGAGATTATTCAGCGAGCGAATCCTCCTTCTGAACTCCGCACTAAACTAAACTAAACTGAAAGCTTCACGAACTTCTCACTGCGTGTCCTGCGTGTCCTGTACTGCTCTCGTGTAGATGTGAAGCACAGCCATAAACACACTTTGAACTTTTTCAGTTTGTTAAGGAAAATGCAAAGAGCATGATAAGTATTGATCGTATAAAATATCCATGGCACAACTGGAGAAAGTACTGAAGGACTACACATCGACTTTTGATGATTACAAGAGATTCAAGAAACACAACCGTCCGCACCTGGGTTTGGATCCTGAACGCTAGAGTTAAAAGAACATAAGCGACGTTTATGACCTATAAACTCTCTAAATTGTCTTATAGTTTATGAAATAAAACAATTTCTCAATAATTACTTACTGATGATAGACGATTTATTGAATTTTAACAAAATCACAATTACAAACTTTTTCAGTTAAACTGTTATTCACATACTCTAACGTAAATAAACGTTAGTGTCTTCCGGTGTGTGAGCCAATTTCTCCCAAAAATATGCGTTAGTCTGTCGGGAGGCTGTGCAGGGTGTTAAGAAATAGAATTTCTAAAGACAGGCTCCTTAAGCTTAACATCAAGGCAGAAAAAATGCTGTTTTCTCTACAGAAATGCTCTTTACATTTCAGCACTGTTGCAACTCCCTTTATAAAGGGTGTGCACACGTATACAACCAAGGCATTGAAAGATTTTTTTAAATTATTGTTCCAAAAATGTTTTTCTTTTGTTTTTTTTTTGTTTTCTTTTTAATGTTGTTGATTAAAAGATTTTATTAAATGTGAAAAAAGGTCAAAATGCTATTGAAAAAAAACAGTAATGTGAGGAAAGATGGGTTGTGGGAGCCCCTTAACTACCCATGTCATGCTGTATTTCTTACTCATTCTACTTCTGTCAGTGGTCATTCCAGACGGGTCAAGTATGACTACTCTTCGGCACAAGAGACACGTGACTTGCGAGGATCCCGACAGTGTTGAATTTCTTTCAGGGCCCGGATAGCTCAGTCGGTAGAGCATCAGACTTTTAATCTGAGGGCCCAGGGTTCAAGTCCCTGTTCGGGCGATTGTGCCGTTCCTAAGTCTATTGTGAATGTCATTCTAAGTAGTCTTTTATCTTTCACTCTTCTAGCTGTACTGTGGTTATTTTAAATGTCCATTACTTGTATTTACAGTAGTGTATTTAGTGTTTCGTTTCACAAACCGAAAATGTTCAAGTAGATCTTGTCACTCTACTCCACGTAATCATCTAAATTAAATCACAGTAGAGTACAGAACACGCAGTGAGGAGCTCACACAGTGAGTACTCTTGAATACGACAAGAGGAAAGGCACACTGCACATCTGCAGAACATCATGTCCGAGTTTACAGTGACAGCAGAGGTTGGAAGCGACGTAGTTTTTTGATACTCGCTCGCTGAACGATCTCTCAAGAAACCTCGGTTGAGATTTAACGGGTGTCTAATAATCACGTTCAAAAAGGTGACGATAAGATTTTTTTAAACTAGGTAGCCTTAATGGCAACACGGTGTGAGTAGATCTTAAAGCAGCTGCAGACAGAGTACCCGTAATGGCACCACAGTGCTTTGAGTTCGGCTTTTCTTATTTCTTCTGCAGAACCAGTGGTTTCGGAATATACTGATCCACATAAGAAGCGCTTTCTGTTTCTGATCATTTTTATTGAGCGTTGCTCTAAACTTTACATTTGCTCGGGCTAGTTTTCCCATGAAAAAAAGACGTATCCCTAATTACATGATTTCACTTTTTTTCTTATCAACGAGTAGAAAGAAATAAAATACATACTTCATTATAAGTACCACAGGCAAGATGGCTGGTGGTCTAAGGCGATGCGTTCAGGTCGTAGTTAACCTTGGAGACGTTTGTTAAAATCTCACTTCTAATAAAGAGTTCTTTCTCGTTAGAGTAGAAACGATAGAAGCCTTAAGCGGGAAAAAAATCACAACATCTCGCATTTCACGTGTTTAATGTTAACTGTCTCAGTGGTTGCCTCGGTGATTGATGGCTCTTCTCCCTCGCAGGGTGACGGCAAACACCAGGGTAAAGTTAGCTTGAAGTTCGAAAACGATTTTGGCACGCCTGTAGCGCTTTCACGAAATCTCTTAGAGTTACAAAAACACTTGCTTTGTGTATAAAATACATTGTGGATGCTTTCTCAGCCTTTACTTTTTCGTTTATATGACATTTTTTTGACCAAGCACGAATATTCTTTTGTCCAGATCTCCGCAATGGAAGCACAGAACACCTTCAAACCAAAAGCATTTTAAAGACCACGACTCGTGGATATTTCCACAGACTTTACATCAAACTATCAGTGAGCTAATTATCTTTTTTTAAACCTCCGGTTTTTCATCGATGCGTAATTACGCACGAACTGGAACCCGGGGGACCGCTGTGTGCACACGTTCACAACGCGAGAAATACTATTCAATACGGCTTCATGCGAAAAACCCGTATATGACCACAGGAAGCAGAACAGCACAGTCTCCAATTACCCAGACTGTAAGCACGGGAATAAAGCTTTGTTTGATTTCTGAAACCCTTCTTTTACGCCCTGTTTTCGTTCAGGTAAGGGTCAACTATATTGAAAATACTACTGACAGCAGGAAGATTAAAATATTCTTTACTCAGCAGCTTATTAAAAACAGATCCCATGATGTTCAAACCGATTTTTTACACAGAACACTGACACAGCTTTGCATTCTGAATCTCTTTTTCTCATGCTTTTATTTAATATAGCACAATGCACTGGGATAGGGGTATTCTGTTCACAAACCAATAGCATTTAAATCACAGAACCCACAATGCTGCAAGTGTTTTGCACACTAAACAGGTCCTCTGACTTTTCCCAGCTTTGTTTTGGGTTGTGGAACCTTTATTTTTTATGATTTTTTTAAAATAACACTACAGGTAATACACTAGGATAGGTGGGTCATCTTCATGGCTCAAAAGCATTTCAAATACTACAGCCACACTGCTGTACCCAAGTGTTTTACACACCAGACAGGCCCCCGAACCTCATACAACCTTGCTGTGGCTGTGGCCCCTTTCTTTATTTTGCAATGATTTTCTGAAGATAACACTACAGGTAACACAGTGCGATAGGTGGGTCTTCTCCATGGCTCAATAGCATTTCAAATACAACAGCTACACTGCTGAAACCAAGTGTTTTACACACCAGACAGGCCCCCTAACTTTAGTTAGGTCCGCGTGACAGGTCCTATACTAACGAGGAAGACATCGATCTCTCCGACACCCGGCATCGTGTCCCGACCCAGCGTGCTGGAAGCCGACGCGTGCTGTGATTCCTTTACGGAGCAGAAATGACAACCGAGGAGCCGAGAGATCATTTCAGCATTTCGTGTCTGAACGGAAAACACAAACTACCAACTCGGAATGACTTGCCTTTGACGCTTATCAAACCGTTCTTTGTGCGTCGAACAGACCCACTCACCTCTTAGTGTGGCGGGATCTGCACAGTGCATGTCGCAGCGCTCCCTGCTTTCACTTCAATGCGCGTCCTGATGTCGAGTTGTGTGCCGTGCGGAGGCTCTGAAAGCGAGAGCAATGAAAAGGTGCACGACGCTGTCAAAGAAAACAGAGAAGTGAAAGGCAGTCCTTTCTCTAAGGAGGTAAAAGAAAAGCTACTCCCCAGCGGGGAATCGAATCCCGGTCTCCCACGTGACAGGCGGGGATACTTGTCACTATACTAATGTAGTATTTGGGCACTTAAGGGGACAATTATTAATTGTAGCTGTAAATCACGAAATTGATTCTTTTAATGGCCTTAGAATCCAACCATGCGATATAACTCAAACAACGCACACACAGAGGTACTAATACACGAGGATACATTTATTAATACATAAAATATGCATGTAAACATAACAGATCTTATTGTGACGGTTTTCAGAATACAAAAGATATATATTCATTCAGTTACAAAGAGTTACATATATCAAGAGGACATACGTTCAGTATATCATTCATTAAGACCGTTTCGTAATTGAACTTGGTTACAACCTCTACATTAGATACTCAAAACAAGTACATAACTCTTAGGAATTAAATTGATATCAACTGGTTGGGATAACAATTGAATTCTTGAGCTGTAATGCATTGAAGTTGAATACTCATCCAATCTCTGGGGATTCAGATCTCCTGCGGGCTCTCTGGCTCCGTGCCAGGCTGTGCTGTGCTGCTTGTGACGGTGCGCTGCTGATGCTCACTGACCGGCTAGTTATTGTTGGCTTTAACTAGCAAAGTTTGTGCACAGGAGAAGAGATGACTGTGGGTCCCAGCAAGTCATGAAGCGCTAGTTCTGAATAGTGATTCAGCTGTCCACAGTTCCGACCTGTTCACGAGGCTTGCTGCTGATGCTAACCTCGGGTGGATCCTTTGGTTACTCTCTGTCAACCTCCGCTCTCGACTCTTAGAACAGAGGAAAGTTCTGGCACTTGGACACACTGGCCGTTCCGTGGTTGTCCAGGCTCAGGATGGTCAGGAGGCACGCTGCGAGAATGTCCTGCCCTTGGGAGCCTTCTGCTCCTGGGCCATCTTGTCCTGGAATTCTCTTTGGATTCCCATTAGAAAAGTCTCAGAAGTCCACCGAATCTCACTACAGGCTCTCTGTGTTGCCTGTTTTTAACTGGAGGAAGTTCAGCTCATTCATTGGCTGAAAGTTCCATGGGCATCAGAATCCCACGTGGGTTACTCGGCCCTACCAGTCCCTGATTGGTTGATCAAGGTGAGATATGAGTCACTTACTCCTGACACTTAGGAATGTAGTCCACATGTCCATCTGGCACTACCTAGACAGATAGGCGCCAATGGATGACCATTGATCAAGATAGCCATGCCTACAGATGCAGCCATTCAAAATGCGCGGGCGATACCGCATTATTTTGCGGTACGCTGTACGCAGTCTACCGCAAGCTAAATACCGCGAGTTACCGTAAATTCTCCTATAATACGACAAGCAAAATAATAGTATCCGGAATTTCCGCAAGGTGGAGCTAATAAAGCTCAACCTTTCATGTTTGAGCTGTGGCCATCAAAGTCTTTAACGAAGATATTACTAATAGTATTAATAATGAATGACCTTGGACAAGCTGTAAGTGTAAACTCAAAGTATTGCCCTGGTCAACATTCTTTTTTTCATTGACCGTCTTTGTAAAAGTAACACCACAGCATTTCGCAATCACGCATTTGTTTCCAATCATGCAAAGTACAGTAATTTTTGAGAATCGATTCACCATGCCTTTCACATGCTCGTAAAAGAGATTGATTTAGGAACATAAACATATTACCGTATGAAAACTGTACTGTATACAGTATGTATATGTATATTTAATGTCTTAACTGTGCCCGTTTAAGTATTGAATATTCATATCTAATTTTACCACTGAAGGGAAATGTTAGTAGCTGAGCATAAAAAGAATAGGAGCATACTGCAACGCGTGTGAAGGCCATAAACTATATTAATTTTGGAACATAAACATACAGTATATGGCTGGTCTCGGTACTTTAAAGAAAACACACACGAAACATGGTTTCATTATGACCAGAATCGGTCTTGAGATATTTTTAACTTGATTTACGGTATTTGAGAGGTACAGTGCCTTGCGAAAGTATTCGGCCCCCTTGAACTTTTCAACCTTTTGCCACATTTCAGGCTTCAAACATAAAGATATAAATTTTTTATTTTATGTGAAGAATCACCAACAAGTGGGACACAATTGTGAAGTGGAATGAAATCTATTGGATTTTTGAAACTTTTTTAACTAATAAAAAAATGAAAAGTGGGGCGTGCAAAATTATTCGGCCCCTTTACTTTCAGTGCAGCAAACTCACTCCAGAAGTTCAGCGAGGATCTCTGAATGATCCAATGTTGTCCTAAATGACTGATGGTGATAAATAGAATCCACCTGTGTGTAATCAAGTCTCTGTATAAATGCACCTGCTCTGTGATAGTCTCAAGGTTCTGTTGAAAGCGCAGAGAGCATCATGAAGACCAAGGAACACACCAGGCAGGTCCGTAATACTGTTGTGGAGAAGTTTAAAGCCGGATTTGGATACAAAAAGATTTCCCAAGCTTCAAACATCCCAAGGAGCACTGTGCAAGCGATCATCTTGAAATGGAAGGAGTATCAGACCACTGCAAATCTACCAAGACCTGGCCGTCCCTCTAAACTTTCAGCTCAGACAAGGAGAAGACTGATCAGAGATGCAGCCAAGAGGCCCATGATCACTCTGGATGAACTGCAGAGAACTACAGCTGAGGTGGGAGAGTCTGTCCATAGGACAACAATCAGTCTTACACTGCACAAATCTGGCCTTTATGGAAGAGTGGCAAGAAGAAAGCCATTTCTCAAAGATATCCATAAAAAGTCTCGTCTAAAGTTTGCCACAAGCCACCTGGGAGACACCCCAAACATGTGGAAGAAGGTGCTCTGGTCAGATGAAACCAAAATCGAACTTTTTGGCCACAATGCAAAACGATATGTTTGGCGTAAAAGCAACACAGCTCATCACCCTCAACACACCATCCCCACTGTCAAACATGGTGGTGGCAGCATCATGGTTTGGGCCTGCTTTTCTTCAGCAGGGACAGGGAAGATGGTTAAAATTGAGGGGAAGATGGATGCAGCCAAATACAGGACCATTCTGGATGAAAACCTGTTGGAGTCTGCAAAAGACCTGAAACTGGGACGGAGATTTATCTTCCAACAAGACAATGATCCCAAACATACAGCAAACTCTACAAAGGAATGGTTCACAAATAAACGTATCCAGGTGTTTGAATGGCCAAGTCAAAGTCCAGACCTGAATCCAATCGAGAATCTGTGGAAAGAGCTGAAAACTGCTGTTCACAAACGCTCTCCATCCAACCTCACTGAGCTCGAGCTGTTTTGCAAGGAAGAATGGGCAAGAATTTCAGTCTCTCGATGTGCAAAACTGATAGAGACATACCCCAAGCGACTTGCAGCTGTAATCGCAGCAAAAGGTGGCTCTACAAAGTATTAACGCAAGGGGGCCGAATAATTTTGCACGCCCCACTTTTCATTTTTTTATTAGTTAAAAAAGTTTCAAAAATCCAATAGTTTTCGTTCCACTTCACAATTGTGTCCCACTTGTTGGTGATTCTTCACATAAAATAAAAAAATTATATCTTTATGTTTGAAGCCTGAAATGTGGCAAAAGGTTGAAAAGTTTAAGGGGGCCGAATACTTTCGCAAGGCACTGTATGTCTTAACACCGATACTACAGTGCATAAATACTGCTCACGTATATGTTTCTAGGTTTATATTATGAATTTCATATGGTCAAATTACTTTTGAGCAACTAATAAGAAGCGCGAAACAGTATACGTTTTAGTTTCGTTTTGTGCTGGGACTCTGCTTTTAACAATGTGGCCGTGGATTGATTAGAGATATCAAGTTCGTCTTGTAAAAATGTTACGAGTACATCATCTATCAACAATTACACAGGTTCTGTTTCCATATTGCGGATTTTGGTTACATTATATTATTTTCTAGATTTCACGTTGTGAATATATGATTTGGGCAAACAGAGACGCAAAGAAGTACATTATGGGTTGTTGTTTTTTTTTGCAGTTTTATCTAGAACAAGCGATGCTTAAACCTTTGTCTGATTCTTGTGAAACTATCCACACGACAGTTATAGTACCTAGGAGTTGACTTCAGTGATGTCACTGATGGGATGTTTCTAAAAATCCATCCACTGTAAAACGTCTTCTCTAGTTGTCCTGCATATGTATTCGCTAATGAAGCTGTGTGTTCTGAGCCTGGATCTCTACATTTCTGTATGAACCAGCTTAGAGGGCTAAAGACAGCTTGTGTTTAAATTGAGTGTAAGGTAATTTATGCTTCTAAAGTCATGGTCAGCATTTATTATTGTACTGTGCTGTCAACTTTTTCTGTGCCTAGTCACATTATTTTATAGCGTTTTTATAGCATTGTCAGATCTGGTGGCGCTGTGTGTTAGTTTCCTGAGTCCCATGTCACATGGTCTGTGATTGAATCCCATGGAACTATGACTTTATTTTTTAACAAACATTTCTTTGAAAAAATGAAACGTTTCCCTTGGTCAGAGATTAAATAAAACCTCACTAGCACTAAACAAATTTATATTTCTAAATATCACAACATGTTTGAATTTAAGTCTTTTTAATAACAATGAATAGTCACCTATGCGTTACAAAATAAACATTTATATTGATTTGAATCGCGTTTTGATTTAAATTGTAAATGCGTGTTTAAATATATGTGTTTAAAAGCGATATACTGTATAAAAGCGCTGATTCTTATAGAGTGTGTTCCGCCGGGGATTCAAAAAAATTTCTTTTTTAATCGCGTATCTAAGGAAAATTGCAGTATAACTTTGTTCATGCACAAACAGTGACATGTTACATTATAATTTGGGTGTCTCCTCTTGCCAGAAAGCTCTAAATTGCAACGTAAATTGCAAAAATGCACTTGGAATCTGTCCAAGCCCTCCTACGAAAATTATTTAAACTGCTTTAAGTTGAAAATCGAGGTGGATTTTGAGGATGATATGTTTTTGGTTGGTATTATGTTTATATGGTTGTTTTTGTTGGTTGGTTGTTATTATGGTTATTAATAATACAATCTATAGTTGAAATCTGAGCCTAAATAAAAAGAAAAAGCTAGTGATTAGGTTTATGAGCAATCTAATTACTTATTCATTTAAAACGCTATATAAAATAAAGTTTATTATTAATTTGCTAGACAGAGCGGTGAACATTATTATGCATAAGACAAAGATGATGAAATCTGTGTACGCTGTAAGGTTTTTACTTCTTAAACTTTTAAAATACACGTTTCGAAAAGAAAGAAATCCTCTTCCTGGTACAGTACTGTATGTATAGCAAACCAGCACGTCTTTTTTCTCCAATCAGAGGGGTGTCAGATGGTGTCAGCCAATCACCATTCTGAAGCCCTACCATAATCTCTGGTATGGGGAGACCCCAGAATTCTGTCCCATAGTTTAGACAGATGATAGATACTTTTATTGATCCCATGAGGGAAATAAAGTCAATCATTTTCATGGTTAAAAGCAAAGGAGATTGTCTGTTATAGTGGACATAAAAACAAGAGTTCGCTGGCATTATATCCTAGAAGACACAGACCAGGAGAATGCCCGCCAGCATAAAAGAAAATGCCAGATGAACTGGGCGTTTGCCCAGCGTAGTTATAGTGGACATAAAAACAAGGGTTCGCTGGCATTATATAATTATACGAATTACACGAATATTATTATATCTTATTAATTTCTTGAGATACACAATTCTTTTAATACAGTCTTTGCTGTGCTCTAGAGGATCCTTGTGATATTTCGAGCTCTTGGTGAATGATAAGTGTTGCAGTTTAAATCATTTTCGTAGTTAGAAATTATGGAACGCTCTGTTAAAAACAAGGGAGTTTTTATGTCCGTTGCAGTTCTTTTGAAACTGAACTTGTTTGAATTGACTGAGCTCCTTGCTGTACCACACAATGTCTGTTTTTTTTGTGCTGTGCTACTGTACTTCCTACATTGAAAATACCCGTGAAACCGGTTTAATTCGTCACAGCCAGCCCTCCCGCAGAGAGGGGGGTTGTACTCGTTAATGTCTTAGCTCAAAGCAGAAACTTCTTGGAAGATTACAGATTTTAATCGTCTTTTTTCTGAACCAGGGAAAATCTGATCATGTTTCTCTATAACAATAATAAAAAACTTTATTTTACATATCACCTTTAAAAGTGGCATCTTAAAACAATACAGTAGATGTAAACCACAGATTACAAAGTAAATACCCAGACAAAAGCAAACACGTTTTTAATAAGATGCTTTGATCTGAAGTACTGTACCGTATACTAGTTTGTCACTCTTCTCATCCCCTCTTTGCTAAATGGCTTTTGAATCGAGTCACATGAAGACAGAGGTGAAACAGCCCTACACAGCCCTGTCGTAGTACACGAATATAATTATATCTTATTAATTTCTTGAGATACGCGATTTTTTTAATACAGTCTTTGCTGTGCTCTAGAGGATCCTTGTGATATTTCGAGCTCTTGGTGAATGATAAGTGTCGCAGTTTAAATCATTTTTGGAGTTAGAAATTATGGAACGCTCTGTTAAAAGCAAGGGAGTTTTTATGTCTGCAGTTCTTTTGCAACATGAATATAATTATATCGTTATTAATTTCTTGAGATACGCAATTCCATATTATATTCCCTTTTAATCAAATTCTAAAAGTATGCTTGTTGACTCTGGTATCACGTTAGTTAAAGACTTTGATGCTTAAAATGTTTAGGGAGAAATGGAATACTGGTGTGTATTTTTTATTTAAAGTACAGAGACCAGCCATATACTGTATGTTTAAGTTCCAAAATTAATATCGTTTATGGACTTCACACGCGTTGCAGTATGCTCCTATTCTTTTTATGCTCAGACACTAAGATTTCCCTTCAGAGGTAAAATTCCATATAAATATTAAATACTACAATGGACACAGTAAAGACGTTTACTGTAAATCTTTCTACAACAGACCAACGGACCACGAGTGCCCCTGTCGGTCAACCAATCACGAACCGCCGTACCCTGCGTCATCTTGCGTCACGATGCGCGACGCCGTAGCCAATTACCTCCGGTACGTGTCTGTACCGCGCACTTTGAATGGCTGCATCTGTAGCTAAGTGCATCCCCATTTGGGAGCTGCCCCTTATCAAAAGAAAACATCTTTAAATCAGCCTGCATGAATAGCTTCTCTGTGGCTGCACCACAGAGATAAAGAGAGAGATGGGGCCTCATTTGGGAAAGCACAGCAACACTTAATTCTGTCTTATTAATAAGCATTGCCGCTACATATCCCCCCTTTTTGAAGGTCACAAGGTCCTGAGGCGTTGTTGCCTTCAAAACAAAACACAGTTAAGTGATGTCCCTTGTCATTAGAACATTAACCTTAAATGTCTACATTACTCCTCGAGAATTCATACCGGAACCAGCATTGGGAACAAACAGGATGAATAACATCTGGAGTATGTATAAACACGGTAGGAGACATCATCTCAGTCTAGGCATTACACATCGGGAAGTTCACTGTCAATATCTGATACCTCTGTAGGCAGATATTTGGGAAGAAGTAACTTCATTTCTTTTGACATGCTACCCGGAGTACATCTTGATGTAAGAGTACAGCATTCAGAGTACATCCAGTCATGACCCAGCTACCCGGCAGTAGTGTTACAATAACAACAGTTCCTGTTCCCAACTACCTGATAAACCACGACACCTGTGTTGGGCACCTGCCAGGGTGGGTTGGAGGTTTGTTCCATTAAAGCAAACTAACTACCTGTACCTCTTCAGGGCGTAGTGTTACTTGGATTTCTATCCAATTCAATAGTGTGGCACCTGAAGGCATCCACGACCTCCAGTTTGGTCTTATGTTGTCTGGTTCCAGACCGTACAGTGTTAAGTTACCATGCTGTACTATGGCCTCCTCGGGAACTTGCAGGAAACTGTTGGTTAGGTGGCTGCATTGTGGTAGCTGTATCATGCCTGTCACAAGTCATAGTGACAGTTAAGTGAGATGTGCTGACCAGCCATTTACTTCCCACCTGCTCTTCATGGAGTTCATTAACCTCCCTCTGCTCGTTAGTAGCTTTACACCCTTCATTGGTGAATCATTTAGACACAGCCAATGGATAGCTTTGGTAGCCATACCCATCTCAAGATTAGGAACCAAATTCAATATTGGATTGCCTTCTGGGTGAGCTATGAGCGATGGGGTGGTTAATGTCACATACTCCTCTACTGAGAAGAGTGGAATCAAGTTGGTTGGGAATTGTGCCATGGCTAGACTGGCTACAGTGGCACTAAGCTCCCTTAACAGGTCTTGTGTCAACATTCTGGCCTGTTGCACACAAGCATTAACCCACTGTATAACACCGGCAATCATGTCCACTGGTTGGGGGATAAGGTTTAACCCTGTTGCATAGGAAATTGCCTGTAGGGTTTTCCCTAAGCTTTCCAACTTTTGCTGCTGTTGATACAGTCTGTCACTACCCTCTGGCATCTCTGACACCTGCCTTCTTGGGGCAGTCAGGGTGAGAGTGCCAGTAGCAAACAAACCTACCAGAAATAGCAAATGCACAACAGTGGAGGCAGCAATCAGTCCTTCCAAAAGTCTTTTAGGGTGGCTGATCCCAGTCATCTCCTTCTGAGTGACTGTTGCCTTTCTAAGCTGGCGCAGCGTGTACATGGTGTCTTTCTCAGTATGCCATGTGGCATCTTGGGCACCAACATCCTGGAAATCTGTGGAGATCTGACGCAGCTGCTGATGCTGCTCCTCCAATTCCAGGGTATCTGCTTTTTCGATTTGTTCATGCCGATGCTCTAGGAACCCTGCAGGGGGCGGTGCAGCTGTGGAGCACGCCTGACCCTCGGCTGAGTGGTCATTTGGAGCACCTGAGTGATCTGGAATTGTTACCCCATTTTCACTGTTCAGGTCCACCCTGCACACTTCCTGATTGAGGAATCCCTCTATCGGCATGTTTACAGTTGTTCTCTGGGGGCCGGTGTAGGACACCTGCTCGCTCCCCCCTTCTCTCGCTAGGGGTTCAGGGAGCTGCCCCAGCACTGAGATAGCCAGTTCACAGTCTTCGAACTCGCTTTCACCCACCAGGCCCATGTCAGTGCAGGCGGGGATTCTGACACCCCACTTTTCCGTGTTCTGCACTGGCAGGCGGGTGGCTTGACCATCCAGCTCCAGTCTGGCTGAACCACTGTTGGTCAGACTCAGACTGACAGACTGAGCTGGTGGCTGTAGGAAAACCGGCTTGGCTTTCATTCCCTGTCCCTTCTGGGGGACTGGGTGTGTTGGAAACCCTGCCGTTGAGGCAGGAAAATCAGGTCGGTCTCACTCACTACCTGGTAGTTGTGAGAAATAATGTTACCTGACTGCAGTTTCCCTGGGTCACTGGGTGGCCCAGTGACAGCTGCTCAAGCAGATCCTCACTAATAGAGGACCTCTCAGGGCTAAGGGTGAGGGCTACATCACCAACCTGCTCTCCTGCCATCTGGATCCCTTCCACTTCCTCTTGGGTGCCAGGGTGCACAGGGAAAGTTCCTTTTCATCGCCAGGTGGGGAGATCTGCTCCTCTTTAGGGATGTAAAAGGGGTGTGCTTCACCTGGTGGATCAGGCGGCTGCTTGGAGCACCACTCCTATGGCATGGAGGCTGTTGTGACCTCAGCCGGGACATGACTTCCCTGTATATCCGGGGAACAAGAAAATATTTGTATTTCTTCTCCAGAGTGAACAGAAGGAATCTCCACATAGGCTTCTGTTTTCGGTGGGCACTGTGTGAACAAACTCTGCCTCTTGGCCCCCCTTTCCTTCTGTACAGAAGGCTTAGGAGCCTTCACCTGTTTCTACACCTTGCCTTTCTGGTGATCCACCAAAGGTTCCTCTCTGAGTCGCATGCCCTTTTCTTTTTCTACCGGTTTGAGCTTGCTGTATGACATCAAACACCTTTCAACCTCAGTGTCAATCAATGTCTCGCTGGGTAAGACATCTCCCATGGAAGCCTTGAGGTAAAAGCTTCCTGCTTTTCCTCTCTGTTTTACTGCCTGCTCTGTGACTTCAGGGGTGGAGTCAGCACTCGCTTGGGAGTGGCTGACCTCATCCAGGCAGGAACCCTTCCGCTCAATCAGACAGACTGAGGGAGGGAGAGGGGGCGGGTCTCCGCCTCCTCCAGTGGAGAGTATCAGCTCATTCACGCTTCCGGCAGCCTTGGGGAGCGGTTGTCTCTGTCCTAATAAAACTTGTTCAAGCCTGGCCAGGCGGGCGGCTACTGAATCCTTTTGTTCAGCTTTATCTAGCCCTTTCCCTCCCCCGGTGTTCTCATGGCACTTAGACGCTGGGTGTGGTCCTGTGTGCCTGCTTTGGAACGGGGCTTAGCCAGCTCAGGAGCCTGTGCTCCTTCAAGCAGGGGGGAGTTAACCCTGCTGGCTCTGACGGCGAACACAGTCGCTTTAACAGCTTTTTGCTCAGAGCGACTTTGGACATCATACTCCCAGGCTTTCTGCACGAATCTCTTAATATCAGTCATTTTCATGGTCTGTGCATCTGTATGCATTAAGATCATCTTTCTGACTGACCGGTGGAGATTCGCAATGAATAAACCCTTGAAATGTGTATTCTCTTCGCAACCCTCATCATTTCCCCCTGCAAAATAAGTTCTAAGTCTCTCGTAATATTCGCGAGGGGACTCTGCTCTCTCGTGCTTAATGTTAAGGACGGCGGCTATCGCGGCAGTCGGGTCAATAAACGCACTGTATTCTCGGATAAGTGCTTGACACAGCTCTTCAAAGTCATCACAGACTTTCTTCATCTGCCTAGCCATCCACTCATGTACAGCTCTGCTGCTAGTTTTCCTGACCAGAAACACTTTCTCCTGTTCTGTAGCGTTTGGCAGGTACTGCAGGGTATACCTGAGGTCTTGAATATAACTCTCGATATTATTCTCTGACACTGCAGGGTCAATTCTCTCCATGTCCTTCGCTAGCTCTCTCAGAGAATGGAGGTTTATTCTCCTAGCTTCTCCGCTGATGGAGATATGACGGAGATCGTGGTCAGACCTGTCGCTGCTAGAGAGAGTGCTTAATAGCGACTCGAATTCAGACCTTTTAGCAACCATCGTTAAACTTAAAGAGTATTACTTTTAAGTACGAAATCACAGTTCTACCACAGAAAACCACAAGATCAAGTATGCAATCAACCCGGTAGATCGCAAAAGATCACAAAACAATCAAGCACTGCTTAAAGAGCAAGGGGAACTTTTTTCCTTTCGGCTTTCAGCACACTGTATTGTCGTGTATGAAACCCGCGGCGTTTTATATTGAATAATTATGCTTGGTTGACTCATTTCAGTCTTATCATAGCCCAGGTATGACTGAAATGAGTCCAGGGACGCCAATAAATGTAGTGTGCTCTCTGAAGGCACCAGTTCTGTAGGGTTTGGGCATTTACGGGGACATTTATTAATTGTAGCCGTAAATCACAAAATGATTCTTTTGATGGCCTCAGAATCAAACCACGCGATATAACTCAAACAACGCACACACACGGGTACTAATACACGAGGATACATTTATTAATACATAGAATATGCATATAAACCTAACAGATCTTATTGAGAGGGTTATCAGAATACAAAAGGTATATATACAATCAGTTACAAAGAGTTACATATATCAAGAGGACATACGTTTAGTATATCATTCATTTAGACCGTTTCATAAAGTGAACTTGGTTACAACTTCTACATTAGATACTGAAAACAAGTACATAACTCTTAGGAATTAAATTGATATCAACTGGTTGGGATAACAATTGAATTCTCAAGCTGTAATGCAGTGAAGTTGAATACTCATCCAATCTTTGGGGATTCAGATCTCCTGCGGGCTCTCCTGCGGGCTCTGGTTCGTTCCTGATGAAGCGCTAGCTCTGAATAGTGATTCCACAGTTCCGACCTGTTCACGAGGCTTGCTGCTGATGCTAACGTCGGGTGTATCCTCTGGTTACTCTCTGGCAACCTCCGCTCTAGACTCTTAGAACAAAGGAAAGTTCTGGCACTCAGACACACTGGCCGTTCCGTGGTTGTCCAGGCTCAGGATGGTCAGGAGGCACGCTGCGAAAATGTCCTTCCCTTGGGAGCCTTCTGCTCCTGGGCCGTCTTGCCCTGGAATTCTCCTTTGAATTGTCCAAAAAAGTTCACAGAATTCTCTCAGGCCCTCTGTGTTGCCTGTTGTTACCTGGAGGAACTTCAGCTCGTTCATTGGCTGAAAGTTCCATGGGCATCAGAATCCCACGTGGGTTACTCGGCCCTACCAGTCCCTGATTGGTTGATCAAGGTGAGATATGAGTCACTTACTCCTGACACTTAGGAATGCAGTCCAGATGTCCATCTGGCACTCCCTAGACAGATAGGCGCCAATGGATGACCATTGATCATGATAGCCAGGCTTAGCTAAGTGCATCCTCCTTTGGAAGCTGTCCCTTATCAAAAGAAAACATCTTTAAATCAGCCTGCATGAATAGTTTCTCTGTGGCTGCACCACAGAGATGAACAGAGAGATGAGGCCTCATTTGGGAAAGTACCGCAACACTTAATTCTGTCTTATTAACAAGCATTGCCGCTACACGGGTTTGCTTCAGCCTTTGATAAAAAAAGTGATCTGATCTGAAACTATCCAGCTTACAATCTCTGAGGTAGTTGTCACTAAACTCGGACATGATGTGGCACACATGTGCCGTGTGCCTTTACTTTTGTAAAAAACTGGTATCGGGAAAAGTTTCTTAATATTTCTTTTGATTAGCATGCAAGAAAATGTGATCATTACCTATGGAATTTCCCGCCAGCGTGGAGCTTGAATTCACAATCTTGAGATTCAGTGTTCAAGAGTCACAGAAGAGGTCGGCCTGGTCTTCAGTTTGCCAACGATAAGCTCCGGCAGTGCTTCTCTGTAAAGCAGATTGTTCGGATCGGTTATGTGGGACGGCACTTCGATACTAAGATCGTTTGCAGCACACGCATGGTTTCCCCCCTTCACGCAAAAAACATAGACAAAGGAAGCTCTCTTGTCTTGGGCTGCTGACTCCCGGATTTAAAGCGCTCTGGGTGCCAGCTAAGTCTCTAACAAGGACACTATAAAGACAGGAATTACACTTTGCTCACGTCACGCATGGAATGGCGAGGCTACTTGTTCCAATATTATCTAGTCTCACCTCATATGGTGCCGATTCCTGGTTTTCATTTAAGAAAGAGCACTGCAAACACCGTAAACAGTGCAAAACGTGTGATGAAAGAAGTCTTTTCCCCCCTTTGTCTAAAGCAGAACACAGCGGAGTCATGCCGAGGGTTGTGAGATCAAGATTTCAGTGGAGCACTGTCGTCTATGTCTTTAGCTACATGAGTTGGACATCCTCTTGTACACGGAAAGCAGATTGAGATCCTCTGACATGAAAAGTGCCAGATAAAAGCCATTTCTCATCCTTTCTCTTAGTGGTGGAGCTATCGCATGTAAATGAGGCAACTTGCAAGGCGAGCAGGCTCGGTGCACACCGAACGCAGATGTCTCAGAGCAGTTGAGACGTGTCCAAGTGGCTGTCAAAGAACAGCACTTTGCCGGCACTGTGGCTTAGTTGGCTAAAGCGTCTGTCTAGTAAACAGGAGATCCTGGGTCCGATTCCCAGCGGTGCCTTTCTTCCTGTCTTACTGTACAGAATTTATCCTTATGGGCAAATCCCATGCCTTTTAATTCAGATGAATGCAAGTGTTCGTTTCCTTTCTGGAACAACTTGTTTTGAAAGAAATCTATACAGCTTGCGAAAGATGAAACACAAATCTTGCTTATCAGTGAAGAAGAGGTACTCCCAGCAGGCCAGCTAATACTAGCAACGTTTTTTTTTCACCCTAACCCAGAGAATGGAGAAAAGCGAGGCGCCTGTGGCTCTGCAGTGTAATCAGTTCGCGAGTTCGGCGGTTAGCTGAAAGAGTGGTAAATGGAGCTCGCCCCAGCCCGTCCTTATTCTTTTAAAGAGGATAAAAAATTAACTTCGCCGCCACTACTACCAGCTTTAAAAGACTGCCATGGGCACAGAAAAAAACACACTACAGATGACTTTTCTGGAACCGAAGCAGAGATTCCTTTACGAACCAACTGATAAAGCTCAGCCAGTGAATACTGTTATCAGAATGTGAAAGCACGATCAACTTTGTAACTGCAACCACAGGAAAAACAGCAAGAAGCAGGCTCCATTCCCCATTTAAATCTGTTGTGTGAGGCATGCTTTTTGCACGCATGAAGTAAATCCCACGATCGCTTTTGAACGTGGACAAAGTACTTCCAAAGGAGCGCTATGCGCAAAGATTTAACAAGCTCAACCCCCGCCGATGATTTGGTGTGAAGAAGCAGAACATTCAAGTTTCACAGACAGAAGCAGCACGCCAGCACAGCCAACATTAAAACGGAGGGCACACTACGATTTGCATTGACACAAAAATGATCTGGGCAGACGTCGTTCCCTGCATAACGCAAAAAGTGGCAAAGCGCTTTTGGGTTGAGAGGACGCAAGAAGGTTTTTGTTTTGTGCCTTGATGTCAAGCTGAGAAAGTATCTTTAAACACTTTGCTTAGTTTCTCGAGAGACTGCCAAAAAGCAGTTCCCTCCCTTTCGTCTGAAGCCAGCTGAAAGGGGGTCTCGACAGAAGCACCTGGCAGCGGTGGGATTTGAACCCACGCCCCCGAAGAGACTGGAGCCTTAATCCAGCGCCTTAGACCGCTCGGCCACGCTACCCGCTGTGTGTTGTCTCTTTGTCTCATTACTTGCCCGGAGGAAGCCGGGTGGGTTTTGCTCTTGTCGCCCGACTTAGTGGCGTTATGACCGTGGAACCGACTGCACCTGCTTTTTCTGAGATGCTTCCCCACTCATGGCGAGATCTCGACTTCTTTAACACCTCTGGATAAAGATCTTCTGTGGAGCAGGTTTCAGACCTCTGCGTACAGCACCCTTGATGTCATTTTATTTTTACAGCAGCCGCATCCGGAAAGTTGTGTCTTTTACGTTTTATTTGAACAACAAAACTACATACAATACAAACAAGAGCACATATAACGTATCAAGAAAATCGTCAGGGGCACATGCTATAATACAATTACACTTTATGAAAAACGATTACACAAGGTAAATAAAGATAAGGTCCGCACAGCTTGTTCTTACATTTCGAAAGAGTCCGTAAACACCCCTTTACGTCTATTTTGAACTTTTCAAACGTAGGACTCTTCCCAGACCATTTCACTTTATACCACATTCCTAAACGAGGATGCTTCTCCTGTTTTAGAACTATTTTGGGCAGTATGGCTTATACAGCACACCCACAGTATTCTAATGGTGGACTGCAGATCTGTGCTATAGTTCAGTCGAATTCAAAGGATCCAGCAATCGTACTGGATTTGACTGGGATTCTGAAATGTCTCTTGCAAAAGTATTCGGGTTTGCTTGAACCTTTGATACAAAAAGTGATCTGATCTGAAACTACCCAGCTTACAATCTCTGAGGTAGTTGTCACTAAACTCGGACGTGATGTGGCACACATGTGCCGTGTGCCTTTACTTTTGTAAAAAACTGGTATCGGGAAAAGTTTCTTAATATTTCTTTTGATTAGCATGCAAGAAAATGTGATCATTACCTATGGAATTTCCCGCCAGTGTGGAGCTTGAATTCACAACCTTGAGACTCAGTGTTCAAGAGTCACAGAAGAGGTCAGCCTGGTCTTCAGTTTGCCAACGATAAGCTCCGGCAGTGCTCCTCTGTAAAGCAGATTGTTCGGATCGGTTATGTGGGACGGTACTTCGATACTAAGATCGTTTGCAGCACACGCATGGTTTCCCCCTTCACGCAAAAAACATAGACGAAGGAAGCTCTGTTGTCTTGGGCTGCTGACTCCCGGATTTAAAGCGCTCTGGGTGCCAGCTAAGTCTCTAACAAGCACACTATAAAGACAGGAATTACACTTTGCTCACGTCACGCATGGAATGGCGAGGCTTCTTGATCCAATATTATCTAGTCTCACCTCATATGGTGCCGATTCCTGGTTTTCATTTAAGAAAGAGCACTGCAAACACCGTAAACAGTGCAAAACGTGTGATGAAAGAAGTCTTTTCCCCCCTGTGTCTAAAGCAGAACACAGCGGAGTCATGCCGAGGGTTGTGAGATCAAGATTTCAGTGGAGCACTGTCGTCTACGTCTTTAGCTACATGAGTTGGACATCCTCTTGTACACGGAAAGCAGATTGAGATCCTCTGACATGAAAAGTGCCAGATAAAAGCCATTTCTCATCCTTTCTCTTAGTGGTGGAGCTATCGCATGTAAATGAGGCAACTTGCAAGGCGAGCAGGCTCGGTGCACACCGAACGCAGATGTCTCAGAGCAGTTGAGACGTGTCCAAGTGGCTGTCAAAGGACAGCACTTTGCCGGCACCGTGGCTTAGTTGGCTAAAGCGCCTGTCTAGTAAACAGGAGATCCTGGGTCCGATTCCCAGCGGTGCCTTTCTTCCTGTCTTACTGTACAGAATTTATCCTTACGGGCAAATCCCATGCCTTTTAATTCAGGTGAATGCAAGTGTTCGTTTCCTTTCTGGAACAACTTGTTTTGAAAGAAATCTATACAGCTTGAGAAAGATGAAACACAAATCTTGCTTATCAGTGAAGAAGAGGTGCTCCCAGCAGGCCAGCTAATACCAGCAAGTTTTTTTTCACCCTGACCCAGAGAATGGAGAAAAGCGAGGCGCCTGTGGCTCTGCACTGTAATCAGTTCGCGAGTTCGGCGGTTAGCTGAAAGAGTGGTAAATGGAGCTCGTCCCAGCCCGTCCTTATTCTTTTAAAGAGGATAAAAAATTAACTTCGCCGCCACTACTACCAGCTTTAAAAGACTGCCATGGGCACGGAAAAAAACACACTACAGATGAATTTTCTGGAACCGAAGCAGAGATTCCATTACGAACCAACTGACAAAGCTCAGCCAGTGAATACTGTTAACAGAATGTGAAAGCACGATCAACTTTGTAACTGCAACCACAGGAAAAACAGCAAGAAGCAGGCTCCATTCCCCATTTAAATCTGTCGTGCGAGGTATTCTTTTTGCACGCATGAAGTAAATCCCACGATCGCTTTTGAACTTGGACAAAGTACTTCCAAAGGAGTGCTATGCGCAAAGATTTAACAAGCTCAACCCCCGCCGATGATTTGGTGTGAAGAAGCAGAACATTCAAGTTTCACAGACAGAAGCAGCACGCCAGCACAGCCAAAATTAAAACGGAGGGCACACTACGATTTGCATTGACACAAAAGTGATCTGGGCAGACGTCGTTCCCTGCATAACGCAAAAAGTGGCAAAGCGCTTTTGGGTTGAGAGGACGCAAGAAGGTTTTTGTTTTGTGCCTTGATGTCAAGCTGAGAAAGTATCTTTAAACACTTTGCTTAGTTTCTCGAGAGACTGCCAAAAAGCAGTTCCCTCCCTTTCGTCTGAAGCCAGCTGAAAGGGGGTCTCGACAGAAGCACCTGGCAGCGGTGGGATTCGAACCCACGCCCCCGAAGAGACTGGAGCCTTAACCCAGCGCCTTAGACCGCTCGGCCACGCTACCCGCTGTATGTTGTCTCTTTGTCTCATTACTTGCCCGGAGGAAGCCGGGTGGGTTTTGCTGTTGTTGCCCGACTTAGTGGCGTTATGACAGTGGAACCGACTGCACCTGCTTTTTCTGAGATGCTTCCCCTCTCATGGCGAGATTTCGACTTCTTTAACACCTCTGGATAAAGATCTTCTGTGGAGCAGGTTTCAGACCTCTGCGTACAGCACCCTTGATGTCATTTTATTTTTACAGCAGCCGCATCCGGAAAGTTGTGTCTTTTACTTTTAATTTGAACAACAAAAATACATACAATACAAATGAGCACATAAAACGTATCAAGAAAATCGTCAAGGGTTCATGCTATAATATTGTACTGTTTTCAGGTTCCCTCAGGAAAAGGTCAAGTGGCGACGTGATAGTTAACCAAGCGACAGCTTCATTCTTTTAAACCACACAAAACCAAACACAGGACATACACACACGAGGAGACTGATGGAGCATGTTCACATCGTTAGGGTGGTAATTACTTAACAACAGGCTATACACTTATAAGGCTACATGGTACCATGAGTGCCTAGGTGCACTTCCTCCTCACCACCGGGCCAGGGGGGTTACACTGTCCCCACCTGAAGCGTCTGGCGTCCCGCCGACATCGAACACCCCCCTCAGGCTATACTCATACTCTGCTAAAGGCTGTGGAACTCTGCGTGAGCGGCTGTTACGAAGCGGTGGTGGCCGGCGGCCCGCGGTCACCCCATTGTCGGCCGGCTCTGGCCCTGGCTGCTCCTCCGGAGCCTCCCCGCGGGGCTCCTCCTCCCGGTCCCGGTAGGGGGCCAGGCGGTCTCGGTGCAGAACCATCACTCTCCCCCGGTAGCAGACCTTGCCTACCACCCCGAGGACCTCAGCGGCCCCCTCCCACAAAGGCGCCAGCTTAGGGCTGAGGCCTTTGCGGCGGAGCGGGCTGTACACCCAAACCAAGTCCCAGGGCTGGAAGGCAGGCCCCCTGCAGCGCAGGTCGTAGTTCTGCCGGACTCCCGCCTGAGTCAGATGGGTCCGGGTAAAGCTGTGCACCCGCCGCATCCTCTGCTGCAGGTCCTACTCGTAGTCCAGTCCAGCTGGTGGTGCCGACTCGTCTCTGGGCGGCGGGCCGAAGACCAGGTCCACCAGGGTTCGCATTTCCCGGCCCAGCATGAGTGAGGCCAGGGTACACCCGGTAGATTCCTGGATAAGCCTAGAGCTCGAGGGGGAGGTGGCGGTCCCAGTCCCGTTGATGCCAGGACACCAGGGAGGCCAGCTGGGTGGCGAGAATCCGATTAAACCGCTCCACAGACCCGTCGCTCTGGGGATGCAGCGGGGTGGTCTGAGTCTTAGAGATCCCCAGGCACTGGCACACTCTGGCGAAGACCTGGGACTTGAAGATATGCCCCTGGTCACTGTGTAACTCCTCCGGCACCCCCAGCCTGGCAAACATCCCCTCCAGTAGTGCATCGGCCACCGTGGGGGCAATCTGGTCCAGGAGGGCATAGGCCTCCGGCCACTTCGTGAAATAGTCCATTGCTACCAGGACATAGCGGTTTCTGGCCTCGGCCCAAAACGTCCACCCACACCCGCCCCATAGGAGCCCCTACCTGGTGTTGTTGGAGAGGGGACCTTTCTGCGCCATGCACACCGCTCCACGTCCCGGTGGCAAAGACCCCAATAAAAATGGCCTCGGAGACGCTACTCGTCTACTGTTTTTTTACAGCCGAAATGCCCCACGCCCGGCTGGCCGTGCACCGCTTTGAGCACAGCCGCGCGGAGCGACTGTGGCACCACCAGCTGTCACCGTATCTCACCACTGGAGGGTACCCGCCACCCCTGGCGCAGCACCCCGTCCTTTACCTCCAAGGCCTCCCACGGGGCGCAGAGGGACTCGACGGACTTTGGGTGTGGGGCAAGCTCCTCTTGCATAGGCCGCACTCCTGCTGCCTTCCAGCGGAGCACCGGCCCCACGTCAGGATCAGCTGCCTGATGCTGCGCCAGGTCTGGCAGGCCCACCCCCAGCAGCCCCTCCAGGGCCATGGCCGCGGTGCTCGCCTCTGCCACGGTGCGGACAGCCTCCTCACGCTGCTCCTGCCGGGCGCAGTGGTGGCGTTCCGCGGCCTCGCAGGGGTGCCGCGAGAGAGCGTCGGCATTGAGATGGTGAGACCCCGCACGGTGCACAACAGTGAAGTCATATTCCTGCAGGACCTCTATCCATCGCACCATCTGCCCCTCCGGCTCCTTAAAGTGGAGCAGCCAGGTGAGGGATGCATGGTCGGTCCTCAGCTGGAACCGGGTCCCGAACAGGTACGGCCTGAAGTGGCGGACCGCTGCCATCACCACCAGCAGCTCGTGACGGGTCACGCAGTAGTTCCGTTCAGCCCTAGTCAAAGCCCGACTATAGTAGGCAACTACAAGCTCTCCATCTGGCCTCTCCTGCGCCAACACCGCACCCACCTCCGAGTTACTCGCGTCAGTATCTAGGACATACGGTAACCGCGAGTCGGGGTAGGCCAGCATGTAAGCTTCACGTAACCAGCCGAACGCTATCTCACAGCCTGAGTCCCAGTCGAAACGGCAGCCCTTGCGATGCTGGCAAAGTCCCGGACGAACTTCCAGTAATACGAAGCCAACCCCAGAAAGCTGCGCAGCTCTGCAACGTCGCGGGGAGTCAGCCAACCCCTCACTGCAGCGACCTTACCTGGGTCTGTAGCCACCCATCGCGGTCCAACAACATGTCCCAGGAAGGTCACCTCCCGCCGCAGGAGCTCGCACTTGCGGGGGTTGAGCCTCAGGCCAGCACGGTTCTGGAACTGGAGGTTCGTCAAGGCCTGGTTGAAACACCGGGCATGAACCAGCAAATCGTCCAGATACAGCACACACTGGTTCCACGGGACCGATGCCAGCACCCTCTCCATCAGCCTCTCGAAAGTCGCCGGGGCATTGCACAGGCCAAAAGGCATGACAGTAAACTGCCAGAGGCCCTGGGGAGAAGGAGCCAGAGGGAGCTGAACCAGGTCGACCCAGTGATGTAGTCCAAGGCATCGTCTATCCTCGGCAAGGGGTGGGAGTCTTTCCGGGTGACCTCATTCTGCTTGCAGTACTTTACGCAGAACTTCCATGAGCTGTCTTTTTTTCGGTCCAGTACAGCTGGTGCAGACCACAGGCTCACGGAGGGCTCAGTCACTTTTGCTGCAAAGAGGTCATCGTTTTGGGTGAGTAGCGCCTGGAGCCACTGCCGCTGGTCCCAATCGAGGCCCTCGCATCTTCGCTGGTAGAGGTCCTCAACGGTGCGCCTAGCTTCCACGCAACGCTTGGCCCCCGCCACTGCCGCCTTGTCTGGCCCCCCGGGTGACTCAGGGGCAGGATCTGGCACGCTCTCTCTCCAACTCGCAGGCCCAATCCGCCCCAGTGACTGCCGCCGCCGCCACCACCACTGCCTCTTTTTCTCCTGGCTCCAGCAAGCCCGCGTCCCTCGGCCTTCGCCGGGCCTGCCCTCCACCAGGTGAAGTCACCCCTGCCACACCAACTCCTGCCAGCTCAAGTCCAAACTGGCCCCCACTCGCTGCAGTACGTCCAGCCCCAGAATGCAGTCCTCCTGGATGGGTGCGAGGTAGCAGGGGTGGCGGACCGTCGCTGCACCTAGACGGAAGGCAAGCACCTGTTTCCCCCGGACTGCAGCGAGCTGTCCCTTCATGGTCCTTAGCCGCAGGCCGGAGGCCTCCCATCCTGGGGGGGTGGTGCCCTCAGTGTTGGGGAGGACGCCCGGCCGGAGTAGGGTTACCGATGAACCGGTGTCAAGCAGGGCCAGGCAGGGTTGGTCCTCGATTTGGCAGTGGAGGTACAGGCCCTGGCTACAGCCAACTCGCCCCACGGTGGCGTGAGGGGCGCCGATCTTAAAAGCGCTCTCCGGAGTGGGGGTTGAGGTGTTCAAGAGCGGGCAGCCATTCCCGCCCTGAGCCGCTTTGTTCTAGTTTCCCGACGCCGATCGAGGAGTGCGAGGTTCGGGTGCCCAGCAGTACCGGGCTCGGTGCCCCCTCTTCCCGCAGCGGTCGCAAAACAGCATGCGGGGCTGTTCCGTGGCGGTTGCTGCACGGGCTGGCTTCTCTTCCCCCTTGCTGAACTCCTCCGTCGCTGCCTCGGTCTGCTGGCAGGGCGCCCTGCGTCTGCTGGTGCTTCCAGCCACCCCGAACACGGCCTCAGCCCGTGTAGCAAGGGCCAAGGCCTGCTCCAGCAATTCCGGCGCGGCCAGCTGCACATGGCGCCACCTCCTCGTGTGAGAGGGCCTTGAGAAAGGCCTGGAGAGCCATCTCCCGCTGCGCCTTCCGGGGAAAAGTTGGGTATCCTCGGCGGGCGAGGAACAAGACATCCGCGGCGACCGGGCCCAGTCGCTCTTTTGGTCAGCGGCGCCGCAGGGCCAGCCTCTCCCGCATCAGGTCCGGCTCCTCCTCCACACCGAAGCGCAGCTGGAGAGCTGCTGCCAGCGCCGCGTATTTGCCTCAGTCCTCCTCCGGGACATCCAGGAGCACCTGGCAGGCCGCTCCTTCCAGCGCCGCCGCCAGGTGGCCGGCCATCTCCGCCCGGCACCAGCTGTTCGTCCGGGCCGCGAGCTGGAACTGCACCTCGTAGGTTTCCCAAGGCGCTGCCCCGTCGTAGCGACCGGGTTGCACCCGCGCTGATGGGTGTGGGAATCGCTGATCGGCTCTGGCAGGGAGGGTATCTTCTCTTTGGGGCATCCACTGGGCGGGAGTAGCAGCAGGTCGCCCCAATTCTACCGGCAGGACCACTATTGAATAGCCCTGGTAAGGGCTGTGGCCACCTGTCGCACCCAGGAGTTGCTCAGGCTCCCTATGTGCGCTGCCGATGGGTTCTGTCTCTTTTAGAGTCAGACAGCACTTGACAGAATCGGCTAATGTCTGCCAAGATTTGTCCATCCTGCCCGCTTCTGACACCAATGTAGCGTTTACAGGTTTTTCTCAGAACAAAGGACCAGTGGAGACGCGATTAACAAACCAAGCAATAACTTTATTCTTTAACAACCACAAAACCAAACACAGCATATACATGCACATGAGGAGACTGACAGAACACGTACACATCTTTAGGGTGGTAATTACCTAACAACACACTATACTTTTACAGGACTACACAGGCCACTAGAACTACTAGGACATTATTTACACAGGTAGGGTCAGCCACTGGTCATCGTGCTGACCCTCAGACTCTCCCCGGCTACAACTCCCAGCATGCCCAGCGGTACTATGCACGCCTAGGGGCGCTTCCTCCTCACCACCAGGCGAGGGCGTTACAATATATATATTTTTTTTCTCTGGTTCTCAGCAGTATCATTGGGCTGAACTCCAGTTAAATGCTTGGCTTAGAAAGATCAAAAGTGAGCGAGGGAAGATGGGTGGAGATTAATGGAAGTTATAAAAGCAATGGGTTGGCTCTGCTTAAGCTTCATTCAGACCTTATTAGGGAAAACTCTATGGGTCAATTGCATCGAACTGAAAGTAGCATACTAACAGGAGTTCAACCCGTGCTTAGAACGCAGATGCCGTCTAAACTTGTGCTCCACCTTAAGTCCAATTGCAACAAACTTTGCTGCTGTGCTTAGTACGCAGTGCCGAGCTAAACCTGTTCTCAATTGCAATGAAAACAAAGTAACAACTGCAGCACTCCAGAGTAACTAAAGTAGCGGACTAATTTAAATTATGTCTTCATATGGCTTAGTACCGTACTCGGTGTAACGCAGGATTGCATTAGAAGGCTCCCAAATATAGTGGAAATAATCTGTTGCTTGGAAATGTATTGGAATATTAATTAAAATTGCTTTACACTCATACCATATTTATTAATAATGAAGTTTATGAATGTGTGTATTTACAGAAGTGTCATTCACTATTTATGTTTAATGTCAATCATTACTAGTAGCTGTGAGTTTTAAGATATGCTAGGGAGTGAAGAGAACAGAACAGAGCAAATGGTTATATAAATGGAGTGGGAGCCTTTAATATGTTCTATAAAATTTGGGAGTCAACTGAATAGATTTGCTAAGTATTTTATTGTGATGGGTCTCTGTATTTGTGGTTATCAGTGGAAAGCAGGGATAATAAGGAAATGGGTGGCACCCAAGCACATGTTAAAGAAAAAAACTTGGCTTCTTAAAAGTGATTATGATAGCCACAGGACAGAAGAGACAGTGCACTGTGGTCCAATAATGACTGTGTTGAAACAGCCAGAGTGTGCTGCATGCCATGGAGATGGAAAAGGTAGCTCATCCCAGTCAATCGCAAGGTTGTGTAGGACTGCACATGACCTGATGATGATGGTGCTGGCTCTTGATGGACTGGTATACAAACCAAATGACAGCCAAGCAAAGCGTTAGTTGTTTTACAATTCCGAAAGATTGTTCAAAGTGGCTTCTTGCATTTTTATGACTCCTGTTATAGTGCTTCTCTTGTAATGTTGTAGGATTGTGCACAGGTGTCAGAAGATATAGTCATAAAGAATAACCACAGGCAAAACAACATGCCAGCTTGCTCTTCCCTACTTTGAAAGGAAGATATTGGAACTGATTAAAGAACTTAACTTGAAATGTAAGCTCTTACTGACACAGGAGAGAGAGTTCTGAAAAGTAAGCACAAGGCACACTGTGGATAAATAAATGTATTAATTTAAAAAAAGAAATACTGAGAAGGTCAGAGGAACAATAATTGTTGTATTTATTTGCTCAGGTAGTTTTATAAGTTTAACTTTCAGTAAAGTTCTGTTAAAAATAAAACTGGTCATTAGTTGGCGTCTTTTGTAATGATTTAGCAATAGTGACATGTCGGCTTGTTCGACTGGAGTGTTAAACAAAATTAATACAGTAGCGTCCTGTCTCAAGTGTACAGCTGCAGTTCTCGTTTGTTTCGTGACTAATTGCAATTGCATTAGTCTGTGTAAAAAAAGACTTCTGCAGCTCCAGTGGTGCGATCGAACTCATGCTGAGATTGAGTTCAAGCCTCACCTGGAGCAGTGTGGCCTATATTTTCAACTATTTAAACTAACTGACCAGTTTAGGTCCTGTTAAGTATTTGCTGGAGATCAGGTCTAAATTAACATGAAAGGAACAAGTAAAGGTTTGTTCCTTGTCAGACCTGAAGAAGGCTTCAAAGCTCAAACGTTGCTTGCTTCTCTTTTCAGCATGGAATAAAATTTTACTTGTTCCTATGCAGTCCACACATGCTGACACAGCTCCCTACTTAAATTACCATCAGCAATGGACCTCCAGCAGACCTATACACAAATATATGAGAGAGGTCTACTGAAACGAGAGGAGCACGATGGAGTACCGAAGACTTGAAAAAGCACTCACTTTTCTGTGTTTTTGTTGTTACCCAGATTTGTTTTTAATGTTCTTTTTCTCTTTGTTTTGAAGTTGTTCTGTTTTTTTTTTTCTTTTTTGTAGGTGTTAGACTACTACAGGGATTTACCTAGGTTCTATTAAGACTTCTTTTATCAAAACATATTTTATTAATAAAAGCGTGATTTCTTAATAATCAACTTTAATGTTATCTTTATTAGTAGCTGTATTACAGGTAATGCATGCACAGCCTTTATTATGCTATAGTGAATTTTCAGGTATCCCATGGAGGGAAGAGAACTGAAATTAAGGAAATACTTATTTAAAGGGGTCTTAAAGTCTTAAAAGTGTTCTGTCACATCTGGGTGTTAATTGAATAGATTTGTTGTATTATTTCATATGATTTGACTCTACACTTGTGTTTCTCAGGAGACAGCAGTAATATTGGGGATTTGCGGGTACAGATAATAAATTATACTATACAAGTGTAGAGGTTTGATGGGTTTACTGAGACAATTATTAATTGTAGCAGTAATCACGAGGTTGTTCGTTGTGGTTTTTAGAAAATCAATCGTCAGAACAACTAACAACGCACACACACGGGTTCAATACACGAGATACATTTATTCAAATAAATTGTGCACCAAACATATACTAGTCTGCCTGGATACGAGCAGCAGACCTTACTGTGAGGGTTATCAATATACAAAGTATATAATCTCGAAGAGATGCAAACACAAAGAGATACACAACAGAGAATATATGTCAATATATATCGTTCGGTTACCAAATCGCTAATCAGTGTTATTACCCACTGTTACTCTAAACTCGGAAGTAAATACATTACTCATGAATTAAATTGATAACAACTTGTGTTGAGGTACAACTGAATTCTCGAGACGCAATGTAGAACATGGGGTTTACTTATCCACTGTGTATGGATTTGGAATTTCCCAGCACGAACACCAAACCAGCTGACAGGCTCTGTTGCAGCCTCGGTCCCAGCGGTTGTCCAATGGGTATTGTCCTGGCGTCCTCTGGCTACTGGCCAACCAGTCGAGGTGCAGCTCGGAGTAGGACGGGCGGAGGAATCTGACTGCGGCGCGCAGGGCAGTCGTTGCTCCGAGGGGATCTACCAGCAGTCCGGCTGGCTAGTAGAAAGTCTCTATGCACTATGCACTCTATGCAGTGTGACGGCTAGTCCTCACAAGTCACTCTTTTGCCCAGGAAGAAGCTGGTTCGTTCCCGGTCCAGCGCTGCTTCTGAATAAGCTATTCAGGTTGTCGACGAGGGTCCAACTGTGGGCTGCCGTTGATCAAGCGGAGCGTTCACGTTGGTAGAATTCTGAGTACGTACGGGATCCTCGGCCCCGCGCTTAGAACAAAGTCCAAGTCCCTTTGCAGACAACAGCCTTTGTCACGTGATTGTCTCTGAGGATGTGCGAAAATGGCCAAGGAGAGCCCTGATCTGAGCTTGCGCTCCCTTTTTGACCAAGACACAGATGTGTTCTGATTGGTTGAGAGTTTGGCAGGCATTGGAGACCCACATGGTGTTACCACACCCTGCCAGTCTCTAATTGGTTGATCAAGGTGAGATACTAGTCACTTACTCCTGACACTTAGGAATGCAGTCCAGATGTCCATTTGGCACTCCCTAGACAGATAGGCGCCAATGGATGACCATTGATCATGAAAGCCAGGCTTATCTAAGTGCATCCCCGTTTGGGAGCTGTCCCTTATCAAAAGAAAACATCTTAAATCAGCCTGCATGAATACTTTCTCTGTGGCTGAACCACAGAGATGGAGAGTGAGATGGGGCCTCATTAAGGAAAGCACAGCAACGCTTAATTCTGTCTTATTACCAAGCATTGCTGCTACAACTGCTTAAATTCAAACTAAACAGGACTATGGGAATGAGATTTGATTTCGAACTGGGTTTTAAATAAATAGGACCGCTGCACTACATTGTGCTTTATGTAAGACAAAAGGTGGGCTTCCTGTGTTTTCGATAACTCAGTTGTAAGAGCGGAGGAATATAGTGGAAACAGCTGGGAACTCTTTGTTCTCTGGTTTGAATTTGGCTGGAAGAAAGGTGTTTTTTATGTTCTTTAATCAAAAAGTGAAAATTTGTCGTTCACTTAGTTGTCTTATTTTCTAGGCTTGTAGACTCCTCACTCTTCCTAAAAGAAAGTGCTGCAGATAAAGATACAGTAGTTGTCGGAAGTTTGTTCAGTGGTAGAGCACATACAGGCTGTATGTGGTTGTTTTCAATCGCCGGCGTCTCCACTCTGGATTTCTTCCTAAGCGCGATATCTTTCCTTACTTGTGTGTGAATTTCAGCGCGACACATAAACCCTTTGTCTGTTTTATAAAGATTATATTTTAAATCAGTTAAAACAAAAAAGTACCTATAACATACACGTAGAAAACACATGTATCCAATTTGAAAATTTGGGCAATGTATTACTAGTAGTGGAGCTGAGCTCACAGAAGAGCAGTTGATATTGTTAAACCACGTATTATTTTTACGCTACTAAGCACTGGCACGGTGTTAGTGCAGTCCTACCCAAGCTTTCTATCGACTGGATGAGTCTCCTGTTCCATCTCCAATTCTTTCTGCACATTTCGCCTGTTTCACCACCATTATCATTAGACTATAGCCACTAATACGAGAATACTGTTCTGAAAGACTGTCTTAAATAATAATGTTGAAAAGGGTAATGATAAGAGTTTTTTTTCATTAAGGTAACCATACATTTGCCTGTATAGTACAACTTATTATCTGTATCCGCAAATCCCCAATATTAATGCTGTCTCCTGAGAAACACAAGTGTAGAGTCAAATAATATTACAACAAATCTATTCAATTAACACCCCTATGTGACAGAACACATTTAAGACTTACACCCCTTTTAAATATGTATTTCCTTCATTTCAGTTCTCTCCCCGGGATATCTGAAAATTCATTATAGTATAATAAAGTCTGTGCATGCATTACCTGTAATACAGCTACTAATAAAGATAACATTAAAGTTGATTATTAAGATATTACACTTTTATTAATAAAATAAGTATTGATAAAATTCCTTGTGAATAATTGTAGTGTCTGGAAAGCAATTGTTCATTGACGATATTATTTCCACTTCATTCAGGACAGTTCCAATGTAATCTATTGTTCCACTTCGTCTGCTTAGTCTCCTACTTTAGTAACATCTAATGGGGAGCAGCTGTTATTTTAGGTTTGTTGCAATTGAGAACAGGTTTGCTACAGAGCTGCTGACAAATTTCAGCAGCCAGTTTGTTGCAACTGACCCGTTGTAGCTACCAATCAGAAAAAAAACCAAACGCAACAACTTCAAAAGAAAAAGAACATTAAAAACAAATCTGGGGAACAACATAAACACAGAATCTAATGCGAGAGCTTTATCAAGTCTTCAGTGCTCCTCTTGTCTCAGTAGACCTCTCTCATATATTTATGTACAGGTCAACTGGAGGTACACAGCTGATAGAAATTTAAGTAGGGAGCTGCATCACAGCATGCGTGGGCTGCAAATGGAAAAGTATAGGTTTATTCCATGCTGAAAATAGAAGTAAACACAACGTTTCAGCTGTGGAGCCTTCTTTGATTGTGACTCGAAATAAATCTTTACTTGTTCGTTTGATGTTAATTTATCTCCATCAAATACCTAACAGTATCTAAACTCGAAAGTTGCTCTCAGTAGCTAAAGACACTGCTCCAGGTGAGGCTTGAACTCACAACCTCGGCATGACTCCGCTGTGCACTGCTGTATAAGTACCGCGCGCTGACCGATTGCGCCACTGGAGCTGTGCAAGGTGTGCTCCTCATACAGACTGACGCTGCAGAAACACAGGGTGAAAACGGTTTCGGTTGTGGATCCATCTATACATGGGGAACACTAAAATAGCAAGGAAAATACAAGAAAAGAAACTGAAAGAATTGTGCTAACAGCAAAGGGGAACTGAGGGAGGTGGTCAGACAAGTAAATCAGCCTGGCAGATTATTTGTATCGACATTTTTTGAGTCAATCAGCAAACAGATTTCTCTTCATGTGCCTTAAACTGTGCAGTTTGTATCTTCGCTGTAGATAGGTTTCTTCAGAAGTCCAGTAAACTGACAATAATGGAGAACTAGCTGACGCACCCCGTCGTGAAGACCCTCTGTAAGGTGATTACACGTTTCAATTTCAAGTCGCCTCCTTTACACTCAATTGCAGCCCCGAAACTGAGAGAAAGCATGAGAAATGGCTTCAGTTTCAATGTGAAAGTGCAGTACAGGCTCGATGGCTTCACATCTCCCATCAATCACATAAAATTGCAGTAAAGCGATCTAAATATGACTCTTAAGTACTTGGAAAGATGATTATTTTGAGCGTGCCTCCAAGGGTCTGCTACGAGGCTGAAGTTACAGTAGCTTCTTATTCGCCAGCTTCTTATGCGTGTTTTTCGTTCCACCTTAAATGGTGCTGCTGTGATGTTATGTCGCCTTTCGCCTGTAGATGGCTCTCTTCGATCAGTACTAATCCGGCTGGAATACTGTAGACATCTTCACTGAAAAGGAATATCCAAATAAATAGCGACTGTCCAAATTATATTTTGTTATGGAATATATTTCAGAAAATCGCAAACCAATTTTAAAAACTCACCACAACACGGACTTACACTGGGAAAAGGTGACTGCACTTTCTGCTTATTGCTACGGCCTTCCCCCCGATTATGAAAATGTCTCACAGTTCTGACACCGCCGTGTGAAAGACAATGTAACAGACTATCAAAATCCTGAAGTACAAGAAATTTTAATGCACCAGTTTTTTAAATATGACCCTCTGATCCTGGCATGTCAGTATACATTTCGAAAAAGTATGGCACCAATCGCACGAATTGCAATGGCACAAATTGTTGAGAATATCACTGACCTTGCCGATATTTGCAGGGGATACGAATGTTTTGCACATGTTGAACTACAACACGTAAAAATTGAGCTTCTTAGTCAATATCATCGGGAATGTCCAATAATGACGAACATCAGTAGCTTCAAGGAAACTTTGACTCGCACATGGAGTTTTATCTTCAAATGGAGGGTGGGAGAATTTATTTGTACTCTCGTTGCTCATTAGCTAAACTATTTTAAAAATATGACACAGATTTGTTCGAGAAACTTGTAACCGCCTTAAAGAGAGTCTTCTTGAAGATGTGCACCAGCTAGCTCTCCACTGTCAATTGACAGGACTTTAGGAGAAACTGTTCTCATACAACCAACATACAAATTACACATCTTAAGGAACATGAAGAGAAATCCGTGTACTAAATAACATAAAATTGTCACTGCAAATTATCACCAAGCTGTTTCATGTGTCTGACCACCTCTTTCCTACTTTGCAGCGAGCACAAATCTTTCTGTTTCTTCATCGCAATTTTACTGTCTCTTTCCCCCATGTGGAGTTAGATCCACAGCTGAAACTTTAGGTCAGTTCCTGTTACTCTGTCCGATTGAAAGAGCTGTATTAAAGGCACTCCCATCTCTGCAGGAAAGTTATTGCTGCTCTCAACACAATATACTGCAGCCAAATATAGCGATACTGTCACTGCCTGTGGGCCACGTGTTCCTGCTGGCAGTCTATTATGTCATGTTCATCCACACCCAGAAACATTACTTCATCGCTATTTTACTGTCCCCCATGTGGAGATGGATCCACAGCCGAAACTTTAGGTCAGTTCCTGTTACTCTGTCCGATTGAAAGAGCTGTATTAAAGGCACTCCCATCTCTGCAGGAAAGTTAATGCTGCTCTCAACACAATATACTGCAGCCAAATATAGCGAAACTGTCACTGCCTGTGGGCCACCTGTTCCTGCTGTCAGTCTATAATGTCATGTTCATCCACACCCAGAAACATTACCGCTGTAGCACAATAGTTATATAGGCGCAGTCCATAGAGCAAGAATCTCTTAATCTCAGAACTGTGGGTTCAGCCCCCACATTGGGTCCCTCTGTGTCAATTTCATCCCCCCAATCCTCCTAGCATGACCTGATGGCGTAACAGTGATACCCAGTACCCAGCGTAATTCAGCTTTCTTTCCACTTGATTCAGATTTTGATCTGAAATCATCAGCCGAACAAGAGTTTGTCTAAATCGAGGGAGATGTGCTCACAAGCAAGTATTAAACACTTCAGCATTTTCTGTTCGAATACCACACTTTGTCAAAACACTGCCGTTTCTTAAGCTAATAAGTAAGGGTTTTTGAGCACGCATTGTATTGTTAATGCTTATATTAAAAAAGCATAAATTCACATAGTGGAATTTGCACTGAACAAAGTAGTCCAGCCCTTTTACAACATTACATACCCACTGATTAAAGCTTAAAACTACAGCAGCAGGAGCAACAATAATGGCAACAACATGTTTGGAGCTCGGCATTTCATTTATTCTGCGGAAACGTATCGGAATGAACTGCCCGAGATAAAAGAGTAATTGCGGCTTCAGATCGTTTTTACAGAGCATTGCGTTGTTCTGTTCATGCTGACTACACGCATTACATTTGTCATTTACTGCAAGCGTTGCTTTTCCAGGTTTTTCTGAAATTCCTCGCATTTGAGCCAGCACTAAAATATTTCATTCCCGTCGCTGAATACATCGTGGAAACGGTATTTGGAACGGAATGCTGTCACTCATGAAACCTCTTTGTTATTCGGTTCTGAAGTTTGAAAATGAAAATAAAACGGGGGTCACTTCATAGGCTTGAAAGAAGTCCAAGCAGCATAAAAACCCGCGAATTCTCACAAAGGCTGCCCCTTTCTTCTGCTGCTGTTATAAATCAGCCTTAAACGTTTGAATACATACCTTACTGCTGCTAATCACATTCACGTGTTTACGAAGCTTTTTTCTGTCCGTTATGTTTTTGCTAAGCAGTTTCTCCGTTTTCATCGTACTGTGATTGTCAGCGAGCACAACAAGACTGAAACAGTGTAAAGGCAGGTAAAAAAGAATGGGTAAAACGCCTGATTGTCGGGAGTGGGATTTGAACCCGTGCCTCTATTTGGAGAGTGAAACACAAAGCTTAAAAGACACGAAGCTGTGAATTTGCTGTTTTAAACCGCTCGACCATCCTGAAGAAATAGGTGTCGACTGCACCAGTCGCATCCGATTTTCCGTAATCTTAGGACAATTGATACGACTGGACTAACACAATTTTGGCGTTTAGTATGACATGGAAAACGGTACCGGAGCATTCGGGTCCGGACTACTAGACTCAGAAACAGTTTTTACCCCCGCACTATCAAACTATTAAACTCCCAGCCTCTCTCACTCTCTCCTCACCTCTCACCTATGATCTGAACCTCACAGTGCTTTCTTTCTTACCAAAAACCCAAACACACATTGAAAATCTACCTCTACCATACATGTCAAAAGCTCACTCCCCATCATTTCTATCCCTTTATTTCATTCTTTTGATGCGTGTTTTTGCACATAACCTGTTACCTTTTTGTTGTTTTGCACGCTGCCTGTTGTTTTTTGGACATCGGCTGTTGTCTCTGTCTTTCTTTTGTTATACAGTTGTATTGTTGTTGTGTTTTTTTTTTAAAAAACACGGTCTTCTCGTTCCTAAGTCAGATTTTTAGTGCTTTCGAACGTTACTTCCAACCTGGACTGACAGCTCACCCGATCTGTTTGTGATCAGACCATGGAGTCGGGGGCTGTACCAAGCGCACGTTCCTTCCCAATGCTGAGGCGATCATTCGGAAGATGGGTGTGAAGAGAGACAAGCTTTGTCGACTAAAAAACAAGGCAGGATATGCAAGAATACTTATCACTGGCGACAGTTATGTTCTCTTACTATTGAGATCCCTACATTGCGAGTTTTTTTAAGACTTTGAAACTGAAGGAAAGCGATGACAAGTGAAACTGGCACGGGTGGGGCTTGAACCCACGCTCTTCGGTTTACGAGACCGACTCCTTACCACTTGGCCACCGCGCCTTCAAGTAACCATGGGAATAAGGTTGTTCAAATTATTTTTTTCTGAATCTGGTTTACATCGCCAAATGTAAACCGGAGGCAGCAACAACAATAAAAGGGATACTTGTCCTTAAACTCGGACGTGATGTTCTGCAGACATGTGCACAATGTCCTGTTTTCTTGCAGTGTAGACATTTTGCTGTTCACGCTCCGCATTCATCTGCTTTGTGCATTGTTAGTCCGCACCTGTAACATGTAATGTCAGCCGTCCCCTGTTCTTCTATTTCTCTAGCATGACTGCGTCCTGCTGCTCGGCTTTTGTTTGTAAAGTTTGAGCGAGCGCCCCGTTCAGTGTCACTTTGTCACTGTGGTCAGAAAGCATTCTTGATTCTGCTTGAGCTGCTTCATGAATTCTAGCGACTGTAAGAGCTCTTTCTAAAGTCAGCCCTTCCTCCTGCAGCAATTTATAGTCTTTTATGTGCACATTTTTCCACAAGTTGATCTCTTAACATGTCAGTTTCCAATACTCCAAAGTCACAAGATTTAGCCAGTTCTCTTAGTGCAGTCACAAAAGCAACAACAGATTCGTCCTGAGACTAAGTTCTCTGCCTAAATTTATGCCGTTCCAAAACCACATTTCTCCGCGGTGTAAAGTAAGCGTCTAAGGCAGCTACAGTCTGTTCATATGTACCTTTTTCTCCAGGGAGGTTGGCGAAAATCCGCTGCACGGGAGCCCCGATACAGTGCAGTAGTGTAGCCCGTCTCACGGCATCCTGAGCTTCTGTAGATCCACTGGCTATTTAAAAAAAATCTGTACGACTCCATCCATATCTTGTATTCCGTATACAAATACGGAGGTCCGAGGTTCAGTAGAAATGGTGGAAAAAGCTGAGCATAAGCAAAGCTTCTCGGCGCGGCTACCATATCTTCCATGGCGAAAGCTAAACGAAAAGTCCGAAAATTCAGAAGTTCGTTTCTACCAGCAAGAGAACTAAAATCAGCAGTGTTCTGCTCGCTTTGAGTCCGTCAACCACTCATCTCTCGTCGCCATAAATGTTGTGTATCTTAATAAAGAGACGTTTTCATATTATTTTAACTATTTTATTAACTACACAGATCACGCCCTTACACCATATATTCCCGCCTTCTACTCTCTCGTTCTGTTGTCTCGCGATGTCTACACACTATACTACATTTAGCATGACTTCTTGTTGCAGTTGAGCTCAAAGCTGGAGATGATCTCCATATTCTACCGCCGTAACTAGTCCGAAACGTAGTACACAGTACACACTTTTTAAGTGAACTCAGGTTGTTAAAAAATTAAACCAGCGCCCTGTCACAGAAACGTACCCCAGTCTCCCGCGCAACAAGCGGGGGTACTCAGCACTATACTAAAGAGGAGCGCTTGTCTGCAGCTGAGCGTCAGCTCTGTTTACTGTCAGCAGTCATTTCCGCATTTCCAAATACTTTTTCACCTGCTTCCAGCTTTTAAACTAAACGCTCAAGAAGTAATTAATGTCAGTTGGAAGTCTGTTTCTGTTGTCTCAGCTCTTGATAAAGAAAAGCCGTGCATGGGAGACTCCCTCTCTGAAGAAGTTTGCCGTCACCCTGCGAGGGAGAAGAGCCATCAATCACCGAGGCAACTACTGAGACAGTTAACATTAAACACGTGAAATGCGAGATGTTGTGATTTTTTTACCGCTTAAGGCTTCTATCGTTTCTACTCTAACGAGAAAGACCTCTTTATTAGAAGTGAGATTTTAACAAACGTCTCCAGGGTTAACTGCGACCTGAACGCAACGCCTTAGACCACCAGCCATCTGGCCTGTGGTATTTAGAGCAGTGCTCAATAAAAATGATCAGAAACCGAAAGCGCTTCTTATGCGGATCAGTATATTCCGATTCCACTGGTTCTACCGAAGAAATAAGAAAAGCCGAACTCAAAGCACTGTGTTGCCATTACGGGTACTCTGTCTGCAGCTGTTTTAAGATCTACTCACACCGTGTTGCCATTAAGGCTACCTAGTTAAAAAAAAACTTATCGTCACCTTTTTGAACGTGATTATTGGACACCCGTTAAATCTCCACCGAGGTTTCTTGAGAGATCGTTCAGCGAGCGAGTAATAAAAAACTACGTCGCTTCCAACCTCTGCTGTCACTGTAAACTCGGACGTGATGTTCTGCAGATGTGCAGTGTGCCTTTCCTCTTGTCGTATTCAAGAGTACTCACTGTGTGAGCTCCTCACTGCGTGTTCTGTACTCTACTGTGATTTAATTTAGATGATTACGTGGAGTAGAGTGACAAGATCTACTTGAACATTTTCGGTTTGTGAAATGAAACACTAAATACACTACTGTAATGACGAGTAATGGACATTTAAAATAACCACAGTAAAGCTAGAAGAGTGAAAGATAAAAGACTATTTAGAATGACATTCACAATAGAATTAAAAACGGCACAGCCGCCCGAACAGGGACTTGAACCCTGGGCCCTCAGATTAAAAGTCTGATGCTCTACCGACTGAACTATCCGGGCTCTGCAAGAAAGCCAACACTGTCGGGATCCTCGGAAGTCACGTGTCTCTTGTGCCGAAGAGCAGTCATACCTGACCCGTCTGGAATGACCACTGACAGACTTTATCCAGAAGCGACGGCACCACTCCCAGTAGAATGAGTGAGAAATACAGCACGACATGGGTAGTTAAGGGGCTTCCACAATCCATCTTTCCTCACATTACTGATTTTTTTCAATAGCATTTTGACCTTTTTTCACATTCAGATTTTTTTCACATTTAACAAAATCTTTTAATCAACAACATTAAAAAGAAAACAAATGGAACATTTTTTGGAACAATAATTAAAAAAAAGCTTTCAATGCCTTGGTTGTATATGTGTGCACACGCTTTATAAAGGGAGTTGCAACAGTGCTGAAATGTAAAGAGCATTTCTGTAGAGAAAACAGCATTTTTTCTGCCTCGATGTTAAGCTTAGGGAGCCTGTCTTTTAGAAATTCTATTTCTTGACACCTTGCACAGCCTCCCGGCAGACTAACAAATATTTTTTTGGAGAAATTGGCTCACACACCGGAAGACACTAACGTTTATTTACGTTAGAGTATGTAAAACTCAGGCTTTATCAGATGTTCATGATGTTTCACACGGGGTGTTACCTGTTGTAGTGTTTCAAAAGATGTGTTAGCAGACCACGAATTATCTTGAAAAGATTTGGGTTTGTACAGGCTGGGATTCAAACCCGACTCAATTATTTGGAAGGCGCCTGTACCACCAACGCAGTTCCGAGAAGCACCTGCAAATTATCACAATCCTCTCTCTCACCTATAAAGTTATGGAGACACAGACGTCCAATGAAATCTAATTTTATTCACTCAAGGCTCCACTCTTTTGTTGTGATGTCATTTTAATTAATATTAGCTTTGATAAGGTGTCGTTTTTGCCTCTAAAAGTTAAAGTCTGCTCCTTTCTTCCTGGTATAGAAATAACATGTTCCATCTTTGTTTAAAAACACCACTAAAAGTAAATTATTCAGCTCTAACGCCTGTGTGCATTGACAAGACATCTCAAAAGGACTTATCAAATAAGAACACGATCCTTCCTGTTACCATTCCTGTGGTTGGGGCGTTGTTTCACCCTTTTATTTTCTTCTACAATATTTGCAGACAGGGCTTTATCACTCGAGTTGTACAGAACAAGTGTGCATCGGTCCATGAAAATAA